>NC_081290.1:81640000-82265000 GCF_030435805.1 Mustela lutreola
AACAGCTAACTTACCATAGGTTTGAAGGAGAACAAAATTTACGCAACTCAAAACCATCTTCCCAGAAATCCTCATCATTTTTTTGATAACTTTTTAGGGAAATTACTCTTAGACATCACATTAAGTATTTCAATCTACCTCTTCTAATTTAATCACTGAAAATTTACACTCAACATGTATTTTTGAAAGAAGAAATATAATTTGGGCACTATTGTCCACATTGCCATCAGAATAGGACATAGTCTTTAGGACACAGTTAATGTATCCAAAGGCACTAGGTAAAGCACACCAAGCCTGGATTCCAACCAAAGTCTCTCTGAAACCAAGGCCATTTATTTCACCTCCTACTTGACACCATTTTGCAGTCACTTCTCTGGGTCAAAGGCATCATCTTCAGAAGGTTTCTTGACTAATGGACACTCAGAGTAGACACTCATCAATCACTGTACAAAGTGAATACATTAGTGATCATTCGATGATTGTAATACCTCATAGAAAAGAAGCATTTAGGGGAAAGAGGCTAGGTAAGTTTTGATTGAAGAGAGAGAGTCAGAACAGGTGGGAAGCCTGAACAAGCCAGGCTGATAGGGCCAGTGGCTGAGGCAGTGCCAACCTACCAACCACGGCTGTGCATTAGGAATAGACGGGGAGGCAATGAATCACTCCACAATTCTCTACAGGCCAGCCCTGACATCCAACCATCATTTTAGATGTGAAGTGCTACTTGGATCTGATTTTGAGGGTTTTGGTTTTTGGATTTCACTGCTATTTCCACTCTGAAAGGTCATCAGAGAGTATGTTAGATGGAGATAACGTTGTCTCGGCTCACTGTGCTGCTTCTATAAGTGTGCCCTCCTGAAAATAAACTACATCTGGGAACCACTCGTGTGAATTACCTAAATAAAAGACTCACACTGTTAATGGAGCACTTTTGTACTAGAAAAAGAAACCATTAGATTTGATGTTAAAAGAAACTGCTACTGTCACTCACTTGATTGATTGCATCTTTTATTAGGTCTTCACTGAAT
Organism: Mustela lutreola; assembly: GCF_030435805.1. Taxonomy (NCBI): domain Eukaryota; kingdom Metazoa; phylum Chordata; class Mammalia; order Carnivora; family Mustelidae; genus Mustela; species Mustela lutreola. Next base: position 81,641,029 of record NC_081290.1, read on the forward strand.
TATTTTATGGTATTTTTCTTTTTAATCTGCTCCCCTTTGTTGAGACATTAAGAATGTATATTCTGAAAGTCGTGGTAAAAAATGTTGAGAAGTATAAAATTCAAGATCATAAAAGCCTTTTCACGGGTGGCATTATGAACATGCTATCATGTGGAGTCTGGAATGTAGGTGTAAATTTCAGGGAGTGAGGATTATGTTGTAAAGGGAAGTGGAAGCATAAATTGGAGCTTTAAGTCAGTGAAAGAAAGGGATAAAGGCAAAGGCAAAGTCAGCCTGGGGTACATATCACAACTAGTGACACTGAAGCCTCCTTCAGTCAGGGCCTCCCAACCAATGGTTCCTGAAGTGGTATTTTCAAGGACCAGGTATAAACTCGCTTCAGCAGGGTGTGCTCTGTTTGAGCCCCTTCCCCCTTTTATTACCTGGCAGAACCTGGGATCAACCTGGCTACCACATCAGAAGATGTCCTGGGTTTCAGGATATGTACCTCCATCCCCCGGGGACCATGCCGCACTAGGTATAACTGCAACATCTGTGTCTCTAGAGGACAAGGCATTTGGCCCATGATGAAACAGACCCAAGTGATGCACACAGTGAGAGGAGTGTGAGAGAAAGAGTTGTTAGAGAACGCTGACTGGCTAAATGCCTACATGAAGCTTGAGGCCCAGAGGACTCTGGGAGACAGCTAATAATCATTGTGACAGACTGTCAAGCTTCTCCCATTTTTCCCTTTCCTGTTTTGCATATTGACCCCGAACTGGGTGGCATGTTCATTTTCTATGCCTCACCACGTAGCATCAGGGCTGGGCCAGCCTTGGCTGGTATCTGTTGCTAACTAACAAGCTGCTGCCTTTGACAGTTGCGGCAGAACGGCACGCTTATATTTATAAATGTCGTGCACAGAGATTCACTGGTAGGCAAGGCTGCTGAGGGTGCCACGCTGATGAGGTGAAGAGGATTTCAGGCAAGCGGGGAGAATCTCATTAGCAAGGTTTTCCCTGTTCCTGTCTGACGGCCAGAAAGCCAATGAGCCCAGCAAGTACAAACACAGCCACAGTTAACAGTCGCTGTCTGCCTGTGCTTGGCGTGCTGGCCTACACTCCTCACTGGCCATTCCTAATTCACGAACCAAAACAGTTCTTGAATTCTGAACATACATCGTTGTTTTAGATTGAAATCGCTGAAAGCAGATCCAGAGACGGAGTTTCTTGGGAAAGTGATTTATAAGGAAGTGTTTCTACAAAAGAAAAAAAAAAAACCCACAACCCAGTAAGGGGAGTGGGGAAATGGATCCACAAGAGGTTGTGGTAGGCAGAATAATGGCCGCCCCTCAAAAAAGATGCCTGCTTGCTAATACCCAGAATTTCCACATGTATTGCCTTCCTTGGTAAAAGGGAAGTACGGTTGTAGATGGAATTAAGTTTACTAATCAGCTGATCGTAAAATAGGGAGATTATCCTGGATTATATGAATGGACCAAATCTAATCGGGAGAGCCCTTATATGTGAAAGAGAGTGGCAAAAAAGCCCGTCAAGGAATGGCAGCATGAGCAAAGGTCGATGCCCAGTGCTGCCTCTTAGACGTTGGGAGCTATGTACAAGGACAGGAGAGAGGCCTCTGGGAGCTAAGGGTAGACTGTCCACAAGGAAATGGGACCTCAACTCAACCAATGGAGCTGAATTTTGCAAGGAAAAGAATTCTTCCATAATTCCTACAAAAAGGAACACAATCCTATCAACACCTGTTAGCCTAGGACTTCCACAGACAGGACTCCTATGAAACTATACAGTTATAAGTTTTTCTTATTATAAGTCCCTAAAATTGTGATTTCTTACAATAGGAAACTTATAAAAGTGAAGACATGATATCTCACACAATACCATAGAGGGTAACTAGTGGAATTTTCTGGAGGAAATCTGGTGGCAAGGTAAAGCCACACCTCAATATCAGGGACCAGAATGCTGGATATTATACCATGGCACCCAGCAAGCATTGCTTAAGGGCAAAGAGAATAGAGCGACAGTGGAGAACCTAATTTTCCAGAAATTTCCTGCTCTCTGCAGAGGAAAATAGGGCATGCAGACAGATTTCCAACAAAGAGGTACAGGTGCTGGCTGAAGAGAAAGAAAGTAATGAGAGCCAGTGTGGGGGAAAATAGTAAAGGGATCCAAAGGGATGTGGGCAAGTGCTGATACTATCTGCTATAATCATCCATCATAATAAATATGCATTCTCCAAAAATCTATCATGTAAATGAAATCACTAGGTAGCACAGTAGATACAACACAAGCTTTGAAAGCAACAGAGCATGGTCAAATTCCAACTTTTATTTGTGACCCTGTATGAATTACCTACTGTCTGTAAGTCTTAATTTCTTTGGGTAGAAAATAGATATTATTAATGGGCAACTCTCTTGCCCAGTCTCTATGAAGATTCAGTAAGTGATTGAATGAAAAGCACCTCGCACAAGGCCTGGAAATCAGCTAAAGTTGTTTCTCTTCCTCTTTTCTGCCTGGACCTTGGACTTGAGGACATACCTCAACTTAATCTTGCATAAGAGGAGAGATAAGCGTTGAGTTTTAACCTGGGTCTCAACACCCTGCATATATTTCTTTTCCTTCAGTTTCTGAACATGCCACTTTCCTCCAACTTTACAAAAGCCCTCTCTCTTCTTCAAAACCTCCTATAGATGCTGAAATTCTATTTTCTGCTGAAAATGAAATTTATTTTTATAGCCAAACTTACTAAAACAATATTCCCTAGTTCAGTTCTCTCTCATCTCCTTGTCCATTTACTTTTAAATCCACTAGAGTCTGCCTTCTGTTTCTACACTCTCATAAGTTTTTCCTTGAAAAGTACCACACTATTTGTCAAACCTACCGTTTCTTGAGCTCACAATAATATCTGACACTACTGGCCGCTGCCAAAATGTGCTCCCAACCTCAGTTATTCACAGCTTACCCCCAGCTCTGCAGCTGTGCCTTTCACTCTGTTTCCCTCTGCAATGTTAAGTATCCCTCATTTGTAATCCTCTTTTCAGTTGCCACCTTGGACTCTCCATTTAACAACATCAGTAAACTGTAGGCAACAGTGACTGGCATTTACAATGCCCCCAGCACTTGAGTAAGGACTTCACATGACACATGAGGTGCTTACTATGATTATCCCTATTTTACAGAAAAAGAAACCAAGGTTTAGAGAGATGAGATGAGTTGCCCAGAGTTAACACAGTCCATTAGCGGTAGACCCAGGATTTGAATCCCAAAGCCTGCTTCATACCCAGTGTTTTATTTAGTTTCTATTCCTGGTTCCCCTGCCATACGTAGATTTTCAGCTACCAAACCTTTGCCAATGACCAACTAGTGCATACCTCTGGGGCTAATATGTCTGCTGAGTTACACACCTATGTGCCCCTGTGCCTCCTAGACAGATCCACCTGCATGCACCACAGGCATTGCACTCTCTGTTCCCTGACCCCAACCTCACCCCCATCAGACATCCTGCCCCATCCTTCCTATAACAGTAGGTGGCTCCAATTCATTGCCCGAATGGCATTCTAGTCTGCTGCTTTCTCCACATTTGGCAGTTACCTAGTGCTATCAATTCTAACATGACAACAGCTCTGGGACCCCTCTGTGCACCTTGCTTCAAACCACCAATATGTCTGTGTAAACTACTACAGATGATTCTTAATCCGCCTTCAGTTTTACCACAAACCCACCCTATTGCCTGGGTCACTTTTGCCGTCCAGAAATGTGATTACAGTAGGCTTTAATAGTTCCCATTACATTCACGGGAAACCTAAAAGTCCAGGTTTGGCTGAGAAGGCTACCTGAGATCTGGGCCTCCACTACTTTCCTAGTCTTATCTCATAGGTTGTCCCCCTTTGCCATACCAAAATACTGCAATTTCCTAGCAGGACATGTGTTCTCACTCCTCTGTGCCACTACCGTGTTCTCTCTTCTGCCTGAGGCTTCTTTCCTTCCCTAACTACCTGGCCTAGGCCTTCTATCCTTAAACATTCACTCAAGCCCAAAAGATTTCTCTGCTCTCAGAGAGTAAGTGAAACGCAATCGCTTTGCGCTTCCTCTATGATTCTTCCAGGATGCATTTTTCAGGGTGATTATCACACCAGGTTATGGGATAATTCTCATTTTTATCCATCTCCCCAACTAGACTCTGTGCACATGGAGAACAGGGACTGTGTCTCATTCAGTGCACAGTCCCAGCACCCAATTCATAGCAGGAGCTCACCAAGTATCTGCTGAATGAAAAAAACACAAACAGATGGACAAATAAAGAGCGTATCACATTACGAGTGCATATCCAGACCTCTAGAGCTCCCACAAACCCCTAACAAACGCTTTTCAGGCACTTGCTGTCCAGAAGATATCAATGCAGATGTTGCTCTCAACACGAGGTGGCAGTCACAAGCCCTAGCACCCATGGGGAAACACACCTGAAAGTGTTGTAGCTGAGACACTGTCACAAAGAGAAAGGGACACAGCCATCTGTGAGGAACTATTTCTGTGACTCCATTTACAGAGGCATGTAGCTACTCTCCCTACCAGCCAAGGCAGCCCAACGATATTTTGCACTTCAAGATTAACTCTGAGAGGATACTGAGAAGAAGAAAAGAGGAAACTTCCAACAGGGACGGAGGAATCCATCTTCTTCTGGAGAGATTGGAACAAGCTATAATTTTTTTTTCCCCAAATACAAAAATTATGCAGAGTAAAAAAGAGGGATTCAAACATCCCCTCATTTTTGTAGATTCAATCCAGGTCTTCCCTGGAGAAATTCACAAAACAAAGGAAAAGAAAAGGAGGAAATAGGGATTTTTCATTCTTCTGTTTGCTAACTGTGCAATGCAGGAAATTGCTGCTAGCAACAATGTTATTGTATAGAACATAAAGAATAGAGCACCCCGAGAACTGTCCATTTATAGAACAAATACTTGGATACCATCATGCAGTCTTCTGCCAATGGCAAGGAAATATGCATGCCCTGGTGGAAACAGCCCGGAAGAAGACCCAAGTTCCAGGACTAACTCTGACTCTCTTAGCTTCCCCACCTAGCCTTCTGCCAGATTTGTCTTCCCAGTCTGCAAAAACGGAGGTGAAGCAGATGGTCCTGAAGTTCCCTTCAAGCTCTAACTCTCTGATTCTCTCCTCTGATTCTCTCTCAGCAGCTGGAGAGATCACTTGTCACAGTGAGGACTGGAATCCAGTCAGAGAAAGGCAAAGACACATCTAGGTGACCTAAGCAGTTGTGTTATAGAAACCTCAAGAATGAGATGAACATGAATGGTATGACCACCCTCCTCACCGTCATGAGTCAACTGTGGCTCTACACATCATGGTAGCAAGAGATTTTAGCAATGGGGCGGGGGGAGGAAGAAGAATGATCTTGCATTACAGATCTCCCATTTCCTCCCATTCTAAACTCTTGAATTCTGGATTAGAGAACAGCAAGCTGAGAAGTTTGGTGCGTGGGCTGGTGAGCGGCTAGCCAGCTCATCTTTCAAACACACCCACTAAGTAAGTTGTTAAACTGAAGCTTTTTTTTTTTTTTTTTTTTTTTTAAGTAAAATGCTATGTGTGTGGGAATGAAAGAGGGCCATTGAGAGAGAAAAGTCAGAAGTCTGATTGTGCTTGGGTTCCGAGAAAAAGAGTGGATAAAAAAAAGTCCACTCAGGCGACCTTCCCTGGTACCAGATTTGAAAATGCCCATTTGTAGCAACTATACAGCAGTAAAAATGGGACAGGTTTCCAAAGAGGCAAGTAATAAGTTACTTACACTTTAAATATATATATATATATATATATATATATATATATATATATATATTAAACTATTTAAAGTCAGAACATTGTGGGAAACTCAGAGGAGTTCCAGAACCTGACAGTCTCATTTTCTAAAAAGAGTGAACAAGTTCACACATTCTCAACCCTTTCAGCAATATCCAAATAAAAATAAACAGCTCAGGGACCTACAAAAAAGGGTGCATCTTTGTATCCACTCCCAGTGCAGACTGGCTGTCGGGGGCACAGACTTCGTATTATGCTTTCTTCCTTCTTCCTGTGGCTTTAGTACTATTTATGCCTAATGTATTTAGTTTTACATTTTCCTCTCCCAAACCTGTCATCTATATGCTTAGCAGATTTTTTTTTCACTGTTTTAAACAACACGTGAAAAGGAAGGACCCAAAAATCCTAAGCCAAATGGTATATTGTCCCTTCTCAGGGGCCACTGTGAAACCTGCAGTCGCAATGTGCTCTTTCATACCCTCAAAATGCTAAGATAAAAATGTCGTAATTTGCTCTTATATCCACATTCTGTGCCTCTAGTCAAGATGCATATTTACTGCTCCTTATTTCATTTTCCCTTCCAGGAAACATGGCGACTTTCTCGGGGAATCCTCTTGGGGTATTTATTATTGTGGTTGATATTTCTCTGTTGTGTTTCTAGTTTATTTTGTTGTTGCTGATAAATGTGGCTTGCAGCGGGAAACCTAAAAGGTACACCCAGGCTTTATTGTGTCATTCAGCATTAAAACCTCCCTTTCTTGGTGCCTCCTCGTTGATTTCCCTGACACTTGCCTACATAACAAGTCTGCTGCTGGCTCCCTTCTGCACGGGTCCCTGTCATTTTCCTGACTCAAGCTTTCTTGCTTGCTTCTTCTCCTTCCCTTGGTTTCCTGGTCCCAGCCTCCTAGACACCAAGCCTCTGTCCTGACACCTAGTCCACAGCCTTCTGCCTGGGGCCATGGATTCATTCACTCTCATTCTGATGCCTCCACACTTCACTCCAGAACCTTCTTTATTTAAGTAGATATACAAGCCTGACTATAAAGCAGTGAGACTGATTCCACAAATTTCATACCAAAATAAAGTCTTACCGCTTTATAGTCAGTCTATATTTGTCTGTTTATATCCCTATTTATATACGCATATAGAGATACTGTATTTAGATTTTTATTTCCTTCCCCTACAACTGTCATTCTATTTTTAACAGATTATTTTTCACTCTTTAAATGTGGTAAGAAAAGACAGAATTATGCAGGTAAGTTGCTGCTGTTATAGAACAGGTGGGAGCCAAGAGCACATAAAAAAAAAAAAAAAAAAAAAAAAGTTTAATCTCCCTCAAGACAATTCTTCAGAGATTGGATTTTAGCAAATGAGCCTAACAGAGAGTCAGAAAATCTATATTCTTTTCTCAGTTTTGACACTAATGACCTGAAAATGAGGGCTGTGGATTGGGAAATTTTGTTTCTCACACATTTTAGGTGGGGCAAGGCTGAATTTTGAGGTCATAACCATCACCTATAAATCAGGCCTTTTAGGTATTTAAATGCTAACACTCATCCTCAGACATTTCAACTACCAAACATCACCACAAACGCCACCTAGGAAGGCTGGACTACCTCCAAGAGAGAAACAATGGACAATTTCAATTTCATTATTTCAGTCAAAAGGTATTTATGGAGAATAGTTTTAGATTCTTACTCTTCCTGAAACAGAAAGACAACGAGGTGGAGTGCAGTGATTTCTAAGATATTGATTAATCTTAGAACATTTGGGGCCTACTTACTAACAATTTTGGCAAACTACTAATTTGTTCCCCCAAACACATTCTCCTCTTCCACAAAAACAGGCGTTTGTATAGATGGGCAGAACAAGAAAAATAGAAGAAATCCAGATCTATCAGTGATGTTGAATAGCAGAACCACCCTAAGAGACTGGACCAGCCAGACTAATACTTCCTATTCAAGTCATATTTGGAATCTCTTTGTTATAGCAACATAACCTTTACTTTGTCTAGGCTTGATAGAGGAATTAGCACCTGGAAACAGGATACTTAGTAACAAAACCTAAAACATATTTCTAAACTTATTTAGAAATTAGATAATAGGCAATGAAGAACTAGATATTGCCTGCTGGTCTTCTAGACCCCACGTTAAGTCTGGTAACTTAAAGCATTTAGGAAACTTTCACCCTCGTTAACTCAGAAAGCAGGCTACATGCCCAAGAGGCCTCTACGTTCCAGAGGAAGCAGTGGGAAATAACCAGAAATTTAGGAATTAGGGGTGCCTCACTACTTTTAATAAGATACCTAAGAAAGAGATAAACTCAGATAAGAATTTGCCAGTTTGAAAACAGACATGGAAAGTGCTACACATCTACCAACAGTGACACTCTCTGCCTACTGTCTGAAATCTGTATTTATATTTAAGAATCCAGAAACTGGAGACTCAAGTGATTGGAGACACAGACTGGGTTCCTTCTACACCTGAGAACAGCAGAACATAAGTCGATTACCTGGAGCCTCTCTCAAACATCTCCCATAAAGATGTCTTAGCAAAAGACGCAAGCAGTTACAGAAATCAGTTAAAGAGTGTGTCCCCAAACCAAGCCTAACTGAAGAAACTGGGAGTTGGACAGAGCAGAGATGCCATCAAATAAATGAAAATCAGCAGGCATAAGAATGATGTCTAGAAAAAAAAAAAATCATTCGACTTTATTTGTCACTATTAATGGCTGGAGGAACATAGATTGAAGGCCTCTGGTTTTTTTGTGAAATTGTATTACCAAAGAAACCACAAGTATGAGAGGCTTCTAGCCTGATTCAGTCAGAGCAGACTACAAGAACTTTACTTTGCAATACCCACTTCAGATAGAGAAATACTGACAAGTGAGGCTCTTACAAAAGTAAAGCTGGGTCCACAGAGGAAAATGGACGAGGGAACTCCTCAGAAAGCAGAAACAAGGTGGGCAGATGAGCTAACTATAGACCAGACTCCACTTTGTGCTCAGGCAGAAAGTGTTTATGATAACTAAGGACTGCAATGTTTCCAATTTTTATGTTTTATGAATGGGATTTTGAACAACAGTTATCATATTTTAGGCTGATAATTTTTTTATTGGTTTATAGTCACTAGATCATGAAGAATTTCATCTAGACCTATTAAAAAATATTATCCCTCATCAGCGAAAGGTCCTAAAGTTTGATCTGATGCAGTAGCGATGAGACTTTAGACTGTCTCCCTTGTGACACAAGAAGATGGTAACAAATGTAGGTAAGAATATTCAGGGGGTAACAGTGGCAGATGGCTAGCTATCCCTCAAAATCTGCCCTTACATACCTTCATGGCCATCCAGCTAGAAATGACATATTCCTACTTCCATGGAATATGAGCAGAAAAAAATGTTTACATTTTGAAACTTCACTGTCTCTTTATTTAAAAGGAAAGCTCTTGTTCTGGACATTTCCCCTTCCCATAAACTGGAACACAGCCATGTTAGAATCCCAGATCTGGGCGCATGGGTGGCTCAGTGGGTTAAGCCGCTGCCTTCGGCTCAGGTCATGATCTCAGGGTCCTGGGATGGAGTCCCATATCGGGCTCTCTGCTCAGCAGGGAGCCTGCTTCCCTCTCTCTCTCTCTGCCTGCCTCTCTGCCTACTTGTGATCTCTCTCTGTCAAATACATAAATAAAATCTTTAAGAAAAAAAAAAAAAAAAGAATCCCAGATCCTACCTGGGCCCTTAACAAGAAGAACAGCAATCTAGAGGATAGTGAATATGGCAGAACAAGACAGAAAAAACATGGGTTCTTCGAGGACTTTGAGGACATGATATACTTTATGAAGTATAGCTCTCACCTTATCACCCTGGCCTGGACTGGCTGAAATATTACCTAAAATTAAACTCTGTCTTACTCAAGCCATTTTCTTTCCAATTCCCTTTGTTGCAATAGCTTAGCCTTTGTTACAACTAATAGATCATTCACATTTCTGTCCCTCCTTAGGGACTATGGGGCATTCTTGTCTAAGTTAGGACAACTCTAGCGAGTCCACTCCAGAAATAAAGAAAACCACCAATTCATAGAAAACTAAGAAATTAAATGGATGCAGGTGTCTGGGGTGACTCAGTTGGTTGAACATGTCACTTTGACCCAGGTCGTGATCTTGGGGTCCTGAGATCAAGCCCTAAATTGGGCTCCCTGCTTGGCAGGAGTCTGCTTGTCCCTCTCCCTCTGCATTCCCCTTCTCATGCTCTAGCTCTCTCTCAAGTAAATAAATAAAAACTTTAAAAAAAAAAAGACATTAAATGGATGAAAAAATCAAACTGAGATCTATTTTACATTTCAATGAAGACTACTGATAACTATTATGAAAACGCTATTGTGAAAATACCTTGTTGTCTTCTTGTGTTTAATTTCATGGACCCTGTCTGCTTGCTTTCATTGTTAGACTAATACGATTGCATCCAACAAAACAACATGTATTTATTGTGTAACTCCTACATTCCAAGCATACAATCTTTCCCTAGATTAGAGAGACGATAAGAGAGGTTGTGTGCTACCTTCAATTCCACAGTGGACAAGAGAAAAAAAAAGTCCCAGATAGAAGACAGGAATCCTCATGAATGGGCAAGAAAAATAAATAAGGCTCTGAGGTCAGTAATCTCTATGGGTTCCAGAAAAGCAAAACAACAGCATACACTATCACTCAGCACCTCTCCATTTTGTTTCATCAGTCCTTTTTTACTGTCTACCCTTCCTAAGTCTTCAGAAAGTCAATCAGGCTGAAATCATAAGGAAATAAATTATAAAATGGCCAAAGACAGCAACAGATTAAGGAAATTATTATATACTTGAAATCTTTATAAAGAAATTCCAAACAGGTTTAAAAATTTTTCTAAAGCTACATTTAAATTTTTACAAGTGAGCTCTCCAACTTACAGGTGGATAGGGAACAGTGAACATAGAATTGTTTGATCCAGTAGGTTAAGTAGTAGGCAGAAGATAATAGAGAATAAATTGCCAGCAGATGTTGTTGTTGGTTCAGAGCCTGAGACTGCCAAATAAGAATAGGCTGTTGGGATATCATGGAATATAAATGACTTTCTCACTCTGGGTGATTTAATTTCACTGAGTTGAAACTTGCAACTATTTATTACGGTGAGCCCAATATAGCTGAAAAATTTTAAAGTTTTAAAAGTATTTCTTTACATGGAAAAATGTCAGTGTGTTGAATGCAATGGTGCACCACCAAGATCCACCCCCCCACCACGCCACCCAGGACTGAATCAAGGACATTCGAGAGCCTGCTCACAGCTGAGGCAAGTCACATCTTCTTCCTCAGGACATCCTTCATCCAAGACAGGTCTATGCAGACAGGTTATAAGAGTTCATCTCCTTGGCCCCAATTCAGGACAACTCTAGGGAGCCACTGCAGTCTTTGTAAGGACTGCATCACAGTTTGACCTGCCCCTATATTCATTATGGCTTCCTTCACTCCCTTATTAGTGTTGATCCTACAGCACTCTCCAATAAGCCTTTCACACACAAATCTCTACCACAAAGTCTGCACCTCGGAAAACCCAACCTGAGACAGAAGGATATGAAGAATAGTCAATTACCCAGAGTTAAAGTAGAAAGTTAATTATTCTAGACAGACAATTAACTATAAAATCCTTAGTTACTTTGAACTATTTTTAAATTTTTTGAGTACTGTTGGCATTTGAGTTACATTAATTTCAGGTGTGCAACATAATGGTTCAACAAGTTTATATGTTATGCTATGCTCACCCCAAGAGTAGATACCACCTGTCACCATACAAGGCTGATCCAGTATCATTGACTATAATCTCTACAGAGTTACCTTTTATTCTTGTGAATTATTCAGTCCATAACTGGAAGACTGTATCTCCCACTCCTCTTCACTCATGGCAACCATCAGTTTGTTCTCAAAACAAATATTCATTTTTTTTTTTTTTAGATTCCACATATGAGTAAAATTATATGGTATTTGTCTTCCTTAGTCGGACTTATTTCACTTAGCATAATACACTCTAGGTCCATATATATTGTCACAGATGGCAAGATCTCATCTTTTTAGGGACACCTGGGTGGCTCAGTGGCTTAAGCCTCTACCCTAAGTTCAGAACATGGTCTCAAGGTCCTGGGATCAAGCCCCGAGTCTGACTTTCTGCAAGGCAGGGAGCCTGTTTTCCCCTATCTCTCTGCCTGCCTCTCTGCCTACTTGTGATCTCTCTCTCTCTATCAAATAAATAAAATCTTTAAAAAAAAAAAAAAAGTACTTATTTTAAAAAAAATAAAATCTTTTTAATGGCTGCATAATATTTGTGTGTGTGTGTGTGCGCGCGCACGCGCATACCATATCTTTATCTACTCCTCTATCAATGCACACTGGGTTGCTTTCATATCTTGGCTATTGCAAATAATGCTGCAGTAAACATAAGGGTGAATATATCATTTCAAATTAGTGTTTTGTGTTCTTTGCATAAATACCCAGGAGTGGAATTATTGGATCACATAGTAGTTCTATTTTTAATTTTTTAAGGAAACTCCGTATTGTTTTCAACAGTGGTTATACAATTTACATTCCCATCAATAGTGTGTGAGTGTTCCCTTTTCTCCACCTCGTCACCAACACTTGTTACTCCTTGTCTTTTTGATTATAGATATTCTGACAGAATAAAGTAATATCTCACTGTAGTTTTGATTTGTTTGGAGTTGGAATAGGTTAGGAGAAAGATGGAAAGGAGATGCCAAGTTCTCTTAACAAACTCTTCGTAACTACAGCCTTTTCCTCCTCCTCCACCCCACCTAATCCTGAATGGCCATCTATGCCCACTGAATGTCAGAAGTCCAAGTCCTGACTGAGGGGTTGTTTTTCAGAGTTTACTCGAAGGCCCTGGAGATTCTCTTCATCTCTCAGATTTCTGGAAGAGGAATCTATATCTAGTGATATGTCCCAACCCCCTTAACTTGTGACTCCCCCACATTACACAATGATGGAGTAAAAACTCAAAAACACCCAGCCATTCCATGAGGAGATGAGGGAAATTTTGCAGCACTTAAACTTGAGCCCATGAGGTTCTCTTGTTGTCTTTGCATCCTTGATTGTACTTTACATAGTTTGGGATGAGAATGAGATGGTGTTGCAGTAAAGGTCAGAGCTCATGAGCTAATAATCTCTGATGGAGTTTTCTGTCCCCAATTGTTGCTAGCTCTTGGAGGTTCTCTCTTTGAGTTTGAAGGTACTTAATGGCTCTTTGGTCTAAGAATACTAATCAGCTATTCTGGGTCAGCAGGAAAATCTTACTCAATATCTTCATAATATGAAATTGGCATTTAAAACCACTTCTAAAATCTGCCCCCCCTAAAAAATGCTTATTATCAAACTAGTCTACATTGTAAAGCGAGGCAATGCAGATCCCCTGAATTTAATACATAAATTTTCAAAGTGGTTGCTACGTTGATTAATGTATGAGAGAAGTGTTGCTTTATCTCTTCCCTATGTATTTGTAGAGACAGAATAGTATGATAGAAAATTCGATGATGAGTAGAATACCCATGTAACTCATCTCTTAGAGGTTTTGTGGGGCATCCTAAGTACATGCCCTATGATTATAGCACAAGTTGTTTGAAATTTTCTGTAATTATTCTGTTTCAATTCTACACATTGAATCCTGCTTTACATGAAATCCAGTACATTAGATTTTATCTCATAACTATATGCCATCGTTAATTTGCTTTTGTGTTATTTGAAAACAACCTTCTATCATACATAGTTTGCTTCATACAATTTTCCTAAACAACAACAAATTGAATCCTTAAAGACATGTCTGTCAAAAGTCTATAAAAAATATATGTTTATAAAAAATAAAAAATAAAAAAAAAAAAAAATAATAATAATAAAAAGTCTATGAACTTGGGGGAAAAAAAAAAAGAGAGAGAGAGAGAACAGCATCATCCCTGTTTGTTCGTAACCACAACCCTGGTCCTCAAAACATCAACTTAAGAGAAGAAGAAAAAAAAAACCACTATTGCCAATACAGTTTGGGCTCCCTTAATTTCATGCACTGTGACTTCAACAATTTCTCCATTTCTCATCTTATTTCTATAAAAGTAGCTTCATTTAAAAGCAGGGAAACCACATTTCATGCTCTTCAGTTTCATTAAAGTTATACAAAAGGAGCCTACCAAAAGGAGCCTTTCCTAATTAAACAGTTGTAGCAGATGAAAATATTGAAATGATGAATCTGAAAGGAAGCTGACACTATATATTCCCCAGAATTTTTTATCATGACATGAAAAAAGGAACTAAAAAATTAAGATCTGAATCCTAGGATGAAGTGTCACATATGTCATTATAAAAAGAAGAAATGAAGCCCAATGAAGTACAAGTGGTTGAGAGCACCAGAGAACAAAGGAATTTCCTCTGCTCCTTCATTAGATAGGCTCTGTGTAGCTCCTGGACAGGGGCCCTTCCCTATGTTGGGGTGTGATCAGAGGCTCACTCTTGCAAACTAATGGCAGCGGCTGGTTGATGCAGATGCCTTGGACTCCCACGAGAGTGCTTTCATCCTAATTCAGCCCGAGTTATAGAGTGTGCTGGTTAATGGGCACTTGAGATAAAGTGTTACCAAGAATAAGAGAGAGTAAAACTTAATGTGTTATTCCTCCCCTCCAGGACCTGCAAAATAAGCTTGCTTGATTGACAGGCTCCTCTCAAAGTAGAAAGAGTAATGACATGCTTCTCAGAGGCTTAGGAATGAGACTGCATTCTAGACAGCTTCTACCTCGACTCTGAAGGCACACAGAGCCAGGTTTATAAAGCAAAGACCGTTTATTCTGATCTTGGCAGTTATTTATTTCAGTAAGCTTCATTTCTTACAGCTCAGATTCTCAACCATTTACTGAGCTCTAATAAGTAGTTCAGAAATCTATATATGTCGTGTGAAATTTTATGTTAATGAATTTGTGGACTACTCCCTGTCCTTTTCTCTGTCTTGTATTATTTACAGAGTGTCGCTAAAATGTGCTTTCTAACCACAATCTTATTAAACCCAGAAACTAGTTGGTATGTCATTAGGTATAAGTAATTTTGACTTCTGACTTCTTCAGTCTCTTAAGCTTTTAAAAAATGTAAACATTGAGCTCATAAAGGTGTAAAAGATTATGTTTTCTTATCCCTATTCTTCAGATTACTTGAATATCGCAGACCACTATGTGAATTTGCACATTTTCTCTTGTGCATGAAGACACCCTATCTAAGGGGTTGGGAGTATTCACATTAAAACCTTACAAGTTTATGTTTGTATGTGTGCCTCTATATCAATAGATAGATAGGTATATTGATAGGTAGATGATAGGTAGATAGATGATAGATAGATAGATAGATACATGTATAAGTGTTTCTATATGTATATATAAATACAGTAACAACTTTTGACATGAGGCAATTAAATGTCTTGTTCTAACAAAATTTGCATATCACAACAATTTGCTTAGAGTGAAAAGTAAATAATGTGAGGAAGAGAAATTGTATGAGTAAGCTACGCTGCTGAATAATGGTGAAAAAGTTCTACACTATATGACTTAGACACATACTCCACATGAAAACAAAACAATAAATATGGCTAATACTTATTGCAAGTTTACTATGTACAAAATTTTGTTCCTCATGTTTTAAAAACAAGCTTTTTGGTAGATATTATCACTTTCTACATTTTACAGGCAAAAATCTGAGGCTTAACGAGACTAAGTCACTCCAAGATAAAGTGATTATATGGTTTATCATCTAAACATTTTTGAGAATAAAAGGAGGTACTAACTGGATAGGATGCTAAGACAGTAGGTATAAAAAGGGGCTGTCCTGGATAAACTAGAGTATGTGTTATTCTATTCAATGATGCAGTACAGCAGAGATTCAAACCCAAGCTGACTAACTCTAAAGCCTGAAACTTTAACCACTAAGATATACTTAGCAGTTACTTCCTTTGTAAAGTAATAAGAAATAGAGGAATAATGTGCTTAGAAAGGATTGTAGTATAATGTATGCAAGTAGTCAAATATGGATAAAGTAAAGTTGCATTGGCACATAGAGACAACTAATTGACTAGGACTAGTACCTTCTTTGGTGATAGGCATCTAAAGTAAACAAGTAATGTGAAAATTGTTAGAGTCACACTTTAAAAATTTCACAATGACAACATCATAAATAGGAAAACTGACTCCACCTACAGAAAAAAACAATTTCTACTCATCATCTCTTGCTCTTTCTCTCTTTCTCCCTTCAGGTCTACAGTTCAAGACTGGTGAGTGAAATGAGCATGGCATGCAATGTCATTGAGTATTTCTGAGTAGAAGAAAAGCAGTGCTCTGGATGCATCAAGAAAATGAGAGGGAAAAAAAAACAATAAAAAATTGATTAGATGACACTTACACAGAAGATGAATTTGAAGTGAGTGCATGAAGGATAATAATAATAATAAGCAGAGACTGGAAGTTAGGACATACCAGGCTGAGAGAACAATGTGACAAAAGACACCAGGATCATGAAAATACCTATGCCTGGAACATCAGACCCAGAGAAAGATGTAGTCAGAGTAAGATTACGAAGTACTTTGAATGTCAACTCGAGTTTGATCCTCATTCTATAATCAGTGTATGGCAACCTTTGGTGTGAGTCAGATTCACCCATGAAGCATTTTCTTATGAGAGCCATTATCTAGCATTACAGCCAGTCATAAAAAGAACAAAAGTTGCACCAGGAAGAAATTTCTCCTGAGGCCTAGAAATGGATTTGATGGTGAAATGTGGACTTCTGATTTTCTTGTTATGCCCTTTGTTACTGGGTGTTTTCTTTGTTGTTGTTGTTTGTAGGAGATGGGGAGATTATCACGGATAATGGAAGTTATCATTTAATTTCTCATAATCAAAACATTGCATATACATACGTAACCTATCTGCTCTGTACTCAGCTGAAGAGCATCTGTCCAGGGTGAAACATGAACATCTGCATATTTGAAATCATTCCTAACCTGAGTCTCATGGGTACAGAAGTCAGGAACGATTATTATTGGCAATGGTGAGTCACTACAGGTTTTTGTGATCTGATCTATTTTAATAATTTTTTTCCTGACAATTTTCTGTAAAGGAAGGAAAGTCAAGGACTGGAGAATGTTTAGAAAAATTCCGCAAAAGTTTAAGGATGAGTGGCAACAAAAGTAATTCCTAAATATAGACTGGCCAACATTTAATGTTATTCTCCATTACACAAGCTTGCTGGAACAGCTTCACATAAGAGCTGTTCTTCTTCACAGAAGAAACTGCTGAAATAAAAAACTACAGAAGCAAGAAAGAAAAATAATGATATAAGCAAAAGAGTGTGCTGCTATACTCTGATATATATAATAATCAATCGACCTAACTTCAAATTCAAGGTTTGTCATTTATTATCTGTCTAACCTCAGACAAGACATTAGACCTCTCTAAGGCTCAGATCCTTACTTGAGAAATGGGAGTTTTACCTGTCATTGATACCAGGAAACTCTTTCAACAGCCAGACACCCAGGGGCACCAGGGGTAATTTAAACATAGGCAGAAGGCAATCGGACTCACAGAATCTTGGGAAATTGTATAGTCACAAATACTGGCTAGGCACCATGGAAGCTGGGTTGGGCACCTTCCATCTGGTTCGAACGATGGACAATCGAACCAGGATGTATGAAGGGTCTTTAAAAGCTGGTGATTTACACACTTCATAGCAGATTGAAACCTATTTTATTCAGCTACTCCTTTCCCTTCTATGCGAAACTTCAGTTTGGTTTCAGGTTTTTGACAGCACAAATAAAGCTGAAATAAACATTTTGTACATATAAAAAAAAAAAAAGAAAAAAAAAGCTGGTGATTTCTACCTCAGGATCAATCAGTTCCAGAGGTGTTGATAAGAACTATCTTCTCCATAGTCATATAGCTCAACCTCATATGTCATGTCTCCTTCCCAATGATATACTTGCCCTGTTTTTTGCCAGCTTCCCACGCATCTATGCAGATAACACGACCCTAAGCCAATGTCCTTTTTTCTCACTGTTTTCACAACCTCACTCTTAACCAAAGCAAGTTCCATGTAACAGACTAATCTGGATCTTACTGATTCCATGAGCAGGTACAGCATAGCACAGCAACAGAGTTAGCCTGGCTTCCACAGGCTGAAACTTATTCAAAATTTTCTGTTCATTTTTCATTCTCATGATTTCCAGAGACAACCACCTTATAAGACTGTATAAAGATCAAAGAGAACATATATAAAGTCCCTCACTGAACAAAGGCCATTAATTCGCTTCTGGCAAATCCTGGCACAACTTTCAAATTATAGGACATGTCTCATTATCTGTAAGCTATACAAATAATAACTTTCTTTAGGAGTTTTTATGAAAATTAACAAAATAGGATAACGTATTTGAGTATGTCATTCACTTACAAAGGGGCTCTCTAAACACTAATTTTCTTCATTCTAATTCCACTGCTCCAAAAAAGCATGATGTCTTAGAATTCTGAAAAAACTAAAAAGGAAGTGGACACTTGGTAGGAGGGAGCTAAACTGTAAGTAGTTAAGCCACAGCTCTCTCAACTCTGTATCTTTGGGCAACCTAACCTCTCTCTACTTCAATTTGATAGCATCTACACCAGAAAGGTGTTTATAGGATTAAACCAGATGAAATATATAAAGTGCTTAGAATAAGACCTGGCACTTAATAAGTTATCAGTCACTGTGAACTATTGTTGTTATTTTGTTTGATAATTCCTCTTTAGACTTCAGACCATTGCAAAACAGAATTGGTGGTATGTATTGTCCCTGGAAGGATAGATTACTTGTGCTCTTCTCAATTATTATGAGTGAAAATACTGTCCACTCTGACATTCTTAGATTCATTTACTTTCAGAGCCAAACTGTAATATCACTCTCTGTATTAGGTTCCTAGGGTGGCCATACAAAAGTACTGCAAACTAGAATGGCTTAAAATACAGAAATTTGTTCTCTCACAGCTCTGGAGGTTAGAATTCCTAAATTGAGGTGTTGGCAAAACCAGGATCTCTCTGAAGGATCTGGGGAAGAAAATGTTCTTCTGACATTTACTGGAAATCCTTAGCATTCCTTGGCTTATAGACACCATCACTTCAATCTCTGACTCTAATTTAACATGGCATTTTCTCTGTGTCTTCACATATCCTTCTCCTCCCTGTGTAGCTCTACCTGGGTCTCATCTCCTCTTTTTATGTGGTGCCCTAATGAACATATCTTAAGTTGATTACATGCACAAAGACTATTTCCAAATAAGGTCATATATCGGAGTACTAGAAGTTAGGAGTTCAACAAATGTTTTGATGGAGCATAATTCAAATGGTAACACTCTCATAATACATATTTGTACATAAATCTCATAATTCTTAACAAAAAAATCTTTCAATAATATCCACCAAAAGCTTCTGATTACTGTATAGAAATAAAAACTAATCCTGCTACCGTGAAAAAGACACTTAGTAACACTGGCTTCCAAAGTTTGCTATAATCACCCATGCTATTTTTTTTCTGTTGGGGAAAATAAAAAGTTTTTTAAAAAGTTTCTGTATTTTAAAAATAACACTAACTTTAGAGTAAATATTACTGCTAAATAAAATTATATCAAACCTCAAGAAAAGAACAGTTTCCAAAACTTGCTATGAAGAACACAATCTAATCTGTGTATGTGTGTGTGTGCTTGCTCATGCACACACATGCATAATATGCACATACATTATTTGCCTCTGTGTCCCTGGAAAAGATGGAAATGGTCTGAAATCAAGCAAAACAGATGGCTGAGTGGGCCCTGTGAATTTCACATATCTCAAGGAAGTTAAGAAGTCATTGCAGCATTTTTTCAAGAAAAAAAAAATCTATGAGTCCTTAACTTTCTACACTTTGTCTTGTCTACTTCTGTGCAGCTTAGAATATTCACTTTTGAGATCTTTGAAGGTACAGACTCTGAGGAAGACTTAAAATCTGAATGAAATAGTGCAAGAGCTTTTGTTGAGGATACTACTCCTCATAAACTAGAAATACATTGGCATACTAACACAGCAGACAGCTGTGCCTTGTGTTATATTCTAGTTATGTTTCTGAAAGAGTTTTGTAAGAGTTGAAGAAAAATAACTTTATGCTCACCAGAAGTGCTTGCTGTTCTCCACAGAATTCTATGTTTAAACCTCTTGTAAAGCAATGAATCCTCTGAACACTTGTAGTGTATAAATGTCAATAATTGTTATCCTTTACATGGAGAACTACCCTGTATGTCTATTAGGACAGCACCTTATGGAGAACATATTAATATGACAAGCCTCAGCTCCCTTGGAAACTCTTATACACAAGGACCAGACGGATTTTCCTAATACATTCCTTTGCAATGATTTCTGACTAGCGTTGAGTTCCATTTAAAAGTTTATCCCCAAGCCCATAAGAACTTTGAATATACTCAGTCATCTAGATTGATCTTTTGCTCCTTTAATCTTTTCTGCATGGAATTCTGGCACCTCTATCAATCCCTACCTTTGTCCCTAGCATCCTTCATAGTTCAGCTGGAATTTTCTCCTTGAAGTTTTCTTTGACACTCACCACCTACTCTACACCTTACCCTACCACATACGCAATAATTTTTTTTTCCATTTTGCAACTACCTATGGTGCTCATTATCTTTCATTTGACTTCTCATGAATTATTTCTTGTAAAATAGTTATCTTGTCATAAGTCTTAAATCTTACCCTACCAGTCTGATCATTTTTGACAGTAATAGTTTATAATCTTTCATCGTACCCACCCAGTGCCTGAAAGAAAGCCTGTACTCACTGTTATTTGAGAGTTATTTAATATTATTTAATGTCAGTCACAGTCCATATATAGCACTGCACTAGGAGTCACAGAAAATAATAATGAGTTAAGACCCAGACTCTACCTCAAATATAAGCTGTTGGGAGGGAAGGAGAAAACTCAAATTGGTATAAATGGCAGACTACACTAAGGCCAAGAGGGAGGCTATAAACAATGGCAGGGACAGGGAGACAAAGCAGACTAGATGGTTTGCAGTCCTCAGGATCAGGACAGGTTTTGTGGTGAAGGTGGCTTTTGGAATGAACCATGAGAAGGGGGTTAGAATTAATAAGCAGTAAAGGAAGCTGTTCAAGAAGCAGAGGCCAGACGAATACAAGATCCCTGGATGATTACTTGCATTCTGGAAGGAACTGACCTACAAGAAATAGTAAACAAAGGTGGTAAACCTAAGGCTGGTTAGCAGAAACAATGATTTAAGGACCCTCGAGTCTGGCTGAGAATGTGCAAAGAAGTCATAGTCCTCCACATTCTCCATTTTGCAAACTAGCAGGGGTCAGGAAGAGATATTTATTTTGATTGGTAACACAGAGTTATTAATACAGAATTACACTGGGCCTGAAATCCAAAATTAATTGAAAAACAAATCCTGCATTAACCAAACTCAGGAACTTGCACTGTTATTCCTCAAAGTCATAAATCAGAACAAATCAGCACAGTGCAACTGGGCTTCCGACCAAATATTAGTGAATTTCACCTAAATTTCTCTCTCTCAGGAAAAAAAAAAAAAAAAAAGAATAAGCTTTCAGTTACCTACATTTGCCCAGAGGACAGACTAGCTGTAACTGTGTAAATCTGCCTGCTCAGTGCCGCATGTATGCCTGCACGCAGTTAGATAACTAATTGATACTTTTCTCATCATTTGCAATGATAGTTCATTTCTAGAAGGAAGCCGTAACATATCAGGTTGGAAGAAATTTCTCCTCCACAAAGACAAACATTTAGTTTTCATTCCACATTTTGAATGACAAGTAACAACTCATTATATTCATCATGGTTCAAGTACACTCAGAGGCAGAGAAAGAAAAAGATTAAAAGTACATTTGATTTGTGTGTATTTAGTTTTTAATAGCAAAACAGACAAACAAAAGACCAACAGTGAACGTTTACAGTAAGTACCCAATTTTTTCTCAAACTAGTTACATGCATCTCAAACTAGATAGATTTTTTAGATTTCCAAAAATTAATTAGAAATCCTCATATTAATAATGGAAAAATCATTTTGAGGTCATAATATGCATTTTTCTACTGGTCAAGAGTACTTCTTCAGTATATTTTTTATGCTTGACTTAATCTGATTCCAAGTGTGTCCTCTACTCAGTAGAATTCTATTTCTTTCAAACATGTGTCACTCTTCTGGATTTCTTTCTGATATCCAACCTAAACCCTCTTTTCTCTCATCCTATTTCAGAATAGTTCTAAGGATGCCAAGTCACAGAGGCCTACATTCTAATCGCTGAGATTTAAAGTTATTGTTGAGTTTTCTTTTCTTCTTTTCTCTTTCTCTCTCTCTTTCTCAATCTTTTTTTTTTTTTTCCATTAGCCACATTCTCTTTCAGCCACAAAGGAACAGATGTTGAGCTTCTAATAACAAAAAGCATGAATCTCATAGGAAAACAGTCTCTCCTGTTTCTAAAAGCAATGTAAGAACAGAGCAAAGATTCCAATATTTGACTAAATTTTGCTTAGGAGATGAAAATCCTATGGTCTCTACTGTGTATATTTGCTGATGTTTTAGTCTAAAATAAACTGGCAAGGCCTTCTTAATGTTGAAATATATGTCCTCCCAGCAGCAATAATAAACTAAGCTTCATACCAAACCTTGGAATTTCTCTTCTGTAATTAGTTTACAGGGCTTGTAAGCCTGAACTTACTACTTACTATATATAGAATGAGATGCAATACAGAAGTGCTATCAGTTCACTCCATACCATAGAAAAATAAAGTTTAAAGTGCAATCAGGTACTTTGATAGAAAACCTCAGTTCTTTGATTACTTCTGAAGAAGTATATGCATTAATGTCAAATCATCACTTGATGTAAAAGCCCAGATTTTCTGATAAAAAAATAGCTTTTATAGAACATTAAAATCAGAAGATAAGCAGGTAAATGCCTTATTCTTTATGACCCTGAACAACTGGTGTTTCTTCGGGTGAATATGGGAATAACTGAGAACCACATTTTGAAATTGACTAGAAATTGGCTGGAATTATAGATATGAGATCATTTCAAGACTGTGGAGTCTAGTTTGGAATTAGGAGTCAGTAAACCCATGTTTAGAGTCTTTCATATCTAATGTGTCTTTCCCCCTTTTCTTATCCCAGCATTTAACATAGTATCTTGCATAGAGCCAAAGCTCAATAAATATCTTTTTTTAATATATTAGAAAGAATTAGAGATGAGGGAATAGAGATAGCATTACAAAAAACTTATTGGAGAAAGGGTGGCTGAAGGAAGAATATAGAGTTCAAGGGAAGGGCTTCATTTTTTTTATTATTATTTATTACTTGGAGGGATGAGAGACATCTTGAAATGGAAAGAAACTAAGACTTGGGTCTGATATGAAGGAGGAGACAAGATGATTTATGCTACTGTCTGGGAGCTAAACAAGGCCTGTAATTGATTATTGATGTAGTACCCTATGACCTGCTATAGTTGTAATTGTGCTGTGCAATAGGAACCCATGATAATGAAAGGAAATGTGTCCACAATGTGGGTTTGGTTTTGACATGATAACTATCTAGAGACAAACCATAAGTGACTCTTAATTTCACAAAACAAACTGAGGGTTGCTGGGGGGAGGTGGTTTGGGAGAAGGGGGTGGGATTATGGACATTGGGGAGGGTATGTGCTTTGGTGAGTGCTGTGAAGTGTGTAAACCTGGTAATTCATAGACCTGTACCCCTGGGGATAAAAATATATGTTTATAAAAAATAAAAAATTAAAAAAAAAAAAAAGGACGAAGCTACAACATAAAGATCTATGCAAGGTTGTCCTTACAGTATAATGACTCTATTACGTACTCTTCAAAAACATTAGAGGCAATGCTAAAATCTAGCTTAGACACTCCAAAGTCTCCAGTGTTTGGGACATACTTGGAATACACAGCTAGGCTTTGAGATCTGGAGGAAAGGAAGTAATTATAAAGCTGAGTGTGGAGGAGACTCAGAAGTTGTAGATATTATGTTGAAGCGTTTTTAAAAGAATGAGCCTGGATCATTATTATTACAAATAGACTTATTTCCCTTGAATAATTCTGCCACTATTACTGCAAAAGAATGATTGTTGTGTAGAAGAAGAATCAAATTTACTCTTGCCACTTTACAGAGTTAAGAATGCAATAGAGAGAGAGATTTAAGTCAGTCTTAGGAAGAGCGCCACAAAAAAGGAATTGTCAAGTTATGTTCTTAAAGTATTGAAGCAAAGAATAAATATGTATTAAATTACGTAATAAATCTTAGACCCATTGTTTTCCATAGACATGTTCAGTGACCCACCTTTGTTCATATAAATCAATTCTCTGCTATTCGTCATTGCTTTATAATAATTAGTTAATATTTATTATATGCCAGACATCGTTCTAAATGCATTATGCACATTGATTCACTTACTCTCAGAAAATACCGTGATTATTGTACAATTATTATCTCCATTCTACAGATAAATAAACTAAGAAACAGAGAGGCCGACTTGCCCAAGGTCACCCGGAGTAAGTGGCAGAATCAAGATTCAAACCCAGACATTCTATTTCTGCTGCCCATTTTCTTAGAGCACAGCTACCCTGTTCCCTATATTCTCTTACCCTTTCCTAACATCCTCTCCCCACATAGAAGTGGTTCTCAAACTTAAGTCTGTTTCAGAATAACCTGAAAAGTATGTTCAGACACCAACTACTGAGCCCCACCAACAAGTTTCTGATTTAGAAGGCCTGGAGTGGAGCCTGACTTGTTGCATTTTATTATTTACTACTACTATTACTATTACTATTATTATTATTATTATTTTCAATTAGCCAACATAGAGTACATAAATTAGTTTTTGCATTTCTAACAAATTTGCAGGTGCTTCTGCACTTGATGTTGCTACCCCAGGAACCTCATTTGGAAACCCAGTATGCTGCAGAATCATTATAGAATCTGCAACTATTCTGGGGCTCAGTGAATAGTATCTGTCAGGGTGAGGGCTTGTGCATCCCTATCAAAGAAATTCAACAATTAAGGCCCTTAAAAAAACAAAATTAATTTATCTCTTGTACAAACACCTAGGGCAGCTCACATCAAGATTGCCATTCAGAATAGAGATTTCTTCTATTCTGTTGCTCCACCATTCCTTAGGACATTATTTTCTACACGGTCAAACCTGGGATTCACCCATGTGCAGGTTCCATCAGGTGGGAATGGGAAAGTATACCCAATAAATTAAGGTCCAAACCCAGGATTGACACAGGTCATTTCAACTCACATTCCACCTGCCAAAACTAAGCCATCTGACCACAGTAATTGCAAGGAAAATTTAGAAGCCTTCTATTATATTCAAAAATGGAACATGGAGAAAATAGATTTAGTGGCCAATATGCAATCTCTGCCAGAAATATACTGATTATTTCTATTTTGTCCTTCCTATACATATGCCCTGCCCCCCTAACTGTAGTGGATATTACATATACATTTTATATTATCATAGGGTCTATAGCAGTCAGGAGTTCTACATTGGAGGTATCAGCAAATATGATTAATTAAATTATCCATAGTAAGGTATTTAGCCTATTTGTAATTATTTAATAACCCACATATACTGAAGACATCTGTCTTTCAATCATAAAGACATACTATAATGGGCACCTAGGTGGCTCAGTGGGTTAAAGCCTCTGCCTGCAGCTCAGGTCATGATCTCAGAGTCCTGGGATTGAGCTCTGCATCAGGCTCTCTGCTCAGCAGGGATCCTGCTTCCCCTCTCTCTGTCTCTGCCTACGTGTGATCTCTCTCTGTCAAAAAATAAATAAAATCTTTAAAAAAAAGACATACTATGAAATATAATTATAGAAGAATAAAAAATATTTTAATAGCTCTTGTATTATGTCATGTGGTTCATTCTACTTAAATCATTCATTTAATCATCAAACTCACTCCATTTCAGATAGGGGAGATCTATTTTTCAGGTAAGGAACAGAAGCCTTGTAATCATGTAATGATTAAATGACTGGCCCCAAAAATATAAACTTGAAATGATAAATCATTTAATGTATGGGTTGAACTACGTTTCTAAGATGAGAAAGTTATTCATGGCCTTAATATTAAGTTTGAAGTTGCTCCCTAAGAGATTTCTGCAGGGTTTCATAGGAGTCTGATTTGGAGGCATCTTATTTACTAGTCCTCAAGACTAATTGAGTGCCAGAATTATCTGGAGAACTTCTAAAGATTACCACTCTCTAGACCCACTCCAGACCAATAAATCAGCACCTCCAGGGTGAGGAACAGACATCCATATACTAGTATGTGTTTTAACTGTGTAGATCTAACCATTGGAATGTGTTCTACTGATGAAAGGATGGTCAAAGCTGACTCAAGAAACAGGCAGCTTGTAAAGATCTAAATGCCAAGCCGCATATCCTGTAAATCCTTCTCGTCTTTAAATACAAATGTATCGGGGCGCCTGTTTGGCTCGGTGGGTTAAAGCCTCTGCCTTCGGCTCAGGTCAGAATCCCAGTGTCCTGGGATCGATCCCCACATCGGGCTGTCTGCTCCACAGAAAGCCTGCTTCCTCCTCTCTCTCTCTGCCTGCCTCTCTGCCTACTTGTGATCTCTGTCTGTCAAATAAATAAATAAAATCCTTAAAAAAAAAAAAAAAGAAATACAAATGTATTATTAAAAGTGCTCAGTATTTCCATAAACTCAGATTCTTTTCAGCACACATTCTTCAATCTCAGTAAAAAAAAAATCTTTTTTTACCAATTAAGTATTGGTACACTGTAACCTTGTCTCTCTTCTATGACACACAGCTTATAAAGAAGTCTTTAAGTAAGATATTTAATGAAAATGCCCTCGAATGTAACAAATAGCACAATCAAGTTCCAACATTGTTTAAACTTCTAAGATGTTTTCCAAACCTGATAACAATTGCAACTTGGGTCATGTTTACATCTTCATCTCTGCCATCTATTGTTTCAGGAGAAAAGAATAAAGTATTTCTCCTTCTAGAAGAACAAAAAAGCTGGTAATTATATATAAATTCTGCAGTTAATCTCAATTTTAACATTTGAACTGTAGCAGTGACAATTAAGTATTCTTAAATATCCATCTTTCCTTTTTCCCTAGTGACTGAACCCCTGAACACTAGTTGATCATACGAAGAAACAAAATAAAGACTGCTTGAAAGTTACATGTGACAGGACTAAGTTCTGGCCAATGGAATGTAGGTAGAAATAATCTTCCAGACTTCTGGGAAGTAACCGTAAAGTGAGGGAATAATGCTCTTTTATTTCTCTTTTCTTCTTCCTAATGACTGAAATGAGGATACAATGACTGGTCCTCCAGCAGCCACATCAGACAAAGAAACCGACATTGCATGTAGAGGTTGGCAGTTGAATCAGAACTACTGAACCTGGATTCCCAGTGAGACTGGCACTGTCATACCAGTCAGGGACTGCATGCATTTCCATTTCAATCTGCTTAAACTCACGATATTTTGGTATTTCTGTCACTTGGAGGGGAACCTAATCCCTACTAATACCTGGCCACTTAAATAAAAGGTCACAAATGGATTAGCAAAGGATTACAGAAAACATACACACATTTAAAAGCAATAGTTTAACACTGGTATTTTATGATGAAACTGTATAGACACTTCTCTCTTGGTTGCTCTTTCCTTGGGCTGTAAGAGGGAGAGAAAAGGTGAAATATATAGCTCTCATGGAGGAAAATGTGAGAGTCTGAAATCATTTAATGTATGAAAAAACTGTTGCTAGGTGACTGTTGTCTGAAAGCTTGCTGAGGTGTGTTGGCACCTAGAGAAAAATGCAAGTAGGAGTAATGTTTCCTAAGTTTACTCCTTAACGAAGATGTGGTATTATTTTTAAGCGGTGAACACTCGGTAAACAAGAAACAAAAAACAATTCTTTTCATGTAAGATAAAACAATTTTTCTTTGCAAGCAGTCACATCCTCCAGAGGGAGGAGCAGGCACTGGTGCCGGTCTGTGATGGGCAGCTTCCTCATTGTTCCCTTCATTCCAGGAGCACCACACTGTCTGGGAGGTTCCAGGAGCAGCTGCCACAAAACTCAGTTTTAGCTTGTAACACCTGCCAGAGACTGAGTCGCTGGGGAAGAGGAGGGTCAGGTGCTCCTGGTCCTTTTGACAAGGGGAGGCCCAGTCTGTTTCTGGTGACAATCTTGTGTCTCATGTACTGAATGTGCTGATGTGGGAGATAAGGGGAAGACAGCCACAGAAGTTCTTCATGACAGCAGAGAGAGGGAGAGAGCCATTGGACCAGGAATAGGTCCAGAGCACAGTAAGCTGCTGCCCTCAGATCAACTACCACTTTCCTCAGCGAGAGATTCTGAAGAAGGTAGAGAAATCACTCCTCCCCACCTCCTTCCCTGCTACCAGACATCTTCCTAACTGCTTTAATCAGCTCTGAATTTAAACCTCTCTCCCAAAATGCAGCTAAAAGCTTCAGCCGAATGCGGAAGAAGGTATTTGTCATCATTAAAGTTTCAAGAATGGGAATCATGTTGGTCCTATTCGATGTGAAAGGGTGTGGTGAAGACGGTCACAGATTCAGGCTTAGTGAAGCCGAAGATTCTAATGGGAATATTCGACCTGTGAACACAGGCTTGCCCTCACCCTCTCCTTTGCTCTTTCATTTAATTTCAACTACCTGATTGCTGGTTTTGACCAAGAAGTACAGATGACACCCACACCCCACCAGAAACATTTCTAACGACGAAACAGTATAATTTGGGTCAACTCTTCTACTGGCTTATAATTTACCTGAAGCCTCAAACTTTATTCTGACCCACATAGGTGAAAAGGATCACATTATCATGTCTATCCCTGTAGGGATGGAATTGTACACAGACTCAAAGCAAGGAGACATTGCTGTTGGGTGAAGGCAGGTCTTTTCCTGGGTTTTGAATGTTTCAGGCTGCACCGTGGGTGGAGAACAAAGTGCAGGCACCCGGTGGTGTTTCCAGCACAGCTAGTGTTGTCTCCCACTAGGCAACAGTATTTGCAGGATTGTAGTTTTGTTGTTGTTGTTGTTGTTGTTTTTATTATTTGCTTTTTTAAAACGATCAGTTCAAAAATCCCGAACAATAATTTACCTCACAAGAATTTGCTCATTATGTAGTTATTCCATCCCTTCTGCTCTTTCAAAACCTTATTTTTGTAGCTAGGCATGAAATAATCTCCCAGAGTTTCTGGAGCAGGTCTTTTTCTATTCATGTGATTGCAAACAGAAACTCCCTATTCAAGAAGGAAAAGGTTATTAAACCAAGTGAAGGCCTTTCTCTATTGAAATAAAAAGACAGAAAAGAACTTTGGCTGCAGCCGTAACTAGGAGGTGCGATGCGAGAAGTGTGAGCAGAGCACAGCTCCACATCCTGCTGCCCAAACTGGCACATTGCCAGCAGTCAACTTAAAAGGCAACTTGTTAAGAATTTCATTTGCGATATGTTTGGGTTCGTTTTTTATATCTGTTTATTTTTGGGGGGTGTCCGGACCTGCTTTCTAAATGAAACTCAAGTACGTCATGCAAACTTTGAGCTATTATATTCTGAGATGCCCATTTGGGAACAATCTTGATGATATTCAAGCAATAATTGCAAAGGGCATCTGTGGTCAGAACATGGACCACCTCCATGTTTTTGCAGCTTTCTGTTCCTAACTCTTGAACTTTAGCTAGCTTAGCATTGTTTTGGAGTAGCAGTTGATCCTGATTCTATTGTCAGAGTCCTGTGATTTTTGCCGTTCT
Organism: Mustela lutreola; assembly: GCF_030435805.1. NCBI lineage: Eukaryota > Metazoa > Chordata > Mammalia > Carnivora > Mustelidae > Mustela > Mustela lutreola. The sequence goes on from NC_081290.1 coordinate 81,670,735, forward strand.
GGCGATCACCTCTCTATTTCCTACCAGGCCACAATCTGGACAGATTTCTTTTGCAAAACATAATTCAACACATCGTGATCCAGAAATGTTACTGATTCCTTCCATCAGCCTTCTCCCAATGCATAAATTGTCCCCAAAGCATCCCATTGTCTTGGTGACTGCAAGACACATAGAAATTATTAGCCAATACCCTGAGCACACCACAACTATCACTAGGAAATAGAGCAGAAAAGCCTTATTAAGCTATCTTATTGGGTGTGATCAAGAAACAAAATGAACTAATTATTATTTCCTTTCTTTTTCCAATGATTTATAATTCCTGGATGAAACCTGAAAAATACCAAAAGGTTTCAAGGCAACCCTTTAGAAAGTGACCTTTTGCTTTCCCTATTTCATTTGCCCTAAGTGTTAATTGACTTTGAAAAAGCAGTATATTATCTTTTTAGAAAAAAAGAAAAGGATAGACCTGATTTGTGAACACCAACATCCTACCGCATCAAAGTGTTGTTTAAATCATCACCCAGCAGAGCTGAGAACTATCCAGGAGAGTGAAAGAGAACAGATTTAAAAAAAAAAAAAAAAAAAAAAAAAAAAAAAAAAAAAGGCAAAACAGTCTCAGAATGAAAGAGTACCACTGCCATCTACAGGGAGAAATGTTAGTAGCTGGCTATCTGTTCAACAAGCTTGAAAATTATTTTAATTATTATCCTGCATTGCCAGTAATTTTCCTATTCATTTAGTGCACAGAGGTCACCTTTACTCACTCTTTGTTCTAAAAATGCATGGACTTAGAGGGGACAGATGGATGTGGGAGTTCATGAAAAGTGGTTCTCTTCTAGCAAGATGCTTCTGAGTTACTGACAGGTACGTAAGAGTTGGTGTGATACCCACGTAATTCAATGAAATGACTTTATTCTGACAGTCCGAGGATCACATGTGGGTTTTCCTTAGATTCTTGATCCAAAATCAGTATGCCTATTTCTTTCCACACCTTTATGACATTTCCCCTAACAATGTATTTTGTCTTACAGAATTTTTTTAATTTCCTCTTAAAAATTTGCCATTCCTCTAGATGAATTTGTGAAGATATTTAATTACATTATAATAAAATCATCTAGAAAATTGTGAAAGCAAGAATAACTATAACTATTTAAAATAAGCCAAATTTGGAGACCTTAAGCATAGAGAGCTTATGAGGGTGGGAGGCTAAGAAAATAAGGGGTTAATGTTTCTGTTAAAATGCAGGCCAGGCACAGTGAGAAAACAGGAATTGTAATGCTATGGTATTAATTATTTTAGACCTACAATTGTTTAATTTAAATCTATGCTTAATTTAGAAATAGAAGGTAATCTACAAGGAATAAAACTACATCTCTTAAAAGTATTTTTTCCCTTGGAAAAGAAAGTAGCTTCTTTTTCTTCTCAGCAGTCTTGGGGAAAGGAGGTTTTGTGAATTGTAATTGCAATCTCTACATACAATATTATTATTTATTGGTTAATTAAACTGTGATTTGTGGCTATGACTCAAAGAGTAGTATTTCTTAAGAATTTAAAGAAAAATTCTTCTGTAAGAAAGCAATTCCATTCATAATTGCACCAAAAAGAACAAAATACCTAGGAATAACCTTAACCAAGGAGATGAAAGACATGTACTCTGAAAACTATAAAACATTGAGGAAAGAAATTGAAGATGACAAAACAAATGGAAAGACAGTCCATGTTCATGGATAAGAAGAATTGATACCAGTAAAATATCTTTACTACTCAAAGCAATCTACAGATTCAATGCAATTCTTATCAAAATACCAACAGCATTTTTTGCAGAACTAGAACAAATAATCTTAAAATTTCTACGGAATTACAAAAGACCCTTAATTGCTAAAGCAATCCTGAAAAAGAAGAACAAAACTGAGGTATCACAATTCCAGATTTCAAGATATACTACAAAGCTGTAGTAATCAAAACAGTATGGTACTGGCACAAAAATAGATGCATTGATCAATAGAACAGAATAGAGAATTCGGAAATAAATCCTCAACTATATGATCAATTAACCTGCAACAAAGGAGGCAATAATATACAATAGAGAAAAGAGTGTCTTTTCAAAAAATGGTGCCAGGAAAATGGACAGATACATGTAAAAGAATTAAACAGGACCACTTTCTTACTCCATACACAAAAAATAAATTCAAAATGGATTAAAGTCCTAAATGTGAGATCTGAAACCATAAAAATTTTAGAAGAGAACACAAGCAATAAATCCTCTGACACCAGATCCAGCAACATTTTTCTACACATGTCTCCTAAAGCAAAGGAAACAAAAGCAAAAATGAACTAGTGAGACTATATTAGAATAAAAACTTTTGCACAGTAAAAGAAGCCATCAACAACAACAACAAAAATGCAACCTACTGAATGGGAGAAGGTATGTGCAAATGATATATTTGATAACAGATTAATATCCAAAATATATAAAGAAGTCATACAACCCAACACCAAAAAAAAAAAAAAAAATCCAATTAAAAGATGGTCAGAGGACATGAAAAGACATTTTTCCAAACAAGATATATAGGTGGCCAAAAGACACATGAGAAGATGATCAACATCACTAACCATCAGAAAAATGCAAACCAAAACCATAGTGAGGTATCACCTTACATCTGTCAGAATAGCTAAAATCAGAAAGAGAAGAAATAACAAGAATTGACAAAGATGTGGAGGAAAAGGAACTCTAGTATACTGTTGGTGGGAATGTAAACTAGTACAGCCACTATGGAAAACAGTGTATAGTTTATAGTTTCCTCAAAAAATTAAAAATATAAATACCACCATATGATCCAATAATTCTACTACTAGATAATTACCCAAAGAAGACAAAAACACTAATTTGAAAAGATATATGAACCCCTAGGTTTATTGCAGCATTATTAATAATAGCCAGTTATGGAAGCAACCTAAGTGTCCTTTGATAGATGGACAAACAAGGAAGATGTGGAGCACACACACACGAACACACACACACACACACACACACACACACACACACACTGGAATATTATGAAGCCATCAAAATGATGAGATCCTGCCATTTGAGACAGCATGAACAGACCTTGAAAGACTAAATTAAGTGAAATAAGTCAGACTGAAAAAGAAAAATACCATATAATTTCACTCACATGTTGCATCTAAAAAAAATGAATAAACAAATAAAAAAAATAGAATCAGACCTATAAATGCATAGAACAAATGGTTGCCAGAGGGGATGGGCAAGATGGTGAAGGGGAGTCAGAGATAGGCTTTCAGTTATGGAATGGGTAAGTCATGGGAATAAAACTAATATTACACTGTATGTTAACTCACTGGAATTTGAATAAAAACTTTTTAAAAAACTACACTTTTTAACATTACAGTGAAGTACATAAAAATAATTTCTCACCCACAATCTACTAAATTTAGTCTAAATACAAATTTTTATTATAAGTGGTTTTGGAGTTCATAGAGCAGAGTACTTTTCTGGTCCTATAAATATTATTACATAAAGGTTTTAAGGAGGTAATTAGCTTACCTCCTTATTAAAAAGAAAGAAAAAAGTGATGATGTATTAAGTTATTATATTCAAATTAAAAGTCAAAGTATTTAATTATGAAAAAAATATATTTTTATTTTTGATTCTGCAGTTTTATGATGATGAATCTAGATACAAATTTTCTTTTATTCACCCTTCTTGAATAGATACTCTAGACTTCTATGATTTGAATGTTAGGATCTCTTGTCAATTTTGGGAAATTTATAGCCAGTTTTTCTTGAAGTTTTTTATCTTCCCCATTCTTTGTGTCCCCTCCTTCTGGAACTTTGACTAGATATACACCAAACTTTCTCATTCTGTATTATACACAGGTTTTCCTTCTGTATTACGTACTTTTAACCTCTCATACTTCTCATTTCTTTGTCCCTTTCCACCTCCTTCTGTATAATTTCTTCAGGCATGTCTTTTAATTCATTAATTTTCTTTTATGCTCTTTCCAGTCTTCTGTTAAACATGTTCATTGAGTTTTTAATTAAAATGCAGTTTACATTTTTTTAAATGTTTATGTTCTTATATCTGCATAGCCATTTTTAATTAGCTTTCTTCTTACTCATTTAAAATAGATTTTATTTCTGTAAAAACATAAAATGTGTCCATTTTCTGTTCTTTATGTAATACTATCAATACCTGAAGGCTTTTTGAACTTGATACTACCTTCTGCTAGTCTTGGTACTACCATCTTCTGATAGTCCTCACTTTCTTGTTTTGTTTCTTTGTGTATTTTGGGATTTGAGCTGTGAGCTGTGAGCTCATATTCCTTAGGATATTCGTGGGAATATTTGAGAATTAAGTTGAAGACAAATTCTTCCAAGAGGATTTGGATTTGCTTCTTCCACAATCCTAAAGCACACCAACCTCACATCACTTCAAACATACCTGTGGACTGTCCTGCAGCTCAAAAGAGAACTTTTTTTCTCTCAAATCAATGTTAAACTTTGAAAGAAGTTTTCTCTTGCTGTGATAAGAGTAGCAAGTCAAGGAGTATTATTGCTAGCTTTTATTTCGTCTTTACCTTAAAGGCACAGAGCTTTAAGTTTCCATTTTCATATGGGGTCTCCTTTTTTAAATTCCCAAATTTAGAAGGTCCTAGTCTTTTTCTCCCATCTTCCATGCCCTATGAAGATATGCAAACTAAAGATCAGGCCACATGAATTTGGCAAATACTCTTAGAGAAAGCTGGTCTCATTTCTCTAGTTATCTGAGTTCTCACTTTCACTTACGTTTTGCCTGTGAGAGTTTCTTAATTCCTTGCCAGAATGTTAATGACATAATAATGCAGGAGATTTTAAGTTGTTTTTCAGCCAGACCTGTCAAAGAATCTAGACTGACTTCATGCTAAAAACAGAAGTCCACTTTCATTGAAATCCACACATAAACCCACATATGTATTACATTCCCTATGACTTGAGATACTGAAAACTCAGCTTCTTGCTACATATTGCTTAACGATTTGACTGATTTTTCAAAATAGATTTGATTATGCCATTTTCCCTTTTAAACTTTGTCTTATCAGTCCATTGCATCAGAATAAAATTCAGTCTCCCTAACATGTCTTATAATATGGATAGACCTCGTCCAACTCTTTAGCCTCCCCTTTCTCTACCAAAAACACCATTACCATTATCACAATCATTGGGCCCTACTGAGTCTTTTCACTTGTTCATTGTTAGAGCACTGTTCTCTTCCTAGTCTTCCTGCAAGTTTCAGCTAATCTGCCACTTCCCTCAGTGGGGTCCTTGAGGGGTCCTTCCCACAATCCCAAATCCAAGTTGAGTCACACTCCTCCTCAGTACTCCCATGGAGGCTTATACCTAATTCCCTATCACAGATTTGCCGTACCGTTATCCAATAGCTTGTTTATATTCCTGAAAATAAAACTAGATTTACTTATAGCTATAATTATAACCCTGCTATAACACAGGGTTTATAAAAGCAGGTAAACTTGTCCTGTTCAAATATATACTTGGCACGTACCACAATTCCTGCAACAGAACAGAACAGGCACTCAATGAATAATTTTTATGTAAAACTAAAGTATCTTTCAGCTTTTTCTTAATTGTAAACAAAGGTATCATTGTGCCTGGGTATTTCTATTTTATTGACATAAATTATTGAGCAATACAAAGATATGGGGCTTTGTAGTCACTTTAAGGACATCGTTATTTCAGAACCTTTATTTTTTTCTTGAAAAGGTAATCTTCCAAAATAAAATATAAATTTGAAACTTAGTTAATGCTTTTGCCGAGAGGATGTCAAATCATAAAAACCTTTGAGACTGTATTCCTATTGTTTATGAAGAATGATTTAATTTCTTCATTATAATTCCAACTGCATTGAAAGAAAACAAGCTAAAAGACTCATCAGAAGGTCTTCCTGATTGAAATCTTGGGAGATTGTGGTAATTTCACATTCATTAAAACAGCTAAAATGATTAGAGGTAGAGAGACCCTAATCTAGCTTGTGTGTAACCAAAGAAAGTACAGTTTGATATGCTTACAAGTCACATAAATATTACCTTTCTTTCTTCTTCACCCTCTTCTGAGCCCTCAGTCACTTGTTTTTCACTGCCATTAGGAATTATGTGATGTCCTTTTTTCCTTCAGAATTAACCTAAGAATTTGACTTAGCCAATATTATATAAATGCAACAAAATTATCTGCCAGCTAAATAATTTCAGGTTTAAATTACATCAACTACTGTGATTTTTTTTTAAATGCATAATTAGTCATCCAACCCTTTGATTTTGATGAAATCAGAGCAAAGTGGCAATTTATAGACATGATAATAATTTTGTACAATGGACATCATTCTTTATAGCAAATGAAGTGTGCCAGTTTCTATATATCATAAGCCACACTGAAAATATCACAATAGAGTGAATTTAAAAGACCATGAAATCTAGAGCAGAGTATTAAAAATCCACAATATTGTCAGTAACATGGGGCAGGGGAACGTCCCTGGAAATTTTTGGGTTTTTCATTCTTTAACTCTTAGGAAATATTTACAGAAGTAGGAAAAAAGTAGTAATAAAAACTTTTTTAAGTTTCTGTTCATTAATTATGACCTGTAAGAGAATTAATTGAGCTCCTGGGTCAGCTTCAGAATTATAATTATAAAATTTCTAGAACTATGTTAAATAGTCATGTTTTTCCAGGATCTTAGATATAGTGATATTTTATGATAAAGTCTGTGAAATCCCATTTCTAAGGGAGGAATGCAATTTTTCTCTCTCACATTCTTATGGTAAACACTAAATCTCTCTCTTTATAGATAATGTTCTCAATGCATTACTTTTTAAAAAATTTTTAAGAGTGGGGAGAGGGTCAGAAGGAGAGGGAAGAAGGAAATCTTCAGCAGGCTCTATGCCCAGAGAGTAAGCGCAACCCAGGGTTTGATCTCACAACCCTGATATCATGATCTCAGCTGAAATCAATAGTCTGATACTTAACCAACTGAGCGGCCCAGCACCCCTGTTCTCAATGCATTATTATTTCATTGATATTATATAGCAACCTAACAAAATCTTAATGAGGAGTCCAGTATAAAAATACAACCAAACCGCTAAACATTTAATAAATGTTTAAATAAGTGACACTAAGGGCAAAGAGTAAATCAGGGACTGGTTTAATATTTCTGTCATTAGTCTCCTATTCCTGAATTTTGTTCAATTGTTATCCACCTTCCTGTTGAAGTGTAACTGAGCTTTTTTCTTTTCTCTTGAGAAGTAACATGCTATTGTATGATCACAGACTTCTCAAGGATATTTCTATTCAATTTAAGAAGAATCTGTGATTCTAGACATGAGAGTCTCTTTAAAAAAAAAAAAAATGTTGGCTCTCCTTTGAACAATGTGGACTACAGGAAGACACACAGTGAACTAGGAGAAACAAGTTGTTGAAGTGGATAATGACCTGGATAGGATATTGAAGCCAAAGGTGCTTATAAGTGGCAGCTGTGCCAAATGGAGGGAAGTGACTTGTGGAATGTCATAAAGATCAGCATTAGTATTGGTTTTAGTTACTTTGCTGACCTAAAGGAAAGAAAATACAGTAAGGTGGTGAAATGTGCTGATGATAAAAAGTGGACAAATTTTGCCAATACAAGGTAGGAAAACAATAAAACTAACGATGACTTAGGTAAGCTAGAACTATGAGCTGACAAATACTTTCTGCTATTCAATTACAGGAAAGTCTAAATAAAGTTAATCTGAAGGTAAGTACACAACAAAAATAAACTGAACCTTGATGGCCATAGTTATCAAATTGTTTCCCCTAAGAGTTCATTGTAGTGCTTTAATTTTTCCGAATATTTAGGAACAGAACATTCATAACATTGGATATAATTCCATGCAAAGGGCCAAATGACAGAGAACATTGGTAGTATTGGGGAATACAACATCTTCACCCTTGAGAAAATGAAGACAAACCATAAAGAAGTTTTATTGAGTCAGGCAAGCTAGATTAACTCCTCAAAATGAAAAAGTTACTATTTTGGCTACTATTGATATGCAACACTATGGAAAATATTTCCCCTGGCAGAAAGTATAATGAAGGAGATTTCTACTTTTCTCAAGTTTACAATTACAAAGAAAAGCTGAAAGGAAAAAAAAGTTTCAACTAAAAAGTAGATGGCAACCTTGAATGTTTTTATTTCCACAGAGCAGGATTCAGACAATTAAAAAAGAATCAAAGGTGATATCTCCATGTGGTTTTAATTTGAATCTCCCTGATGGCTAGTGATAATGAACATTTTTTCTTGTGTCTGATAGCCATTTGTATATCTTCATTGGAGAAGTGTCTGTTCATATTTTCTGCCCATTTTTTGATATGATTATCTGTTTTGTGTGTGTTGAGTTTGAGGAGTTCTTTATAGATCCTGGATATCAACCTTCTGTCTGTACTGTCATTTGCAAATATCTTCTCCCATTCCGTGGGTTGTCTCTTTGTTTTTTTGACTGTTTCCTTTACTGTGCAGAAGCTTTTGATCTTGATGAAGTCCAAAAAGTTTATTTTCGCTTTTGTTTCCTTTGCCTTTGGAGACGTATCTTGAAAGAAGTTGCTGTGGCTAATATCAAAGAGATTACTGCATATGTCCTCTAGGATTCTGATGGATTCCTGTCTCACATTGAGGTCTTTTATCCATTTTGAGTTGGTCTTTGTGTACGGTGTAAGAGAATGGTCGAGTTTCATTCTTCTACATATAGCTGTCCAGTTTCCAGCACCATTTATTGAAGAGACTGTCTTTTTTCCACTGTATATTTTTTCCTGTTTTGTAGAAGATTATTTGCCCATAGAGTTGAGGGTCCATATCTGGGCTCTCTACTCTGTTCCACTGGTCTATGTGTCTGTTTTTATGCCAGTACCATGCTGTCTTGGTGATCACAGCTTTGTAGTAAAGCTTGAAATCAGGTAGCATGATGCCCCCAGTTTTATTTTTGTTTTTCAACATTTCCTTAGTGATTTGGGGTCTCTTCTGATGCCATACAAATTTTTGGATTATTTTCTCCAGCTCTTTGAAGAATATTGGTGGAGCTTTGATCGGAATGGCATTAAAAGTATAGATTGCTCTAGGCAGTATAGACATTTTAACAATGTTTATTCTTCTGATCCAAGAGCATGGAATGGTCTTCCATCTTTTTGTGTCTTCTTCAATTTCTTTCATGAGTGTTCTGTAGTTCCTCGAGTACAGATCCTTTACCTCTTTGGTTAGGTTTATTCCCAAGTATCTTATGGTGCTTGATGCTATAGTAAATAGAATCGATTCTCTAATTTGCCTTTCTGTATTTTCATTGTTAGTGTATAAGAAAGCCACTGAGTTCTGTACATTAACTTTGTATCCTGCCACGTTACTGAATTGCTATATGAGTCTAGTAGTTTGGGGGTGGAGTCTTTTGGGCTTTCCATATAAAGAATCATGTCATCTGCAAAGAGAGAGAGTTTGACTTCTTCATTGCCAATTTGGAAACATTTTATTTCTCTTTGTTGTCTGATTGCTGTTGCTAGGACTTCTAATACTATGTTGAACAAGAGTGGTGAGAGTGGGCATCCTTGTAGTGTTCCAGTTAGAATGGCCAAAATTAGCAAGACAGGAAACAATATGTGCTGGAGGGGATGTGGAGAAAGGGGAACCCTCTTACACTGTTGGTGGGAATGCAAGTTGGTGCAGCCTCTTTGGAGAACAGTGTGGAGATTCCTCAAGAAATTAAAAATAGAACTTCCCTATGACCCTGCCATTGCACTACTGGGTATTTACCCCAAAGATACAGATGTAGTGAAAAGAAGGGCCATCTGTACCCCAATGTTTATAGCAGCAATGGCCACGGTTGCCAAACTGTGGAAAGAACCAAGATGCCCTTCAACGGACGAATGGATAAGGAAGATGTGGTCCATATACACTATGGAGTATTATGCCTCCATCAGAAAGGATGAGTACCCAACTTTTGTAGCAACATGGACGGGACTGGAAGAGATTATGCTGAGTGAAATAAGACAAGCAGAGAGAGTCAAGTATCATATGGTTTCACTTATCTGTGGAGCATAACAAATAACATGGAGGACATGGGGAGATGGAGAGGAGAAGGGAGTTGAGGGCAATTGGAAGGGGAGGTGAACCATGAGACTCTATGGACTCTGAAAAACAACCTGAGGGTTTTGAAGGGACAGCGGGTGGGAGGTTGGGGGAACCAGGTGGTGGGTATTATGGAGGGCACGGATTGCATGGAGCACGGGGTGTGGTGCAAAAATAATGAATACTGTTATACTGAAAGTAAATAAAAAGTAAATAAATTTAAAAAAAGAAGAGTCAAAGGTGTCAAAATAAAAATGAAATAAACAGGAGGTAGGAGGGAAAGGATGGACGAACTTGTGTCAGTCAGCCTCTGATACCAACAGCTGTGATTGACAGGCATATGGGCCCTGTATATGTCTCTTGAATCCCTTTCATTTGAAGAGCTGTTTCTTCAGAACTGTCTCATTATCAGAATTGTCTTCCAGTAATTCTTGAGGTGTTTGAGTGTCTAAAGCTACACATATTCTTCAGCTACTAATAAGAAAGTTAAAATCTCTATTAAAAATCATATTTAAATTTCTGCTCAAAATATTTGGCTCTGTTTAATGGATAATGGCCCTTTAAGAAAAGTATGATTGAAGCAATTTTAATAGAAGCTATTATCTAATGCTTTCTTTTAAAGTATGTGTAGGGGTCCAGCTAAGGGGAACCAAGTGTGAAGCGTTTAATGAGTGAACAATAGACTGCATAAAAAATAACCCACATCAGAGGAAGAAAAGGGAGGGGTAGCTTCACTCTCCCATTTGAGTGTCAGGAGAAACACTTCATTCTAATTAGAGGAAAAGCAGGCATAGGGCCTTCAACACTTTCAAGAGTTCCATACCATTACTTAGATACTTCTCATCTTCCTGCTTTTGCTGCAGAGAAGAATGGAGTAATGACAGTAATAATACAGCAAATATTTTTTGAAGTTGCACCATGTGGCAGGCAAGAGGATGAGTGAAGCTAGCAAAAGGCGGCCAGAGAGTAAACCCTTTGGGGCTGCGATTCACTTCCCCTTGACTATTTTCTCTTTGGTAGGTGAATGAGGGGGGAAATTGGAAGGAAAAAAAAATAGTAATAGCTAGAGCAGCACTACAACAGTCTGAAACCACCTACTTACTGAGTTGGAAAAAAAATCATACCATAATACATAATTAGTATCAAAACCCATGGATAAGGTCAAAATTCTGGATTATAGAGAAAAATACCAAATTATACAAAAGAGAGTTTATTAATTTTAAAATGTTTGTGTCTGTTTTGCTTTGATCTCTCTGTATAGTATGAGCAAACATTTATTGAACATCTATCATATGCCAAGTACAAATCATTCAATTTCAACTTCTCATGATCTTTATGGATTAGATGTTATTAGTCATATTTCACATAAAAGAAATCAAGACCATAAAGCTTAAGTAAGTAATTCATAACACAGCAATAGTAACTGTCAGAGCCAGGATTCAAAACCAGGTCTCTTTAGGGGGCGCCTGGGTGGCTCAGTGGGTTAAAGTCTCTGCCTTCTGCTCCAGTCGTGATCCCAGAGTCCTGGGATTGAGCCCCACATTGTGCCCTCTGCTCAGCGGGGAGCCTGCTTCCTCCTCTCTCTCTCTGCCTGCCTCTCTGCCTACTTATGATCTCTGTCTGTCAAATAAATAAATAAAATCTTTTTAAAGTCTGTTTAATCCTAACTAGTTCCCTTTTGTTTATTTGTTTGTAGCAATTCTTATGTAACATCAATTTTCAAGTTTACAATAATATTAATTTACCTTGCAAATAGAGAAAGATCCTGCAATTCTTGATAGTCTGTGAAATTAGTGTACAATGCTAAAGGAATTTTTACTTCATGTACATTCTGAGAAAATTTTTCTGAAAGAAAGAGAGAAGTCAAAGGACAGTGAGAGAGAATTTTAAGCAGACTCCACTGAGCATGGAGCCCATGCGGGGTTCAATCTCATGAGAGGGAGAGCACTACTTAAGCCAAAATCAAGACTTAGACACTCAACTGAGGGAGCCATCCAAACATGCTTACGGATGTTTCATAAGAGTACCACATGTTACTCTTGTTATGCCTATGTTACACATACAGGCTTATGGCTCAGTCACTTGAGCACTCAGTTTCAGCTAAAGTCATATGATCTCAGGTTCATGAGATCAAGTCCCACACTGAGTATGGAGTCTGTCCCTCTCCCTCCCCTGGCTTGTTCCCCCTTTCTCTCTCTCTCATCCTTCATAAATTAATAAATAAATAAAGTTTTTTAAAAAAGAATAACACATATTGTGATATGTTTACACCCATATAATTGGAGTCCCTTTTTCCCGGATTTTTCTTCATTATAATGTTTCTGCCTTCTATTCATTAGCTGCCTCAGATCTGTTTCAAATATCATTTCTTTGACCTACTTGAAATCTTAAAATTTATATCAATAAGAAAACTTCCCACTTTAAACCCTAAATAATAAGTCTAGTATGTGGTGTCCCTCTATTCTTTGTTAATTTTGTATGGAGTAGTATTTAGGCCTTCACAATCTCTTCTGATTACCATTTACTTTTTTGGTTTTGTTTTGTAAATGCTATAATTACCATTACCAATAAAATGTAAGATGAGAAGTGTGAGAGAAAAGAAGTAATAACTATTTTGGTGCCCAAATTTAACCCACGACTAATTTCCTGTTAACTCTTACCTATTCTCATTTCTTCCCATTTTCCCTTTTTCATTGGTTTCTAAACTTTCCTCTCTGCGCCATGTGGGGGAAAAGGAGAATTGAAAACTTCCTGGAGAGAAGAGATACAGAAGATCGAGAAGTTTGCTAGAAAGTAATTACTAAGTTGATTAGCAAGTGGAAGGAAGGAAGGAAGGAAGGAAGGAAGGAAGGAAGTGGGAGGAGGGAGAAGAGGGAAATTCCAGGACAAGTAACGATCTGACTTTAACAAAGTAACAGAGTCTATTTGTCTCATGGCTGCGCTCTTGAAAATGCATCTAAGTACCAAAATCTGCAAATAAGTTCGAGTTTACAGACCTCTCCCCAAGCCCATTCATAGATTGAACCCCTGCATTGGGATTTATTGTGACACCATGTCTCTGAATGAAAAATAATAACTGAAAGATGCTTTTCAAACACATTTTGACTGTCACCTTTGGCATTCAGCAGCTTGATATACAAAGACTGGGATGTACAATACACAAGTGGAAAAAATATAGATAGAAAGCACAAGAAGGGCAGATTACATAATAGGCCACCACAAATGCCTGAAGGACACTCTAGGAGTCTGACCCTGCATGGCATCATGTTGGCATATATTGGTTTCTTATGATACCATTGAGCTCTTCCTTAAAGAACTCACCCGGCCTATTTTCCCTCCACTGCAGGTGGTTTGAGACATCACATTGCTGTAAAGAATGTAATCTGCTCTCCAACTGGGAGCAAAGGTGAATTTAGTTGTGCTCTTTCTTCTCTCATGAATAACATCTCCCTGACTGCTGACTGTAATGCCAGCACCTCCAGCCTCTACCTCCTCATCCTGTCAGCATCTCATCAGTTTGTTGGAGACTGGATCAGTGTCTGGAGTTCATCCAATGCACTACATCCGTCTAACAATGTGACATCTGGGACAATGCCATTTCTCAAGGAATCAATTGACAACTGGCACACTTGAAATTTTTCATGCAAAGCCATGTCCAAGAACCTGAACCTGATACCACATTGCATCAGGTTAATGCTAGATCTAATCTTACAGTGAGCAAGTGTAGATAATACCAAGGACAATAAGCTGCTCAGTCCGGTGAGTTACTAAAATATTCAGAGAAACAGAATTATAAGAGCCCCACAAAAGGTTCTATCTGCCCTATGGCTAAGCAGCTCTCTCACGAGAAACACCATTGGTGACTCCCCTGGCCTATTAAATAAAAAACAAACTCTTCTGAAGGGCTTTCCAGGTCCTGCACATGTGTTCTCATTTCTGATCTGTTCTGAAATCTGACCCTCCTTCTAGCCTTCTCTCTTTCTCTGTGGGTCCACTGTTAGCCTGGGCTTCAATCAACTTGGTTTTAGACATACCCCACATTTTCCCCTTCTGCTTTATCTGCCATGGATTTTCCAGTCCCATTCATTTTCTTGTTTTCACATATCAAATTCCCACCCAATGTTGAAGTAGACCTCCACCCTCCTCTACCAAGAAATCTTCTTTCAAGCTTCTATATTCATGCCAGAAGAAGAAGGCTTTCACAGTCCTTTGAGTGGGGCAGAGCCCAAGCTATGGATTCAGACAAATTTGAGTTTGAAGCCAGCTTATGTGCCAAAAGTTACCTAACTTCTCCAATTCTCAGTTCTTTCGACTTTATGTTGCTACAGATCATGACTTTTAGGCATACAGTGAGTGCTGTCTGATATATGAACATAATAAATATTCATTTATTTCTTTATATTCTGTCTTTTTCAACATTTATCACATACTATCGCATTCTGTGGTGCTTATATATATGTCTTGTCTCCTCTATCATATAATATTGCTCAATTATCAACTTACTGTAGAGAACTTCCAGGATTTTCATCTGTAACTAAACCATTCGCTTTTGTGCTTCATAATAATTATCACTATCTGACATTGTTTCTTTTTTGTTCCTTTGCTTGTGATCTATTTTCCTTTCTATATAAGTGCCATAAGAGCTGGGACTTTTTTTATGTTGCTTACTACTGTATTATGAGCACCTACAACAGAGCCTGGTGAATAGTAAATCCTTAATAGTATTTTGCAAATTAACGAAGGATTTAATAAGTCCCTTGAGGCCAGCAATAATTTTTTAACTACCATAAAGCCTCAAGGCTGGAAGACACATTAAAATCCTTTTATTGATACAGTGTTCCTCAGATAGTCATGCACACAACATAGCCCCTACTTCTAATCCAAGGAGACCCTCACCCCCACCCCTCACTTCAGGTATTCCATGCTCTGGGGTGTCTCACTCACTTTGAGGTGCTGTTCCTACACAGAACTAAGCCTTTTCCTATTCTTTTCTCTATAAAAGTTTCTCTAATTCTGCCAAGCAAAGTGACCACTCCCTTTTTATGCATTTTGACAAGTCTTACCTATACTTGGAAATAATATTAATAATTAAAAAATAAATAAATAATGTTACATCGATAGCATTAGATTTCCAGTCTGCATCCTCCATCTGAATTGTGCTTACGAAAGAAACCATAACTGGATTGCTTTTTGTAGTCTCAGCCCTAGCGCCGTGCCTGGCACTGGATAGACAGTCACTACATATTTGTTGATTAAATAAATGAAACTAAGAGAGTTGTACCTGGCCTGCTAAGCTCAGTGCCCTTACCATTTCTCTAGATTATCTTCCCTCACTGGAAAGAGACTCTTAAAAGTTACCTCCTATTTTATAACTTTCCCCACCTGACTTTCCTTAGGCCAGTTAATAGAGTCTTGGTGTCTGTCCCTATTGATCTCCTAACAAGTATCACATGAATTGCCCTCCAATGTCCAGTTTATTTCTATTAGCTTTCTTTATCCAACTCAGTTTATACACTCATTCACTCATTTATTCATCCCTTCAGCATGTATTTACAGAACAAGGCACAGAACTAGCATATAGGACCTCTCTGCTATTCGAGTCATTAAGCACAGTTCCTGTTAGGATTATCCTTTTTCTTTTTTTAAGGAACATATAGACAAAAACCACATTCTCTAGCATAGTGGCAAGCAAGAACCAATTTGTAATACCAATTGCATATAGCTCTGTACATGGAAAATAGAAAGTCATTCTTAGTTTCTCTGAGCATAGTTAATAAAAAAACTTGGTGAATATATTTTCTGATTTCCAATTAATTTTCTAATATTGGCTTATCTATATTTATGTGTTTATAAGCAGTACTACGAGATATAAATAAGTTAGGTATTGTATTACCAATTGTAAATGATACTATCATAGATAATATTGCCAGTTCTTTTAAAGTCTAAATCTAAGCCTTCAGCGTATAATAAACTAACCAAAATTAAAAGCAAAGAAAATGATTCATTTTGGTGCAGGTCTTTCTATTAGATTATCTCCCACCCCCACTCCCCTACCTCCCAGAAAAAAAGAGAGAGATGTCACCCCGACCAGGCCTTCTACAGAACAAAAGAATTTACAGGTCTGGTGGTGCAAATAAAACTTGAAACTATTATCCAAAAATCAAGGATGAAAATGCCCTCTTGAGATGAGAAAGCAAATTGGAAATAACATGGAGCAGAAGAGCTCAAGAGGACCCCCGCTCTCATTATTAGATTCTGTCAGTCAAGAAACTGAAAAGCCTCTCTCGACACAGCCCGTCACTCAGTCTGTAAATCTGTAAAATGGAGATAAAAGATGCAATCCCTCCCTCATAGAGGAGGCAGCAGGATTAATAAAACGGGGCTGGGAATGAATTTCAAAATGCGTAAATGAAGTGTAACGAAAATAAAGCATAAAGGCTGCTATTCAGAAATGCCCTTTCAAATATTCCTGATACTTGGGCAGATTTCTCTAGATGCTGGAGGCTTTGTCCACATGGGTGTGATATTTAAAGGTCTCTGCGGCAAGGCAAACAGTTCACCGTTTGATCTGGAGAACAGAATAAGACCTCGAGGCTTTGCTGACTGTCCGGAGTGCTATTTCAGATTCTGTACAATATATAAGGCGAGAAGGTTAGTCTGTGCTGACTAACATCACACAGACCCGAGTAAAGACAAAAGTGCCCGATTAAAAAACAGCCATCCTAAATTCTTATTTTGAGTTCTTATTTCTCATTGCTCCACTTGGAAAATCATTTTCCTCTTCTCTTGCCGCAGTGAGTGGAGAGCTGGCTGGAGTGGGGAGTCTGGGATTAGTATCCAGATTTGGCCACTTACCCAGGGCAAGACTAGGTACTAGATGTGCTCACCCTTAAAATGCACATATGTGATTCCTACACCATGGGTGGAGGCTTAAAGGGTGGCCATTTAAAGAGCTATTTAAAGTGATTTCAAAGATGTTGTCAACTGTAAGTTCTCAATGTAAGAAGAAGGTCACTCTACCTACTGCTTTTTGATTTCATAAAGACTACAGAGAAGTTATTCATTTACCATCAGTGGGAAACTGAGCAGTGGGTGGGTTCGGGGTGAAAAGAAGTTTGCAGAGAACACAGAAACCTTGGTCTTATGAAATGAATAACGTAGTCCACGTCCCCAAAGAAATTTGCTCCATGAATACCTGTGAGTCATGGCACTCATTATGGGCAGGGCTTGTGGGCAGAAGTGATAGATAAACCTGGGATCCTGTAATCAGAAGAAAGGGATGAGACCATCACCTGGCCTACTCCATTATGTAGAATAAGGAAGATACATTAACACACTCCGGCCCTGCAATGAGCAGACAAATGACACAGTTAGGGAGCATTGGCAAGGACAGCGGGTGGCACAGTCACACTTACTCGCACAGATGGGAACGCTGTCAGCAGACGCAGCAGCCACCTCGGAGTTAAAGAACAATGAGAACTCTAACTAGAGGAATACATGAAGCTGGAATACTAAGATGCTAGTGGAGGCTCCTGATAGGGTGTGTGCGCTCATGATGCGCTAATCAAATCATCTAGAATAACCGCTTTCAATGCCATAAATATTTTCTGTAGCTGCGGCAACACAATGCAGCTGTGTGTTTATGCGATAAGCCTTCCATAGAGAAAGCAGGCCCCTAAGTTCCCAGAGATAGGATGCAGGGGCTGATGGTAGAGAAGGGGAGAAAGTGGTTCTGCCCCTGTTCCACCAGTGGCTCAGCAAGGGTCCAATGTGATACAATAATCTGTACATGCATAGCACCTTTCTTCCAGGGGAGAAAAAGCAATTCCAAAGCATTACCTCATTGCTCTTCATCACACCCTTGGGGAAGAGGTAGCCAGTATGATCCAATTTTACAGGCAGTGAAAGCGAGGTTGTGATTGGGTGAGTATCTGGGTAAAGGTTACAGAGCAAGTCTGTGCTGTAGCCGAGATTCAAACCAGTTCTTCTACCTTCCTTTGCAATACCTATTACATAAATACACTTTAAAATTCATCAAAATGGCAGAACAATACCAAGTGAAATAAAAAATGGAAAATTTCACATTCAATATTATTCTCAGTTATGTAAAATACATACGTGTGCAAAATTAGACTTGTGGGCAGCCAGTATTACCAGCAATAATATCTGGATGATGGGATTAATGGTGATTTGCATTTTTTTCTTTATGCCACTCTGTTATGTTTCAAGTTCTAAATTATAAGCCATCAAATCTTTGATGAGAAAAATAATTTAGAGTGCAAAATTCAGTAACAGTGCTTTATAGATCAAAAAATGTAAAAGTATCAGTCAATAAGATTTCTCAGAGTTTCTATACCAGATATGAGTGTTAACAAACAAAAGGAAACATTTCTACAATATTCTCTTTTGCCTCCAAACACACTTACACTGTACACTTCCTCCCACTCTAACCCACCCTGCACTAGACTACAGATCTGTTTTCCTGAACTTCAGCCCTATGCAGTGACTCCTTTGTCTCTCCTAAATTCAGTCCAAACTACTGAGCCCTACATTCAGTCTAGAATGTGACCACAAACTCTTCGGCATATTGTTTGACCAATCCTTAACTACTGCATTCATACATTCCATCCTTCAAAAACATTCCACTCGTTAGGGAAAGATGGCCTTTTCAACAATAAATAGTGTTGCAAAAACTGGATGCTCACATGCAAAAGATTGAAGTTGGGCCTTTACTTTATATTATATACAAAACTTAAATCATAATAGGCCAAAGATGTAAATGTTAAGAGCTAACACTATAAAACTCAGAACAGAGAAGAAAATATCATGATGATGCTTTTAGGACTGATGACTTTTTGGATAGGACCCTAAAAGCACAGGCAACAAAAGAAAAATAGATAATTGGATTACATCAAAATTTTAAGTTCGTGCATTAAAGGACACTATCAACAGAATGAAAGGCATAGAATGTGAGAAATAATTGCAAATTACTTATCCAGTAAGGGCTTATATCCAGAATATATAAAGAACTCCTCCAACTCATCAACTCAAAAACAAACTGGTCAAAAAAAAATGGACAAAAGATTTGAATACGCATTTCTTCAAAGAAGATACACGAAAAGCCAGTAAGCACATGAAAAGATGTTCAACATCACTAATAATTAGGGAAATGCAAATCAAAACTATAGTAGTTAGATACTACTTCACATTCATTAGGATGGTTGTTATCAAAACAATCAAACAAACAAACAAAAACAGAAGATAATGAATGTTCTTGAGAATGTGAACAAATTGGGAGCCTCGTGCACTGCTGGTGGAAATGTAAATAGTGCAGCCACTATGGAAAACAGTATGGTCCCCCAAACAGTTAAACACAATTGCCATAGGAGCGCCTGCGTGCCTTAGTTGGTGAAGCATTTGACTTTTAATTTCTGCTCGGGTCATGATCTCAGAGTCATGAGATCAAGCCCCACATCAGGATCCATGCTCAGTGAGGAGTCTGCTTGAGATTCTCTCTTCCTCTTCCTCTATCCCTCCCCTTGCTCGCATGTGCACTCTCTCTCTCTCTCTCTCTCTCAATAAATAAATAAATAAATAAATAAATGTGGTTTTTTTTTTTTTTTTTTTAAGAATTACCATGTAATCCAACAATTTCACTTCTAGGTATATGCCCAAAAGAAGGGTCTCTGACAGAGATTTGTACACCCTGTTCATAGCAGCGTTATTCACAATAATCACAGAGAGCAAGCAACACCAGTGTTCATTAACAGATAAAAGGATAAGCACAATGTGCTACATACATGCAATTGAATATTAATCAGCCTTAAAAAAGAAGAGCATTCTGACAGATGCTCCAACCTGAATGCACCTTGAAGACATTAGGTAACTGAAATATGCCAGTCACAAAAGGACAAATACTGTCTGATTCTACTTATTTGAGGTACATAGTCAAATTCATAGAGACAGAATGCAGAAGGGTGGTTGTCAGGAATTGAAAGGAAGAGGGCAGGAAGAAAGTCAGTTTACAACCTCAGGAACTTTTGGGGTGAAATCTGAAATGGGCCCCCTGACACAAAAAACAAAGAGAGAACTTACACCTCTCTTTGAGACTTGTCTGGAGTAGCCATGAGATCTCTGCACCCACCTATCAGAATCATAAAAGTTTACATGGAGACCTTAACAGGGTTTGGTCATGTGTTCAACCAGAGGGTCTTAACAACACATTGCTCTCTAAAGTCTTCACCCTTGAAAATGGTTCCTACAGTGGAAGTGGTGGGTAGATGTACATTCCAAGGACAGGAGAAGGGGTAAGAAGCCTGGATCCAGTTCAGGGGCCAACCAGCACTCACCCTCTTGATGAGCTTCTCCAACAAGGAGTTATTATTTAATGAGTTCAGAATTTCATTTTTGCAAGATGAAAAAGATGGCTGAAAAGAAGAGTTAGATGGTGGCGACGGTTACATGATAATGAGAATGTGCTTAACGTCACTGAAATGTACATTTAAATGGTTAAACAGTAAATTTAGTTACCCAGTAAATTTAGTTACATTATTTTACCACTTTTTTTTAATTCATTCTTTTTTTTTTGCTTTGTTTAGCTTTGTCCCTTAAAATGAAATGTCCCCACCCAACCCCCAGCTTTTGAAACCTAACCTTCCATTCAAGGTTGCTGACTAAATACTTCTCTTAGTAAAATCCCTCAACCAGAGGCAACATTACCCTCATTCGAATCCTACCTGCAATTCAGAAGGGAGCAAGGTACATTCCTGGAGCACTTTATCACATATTTTCTATAGTTGATACTCAGAAAAATATCCATTTTAATATTTAGCTGAGAGAAGTCATGAAAACTGCTGAAGTCAAACCACGGGCATGTGGCTGAGCATCCAGTCCCTGGCTTCCAGGTTTAAATGGAGCTACCTAAAGCACAGTGGAACTAACTTTTGGCACTCGTTATGCACTTTATTCAATTATTATTTATAAGCCCCTTTCCTTGTATCGCTACTGAGCTATAAACTCCTTGAGAACAAGAAGCAAGTCTTAACGGTGTCTGTAACCCCAGAAATCCCAAGGATATATTTAATCAATTCTTGCAGAGTTAATGAAATGATAATCTTTGGACAGTGATATAATAACAGAGTGGACTAACCCAACGCACATCAATCATCTAGAACTGACAAATATAAACTCCAGAAAAAGACAACCTATTCTTAGCTGATACCGAAGCATAGTAGTTGTCCAGATGGGTAAAATAGTCAACCAAGTAACTTATGTGGGAAAAAATATTATTCAGAACTACCAAACTGGCTTTAGCTGAGTAATACTCAATTTCTGCACTTGCCTTTGCTCCTCGGCCATTCACTAGCTGTGTTCATTTAGGCAATCATTCTTGATGTTTTGATAGGGTTATCACCACATTCTTACTCATTCATTTCTGCAAAATATTTTATCCTGTTTCTACTTAAGAAAGCTAAACAAACCAATGTTTCGCATGACTGATTTTGTTAAATAGCAACATCTGTACCTCAAAGGTTTGTCCACACTTCTTAGCTCGATTTGATGGTTCTAACCCAGAATATTTTACAGCAGCTGGTCTTTAAATTGGACTTGGAGTCGTACTTCTAGATCTTTGCTTTTCTACTTCTTAACAGTTATTTGAGAACTAATTGCGAATATTTAATCTCAGCAACATGCACTGTTTACTAAGCTAATCCCCAGAAGCCTGTAAGTATATACATTCTGTGTTCAGTCATTTTACTAGCCCCCCATAAGTTGCCAGTCCCTATCATTAACTAAATTCCATTTTATTCTTTATTTTGAATAATTATACTCTAATTGACCTAATATTCTTATGAGAAAAATGAAGTGAAGATTATAGAACACATTACCAAAATAATACATGTTTCAATGATAAAGTGTGGTCATCTGCTGCCTTGAACATAGGCATTTCCACATACTTTCACAACAGTTATGATCACACCTTCAGCCCAGTAGAGACAACCTTCCTCTTAGTTACTACAGATCTTTGAAGTCAGCCATGTCAGCGAAGCATGGAATATTTTTAGGTGATCCAGGAAACACATAGCTCTCTGCCAGGGGGTTATGCCTACATGTAAGCTTGTCACTGTTGTATAATGATGTAATGATGCAGCATGAATCAGAAGTTATGGAAATCTGGAAATCCACTACAGGATTTGTGGGAAGACGGAAATTAGAAGCTCTCCACAAAGCCTGGCATTCCCTAAGTTTTTTGTTTGTTTGTTTTGTTTTGTTTTGTTTACCCTTAACTCAGTACTCAACGCATCTAACTCTTTAATATTGACCATGATATAAGAGAGGGCATCCTCAGGATCCTCTCAGTGGGAAGCGGGAATGTGATATGCCTTTATGAGGAGCTAGCTCCCAAGCCATGGCTCCCACACCAGGATCCCGAGGGGCATACCTCCCAGGAGGCACACACTTAGCTTTTTGCACATGTTTTGTAATGGATCTGAGGTAATTGTTCTTAGAGTTTATTTTAAGCTCATTCCTTCACATGAAGCCAAGACAGGCACTGCACACCAAGGAAGGCAGAATTTGGCTTAGAAAATAACAAAGGTCTTTTCTGTTTCAGAGCCAAAGAGAATGAAGCTCAAGAAATATGGGGCGGGTTGGGGGGAGAACATATTTTAAACAATTTGTAGCTATTTTGCTTCATTCTCCCTTGAGGCAATAAATAACTGTGCTCCCTGCTGCTGGTATTTTATCAAGCTCTGTTTGTTATAACTGTTCATTATGTTCCATACAAGACAGCATCTTTGAGCTTTCTTTTCATATTTCCCTGCTACAATTTAACTCAGTGAGAAGCAATACCAATGTACCACCAGGATGAAGAAGAAACAGCAGAACCCGCTGCTAAATACCACCACCTGAATGTGCAATTCCCCTATTAGGAACAAATGAATGCCAAGTTGTCTTCTTTAGCGTAAATTAGCGTGGTGAATAAAATAAGCAGGAACCTCTAGATTAACAGCTACTCCCTGCTGAGGACCTTTGCCACTAAGAAGGTCAGAACAAGAGAAAATTATTTCCAACACAGTGTATCTCCCCACCTCCCACCCACCTCTTCCTGAACAGCAGTTGTGGGAGAGGATCTCTGAAGATGGTCCTATCAGTCTGGTTTTCGCTCAAGTATGATCTGCTTTGTTTCTCAGGAAAAGGCAAAGGATTCTGGGACTACTGTCCCATTACTGTCATAATGATGTGAGTTGCAACTGACTAAAATCACTGCTCCTCAAATCATTGGCCCAATGGCATCAAATGAGATGCCTCCTCCCAAGGCCTGTACTCACCACCAATAATAATAATAATGGGAATGGTCCCACTCAGAGCATATTTTAATTTCCATTTTTTTATTTGATCCTTAAGAGGACAAAAAACAGAGATAAGTAGCTGATCATCTTCCTCATTTCTACAACAAACAGATCACTGATACACAAAACTCCTTAGGCACCTCAGTTTTCCTCCCTGTATAACAAAGCTTTACAAAGCTTTAACTGTTCACTGGGCCTATATTAATCTAAATCACTAAAAATAAATTGCAAGAACACTTTTCAAATGCAAAAGGACCAGGCAAAGTCTGTTTCAAATTCAGCAGCCTCTTCCTTTCCTTTTATGAATTCCATTTGAATGAATTATATCAAAAGAAGACCTGCCAGGGCTAAAACCTAGGAGCGTGTGAATGAGTGCGTCGCCTGGGTACTAAGTAATCACAACTCGGGCAGAGCACATGCACCCTGGGCCCTGTAATCCACACAGTCTGCTCAAGTGTTGACAGGAAGACCCTCTGCCAGGAAGAATCCTTCTCCTCCAAAGACAAGAGGGTCCCGAAATTGGTGCTAGCAAGATGCTATTGCAGTGAGGAATGGGATACGCACAGCACTGACATTCCTCTTCGCCATATGAAACCCGTAAATCTCATCGTGAAGACAAGTAAACTTGAGTTGTGGGGAGAATGTTCTCCAGCTAAAAGTCCCACGGGCCCAATAAATGTTTCCGTATTCATAGTAGTTTATAGATGGTGTCTTCCAACTTAGAAATTTTAAGATGTCACTTAGTACATAATATAATAAAGAATGCTGCGGCATTAAAAGTAATATAAATAAAGGAAATGTAGTCAGCAAAAGTGTCATTTGGACAATTATTTCATCTCTTTGCATCCAGCATTTTGAAATGAAATATAGTCTTTCCTCACTTCTTCTGCAATAAATCATTTACAAAAAGTAAGTGGTTTCATAAATAAATGACTGTATCTATGACTACTCTCCCCAAATCAATAATACATTTATTGATAATCCTGCATTTAAAGGTTCATTTCACCTTAGTATTGACATTCTGTCTCCCCTGCTATTTCATTAGATTTAAATTTTTTTCATTCTTGGTAATGAACTGTAAGAAGGTTCCTGTTAGAAAGTAGCCCCATTTCAGAGGTGGGCAATGAAGCTCAATATACCATTTTCTATTGATTACTATGATAAGTAAAGTTTCTTTATGCTCAGCAAAATAAAGTTAGAGGTATTTTGCTGCATTTCATAAGGCAAACGTTCCTGGCTTCTCCTTAAATATTTCTTTCAATAGCTCTGTAAAAGGGAGCAATAGGTAAAAACTTACTTCTTGGGAGCCTTCAGACCAGATTTGAGTCAGTTCAACAAATTCCCTTTTCAGTGAGAAAGAAATGCCCAACACTGGGTAAAGTGTCAGGGATTCAAGAACAAAACTATCACATTTGTCCTTGAGAAGCTTACAGTCTAGTGAGGAGTAATTTAGGTACTGCCGCACAGGAGGCATAATATTTAAGCTAAAGGCTAATCCTTTTCAACATGAAGATTTCACAACAGAATATAAAATGTAAATGAGTGTCTCAGCCAGTCTGGGATGCTGTAACAAAATATGATAGATTGGGTGGCTTAAACAACAGACATATATTTCTCAGTTATAGAGGATGAAGTCCAAGATCAAGACGCAGATAGCCATCCTCTTGTTGTATCCTCATGTGGTAGAGAGACAAACTCTGGTGTCTCTTCCTCTTCACTTAAGGGCAGCCCCTCATGACCTTATGTGAACTTAATGACCTCCCAAAGGCTCTTCACACTGAGGGTTAAGACTTAAACACATGAGTGGGGGAGAAGACACAAACATTCAGTCTCTAACAAAGAGCATGTCCAGCCATATCAAGTCACTAAGAAATGTCATAAAATTATCACCACAATAATTAAGCCTGTGACCTGTATGTAAAAACCTGTATGAGAGCATCGTGATGTGGAAGAATCAGTCAGGTCCTTCACAGGCAGATCACTGCACAGTCACTGAACCTCAAATGAAACGACACAACTAGGGGAAATACAGAAGTTTTCTTTTCCACCCTATATTTATGCTCCGATGCCATAAAATTGTTAATTTCAAACGTTGGCACAGACCGGAAAAAAAAAAAAACCCAAGGTTATACTGCCATCTGCTGTCAAGACTCCATGATGACTGTCAGTAAATGGGTGCTGGATTCTACCTGCAGGCTCCAACGTGGCTCTGCCTACGACCCAGAACAGGTATGGGGTGGGGGAAAAATACTGCTCATTAGCTATTTTATTACAGAATATATATTTAAAACTCATTTCCAATAAAATGAGTTTTCTGAAACTCATTTTCATTGTATTATAATCAGATAAGGAAATGTTAATGATATTTTCTAAGTAAGTTTTAAAATAATAACCCCAGAAGAAACACATTTTTTATTCGCATCTCTTGAATTTTTTATGTATACCTTGTTCTTTCCAGCACAATTTAATAAGATACACCATAGGGAAAAGGCTGCATTTACCATCAGATTTTCAATTAGCTAAAACAAGATACTGTTGGCACTTGAATGAAGTAGACTATGTTATATTTCATATATTGACAAATATTTAAATGCCCTTTCTTTGTCTTGGTTTGAGAGCAGGTTTCATTACACCAAATCCATACCCTGTGTGTGATTCTCTAACTTTCCCTCAGGCCTTCCTTTAACTATAAAACCATTTAAGTCTCCCTCCTCCTTCAAAAAAAGAAAAGGAAACCAATTGTTTCATTTCTTGCTAGTTTTCATTATATACTAAAACATCCATTCAGCATTTTTATCTGCTAATGTAACAGAAACTCATCTGCTCAATGAGATTTATTACTTGTTTTTTTTTTCACATGTTCACAAGATATTGTTGTACATTTTGCAATGGGTCTTTATTATCTAGTAATGATGGCTTGCAAATTAAATTAGTTTTTAATGGCATAGTTAAATTCTAATTTATGTTTTGGAGCTTTGTTTAATTCATTTAGTTATAATGTAATCGTTTTCTTGCTATTTTCTTACATTACATAGAAAGAACAAAAGAATAGGGGCTCGTTTCATCACATTCCGTTGTTTTGGCTTTATTAAATCTTGTCACTAATTGCATTTCCCCCAAGAAACTTTCAAAACAATTGTAGTCTGATCCTTTGGGCAAAACTATCTGGTTGCTCAGCATTCTGTCTGAGAAGTTGAATCAAACTATTATAGTAACTCTAAAGGTTGGTTAGATACTGCACTTTCTCATACTCATTATAACCCCACTGTGCTGTGTAATATACTGGACAATTATTCTTTTGCAACGAATTCCTTTCCTGTGAGCTCTCTTTCTTTCCTGAGTGTTCAGGAAAACCAAAACCAAAAGTGATCATTAGCGGCACAAAAAGTAATCTTTTATAATGTCTACTTGCATTTTCTTCCCTCTCAATCCTAAGGGCTTTTATGGCTGCAATAACCTTTTATAATACCTTTTCATTGGGGTCCACACAGCAAGAGCAGAAGACTCCTAGCAAGTTCCAAGGTTTTAAAGCAGAAACTGGCTGGCTTCTGGGGTTGCACAGGAAAAATTGATGTGATTTAGAATTTCCTGAGCAGGTTTGACCCTTCATCGGGAAAACCACCAAATTTTCCCAGGAGGATGGAAGCGCCCAGGGGGCATCTGAATGAGAACTACCTGTATCACCTGCTTTGAAGTTCCATCCAAACACGGAACAATCTCTCAAGTCCACTCTTCCTTTTTTCTAATGAGAAAAAAATAATCTCATCTCCCGGATCATGCTTTCATCCCAATTTCAATCTGCAGGTTTCTACACTTGGTTCACTCTGAGCGTCTTGGTACAACATGCAGATGCCAGAGGGGACTGGATCCTGCTGGATCATGGGTGCTGCTCCTCTTCCTGACCCCACCTTTAAATTCTTGACACTGGCTGCCGGAAGAAGAGTCTAGTTATCAGGAAACCATCTTCTTCTTCTGGAAGAGCAACTTGTCACACCAATTCTACTGACAAGGAGGCAGGAGTGGCCGCTTTACAAATAAAGACAATACCCAAAGGAAGTCTAATCATATTTCTTACCAAAATAAAACAAGAATATGCTGTTGGGGGGCGGAAACTTTCTTTTCAGTATGTCCGTTTTTTACTGTTTTAATTTTTCCCCCTGCGTGTGTTCAACTTTTCACGAAGTTTGCTAAAATAATGATGGGATGTAAACACGCGACAGTACTCCTAATTTTAATTCAGTTAACTACTTCACCTATCAAGAGATGAGAAAGGCATAAGCTGGGACAGCAGGGGTCCTTTTATATGAAAGAACATTTCTCTAAGAAACCAATGAAGAAGAAAAGCTGCCTGAATGTTAATCCTCCTGTTCCCCAGTCCGAACCATAATCCGTGGTGCCTTCTAGTCCCCAAATTTGCTACTGACAATGACTAGCACAGTGTCCACAGATTGACTCCAAGATTATAAATTGGTCCTTGAAATTTACTTACTCAGGAGACACATCCGCACTGAAGTGAGCTTGGAAAGAAAAGAACATTTGTAGAAAAAGCAATTTGCTTCAAAGCTCACCCGTGCTCCTAGCTGCTCACATTCTCCTGCCCATTGCTGAGGAGGTGCATGCAGAGAGTAGACTCTGGCTGACAATCAGCAGTCTCTGTGCACCTCATTCTGTAATTCGCCAGGTGTTATGCAACACATCTCACCCTTTGCCGAATTCACGCTGAAGCCATCTTTCCCTGAAGTTGCAGTTCACTCCGAAGGTGATATGGTTAGATCCTTAGAGAAGACAGGACACTGTTTCAGACACGGTTCAAATGAGTCTTATGGATATGAATGGAATTCCTTTACATAGTATTTTCTCCTATTTGTTTATTTCCACCCAGTGTAACTTTGAACTTTAAAACAGAAGTATCCATGACCGAGTTGATTTATGGGTCATCAGTGTATACAGCTAGTGCTCTCTAGGTCCTGCCAATAACACACCAGCCATGGAAGCCCCCAATCCTCCATACTAGGTTTCTGCCAGCTAGAGTCCCTCATAGCTTCCCAAATGCTCACTGCTAGGGGTCCCCTCAAAAGATATGTTAAAGACCTAACGGCAGAACACCAGTACCTCAAAATGTGACCTTATTGGGAAATAGGATCGTAATAGGACTAGCTTTTTATCTAGTTTTTAAAGGAATGCATACTTGTAAGAGACAGAAAAAGAAAAGAATAGCTTTAGTGGTACTTAATTGTGAAGAAGACTTTCAAATTTGACCTGAGTCTCTCAGAAGTGTGTCATCCTTTGGGGCATGGTGGCATATTAACTTTCACCACATACCAGAAGCTGAGGAATTAGTTGGCTTTTTCTAGAGTTTTCAAGACACAAAAACACCTCCAATAACCTTATCTTCAACTTCTCATTCCCATGAACACCTGCAGTGTTTTCTAAGTTTCCTGACCTTGCTTTGAATTAATAAATGCATTTTGTACTGTGATCTAATACAAATAGGCCTGTTTATATACATAATTTATATGAATATATGTATTATATATAATATATATGTAATTGAAAAAACATGCCACAAAGCTATATTTGTCCTTGTTACTTCTAACACGCTCTAGTATTTTCCATTCTACCCTATTTTATTTTAATAATGCCGATCTTGACTCACTGAACCTATTTCACAATAGTTAACAAGGGTCATGGCCTACCCCGAAAGGATAGCCATAAATTCTGTCATTACAAATAACTCCAACACTTCCTTAGCCCCTGTTAAAGCACCCAGATCCCCATTTCTCCCCCTCTTTTCTTTCCAGCTTATTCCTCGGAGAACCCCAGCTTCTACAATTCTTCTATACCACCAGGACATATAACCATTGGTCCTACCACTTTCCCTTGAGTCCATCCCTTTATATCTTAATTATCCTCCACCCCAAATAACTTCCATGATTCATTATTATAATCACTTCTCTGCAGTCTCTCCTCCCTTGTCCCCTCCAGCCTTTGTCTTACTATCCTGGTAAAACTCCAGGTTAAATCTAATTCTGTGAACTCTGGGCCTACATGTCGGCAGATGCACACAGCTGGAGGTAGACCTTTAGCCATGCTGCCAGTCTCAATTCAAATTAGTCAACACTGACTGCAGATGGGCCTTACTGTTGTCCTTATGAATCTCATCTGACCTCATGGCTCTAAATGTCATTGTGCTGGTGATGCCTTTTTTCATGTCTCTAGCCCTATACCCACTGGGCTCCAGATTTGAGTCTATAACTGCCTGTTCAGCAGCTTTACTTGGAGGTCTAACAGATACCTCAAACTTAAAATGACCAAAGCCAAGCTCCCATTCATTCGCCACGCACCCACCCCCCAAATTTGCCTCTCCTACAACCTCCCCTCCTCAGGAAATGCAACTCCATTCTTCTAGTTGTTTTCCACCTCCATCACTGTAAAAGCTGGAAGTCCTCTGGAAGCCCTCCATGACCTCGCCCTATGGGGAGATTTCTTGTCTTCTCTCCCACTGACCTTCCACACTCAGCTGGCACCAGTCACACTGGCCTCTTCTTCATGCCAGGCTCACTCCCACATAGGCTCCATACTTGCTGTGCCTCCACATGCTTTCTTCCCACACACAGTTTCATGACTCACCTTCTTTATCATCACTCAGGTGTGGTCCTGATGGTCACCCATTTAAAATTGAAACCCATCTCCACTCCAGCACTACATATTCCCACCCTTGCTTTATTGTTCTATTTATTGTCTGACTAGACCGTAAGCTCCATGAGAACAGGATTTTTTGTTCATGCAAGCTCCTATATTACATCTAAGTTCCAGTGGTGAAACCAAATGTCCCAGGAGTTCAAATGGGATTGTCAATCTATTTTATATAACCTCATTAACGAGTATGCAGAGTCTGTTCTCTTTTGTGCTGCTGTGAACACAGAATCAGCTTCATTTGCCTAGTGATGACACTGTCCCTGACTTACCTGGGTAACATGTGTGCATGTGTGCGCGCACGCACACACACACACACACCCATACACATGCACACACACACAGAAGTAAGAAAGTAGAGATACCTTGATCTTTCGACATCTCAAGACTAAGGTCCCATTCCTGGGATATATGCTTGAGAGATGCAACATTTTTCTGGATCCTGCTAAAGGCTGGGGAAGCACAGATTTCTGGGAGCTCAAGTTGTGACTTAAACTTGGCCCAGAGGTCTTTGCATCTTGGATAAGGAAGGTAGACCCAGAAAAACGGAAAATCAAAAGTTCAAGCAGTTTTCTACTCCACAAAAAGTTTGTATTTACCTTTTGAACGGGCATTTCTTAGGAAGAACTCACTCTACAAATCTTCTTAATTTTGCAAAACACAAAGCAAAGCACCTACTCTGGACTTGAGGTATTCAGGTTACTTTAATCCCAGGAAGAAAATACTACCAGGCCTAGTGAGCATAGAAGAGAGTTCAAAAAAAGAAAAACAAAATGGATTGTTTGGGAGGGGATGATAATCACATCAGGAAGACTGGGTTGTTTTAGGAAATGGGGTGTGGAAAATCCCCTCCTGTCAGCTTGGAGATGATTTGAATATCTGTGAGGTGAAGTAGAGATGACTGACCCATGGATTTCATGAGAAGCTGAGAAGCTGGTGAAGCGTTGAGGACCTGGAACTGATGAAACCATTTATTAAAGCTTTTGTAAGATCAAAAGAAAACACACAAAGCAAAAGTACATAATAAGCCCTCAAACATTGTAATTAGTAATAAAATTTTGGTACCAATAGAGATGCCTTGGGGCCTAAATGACCAAATAAAGCATAGGGCTGAAAAGAAAATCCTCCTCATCTCCGCCCTTCTGAGAATTAGAGCTTTGGGACCATCCAAAGACACAAAAAAACGAATACCCTTAACAGTAGCCAAGGTGAGGCTTTCGAAGGGCCCATGAGCTGGGAATAGAAGAGCATATTAGATTGTAGACATGCATGATGCACCCATTCAGGGACTCCTAAAAATAGCTTAGGGAACTTTGAGGGGAGCAAAGTTCCATTTGGGTGGAATGAACAGGGCTCAGAGAAATGTGATCTGAGCTCACAAGTAATGAAAACCTACAGGCTCCTTTGGCCAGATTGCAATGTTTTCATACACACCCATGAGGCCACTGGGATAATTTGAAGAGCATGCATACATTTAAATCAATTCAGTGACTCTGCAACCCACGGTGGGCTAGAGAATTAATTTATTTACTCCTGGTCTAGTCAGTTGCTAGAGGGAAAGGATAATGGGATTTCCTCTAAGAGTTCCAAGGCAGGAACTTCCCAGTTCAGGCAGGCTTCCCAGCTCTTCTGAGGACATATGTGGAGTGAATAAGAAATACCAGATCCCTTCAGACTAGAACCTATGTCTCAGACTTGGAGAGCCACTTCTAAGTGTAATTGAACATGATTCTTTCTATGGTATGAAAAGGATTACTTGGGGTCCTTGAAAACAAAAAAAACCATAAACCCAGGGAGATAACTGTACAGACTTTCTAGTATCATCAGCATGTAATTTTGTTGTGACAAGATAATCCTTGCACAAGAAAAAAAACAAGGAAAGAAAATAACTCAAAATGAAACAATTCAAAAGAAAGAAAAAACCCACGGCATGACATATTTAAACAACATGGGGTTTCCTACAGCAAGTCAAGTTAGAGCAAATTCTGTATAACTGAGTAGCAATGAGTATATAGCAAGTGTTTCCACTTTGCATTTTAGTATTCATTTCTTTCTTTAAAAAAAATAATAAAAATTGAAACAGTCTCTTGTTTTAATTTTGCCACCTGGAGCCTTAAAGTTTGCCCTCAACTTCGTGATTCATGATACAGCTCCCAGAGGGGCATTAATAACAATGCTGAGCCATCTGGTAGCCTCCTGTTCCAGCCAATCATTCTTGCTAAGTAGGTATTAAGATCAGTTGTTCCTGTAATGCTGAAGGAGTGCACATGCTGTAAACATGTAAATGTAACAATCTTTTTAAACATTATTTTAAATTTGGTTATCCTCTACATTGTTGTGCCCTCTGCCTTAGTTACAACTCTGCCCTTGAAATTTGTTTCACTGGCATTTGAACTAAAGTGTCATTGTAAGGAATTGGGGGTGGGGGATATTTATGAAGCCTTGAGGAAAATAAAGAAAGGATAAATCTAAGCGATGCTGGAGACAGATGCCCAAGATCCCCAGCTACCATCAATCCCCCAATAGCCAGTAATCTTCAGCTTTGTCATTGGCTTTTCCTGAACATATAAAGTCATGTGTTGTGAAGAGGTCAGTATCATATGGTACACATGCTGGCTGGAAGGCGATAGCTAACTAAGTTAGAAACACTGTCAATTGCTGGACAACTTTGTTGATAAATTTAAGGGGAAAAAATCCCTGATATTTCAAAATAGTGCAAAACTTAGCTCTCATATTTGCATTGACTATACAAGGTAGAGATGCAATCCATGTTTGTTCTGATTATTCTATTAAGAGTTCTCTAGCAACTTTCTTTTCTATACTTGGTTGGTATTCCACAATAACTATAAAATGATTGTTCACAGACAGGCCTTCAGTAACTTCTAAACTATACAAAGAACCTCTAGACAATGTCAGTGTGTGAATACCATAATAGCCCTGGGGAGGAGTGTCCAGAGTTGGAGGGAGGAGAAGAGAAGAATGCACACAGCAGGGAAGAGGCTTAGCAGGAAAGCAGGTAATTGTGGTCTTCAGTCAATGCTAGGTACAGGACAGAATGTGCTGGAGACTATTGATGGGTCATGGTGAGAGAGGCAACACCAAATCCCTTTCGATCTCTAAAGATCTGATTTTACTCCAATCATTCCTTTAATTCACTTTACAAAAACAGGAAATCCTCCATTACCATCCCATGTGATCATGCTCACCTTTTTGGTGAGGGAACACATAACACAAAATCATCTACCTTCAGCTGGGTGGGGAAGGCCACAGTTTCTCTCTTCTGTAGCACGAATTACAAGGAGGAGAGAAGGGACACTTTCTGCCTGCTGGGCTCCAAATAAAGCTCTGTTTATGTTCCCTTGGAGTTCAGGGAAAAGAAAAAAAAAATCACATAGTGACCCTCTAAACAACCCCAAAAGGGCTATAGGGAGACTTGATAATGGAATAGCTCACTGGGAAAGAGCAAAAGGCTTAAGTTCCCTAGTTACAAAGCAGCCTAAAGAGAAAGCATTATTCCATGCCCCAGCCATGCCACATGCCCCGATCGTTGCTTTCTTTTCCACACTGAATTGTGTTTTCACATCTATTGTTGCAAATGTTTCAAGGCCACTAGAAGCTGGAGGGTCCTGTTTCTGACACGGCTGGAGAGCAGATTGTCAGGGATTGGAGGGGGGCACCTTCCCTGAGGAGGGAGCCCTTGTTCTCAACACTCCGGTTTTCTCCCAGTCATTGGAAGGAAAGAATGCAAAGACCCGCCCGGCATGCTGCCCTAATAGACTGTGATTAAACCTTGGCTGAACTTTCCCTCACAAAACAAGGTATCACATAAAGTATCTGAAATCAGGAGTATTGGGGGAAAAACAATCATTCACTTGTTCAACCAAAAAAAGGTTTCTTGATCTAATTGTTACCTGCAGTGCACACCATACAAAGGTTGCTGGCTACAAGACAGAGTTGTATAAATAGCATGACAAACAGCTGCAGATTTCAATTACTCCATGATCATCAGTGTATAGAATAAAGAGGCAATTTTGCAAAGGAGAAACCACAGGGAATACATTGGACTGACAACTGCCTGGAATTCAATTTGCCGAAGTGATATTGAAATATGGGGGAGAAGTCGCAGTGCACTGATTAAGTTTCAAGCTGCTGCATTACTAATACTATCTCATGAACCTGTATGCTCCGTTATCACCATAGCAACGTGATCATCAGAGCAATCCTGAAAACAGGCTACACCATAGACTGTTCATTTACATTTGTGATAAATGCTAAAAAAAAAGTCAGGTACATTAATAAGCCAGGACTCTCTCACAGAACCTGGCATCCCAGAAAAATTGCAAAGAGCAGAAAATATTGTTTTTCTATACCCTTAGATATTTGACACATATAAACAAACAAATAAGAAAGATAAATGAACAGGAGAGCCAAATGTTCATCCAAGAAGAAATAAAAATAGAAAATCTGTTTTACTTTAGCAGGCGATACTTAGATTTGCCCAGAGCACCTAATGGGGAGAAAAATACTTTGCTTTAAGATATTTGAGGGAAAGGGAGGTCACACACACACACACACACACATACACACACAGGTAAACTTAAGGAGATCACTTAACAGGGGCACCTGGGTGGCTCAGTCATTAGGCATCTGCCTTCAACTCGGGTCGTGATCTTAGGGTTCTGGGATCGAACCCCACATTGAGCCCCGTGTGGGGCTCCCTGCTCCTCGGGCAGCCTACTTCTCCCTCTCCCACTCCCCCTGCTTGTATTCCCTCTCTCGCTGTGTCTCTCTCTGTCAAAGAAATAAATAAAATCTATTTTAAAAAAAAGAAGATCACTTAGCAGAATTAAATTGTCGGTTCTCATTTCACATAGACATGTACAAAAATCCTTTGGGTGGCTAAAGTTTTACTGATTATGTTTACTATGCTTATTGAGTGAATGAAAATTGATAAGCATTTTTGACAACCTGGACTTACTCATACAAATTTTTCATTCTCAAAATTTTAATTTCTATTTCCTTAACTTTTTAACTATTGACTACAATAGAAAATGAAATATAAAAAAATACACTATTTCTGGCTTTTTGTTTTTATTAAGGAAATTTGATTTCTTGATATAGTATGACAGGTATATTAAAATCTAACTGCTATTTTTTTTTTAAGATTAATCAGATGAGAAAAAATCTCAGAGCTATTTTTTAAATATTTGCTTTTTGAGAAATGGCAAATTTCTCTAAGTCCTCTCTCTCTTTTTTTTTTTTTTTTTGAGAGAGAGAGAGAGAATGCAGTAAAAGTGAAATGTAGGGGGCAGTGGTAGAGGGAGATGGAGAGCATCTTTAGCAGGCATGAGCCCCACATGGGGCTTGATCTCATGACCCTGATATCATGACCTGAGCCAAAATCAAGAGTCAGAGGCTTAGCCAACTGAGCCACCAAGGTGTCCCTCAACATTTAATATTTTTTAAGTATTTCCAGCCAGTATCTTCTGTTTTAGCGCAATGACACCTTTCTCTTTCAGCACCGGTGTGTTCAAAGGCTACATATCATCGTTAGCAATGAGACAATCTTTCTTTGGGCTTATGTGCTATTGCAAGTTGACAGGACAGTTTATTCTTATGCACTATATATATATATGTTTTTTTTTTTTTAAATGCTGTTTCCCAAATAGTTTGCTCATTGCAGTTCAAACAAAGTTCACTCTTAGCAGGATACTACAATAAAAATCTCCAGAAGCAAAGACATTGTGCAATGCATTGTTATTTTATTAGCAGACTATTTAGAGGGCTGTTATATTGTGTTACTGTAATACAGGAATGTAGTCATTTTCATTCCAAAAGAAACCCATATCTCACATAAAGGAATAGTCAATAACAGACACCTGAAAGGAAAAGTAACAAAACCTCTAATCCTCTCTCTGCCTTTTTCTTGGGCAGACTTCCCATATTACCAATCTATGCATGCATTCCTATACAGTCCTCACTTTGTCCTATTTCCTAGACCTCTCAATGCTTCCTTATTCTTTGGAAAGCATCAAGGCACACAAAAAAATACAAGGGATTTGGTATAAATTAAAATTGAGTTGAAATCTCAATTTCCAACACTGTAACATTAGACAAGTCAGTCATTTTATTTTATGCATCTAATTTTCCTCATATGTAAAAAGGGGATCACAACTATCCTAAACCTAAAGATTAGATGAGATAATATGTTGAGTGTATACATGTCTGCCACATGATAGAAACCCAGTCAAGGTTAGTTCCTTCCTCCTATCTTCCTTCAGGATGCCTGACCTATCCATCATGCTCACCAATTTACTAAAGTACTCTTCAAAGCTTCCCCCTTCACTATACTTCACAAAAACGTTCCTGAGCAAATCTTTTAACTATGCTACTATATCCTAAACCCAATACCCACCTAAGCCTTATCAGCTAGACCCTTTGGTTGTACCCTACTGAATTTCTTTCTCATTCCAAACCAATGTCTCCAATAACCTCTCCTTTCTCCCTCTCTTCTTCTATCACTTCCTTGGTTCCTATTGCCCAATTCATGTTCCCTTGAAATATCCATGTATTTCCTCTCCAGGAAGAAAAAGAAGACTGGAAAGCTTTTCATGGAAACAGTGTCCAAAGTGTGAAAGTTATAACAGTAAAACATCTCTGGAAAAGTTTGGTAGATTTACAAAAGCTTAACACAACAGAAAGAGATATTAGAATCCAAGACAGACTAAGTTCTGTTTCAAGCTTTGGTGAGATTGAGCAGATAATGTGGGAATTAATAATGAAATAAAAGAAATAGAATTCATCAAAATACTATGCATAAATTTCCCAAATAGAGTTTGCTCACAAAATTCTCTCCTCTGCACTAGACCAAAGAGTTTACTTTCTCTTTATTCAGCATACATGCAAAAGAGAGTTGAAGGAGATGAAATAAGAAATTACCTCTCTAACCGTTCCATATGCCCTCTGTCTTATTTTGCTTGGGCTGCTATACAAAAATACCATAGACTGGGTGGCTTAAAGAACAAACATTTATTTATCAAACATTTACTTCTCTCTCTTATATCTTTCAGTAGTGAAGGCTGTAAAGTCCAAGATCAAGGCACTAATAAATTCAGAATCCGGTGAGAACACTCTTCCTGGTTCATAGACAGCCATCTTCTTCCTGTGACTTCATAGGCAAAAAGAGCAAAGGAGCTCTCTAAAGTTTCTTTTATAAGAGACACTAATCTCATTGATGAGGGCTCCATCATCATGACCCAATTACCAACCAAAGGCCCCACCCCCTGATACCATCACAATAGGAATTAGGACTTCAATATGTGAATATTGAGGCCACACATTCAGTCCATCACACTTCCAGAAAGCTTCCGTTTCTGAAAGCATTCTCATTCTCCTCCATACCCAAATGTACCAGTATGGTAGTGGTGAGAGGCTCACTAAATTAGAAGTTAGAGATCTAGGTTCTGGCTTCAGACACTAATTAGCCATAAGATCTCTGGTACCATAAGATCTCTAAGCCTCCGGTTTTTTTTCCTCAGAGGTAATCATTTAGACCACAGACCCTTTGACAGTCCAATGAAGCCTGTGAAATCTTTCTCAGAAGAATGCATTTAAATATATAAAATAAAATAATAAGAATACAAAGAAAGCAAATTACACTGAAATACAGTCATCAAATATTTGAAAAACAGAATTATGATTTAATAATATCTATGCCTCTTTATTAATTCAATGAATAAAGTGGTTTACAGGTAGATCGAAAAAAGACTAATTTTGAGGTAGAGATGATTATAAATGAA
Source organism: Mustela lutreola (assembly GCF_030435805.1). Taxonomy (NCBI): domain Eukaryota; kingdom Metazoa; phylum Chordata; class Mammalia; order Carnivora; family Mustelidae; genus Mustela; species Mustela lutreola. Next base: position 81,708,735 of record NC_081290.1, read on the forward strand.
CCCTCAAATTATCTGCTATGATAAGTATCTGAAAATATCTGATTTCTGTAGGTAACAAAATTATAGGGGCTATCATAATACTGTGATTTCTGATCTACCTTCTTAATCTAAGAAAATGCAAAATTCAGTTAAAGGTTAGTCGAAGTGTTTTTGTAAGATAAGGCAATCTGCTAGGGGCGCCTGGGTGGCTTAGTGGGTTAAAGCCTCTGCCTTCGACTCAGGTCATGATCCCAGGGTCCTGGGATCGAGCCCTGCATCGGGCTCTCTACTCAGCACAGAACCTACATCCTACTCCCTCTCTCTCTGCCTGCCTCTCTGCCTACTTGTGATCTCTATCTGTCAAAATAAATAAAATCTTTAAAAAAAAAAAAAAAGATAAGGCAATCTGCTAAATGATCTCTAAGATACATTTTGACTCTAATATTATGATTCCAAAATTTTCACCAAGCCATTCATCATCCCTCTTTCTCACCTAGTTCTAAATTCTCATCTGATTACACTGGGCTCCACATCATATTGAACTTCAGAGGAAACCATTTTAATGTTGTCTTCACCATCATACTGAAATTTGTCACCCTAATCTGTTACATTAGTTATAATTCCAAATCCTGATTCATCTCAACCATCTTTTCTGCTAACCCTCTCTGTGCTCCAGTCTCTTCCTAGTACAATGAGGATGACAGTGGTGCTCACCATATGGTTGTTGTGAGAATTAAACAAGTGGCATTATAGAAAGCACTTAGAATAGACCTTAAAATATAGTGGGGTCATAAAAGATGTTAAAACTTTTTTCTTATTAATAATTTATACCATCACTTTTGGCCATCAAGTACTTCAAAGGAAGATACAGAACATGCTACCTTCACCCACTGTAAATATATGCCATTTAGCTTCTGCTAAGTCTTACCACTGCCTTATTCATCTCTTATTCACCATTAATTTATTAAATAATGAATGTGGATGTTTGAGCACCCACTGTGCTAAGCTCTATTGTAGACAATACAAAGTAATTCATTAAATTATTCATTTATTAAACAAATATTTATTGAACACTTACAGTGAAACAGGCACTGTTTGGGGTATTGGGAATCTATCAAAAAACAAATGAGACAAAGTGCCATAGAGCTTACATTCCAGTGGAAACATTACCCTTTGATCATGGTGAACAATGACCCCATTCTACTGAATCTTACATTCTAAATGGAGGTGAACAGGCAATAAATTGTCCAATATATAAGGAAATAAACAATAATATCAGGTAGTGATAAGCATTACTGTAACTAATAATCAGTTCACCATTTTGCCTTCCCCTACCTCTCTTCCATACAAATAATAATAATCTTGAGTCTTGCTTCCCTCTTCTAGCTATCTTACTCTTCCGTCACCATTGAGATATATGTATTCTATAACTTCTACTTTTTATTAACAATTCCCTCCTAAACACCCATAATTTAAATTTCCATTCCCTCCATTCCACTGAAACTATTTTCTCAAAGGTCATTATTTCTTTTTATTGTGTTATGTTAATCACCATGCAGTACATCATTAATTTTTGATGTAGTGTCCTCAAAGGTCATTATTAACTCCTTTTAGAAATTATATCCCTTTAGGTCTCTCTAAACTGTTTTGCACAGATAGCTAGAATCTACTTGAAATTCTCATGTTTTTAGAGTTACTGCTCTGTTCCCCATCTGCCCCACCACCTTCTACTGCCATTTTTACTCTATTCCTTTTACTGGACTGTCTTCCTACTAATGACCACTTTCCAGTGAGTTCTCTTGATTCAGTCTACTGAATTTCTGCCCTTCCCTGACATCTCAGTGCAAATGACTACCAACCTGTACCTCAAGGCCTGGCTCCTTACCTGCACAGGTCCACTCATCTACATACTTCCATCCAGGTGATTCACTGGCTGATCAAAATCTGTATATTCAGAACATCAAAGACTTTCCCATTTTTAATGTAATTCAGTCACACTTTTTCCCTATCATGGGGTGCCTGGTTCCTTCTCTTCCTCATTATTATCATGAGTGTAATGAGGAAGGAAAAGGTGTTTATACTATTGGATATTAATCTGAGTGGAATCATTTTACATGGATATAATTGAACCACAGTATTTGGCACGTCAGGGCATTAGTGGGTCATGTATGTTGGTGTAGCTTCTCTCTCTGGTACTCTCCAGTGGGTTAGAGCAGTTCTTACTATGTTATTTCCTGGGTTATGGCAGTTCTTACTATATTACTTCCTGGGTTATAGTAGTTCTTACTACATTCCTTAGCATACAAATCCAGTGCCCTCTAATCCATAGTATTAGGTTGAGCCAGAACATATGTCCTCACATAAATCTATCCCTCTTTGTCCTTCTTCTTGCCATAAGTGTTGTCAGGGAAACACATTCTTTGTGTCCAGGTGGGGTTAAGATTTGGAAACAGAGAAAGATCTACATGTATTCTGGGCATTTGCCGAACCCTACACTGCTGGCAGAGTGGTACTTCATTTATTATGTGCCATTTTTTCTTGTGTACATCTCTCCTTGGGAATCTCATGAGCAAAGAAGTAGCTATGGGCTTGATGAAGAAGTGAAGTATTATGAGATTTCTTGGTTAGATGCCAATATCATAAAATCCTTACTCAAACTATTACTAATATCCACACCTTCAGGCTAAGTTCAAATCCTTCTTTTAATAGTAATTAATACCATAAGCTCTGCATTTTAAAAACCCATATGAGTATGAATTTTAAGTTCACTACTTAATACCTGTCTGATAGTTAACTTCTCTGAAACTCATCAGTAAAATGTGAGAATTTTTTTTTTTTAGCAAAGATTAAAAGAGGTAATCCATCAGTAGTACTTAGCACTATTCCTGAAAGGTAGCAAGCATTCAGTAAATGTTCATTATAGCTATTAAGCCCGTATCCCAAGAACTCTCACTGTCCTCACTATTACACTTTCAGGCTCTCCTATATTACTTAGCATATAAAAGCATGAATTTATAGAACATTGGATTTACTACCATTGATAGTTTTCTAATTTTCTATGTAGAGTCTTGTCTCTAAGAAGAAATTTGAATCTCCCTATGAGCCAAACTTAAATCTTAGCCTTTTCCCCCAAAACCAAGTGTGACCAGCACAATACCTATGAACCTCAATATCATATAATTGATCAAGTATTACATTGCAGATAACCCAGGGTCACTTGTTAATCATATTATGAATACTTTTCCTACAAATCAAAAAATGTAGCCTGGCACCTGGATGGCAACTTTCACTATTAGTAAAACTATTAGTAAAACTTTCTTTTTTGTTTTTTTAAATTTATTTATTTGACAGAGAGAGAGAGAGAGAGAGAGATCACAAGCAGGCAGAGAGGGAGAGGAAACAGGCTCCCTGCTGAGCAGAGAGCCCAATATGGGGCTCAATCCCAGGACCCTGAGATCATGATCTGAGCCAAAGGCAGAGATGATGGGCCTGAGCCACCCAGGCGCCCCTATAGCAGTTCTCACTATAGCATAGCTCTGAAGAAGATTTTAGAGCCATTCCAACATTCACTTGCCTACATGGTTAAGCTAAGTTAAATCAAGGTGAAAAAATAGTATAAGATTTCTCCTGACCAGTGTTCCAAGTGATGCAACATCATTTCAAGCAGTACAGGAACCAACTTACATACAACACTGAAAATCAGTTGACTCATTCTAAACAAATGAGGATGACTGTACTTCAAGGCAAACAGGTAGAATCATGAGCGATAAATAACAAATAGCTCTTGCTTCATTACACTAGGATTACTGGAGTAAATAATACAGACAGCTAACACAGCCACACAATACTGTCAAATTGTGTTGCAATAAGTATTGTTTTATTGAAAATATATTTACATTTCATGAAATATAACTGAAGCAAAATATTTCAGAGACTCTTTTCAGTTGATTCTGGCCTCCATATATATGTGAATTCATCTCTGAGGAGCAAAAGGAAGGTGAGGTTTAATAACTTCTCATTTCTGTTTTTCTCTCATTTACTAATCCCTTCAAACTGGGAAATTGTAATGTTCTTAAAAAATATATTTTGTAACACTCTATGTTTCATTCCTTTCATGAAGGAGAACAGGTAAAGTTAGAGCTTATTCACTTTACCATCATTACATTACAATTATAGGGTAAAAAGGGAAAAAAAGAAAAAAAAAAGAATGCTCCGCTTCAGAGCACAAGGTATTATTATTTTTAATGTTCCTATTTGGGCAATTTGTTTTTCTCCTCAGTCCTTAATCAAACTTTAATCAAGCCAAGAGCCTAAAGCAGACTTTTGAAAAGAAAAATGGCCAAATGCACATGTCCAATCACCACTGCCAGGTGAGTAACTCTTCTCTCCAGTTCAACAGAGTGTGAGCCCTGGATAGTACATCAGGCCTCAACTTTCTTAGTGTGGCTTGGCAGCAAAGAGAAGCAATGCAATTTTAGGCTGTGTATACAAACACATCTGTCATAGAGCAGGGGAAGAATGCCCCAGTGTTGCCCTTAGGAGCGTCATCTAGCATGAAATACAGTATACTGTTCCCAACCCTGACAAATCAGGAAAGTTTTGATCAAAGAGGGAAGAACTCAGAGGGGAGTTACAAACATGAATGGAGGAGAGTAGAAAGCTTAAAAAACTTTAGCAAACATTCTGTGGCTAGGCAATGACTAAGAGGTAGGGGGAAAACATTTACAAGCACAAAGAAAGGCTAACCATGAAAGAGAGAGGAATTGTTTGGGACGCACAAAGGCAGAATAACAGCAGTAATGAGATGAAATCGAGCAAAGGAAAACTTAGGCTGAACATCAAGGAAGACTGTGCTAACAGCAAAGCCTATTAGACTGCCAAATGGCCTCTCAAGGGAAGAGGTTTGAGCTCCATCGTCAGGGTCGTTTAAAACCGGACTGGACAAAAGCACTCAAGGAAACAGTGTGGGAAACAAGCCTGCCCCAGCAGGGGAGAGTCAAGATGACCTACCAGTTCTTGTTCCCTCTCTCTAATTTTTGTGATATATGGCATCACATCATTACATGGCCTCCAAATGGGCTACTCGTTGGGCTGAGGTTATAATGAGAGTGGATTACTTAGCATGCAATGTTCTCCAGGGGAAGCATGCAGAGGCCCAACCTGTAAACCACAGCTCATTAACCAGCAGCTACTCAAATTATTCTGTGCATCTCCGGCCTAATTCAAATTAGAATTGGAGAATTTTTCCTGACAGGCCAGATAAAAGCCTCAAGTTTTCAGCATTTTACAGTCTGTTTTACTATGAATTCTACATGTTTTTTAAATTTTGATTTTGTCTCAACAGATACAGAGGGGAAAAGGTGCTAGGAAATAATTGGAAAATGACAACTGACATAGCAGATTGTTTTCAGCATGGGATAGGATGCTACAGGAGCTGATGGAATAAAGCCAGTCACTTTGCAGAACAAGCCCTTTTCGCTGGAATAAAACTTCAGCCTATCAGTACCCTTGAAGGACTGCAGTATACATACAAATGGGATTGGTTCCCCAATAACCCCTCATAAGATAAGTCGGTGATAGCAAAGTATCCACTTCCTGGCTTCTTCATTGCTGGTCCTTCCTTTCAGAGCACCTCCTAATCCACAGACGTGAATCATCAAAAAAAATGAGAAGTTTATTAGAAAATTGCGTCTCAGGTTTCCATGACTTAATAATAGTGTTTTCCAGTGTAGTTTAAGGAGATCAGTCTTGACGCTGTAAAGTGACACCGTAAATATGATTTTCTATTGTATTTAATCAAACACCAGTTTTGATGCTCCTTGCGTGCCTGTCTTTTTCATCCTGCTTGCTCCATTATTTAGACCATGAGAACAGTTGTTTACTAATGATTCTTCCTCCTTCCCTCAGCAGGTGCTCCCTCCCTTGAAAAATACTAAATCAATCTAATGTTATCTGAAGCCTTTATCCATGTTCTTCAATTGCCTAGGTCCCCAAATTAGCCACTCCCACTCTCAAATTCTATTCAACAGTCCTGTATTATTAATTTTCATTTTGCAAAATTTTAGCTGTGCCATATCATCAGTTTACCCACCATTCAGCAAATAATGTAAATAAGTAAATAGCATCTGCCAGGCCCCACGTTAGACCCTAGAACTACAAAATCCCTGCTATTGTCCCAACCTCGAGGTGTTCATGCACTAGTTGGAAAATCAGGGCAAACAGACAACAATATGGAAAGTGCTTCACCAGAATGACAAACTGCTTTGAGAGTACATGCAGAGGGACAACTGACTCAGCAGAAGTCGATGTGATAGCATGAGAAATGTCTGATTGAGCTTCCCTGTGTTCTTACAAAATTTCTCTAACTCTCCCTGACCCTTACCTCCACTCTGCCACCAGTTGCAATGCCAGTATTTCAGTCTTCCCAACTGAAGTTCCTAGTTAATTTGCTTCAGTTGTCCTCCAAAAATATTCCACCCAGAAGAGCCACCTAAATATTGTAGCTACATTACTGTTAGGATTTGCAGCCCACCTTTATATTTAAAGTATACTTGTAAATACACAAATGTGAGTTTGAGGCTAGCCTAAGTCTTCCTGCCGTTAAGAAGTTTGATTTTTTTAAAGACATAATAACTCTTTAAATAAAATGTAATTCTACATTAGTAATATTTTTATCAATTTCCCAAAAGATCAGGTTCACTCCAGAAAGCGATCATTTTGTTTCTTTACCACTCAACTTCTCCCTAGACTATGTGAGCTTGCTAGCCAGGTTGCAGAAGTAAGTGAGGCTTATCAGTTTAGATGACAAATATACATTCCTCTGTATACTAGTTTTCTAACAGGCTTACACATTTTCAGTCTTCTATGCCTGTACCCTCACTCTGCAACAGCTTCTCTCCTCATTTTCTCTACCTTTAAAAAATCTTGTTCTTCCTTTGGTCAACCATCCCTCAGTCAGAATTATATCAGGTATAGCTTCTTCAACTCCTTACTTACTCTATTCTGACTTTTTTTTAAGATTTTATTTATTTATTTGAGAGAGAAGAAGAGAGAATCCAAAGCAGACTCCACACTGAATGCACAACCCCACTCAGGGTGTGATCCCATGACCATGAGATCATAACCTGAGCCAAAACCAAGATGTAGACACTCAACCAATAGAGCTACACAGGTGCCCCTACTCAATTCTGATTTACATTATTCATCCACTATTATAAATTTCAGAAGGACAGAAGGTTTTTTGTTTTGTTTTGTTTTGTTTTTGTTTGTTTGTTTTTAATTTTTTTAAATTTATTTTCAGCATAACAGTATCATTATTTTTTCACCACACCCAGTGCTCCATGCAATCCGTGCCTCTATAATACCCACCACCTGGTACCCCGACAGAAGGTGTGATTTATCCATCTTTCTATCCTTCAGGGCCTCATTTCATACTAGATGCTCAACTAAAGATTATTGAATGAATAAATGAACACATATTACTTTGCAATCTGTAAACCACTTGATAATTGTTTTAGTCAGCCTGGACTGCCATAATAAAATACCACAGATGGGGTGGCTTAAACAACAGAAATATTTATTTCTCATAGTCTGGAGGCTAGAAGTCCAAGATCAAGGGGTTGGCAAGGTAGGTTTCATTCTGAGGCCCCTTCTTTGGGCTTGTAGTCACCATTTCCCTGCGTGCTCACATAACTTGTTCTTTGTATGCAGTGTATAGAAAAAGAATATGAAATTTCTCTCTTCCTCTTCTTAAAAGGGCACTGCTAAAGGAGATCACGAAAGGATGTGACCACTAGTTGACCCGTGAGCCGGACCTGAGCAACTGAAGGCTCTCCCTCTCCCTGTCCTTGGAATGTATGTTCTGCCTGCCATTCTCACAGTAGAAACCATCTTCAAAGATGCAAAAGTGTGAAAATAATATATTGCTGAGACCATCCTGACTGATTACATAATTGAATATATAAACTGCTAAGATTTTGGTGGGTAGGTGCCTAAGGCAAGCTGTGCCCTTGTCTTCTGGCAAGGTAAACCTCAAAGATAAGCTGTCCCCTTGCTTATTAAGACTGCTGCCTTCCAGTCTGGATGGCCTGCCTCTTTCTTTGGTCTCTTCTTGCCCTCTGTGTGGAGGAATCGATTTACAAACCAACAGGTCCTTAATCCCGCACAAGAAATCCCACAACCTCATGACTTCCATCTTATCCTAATTACCTCCCAAAGGGCTCATCTCCAAAAATTATCACATTGGGAACTAGGGATTCAATGTGCATATGTGGAGAAGATACCATTCTGTCCTCAGCAATAATATATTCATGAAGTTAATATGCACGCGCACACACACACACACACACACACACTCAATTCCCATTTAATTTTCCCCTTTTATGTTCTTGCAAACAAATACTAGAGGTCTAATGCAATTCTACTAGTATTTGTGACTTGAGATATAGAAACTGTTGTGAAAGCCATAACTATGTCTAATAGCTGGGATTTGAGAGGTGCTGCATCTAATTTTTTAATTAAAATTCCAGTGCTCTGATAAAGTGATTTATTGCCATATGAATTAGTTCTATTCTTTGAGTTTCATGTTTAAAATACATTATTACTTTAAAAAATGTTAATCTTAACAGAATAAACTTTCTGAGCACCCATTGGCAGGTCTTCTGCATCCAATTTTGCATCTGTTCAAACTGGGCTGCAGTTACATTTTATAATAAATGAAAGCCTTAAAGCCATCTACACATCTTCATCTTTTGGTGATTACTCTTAATTTTGAAGAAGAGTTACCAAAATGATTTCCAAAAACTAAGATAAAACCATAGGACTTTGTACTCTAAGAGCCAGCTGTTAGAAGTAATTATGGCTGTAATAATAACTATTGGATTTGAGTGCTTTTAGAGTTTATAAAGCACTTTCAGGATTTATCAATTGCATTTATAGTCCAAATTGTTACCCTTTACATGAATCTCTTTCTACAAAGTTCCAGATAAATGGTCAACCAACTTGTTTGGAATATTTCCAGAGATTGAGAATTCATTACCTTAAGCAGTCATTCATTCCTTAGTTTAGAGAGTCTAGTTGTTAAAATGCTCCACATAATGATCCTAATCAATGATCCGAATCCCAGCTACCTTCACTCTTTGTTCCTAATTCTGGTCACTGAGTCTCACAAAATATGCACAACCTCTAGTCCTTTGACACCCTTTTATCATAACAGAGCTTGCTGTCACCATTTTGGAAACCATAACTTGGAAGCTATAATTCTTTCCTGTAATTACTGATGATAATAACGATGGCTAACGTTGAGTCCTTATGGTACAACAATAAATTGGTATTCTGAGCACCCGGTTTCCAACATGATGGGAAGAAGCTCCCCACTGTACCAACAAGCAATACTCAGGGTGTCAGAATTCAACTCAGTTCTGATCTATCCAGAGATAGAATTCCCCAGATTAAGGCTTCAGTCCTGTAAGACTGTCCCCCCCACACACACTCCAAATGCCTGTTGCAAGTCAAGGTTATCACCTGTACTTCTGACCAACTGGCCATAAATCAGAGGTTTCCAGAACCCCCTCCTCAAGTTCAATTAATTTGCTAGAGTGGCTCAAGAACTCAGAGATTTTACTTACTAGATCACTGGTTTGTTATAAAGAATATATATAATTCAGAGACAGGATAATAACAGAGATGCATAGGACAAAGTAAGTGGGAAGGGCCCAGAGCTTTCATGGTCTCTCTCAGAATGAGCTATTCTCTCCAAATTTCCACATGTTCAGCAACCAAGAAACTCTCAGAACCCAGACCTTTTGGCGTTTTATGGAGACTTCACTGCATAGGCATGACTGATTAAATTACTGGTATTGGCAAGTGATCCAACCTCCAGCCTCTTTCCCCTCCCCAAAGGTGGAAGGGTAAGACTAGAAGTTCCAACCCTCTAATCACCAGGCTTGTTCTCTTGGCAACCAGGCCCCAGCCTCAGATGCTTCTAAAAGTCACATCACTCACATAACAAAAGACACATTTATCACTCTCAACACTTAGGTAATTCTAAGGATTTTAGTTGCTGTAAGCTAGGAACTGTCAACAAAGACCAAATATATATAAAAAAATATATTTTGGTCATCTGAATGACCAAATATATATTATTTATAAATTACAGTGTCATAGACAGACTCTATAGGTGTCATAGACACCTATATTAAGCTACTTATAACTTATTTGAATTCTTAGAACACTCTGAGGTATGCATTATTATGATCCTCAGAAGGCACATACAATTGCCTGCCAGCACAGAGCTCACAAGTGCCAGAGCCACTGTAGAGACCCAGGCTTCACACTCATGAGCCTTCACCATTAGTGACGAGGCTTTGATAGTTTGCTACCACCTTGTTTGCTCTCCTTAGCACATTGGCTAGTCTGTCCTTTATGTCCCCATGAAGTTAGGATGATCTGTTTCTGACCTATCAATCAATGTGGTAGGCTTCCAAGGCCCATGCAAGACATGCTGTTACTGAAGAGAGCTTGAGGTTTACTGATGTTAGAAATTCTACTCCAGACCCTTAAAATTAAATTTGCTAGAAAGGACAGAGGAATGACTAGGATATCAATATCTTTTAAAATCTCTTCAAGGGATTTTAATGTGCCTTCAGTGATCCAGGAAAAAGATTCTTAGCTTTAGTGTTCACAGAAATCATCTTAAATTCTGATTCAGGAACACAGCTTGAGGCTCAGGAACTGACATCTCATCAGGACCTGGCCCAGGCAATTATGATTCAGGCAGCACTGAGATATGCAATTCTTATTCTCCCATACCACTCCAACGTGCCATCAGTGAAAACATCTGAGAAATGGGCAAATGTTTCCTACACCATCAACATGTTTAGGAAACAGTGGTCAAATTCACTTCCTTACCTCTGCCTCACCCTCAATTACTCAGACTCCACATAAGCACTTGATGGGCACAAGCATCAGGTACCCAATGTAGCCCAATTATGCAGACATTATTGAAGACAAGTTTACCTGAGCTGGGTACAACAGCCTACAATGAAAATGCAAAAAATGCAGTTTTGAAAAATATTTACAGCAGGCTATCTTTTCACTGTTCTTAAAATATCATCATTATGTACACACATCTTTTCACATTCCATACAATATTTTTATACAAATAAAATCTGCTGACTTCCAGTCAATTCAACAAACATATTTAGTGCACCTGCTAAGATCCAGACACTATGTTAAGGGGGCATTGGGGGTGGAGAGAAAGATAATAACAAAAATGAATAAAACATACCCCTGCCTTCAAAATACTAATACTCATTAGTATTAACTCTTCATTACAGCCAGCCAGAGAGATGATGCTCCAGATAACTTAACCCCAGGTATAGCTCTTGCCATCATAGCTCTGTTTGTAGTCAGGAAATTATAATCATTTACATTTACATTTTCTCACCCTAACACCCACTGCTTTCAGAATTGTTCCAACAACTGACTCCCTCTTTGCTATTTTTCCCCTTGTATTCAGATCCTCACTCATTTATCAGACTCACATGGTATTTCTAGCCCTTCTCTCTATGTACGTACTCAGACATGACCTAGATTGAGCCATGAATTCTACCTACCTCTGGTCTCTCCTGGCATATCCCAACTCAGTCCAATTCTATCCACATGAATGAGGATCCTTTCTAATCAGCCCCAGAGCCTGAGGAGGATCCAAAATGAGTATAGGATAGTTCATAGTCCACCAAGAAACCTGAGCAAACATACTCACAATTAATTATTAGACAGAATGTATTAAATGTTATATGGAAAACAAACAAGCAAAATGCCATTCAGCAAAATAGAAGGATTGTTTCTGAGTAGGATGAAAGAAGACAGCTTCATGGAACTGTGATGTTTGTGATTTGTTTTAAAGAAAACAGGAGGTTATTAAGTGTTAAGGCTAGATGAGGGGAAGAGAGTGAATAAAGGAATGGGGTGGCAGGAAACCTTTGGGCATGACCAGGCTAAAGAAATAAATTGGGGTAGAAGATAGGTGGCTAGCAAAGGCTCAAAAGTTGGCTGTAAAGGATATTTGTTTGGCCTTGAATTCAATGAAAAAGAATTTGGACTTTATGTCCTATGGAGTGAGCCATCACAGATCTTTCAGTAATGTTGTAATAGAATCAGCTATACTTTAAGAGTAATACATTGGGGGCGCCTGGGTGGCTCAGTGGGTTAAGCCGCTGCCTTCAGCTCAGGTCATGATCTCAGGGTCCTGGGATCGAGTCCCGCATCAGGCTCTCTGCTCAGCAGGGAGCCTGCTTCCCTATCTCTCTCTCTCTCTCTCTCTGTCTGCCTCTCTGCCTACTTGTGATCTCTGTCAAATAAATAAATAAAATCTTTTAAAAAAAAAAAAGAGTAATACATTGGCTGCCACTTAAAGGATAAATGGGAATTAGGGGAGGTGAATAAGAAACAAGTTATTAGAAATCATTAGGCTCATTAGATATTTATTCTCCTCAGAAATTGTGCTAGATAGCCTCCATTTGTCCTCCAGGACACTTTCCAAGATTCTCTACTTGCTCTCTTACCTAAGAAACTGACGGCATCATCATCTCCCTTCACCTCTGGATTCCTATTATGTTCAGTCAGTGATAAAGACCCACAGGAGGTCTAGGGAAAGCAGGAGAGTGATCTCCAAGTGCCTACATCCTCAAACCCCCCCCCAGAAGGCTACCATAGGCAGGCTGTGACCGGTCCTGATATAAGGTCACAGCTCCTATAACCAGCCCCTCCATGCCTTAAGGACCTGGAAGCTACTCTCTCTCCTTATCCCTTCAGTCCTAGGGTGATAACAGTAGCACCCAGGAACCCTGAAGTACCATGGTTTCCCTACACTCTGCCCATACCTTAGCAAATAAACGTTTTATCCACATTCTCACTTTGAGTATTCAATTGTCCCACCAGGGTTCTGACTGGTGCTGGACCTGCTAAGTGCCCCTGAGCAAGGGTGGTGGCCAAGAGCACAGAAAGGCAAAAGCGGTGCTCCTGAGAGCACCAACCTAAAAGTTTCTTTCTTGTTGAGGAGATAATAGCTGTGGTAATGTAACCATGGTATCTTAATGTATCCATTTTAGATTGATGATGTAATCACAAAACAACTCTGAAACTCAACCCATGTCTGAAAAGAAAGGGATTTTAGTTATGATGTGGATTCATGATCAAACAATTGGCTTTCAAGGCAAGAGGGTACACAGGTTTGAAGTCAGACTAGCATAGTTTGCAGATACAGCAGCCCAGAGCTAGGTAAATGCAATCACAAAAATGAGGCTTCCTTTAACACAGTGTGACTGTTTATATAATGTATGCAAAGGCTGAGTTGAAGAGGAAAGCACTGAGGAAAAGAAGTGTTAGATGCTGAAGCTGCAGTTCTTTGAGCAGAATTGTAGGAGAGAATGTTTGGAGTCTTCTATGTGGGTCTATATAGCAGTCTATTCAAACAGATCAGATAATACCTAAAGGGCAGGTGGCTTATTTGTTCTAAATGCAGCAAGAGGTAATGGCATGCTTAAGTCATTTCTGCAGCAGCCTGTAATTTCACAAGTGCTCAAACATTTCCTTTGACAGCTGTGCTGTGCGTTCATTATGTTGTCAATGTGAGTTCTATAAAGGAGAGAGTGCCTGGTAGGAGAAGAGCTGGGGGGGGGCAGTGTTCAGTGTTTTTTATCTCTCCAATTGGTTTAAAGCAATCAAGTAAGGCAAGAATCCTCTTTCCTGAAAATATTCAAATTGCCCATTTCACACACTATTCCATCTTTTATAGAAAGATAAAGTTAATCTTCCATGATTTACTTGAAGTTAGCGATTACAAGTATCTACTTTTCGACCAGCCTTATCACATTCTCTGGGAATATATTTAAATAGAGTGGAAGAGAAAATTGAATGGCCATGGGGAGAGGGATGTAGAATTAAACACACGTGCACACACACACACACACACATGCAATTCATGTAAGTCGTGGAAATAGAGTTTAAGAAAAATTGAAAAATAAAAGTAACTTTTCAGATTTGAATTACAAGGGAAAAGGGGAATTTTTTTTTTTCTTAATTCAGAAAGAAAGCATGATAAATACCGTACAGAAGGAAACAGAAGATGGGAAACTGTTCCCATCTCTCATGAGCTCTTGACCCTGATTAAAGTAGCCTAAGAGATGTGATTCTGACGGACGCCAGAGTCCCCCTCTTTGACTCCTTAAGTCCCTTTCTTTCTCAGTCAGCATGGCTCTACCATGGATAACAAAGATGAGAAGACCACAGAGAATCAAGCAAAGCCTCTTTATTATGTCTCTTTCCAGTCTCAGCAGGGAGTTCTTCGACCTGATGACAGGAGGGAAAAGTGGCAATAAAAGTAAGGTAGGTCCTATCTGTAACACCAACCAGCTAGAGAGAAACAACATTTCCTTCAGATTCATCAAATGTAAATCCCCTTAACGACAAAGAGGCACACTGGACTTCAGCTTCCTATCCAAGAGATGCCAGTACTCCGAGTTAAGTCCTTCCATCTCTCGTCTCCTCCTCTCCTTCCTTCCGTTCTACCCCTCTTCCCCTCCTCCTTCTCTCTCTTCTCCCTCTTCCCCTCCGCTGCTTGTCTTCTACTGCCTCCTTCTTCTTTTTTCACTCTCACTAGCCTGTTAAAAAAGTTCAATTGACCTAATTTTTCTCACCTCTCTTCAACTTTATGCTGTGGGATTGGCTCATAACTCCTACTGATTGAAAGGTAGCCACACCAGCTGGTTACTCTATTTGAAGCTGACATATCTTTTTTCCATGTTTCTTTTTGTTTTGTTTGGCCTTGCTTTGATACCAAGGCAGTTTCACGGTCCTTGATATTTTATACATTTTAATAAGTGGACTTTCACCAAGTTCCAGCAGCTAGAAGATTTTAAAGAGTCAATTCATTCCATGTTTTCCTTGTTTATTAGTGGTAACTAACTGCCTTAATTAATGCTAATTAAACAGGTATGACTTCTGACATTACTCTAATGCAAACTAATTTGGAGTTTCTGATGGGATAAAACAAATATACTAAATTAAACTAATTGAACTAATTGAGGGAGAGATAGTTTAACCAGAAAGTCGGAAGAAAGAAAGATAATATTTTTAAAGAAAGCCCATCAACAACTATTTATTGAGGTATTTTGTTTTTGTTTTTGTTTTTGTTTTTTATTGCACTGTAATAGGACATGGTCCCTATTTTCAAGGAATGTACAATCTGAGGGACCAAGGTATGGATTCTCATCCTCCAAGATTTCTGATTTCATACAGTTAAGTGGAAATTATGTCCCACAGTTTGGGAGGAAAAGTGTGACATATGGTAAGAGAAACTAGAGAGCCAGATACTAGATATATGCTAATATGTATATTAACTATTTAATAAGCATCAGACATTATTCTTATCACTGTATACTCTCGGTGGTAGGAGCTATCATTTACACATCTTATATGTGAAAATACTATAGAAATGTTCAGAAACTTGATAAGGTCACACAAGCGAATAAGTGGAATTTGCTGGTGTCAGATCCTGCACATTTTAACTGTTTAGTAGATAATAGCATATCCTGAACCTTAAAGGGAGAGAGTTCCATTTTAAATGAACAAAAAGTTACATTGTGTCTGAATAGAAAAAAGACTTTAAGGAAAAATGTTAAGAAATATCTGGCAGACGTTTCCAAATAGTGGGAATTACTTCCACTATTCCAATCATTTCCTATTCAACCTCAGCTGAGTCATAATATTAGAAAGAGATGAGGAAAGTTGAGGAGTTTAACCAGGTAGAGAGAGAACTGTCTACAAGCAGGGTTAGGTTTAGACAAAAAACACTTTTATAAAGGTTTATCCTATTTTATATTCATCACCTTTGGACCAGCCTGATTGTTTAACTCTGTGATTCTCTAATCTCAGTTGCAATACAGAAGCAATATATAAATGCATTAACACCAATAAACACAGAAATGTATGCCTTTGCATTTTTTTCATTAAACAAATTTTATTGAGAGCTTAATTTATATTAGGTATCCCATAAGATACTGTTGATACAGTGGTGAACAAAAAAGAGACAGATTTTTGGGTATGAAACTACATATAAGCAGGGAAAACATTAAACGACTACATAATAAATGTTTAATAGAAGCCGTGAAGAGACAAATGTACTTAAAAGCATATAATAGGGTAGTCTTAAGGAGTCAGAGAAGGTGTATATGTGAAGAACTTAAAAAGATCTTTTTTTTTTATTTTTTATTTTTTATAAAAATATATTTTTATCCCCAGGGGTACAGGTCTGTGAATCACCAGGTTTACACACTTCACAGCACTCACCAAAGCACATACCCTCCCCAATGTCCATAATCCCACCCCCTTATCCCAAACCCCTCCCCCAGCAACCCTCAGTTTGTTTTGTGAGATTAAGAGTCACTTATGGTTTATCTCCCTCCCAATCCCATCTTGTTTCATTGATTCTTCTCCTACCCACTTAAGCCCCCATGTTGCATCACCACTTCCTCATATCAGGGAGATCATATGATAGTTGTCTTTCTCTGCTTGACTTATTTCGCTAAGCATGATATGCTCTAGTTCCATCCATGTTATCGCAAATGGCAAGATTTCATTTCTTTTGATGGCTGCATAGTATTCCATTGTGTATATATATCACTTCTTCTTGATCCATTCATCTGTTGATGGACATCTAGGTTCTTTCCATAGTTTGGCTATTGTGGACATTGCTGCTATAAACATTCCGGTGCACGTGCCCCTTTGGATCACTACGTTTGTATCGTTAGGGTAAATGCCCAATAGTGCAATTGCTGGGTCATAGGGCAGTTCTATTTTCAACATTTTGAGGAAACTCCATGCTGTTTTCCAGAGTGGCTGCACCAGCTTGCATTCCCACCAACAGTGTAGGAGGGTTCCCCTTTCTCCGCATCCTCGCCAGCATCTGTCATTTCCTGACTTGTTAATTTTAGCCATTCTGACTGGTGTGAGGTGATATCTCATTGTGGTTTTGATTTGTATTTCCCTGATGCCGAGTGATATGGAGCACTTTTTCATGTGTCTGTTGGCCATCTGGATGTCTTTTTTGCAGAAATGTCTGTTCACGTCCTCTGCCCATTTCTTGATTGGATTATTTGTTCTTTGGGTGTTGAGTTTGCTAAGTTCTTTATAGATTCTGGACACTAGTCCTTTATCTGATATGTCGTTTGCAAATATCTTCTCCCATTCTGTCAGTTGTCTTTTGATTTTGTTACTGTTTCCTTTGCTGTGCAAAAGCTTTTGATCTTGATGAAATCCCAATAGTTCATTTTTGCCCTTGCTTCCCTTGCCTTTGGAGATGTTCCTAGGAAGATGTTGCTGTGGCTGAGGTCGAAGAGGTTGCTGCCTGTGTTCTCCTCAAGGATTTTGATGGATTCTTTCGCACATTGAGGTCCTTCATGCATTTTGAGTCTATTTTTGTGTGTGGTGTAAGGAAATGGTCCAATTTCATTTTTCTGCATGTGGCTGTCCAATTTTCCCAGCACCATTTATTGAAGAGGCTGTCTTTTTTCCATTGGACATTCTTTCCTGCTTTGTCAAAGATTAGTTGACTGTAGAGTTGAGGGTCTATTTCTGGGCTCTCTATTCTGTTCCATTGATCTATGTGTCTGTTTTTGTGCCAGTACAATGCTGTCTTGATGATGACAGCTTTGTAATAGAGCTCGAAGTCCGGAATTGTGATGCCACCAAAGTTGGATTTCTTTTTCAATATCCCTTTGGCTATTCGAGGTCTTTTCTGGTTCCATATAAATTTTAGAATTATTTGTTCCATTTCTTTGAAAAAGATGGATGGTACTTTGATAGGAATTGCATTAAATGTGTAGATTGCTTTAGGTAGCATAGACATTTTCACAATATTTATTCTTCCAATCCAGGAGCATGGAACATTTTTCCATTTCTTTGTGTCTTCCTCAATTTCTTTCATGAGTACTTTATAGTTTTCTGAGTATAGATTCTGTGCCTCTTTGGTTAGGTTTATTCCTAGGTATCTTATGGTTTTGGGTGCAATTGTAAATAGGATTGACTCCTTAATTCGTCTTTCTTCTGTCTTGCTGTTGGTGTAGAGAAATGCAACTGATTTCTGTGCATTGATTTTATATCCTGACACTTTACTGAATTCCTGTATAAGTTCTAGCAGTTTTGGAGTGGAGTCTTTTGGGTTTTCCACATATAGTATCATATCATCTGCGAAGAGTGCTAATTTGACTTCTTCTTTGCCGATTTGGATGCCTTTAATTTCCTTTTGTTGTCTGATTGCTGAGGCTAGGACTTCTAGTACTATGTTGAATAGCAGTGGTGATAATGGACATCCCTGCCGTGTTCCTGACCTTAGCGGCAAAGCTTTCAGTTTTTCTCCATTGAGAATGATATTTGCGGTGGGTTTTTCATAGATAGCTTTGATGATATTGAGGTATGTGCCCTCTATCCCTACACTTTGAAGAGTTTTGATCAGGAAGGGACGCTGTACTTTGTCAAATGCTTTTTCAGCATCTATTGAGAGTATCATATGGTTCTTGTTCTTTCTTTTATTGATGTGTTGTATCACATTGACTGATTTGCGGATGTTGAACCAACCTTGCAGCCCTGGAATAAATCCCACTTGGTCGTGGTGAATAATCCTTTTAATGTACTGTTGAATCCTATTGGCTAGTATTTTGTTGAGTATTTTCGCATCTGTGTTCATCAAGGATATTGGTCTATAGCTCTCTTTTTTGATGGGATCCTTGTCTGGTTTTGGGATCAAGGTGATGCTGGCCTCATAAAATGAGTTTGGAAGTTTTCCTTCCATTTCTATTTTTTGGAACAGTTTCAGGAGAATAAGAATTAGTTCTTCTTTAAATGTTTGGTAGAATTCCCCCGGGAAGCCGTCTGGCCCTGGGCTTTTGTTTGTTTGGAGATTTTTAATGACTGTTTCAATCTCCTTACTGGTTATGGGTCTGTTCAGGCTTTCTATTTCTTCCTGGCTCAGTTGTGGTAGTTTATATGTTTCTAGGAATGCATCCATTTCTTCCAGATTGTCAAATTTGTTGCCGTAGAGTTGCTCATAGTATGTTCTTATAATAGTTTGTATTTCTTTGGTGTTAGTTGTGATCTCTCCTCTTTCATTCATGATTTTATTTATTTGGGTCCTTTCTCTTTTCTTTTTGATAAATCTGGCCAGGGGTTTATCAATTTTATTAATTCTTTCAAAGAACCAGCTCCTAGTTTCGTTGATTTGTTCTATTGTGTTTTTTTTTTGTTTCTATTTCATTGATTTCTGCTCTGATCTTTATGATTTCTCTTCTCTTGCTGGGCTTAGGGTTTCTTTCTTGTTCTTTCTCCAGCTCCTTTAGGTGTAGGGTTAGGTTGTGTACCTGAGACCTTTCTTGTTTCTTGAGAAAGGCTTGTACCGCTATATATTTTCCTCTCAGGACTGCCTTTGTTGTGTCCCACAGATTTTGAACTGTTGTATTTTCATTATCATTTGTTTCCATGATTTTTTTTCAATTCTTCTTTAATTTCCCGGTTGACCCATTCATTCTTTAGAAGGATGCTGTTTAGTCTCCATGTATTTGGGTTCTTTCCAAACTTCCTTTTGTGGTTGAGTTCTAGCTTTAGAGCATTGTGGTCTGAAAATATGCAGGGAATGATCCCAATCTTTTGATACGGGTTGAGTCCTGATTTAGGACCGAGGATGTGATCTATTCTGGAGAATGTTCCATGTGCACTAGAGAAGAATGTGTATTCTGTTGCTTTGGGATGAAATGTTCTGAATATATCTGTGATGTCCATCTGGTCCAGTGTGTCATTTAAGGCCTTTATTTCCTTGTTGATCTTTTGCTTGGATGATCTGTCCATTTCAGTGAGGGGAGTATTAAAGTCCGCTACTATTATTGTATTATTGTTTATGTGTTTCTTTCATTTGTTATTAATTGGTTTATATAGTTGGCTGCTCCCACGATGGGGGCATAGATATTTAAAATTGTTAGATCTTCTTGTTGGACAGACCCTTTGAGTATGATATAGTGTCCTTCCTCATCTCTTATTATAGTCTTTGGCTTAAAATCTAATTGATCGGATATAAGGATTGCCACTCCTGCTTTCTTCTGATGTCCATTAGCATGGTAAATTCTTTTCCACCCCCTCACTTTATATCTGGAGGTGTCTTCGGGCTTAAAATGAGTTTCTTGGAGGCAACATATAGATGGGTTTTGTTTTTTTATCCATTCTGATACCCTGTGTCTTTTGACAGGGGCATTTAGCCCATCAACATTCAGGGTAACTATTGAGAGATATGAATTTAGTGCCATTGTATTGCCTGTAAGGTGACTGTTACTGTATATGGTCTCTGTTCCTTTCTGATCTACCACTTGTAGGCTCTCTTTTTGCTTAGAGGACCCCTTTCAAGATTTCCTGTAGAGCTGGTTTGGTGTTTGCAAATTCTTTCAGTTTTTGTTTGTCCTGGAAGCTTTTAATCTCTCCTTCTATTTTCAATGATAGCCTAGCTGGATATAGTATTCTTGGCTGCATGTTTTTCTCGTTTAGTGCTCTGAAAATATCATGCCAGCTCTTTCTGGCCTGCCAGGTCTCTGTGGATAAGTCAGCTGCCAATCTAATATTTTTACCATTGTATGTTACAGACTTCTTTTCCCGGGCTGCTTTCAGGATATTCTCTTTGTCACTGAGACTTGTAAATTTTACTATTAGTTGACGGGGTGTGGGCCTATTCTTATTGATTTTGAGGGGCGTTCTCTGAACCTCCTGAATTTTGATGCTCATTCCCTTTGCCATATTGGGGAAATTCTCCCCAATAATTCTCTCCAGTATACCTTCTGCTCCCCTCTCTCTTTCTTCTTCTTCTGGAATCCCAATTATTCTAATGTTGTTTCATCTTATGGTGTCACTTATCTCTCGAATTCTCCCCTCGTGGTCCAGTAGCTACTTGTCCCTCTTTTGCTCAGCTTCTTTATTCTCTATCATTTGGTCTTCTATATCAATAATTCTTTCTTCTGCCTCATTTATTCTAGCAGTGAGAGCCTCCATTTTTGATTGCACCTCGTTAATAACTTTTTTTATTATTAATTTTTTATTTTTTATAAACATATATTTTTATCCCTAGGAGAAGAATAAATTGATAGCTTTTTTTATTTCAACTTGGTTAGTTTTTAGTTCTTTTATTTCTCCCGAAAGGGCTTTTATATCTCTCAAGAGGGTTTCTCTAATATCTTCCATGCCTTTTTCGAGCCCGGCTAGAACCTTGAGAATTGTCATTCTGAACTCTAGATCTGACATATTACCAATGTCTGTATTGATTAGGTCCCCAGCCTTCGGTACTGCCTCTTGTTCTTTATTTTGTGTTGAATTTTTCCGTCTTGTCATTTTGTCCAAATAAGAGTATATGAAGGAGCAAGTAAAATACTAAAAGGGTGGCAACAACCCCAGGAAAATATGCTTTAACCAAATTAGAAGAGATCCCAAATCGTGAGGGGGGAGAAAGGGGATAAAAAGAGGTTCAAAAAGAAAGAAAGAAAAAAAAAAAGAAAAAAGAAAAAAGAAAAGAAAAGAATTTTAAAAAAAGAAAACAAATAAGAAAAATATAAAAAAGAAAAAATATATATATTAGATAAACTAGATAAAATCGTTAAAAAAGAAAAAGATAAAAGTTAAAAAAGAATTTTATTAGAAGGCAAGAAAAAAAACAAAAAAATGAAAAAGAAAAAAATTAAATTAACTGCAAGTCTAAAAAAAATCACAGGGAAAAAGCCATGAGTTCCATGCTTTGCTTTCTCCTCCTCTTGAATTCTGCTGCTCTCCTTGAAACCACACTCCTTGGTAGGTGAACTTGGTCTCGGCTGGATTTCTTGTTGATCTTCTGGGGGAGGGGCCTGTTGTAGTGATTCTCAAGTGTCTTTGCCCCAGGCGGAATTGCACTGCCCTTATCAGGGGCCGGGGTGAGTAATCTGCTCGGGTTTGCTTTCAGGAGCTTTTGTTTCCTGAATGCTTTCCGTAGACTTCCAGAGGACGGGGAATACAAATGGCGGCCTCCTGGTCTCCGGCCCGAAGGAGCCGAGAGCCCAGGGCCCCACTCCTCAGTGCGCCCTCAGAGAACAGCGCCCAGTTACTCCCATCTGCCTGACCTCCGGCCGCGCTCCGAGCTCACCTAGCCTGCGACCGGTTCAAGGTAACACCGAGCTGTGAGCTTACTGTCGACTTTGTCTCTGTAGCCGGCTTTCCCATTCCAATACCTGCAAGCTCTGCAACACTCAGACACCCCCGATCCTTCTGTGACCCTGCGGGACCTGAGACCACGCTGACCCCGCGTGGGGTTCACCCCGGTTTAGCCTCTGGAGCGATGTCCCTCAGTGGAACAGACTTTTAAAAGTCCTAATTTTGTGCGCCGTTGCTCTGCCGCTTGCCGGGAGCCGGCCCCTCCCCCTGGGGTCTATCTTCCCATCGCTTTGGATTCACGTCTCCACCGGTCCTACCTTTCAGAAAGTGGTTGTTTTTTTGTTTCCAGAATTGCTGTTCTTCTCTTCAATCTGCCGAAGGATTTTCAGGTGTTTGCAATCTTTAGATAAGCTATCTAGCTGATCTCCGGCTAGCTGAAGTAGTCTCAGCCTGCTACTTCTCCGCCATCTTGACTCCTCCCCTCCAAAAAAGATCTTTAAAGACTGAATGGCACAGTGGTGTGACATGAGCTTGAATTGGCCAGGAAGAACTAGATTATGTAGGGTCCTACAGAGATTGCTGAGTGTTTTCCTTTTTATTCCAAAATCATAAGAAAGATATAGAAATATTTTTAGATATGAATGATAATAAGATTTATATCTTTCAAAGATGATCCCAGATGTCTAGAGAGAAAAATAAGGATGCTCTTAAATAGTTCATGGAAGGGATGATAGCTTAGATTCATATAATGACAATGGAAATGAAAAGATGTGGTCATATTCAAGAAATATTTAGAATATTAAACTGGCAATCAATTATTTATGGAAGTGTAAAGAGAGTAATGGATATGCTAAGGACATACCAAGAACAATGGTGGATGATACCAGTATTAGTAAGATAAGGAATCCTAGAGGAAGCAGGTTAGAGATAAAAATACTCAATTCTAGACTTACTTTTGAGGTGAAAATAAAAGTGTTAAATGAAGATAAAGAATAAGTTGATAAGCATAGCATCTGGAGTTCAAAACAAAGGTCTAGATTGGAAATATAAATCTTAGATGTAACATGTAGTGGCAATTAAAGCTGTGGAAATCAATGAGATTACCTAGAGGAACATGTGAAGAAGAGAAAAGAAATCAATGTGGGTTTTTTTTTAATTCTTAATTTTTTTTAATAAACATATAATATATTTTTATCCCCAGGGGTACAGGTCTGTGAATCACCAGGTTTACACACTTCACAGCACTCACCATAGCACATACCCTCCCCAATGCGTTTTTTTAAAACTTGTTTCTCCTAAATGCCATGACATTCTAATATTTAAAGGAAACTTGAAGAATAGACAGAAAGATAGCAAGACACTCAGAGTCATAGCAGCAAAGATAAAAAGATGTTTCTAAGGGAAGGAGTAGAGATCAATTTCTAATAATGGTGATATAACAAGACCATATTTCCATTCCACAGAAAACAAGTAGTAACATAGGAAAAATATTAAAAATAGCAATTTCAGGGAACTGTAAAACAACCAAAGGCAAGAAACAGCCTCAGAATTGTTGGCCCATGGAAAACTGTTACTCAACTGTGAGTTGGTGGCCTTCTTGCCAGATACGATTCTAATCCCACCCAGCCCACACTGCAGAAACACACACTTGGTCAGAGGTGGTAGACACAGTTCAAAGGAGACAAGAGATGAGCTAAAATTTTGAGAGATTTTGGAAGTGAAAAAATCTTAGAAGTGCTGAGATAATAAATTCCCCAAAATATCCTTAGATATTCACTAAGCATGAATTCAGGAGACCTCCGGAATGTCTAGCAAGTATTAAAGCCTGAAGAGATTGGTGAATACGTTGTGCCTTTGAATGCATTCCTCAATCCACACACAGCTTGTATATAAAAAGGATGTAAACGAATTGAAATTCACCATCAAATAATTTGACCTAATAGACATCTATAGATACACAACAACAGAAAATACATTCCTTCCAAGTGCAAATAAGATTACCAAAATAATATTCTGGTAATAAACAAGTCTTGATAATTTAAAACCATTGAAATAATACAGTATATATCTTCTGACCAAAACGAAATTTAATTTGAAATCAGTGACAGAAAGAAACCTGGGTGAACTCCAAAGATGTGGAAATTAAGCAATATACTTCTAAATCACCTGTGGGTTAAGGAAGAAATCATGAGGAAAATTAGAAAATACTTTAAACTGAATGACTTAAAATGAAAACAATACATGTCAAAATTTGTAAGATGTATCTAAGGCAGTGCCTAAAGGAAACTTTATAGTACTAAACATCTAAACACCTGTACTTAAAAAGAAGAAAGGCCTCAAATCAGTTATCAAAATTTCTACCTGAAGAAGCTAAAAAAAGAGAGAGAGAGAGAGAAAATATCAGATTAAATCCTAAATTAACTAGAAGAAGATAATAATAAAGATTAGTAATCAGAATGGTAATCAATAATTTTTTAAAAAAGACAAAAAAAAACAATGAAACTAAAAGCTAGATTTTAAATATTAATAAAATGAATGAACACTTAGCTAGACTGAACAATAACAAAAAACATTCAAATTAGCAATATCTAGAGTAAGAAAGACAACATCACTACTGACTATAAAAATTAAAATGATTATGCAACTATTACGAAGTGTTTCATTAATAACTCTGACAATCTAAATAAAATTGACAGTTTCCTTGAAAGACTGATGCTACTAAAGTTAGTAACTATTGTTATATGCTACTATATTACATACAACTAGGGCACCTGGGTGGCTCAGTCTGTTAAATATCCAACTTTTGATTTTGGCTCAGGTCAAGATCTCAAGGTCATGAGATGGAGCCCCACATTGGGCTCCACACTGAGCATGGAGCCTGCTTAACATTTTCTTTCCCTCTTCCTCTACCCCTCCACAATGCCTGCAACTCCACTCTATCTCAAAAATAAACATTTTTTTATGTGTCTGATAGCAATTTGTATGTCTTCATTGGAGAAGTCTCTGTTCATATCTTCTGCCCATTTTTTAAATATGATTGCCTGTTTTGTGTGTGTTGAGTTTGAGGAGTTCATTATAGATCCTGGATATCAACCTTTTGTCTTCTCCCATTCCGTGGGTTGCCTCTTTGTTTTTTTGACTGTTTCCTTTGCTGTGCAGAAGCTTTTGATTTTGATGAAGTCCCAAAAGTTTATTTTCGCTTTTGTTTCCTTTGCCTTTGGAGACATATCTTGAAAGAAGTTGCTGTGGCTGATATTGAAGAGATTACTGCCTATGTTCTCCTCTAGGATTCTGATGGATTCCTGTCTCACGTTGAGGTCTTTTATCCATTTTGAGTTTATCTTTGTGTACGGTGTAAGAGAATGGTCGAGTTTCATTCTTCTACATATAGCTGTCCGGTTTTCCCAGCACCATTTATTGAAGAGACTGTCTTTTTTCCACTGTATATTTTTTCCTGTTTTGTCGAACATTATTTGCCCATAGAGTTGAGGGTCCATATCTGGGCTCTCTACTCTGTTCTACTGGTCTTTGTGTCTGTTTTTATGCCAGTACCATGCTGTCTTGGTGATCACAGCTTTGTAGTAAAGCTTGATAGCGTGATGCCCCCAGTTTTATTTTTGTTTTTCAACATTTTCAACATTTCCTTAGCGATTTGGGGTCTCTCCTGATTCCATACAAATTCCTGGATTATTTGCTCCATCTCCTTGAAGAATACTGGTAGAATTTTGATCGGAATGGCATTAAAAGTATAGATTGCTCTAGGCAGTATAGACATTTTAACAATGTTTATTCTTCTGATCCAAGAACATGCAATGGTCTTCCATCTTTTTGTGTCTTATTCAATTTCCTTCATGAGTGTTCTGTAGTTCCTCAACCCTCTTACACTGTTGGTGGGAATGCAGGTTGGTGCAGCCTCTTTGGAGAACAGTGTGGAGATTCCTCAAGAAATTAAAAATAGAACTTTCCTATGACCCTGCAATTGCACTCCTGGGTATTTACCACAAAGATACAGATGTCGTGAAAAGAAGGGCCATCTATACCCCAATGTTTATAGCAGCAATGGCAACGGTCACCAAACTGTGGAAAGAACCAAGATGCCCTTCAACGGACGAATGGATAAGGAAGATGTGGTCCATATACACTATGGAGTATTATGCCTCCATCAGAAAGGATGATTACCCAACTTTTGTAGCAACATGGACGGGACTGGAAGAGATTATGCTGAGTGAAATTAGTCAAGCAGAGAGAGTCAATTATCATATGATTTCACTTATTTGTGGAGCATAACAAATAGCATGGAGGACATGGGGAGTTAGAGAGGAGAAGGGCGTTGGGGGAAATTGGAAGGGGAGGTGAATCATGAGAGACTGTTGACTCTGAAAACAATCTGAGGGGTTTGAAGTGGTGGGGGGGTGGGAGTTGGGGTACCAGGTGGTGGGTATTATAGAGGGCATGGATTGCATGGAGCACGGGGTGTGGTGAAAAAATAATGAATACTGTTATGCTGAAAATAAATAAATTTAATTAAATAAAAATAAATAAACAAACAAATAAATAAATAACAAAAAATAATAAAATAAAGTACATACTACTAATAAAAATTTTAAAGGGACCTATATCAGGAAATAAATTGAATTAGTAACTTTTAAAAATTCTTTTTTCAATTTTAATTCCAGCAGAGTTAACAGACAGTGTTATATTAGTTTCAAGTGTATAATATAGTGATTCAATAATTCTATACATTACTTAGTGTTTATAAGTTTGTAAGTTTATACTCTTAATTCCCTTCACCCATTCCTCCACCCCCTTCCCTTCAAGTAATCACCAGTTTGTTCTCTTATAATTAAGAGTCTATATTTTGGTTATCTCTTTTTTTTCTCTGTTCATTTGTTTTGTTTCTTAAATTTCATGTATGAGTGAAATCATAGTGTTTGTCGTTGACTGATTTATTTCACTTATAATTATACTCTCTAGATCCATCCACATTGTTGCAAATAGAAGCATTTTATTCTTTTTATAGCTGAGTAATATTCTGTTGCATGTGTGTTTTCTTTATCCACTCATCTATTGACAGAAATTTGGGTTGTTTTCATAATATGGTTATTGTAAAGAATGCTGTAATAAACAAAGAGGTGTATAAATCCTTTTGAATTAATGTTTTCACTAACACTCATTAATTTTTTACTAATACTCAGTAGTGGAATTACTAGATCATATGGTGTTTCTATTTTCAATTTTTTGAGGAACCCCCGTACTGTTTTCCTTAGTGGCTGTACCACTTTGCATTCCCACCTAAAAAATCCTGCTTTAAAGGAAGCAAGAGGCCCAATGGCTTCACTGATGAATTCTACCAAATATTTAAGGAAGAAATCATACCAATTCAACACAAAATCATTCAACAAATAGAAAAGGAAAAAGTCTCATTCATTTTCTTAGGCCATTATTTTGATGAAGACATCATAACAAAGAAAAACCACAACCAAATACACTTCATTAAACCGAATGCAAATATCCTCAACAAAATATTTGCAAATTGAGTCAAACAAAATATAATACCCATTCACAATACAAATTCTTTTTTTATTTTTTATTTTTTTATCATGTTATATTAGTCACCATACAGTAAATCATTAGTTTTTGATGTAGTAATTTCAAGCTATATTACAAAGTGGTGATCACCAAGACAGCATGGTACTGGCACAAAAACAGACACATGGACCAATGCAACAGAATATAGAGCCCAGAACCCTTGAACAAGATGGCAGAACAATAGGAGACCAAAATATCATCAGGTCCCAGCAGTTCAGCTACATATTTATCAAATCATTCTGGACACCTACAAACTCAACAAGAGATAGAAGAAAAGAGCAGCAGCTATTCTAGGAACAGAAAATCGACCACTTTCCAGAAGATAGGACATGCAGAATTGAATTCAGAGTGACAGGAAGATAGACCACAGGGGAAGGGGCCAGCTCCCAGAGCAGCAGAGCACAAAATTGGAACTTTCAGAAGTTTGGTTCACTGAAGAATGTCACTCAAGAGGCTAAGAGGGGGGGTGTAATACTTGCAGAGACAGTGTAGTCTCAGGACCTGTGAGGACACAAAAAGACCAGGGGCATCTGAGTGTGCCAGAGCTTCCAGGTATTAGAGCATGGATGCCAGATGGAGTGGAGCAGTGGGCTCTCAGGTCCGGGTTACCTTAACCCATGATCTGAGCACAGTTGGACCACTGCTCTTTGAGCAGGGACCCCACGAGTGGCAGATCTGGGGAGACTCACCTTCTTCCTACAGGAGGAGTGGTGAAGGAGTGTGCTGCAGGAATCCGCTGGGTTTAGAGACTCCAAATTGGGTGTGCACCAGAGATAGAAATGCTCGGTCACAGGCTGGGTGAGCACAGAGTGTGACCAGAGACCAGGGAGAAAGGAGGGATTGACTGCTTTTCTCTAAGGGCAGATTGAGCTCTTGTCCTACTGGACTGGAGATTGAGAGGATGCCATTTTCATTCTTGCCCTCCAAAGCTGTATGGAAAGTGTTCAGGGAACAAAAGCTATCAAGAGTGAACCCAAGCTGATTACTTAGCCTGGCTCCTGGCAGGGGTAGTGCAATTCTGCCTCAGGCAAAGGTATTTGAGAATCACTGCAACAGCCCCCCTGCCCCCAGAAGATCAGCAAAAACACCCAGCCAAGAGCAAGTTCACTGATCAGTGAGAATTGTGGAACTCCAGACCTAGTAGAAAGCAACACATGGAATTCATGGGGTTTTTTCCCATGATCTTTTAGTCTTTCAAAGTTAAATTCTTTATTTTATTTTTTTCTTATTTTATTTTTTAAATTTTGCCTCTTTCTTATTTTAATATTCTTTTATTTTTTTAATTTGTCAGAAGAGAGAGGGAGAGAGCAAGCACAGGCAGACAGAGTGGCAGGCAGAGGCAGAGGGAGAAGCAGGCTCCCGGCCGAGCAAGAAGCCCGATGTGGGACTCGATCCCAGGGCACTGGGATCATGACCTGAGCCGAAGGCAACCACTTAACCAACTGAGCCACCCAGGCATCCTGCCTCTTTCCTATTTTAATGTTTTTAACTATTTCATCTTATTAATACCTTTTTAAAAATCTTTTTAAATTTTCATTGTTATAATCATATTTTATCCCTTCATTGTATTTAACCTTATTTCTTATATATACATATAGGTTTTATTTTTCTTTAAAATTTTGGAATACAATTTCTTCTAATAGATCAAAACATATCCTAAATTAAGTGGATAGCTTTGTTCAAGCCTCCAACCTGATCACATTCTTTACTCTTTTTTTTTCTTTTTTCAACCAACTTCTTACCAGTTCCATTTTTAAAATCTTTTTTAATTTCACCTTTACAGTAATATTTTATCTCTTCAATGTTTTTATCCTTATATTTGTGTGTATCTTTATCTAATCGAGACATATATATTTTTTTCTTTCTTTTAAAGAAAGAAAATCTTAGGAGGTAGTTTCTTCTAACAGAACAAAATACACCATAAATCAAGTGTGTGGCTCTGCTCTATTTGCCAGTCTAATATACAAATATTTTTCTTATTTTCTCCCTTCCCCCTACCCTGTCCCTGGTTTCAGGTCTCTTCTGATTTGTTTTGGATATATTTTTCTAGGGTTGTTGCTACACTTTTAGTATTTTCTTCTTTCACCTATTCCTATCCAAATAAAATGACAAGGCAGAAAAACTCACCACACACACACACACACACACACACACACACACAAACACACAAAAAGAACAAGAGGCAATACCAATGGCTAGGAACCTAGTTAATATTAGTAAT
Organism: Mustela lutreola; assembly: GCF_030435805.1. Taxonomy (NCBI): domain Eukaryota; kingdom Metazoa; phylum Chordata; class Mammalia; order Carnivora; family Mustelidae; genus Mustela; species Mustela lutreola. Next base: position 81,738,733 of record NC_081290.1, read on the forward strand.
ATTACATTAGTAAGATGTCAGAACTAGAGTTCAGAATTATGATTATCAAGATACTAGCTGGTCTCAAAAAAAGCATAGAAGATATTAGAAAATCTCTTTCTAGAGAAATAAAAGGAAAAAAATTTAACCAAGTTGAAATCAAAAAAGCTATGAATGAGGTGCAACAAAAAAAATGGAGGCTCTTACTGCTTGGATAAATGTGGCAGAAGAGAGAATTAGAGATATAGAAGAGCAAAGCATAGATAATTAAGAAGCTGAGAAAAAGAGAGACAAATAACTACTGGATCATAAGGGAAGAATTCCAGAAATAAAGGATACCATAAGATGAAACAATATTGGAATAATTGGGATCTCAGAAGAAGAAGAAAGAGAGAGAGGGTCAGAAGGGATATTGGAGCAAATTATAGCAGAGAATTTCCCTAATTTGGCTAACAGTACAAGCATCAAAATGCAGGAGGCACAAAGAACCTCCCTCAAAATCAATGAAAATAGGTCCACACCCCATCATCTAATGGTAAAACTTACAAGTTACAAGAGGTCTGTAACCTACAATCGTAGAAATAGTAGATTGGCAGCACACCTATCCACAGAGAACTGGCAGGCCTGAAAGGACATATTCAGAACACTAAACGAGAAAAATATGCAGCCAAGAATGCCATATCCAGCTAGGCTATCACTGAAAGTAGAAGGAGAGATAAAAATTTTCCAGGACAAACAAAAGCAAAGAATTTTCAAACACCAAAACAGCCCCACAGGAAATATTGAGAGCATTCCTCGAGGCAAAGAGACACCCTATAAGTAACAGACCAGAAAGGAAGAGACAATATACAGTAACAGTCAACTTACAGGCAATACAATGGCACTAAATTCATAACTTTCAATAGTTACCCTGAATGCAAATGGGCTAAATGCCCCAATCAAAAGACACAAGGTATCAGAATGGATAAAAAAAAGACCCATCAAGATGCTGTCTACAAGAAACTCATTTTAGACAGAAAGACACCTCCAGATTTAAAGTGAGGGGTGGAAAACAATCTACCATGCTAATGGACATCAGAAGAAAGCTGGGGGCTGGGGGGCAATCCTTACATCAGATAAATTAGATTTTAAGCCAAAGACTATAAGAGATGAGGGAAGACACTATATCATACTTAAAGGGTGTGTCCAAACAAGAAGATCTAACAATTTTAAATATCTATGCCCCTAACATGGGAGCATTCAACTATATAAACCAATTAACAACAAAATTTAAAAGAAACACATTGACAATAATACAGTAATAGTAGGGCACTTTAACACTCCCCTTACTGAAATGGATAGACCATCCCAAGCAAAAGATCAACAAGGAAATAAAAGCTTTAAATGACACACTGGACCAGACTGGACAGCCACATGCAGAAGAATGAAAGTGGACCATGTCCTTACACCACACACAAAAATAGACTCCAAATGGATGAAAGACCTCAATGTGAGACAGGAATCCACCAAAATCCTTAGAACACAGGCAGCAACCTCTTCGACCTCAGCCACAGCAACTTCTTCCTAGAAACATCACCAAGAGCAAGGGAATTAAGGGCAAAAATGAACTATTGGGACTTCATCAAGATCAAAAGCTTTTGCACAGCAAAGGAAACAGTCAACAAAACCAAAAGACAACTGACAGAATGGGAGAATATATTCACAAATGACATATCACATGAGGGGCTAGTATACAAAATGCTATAAAGAACTTATGAAACTCAACACCCAAAGGACAAATAATCCAATCAAGAAATGGGCAGAAGACATGAACAGACATTTCTGCAAAGAAGACATCCAAATGGCCAACAGACACATGAAATAGTGCTTCACATCACTCAGCATCAAGGAAATACGAGTCAAAACTACCATGAGATACCACCTCACACCAGTCTGAATGGCTAAAATTAAGCAGTCGGGAAACAACAGGTGTTGATGAGGATGTGGAGAAAGGGGAATGTCCCTACACTGTTGGTGGAAATGTAAGCTGGTGCAGCCACTCTGGAAAAGAGCATGGAGGTTTCTCAAAAAGTTGAAAATAGAGCTACCCTACGACCCAGCAATCGCACTACTGGGTATTCATGCTAAAGATAACAATTGTAGTGATCTGAAGAGGCACGTGCACCTGAATGTTTATAGCAGCAATGTCCACAATAGCCAAACTATGGAAAGAACTTAGATGTCCATCAACAGATGAATGGATAAAGAAGACAGTATATATATATACAAGGGAATACTATGCAGCCATCAAAAGAAATGAAATTTTGTCATTTGCAACAACATGGATGGAACTAGAGGTTATCAAGCTAAGTAAAATAAGTCAATCAGAGAAAGACAATTATCATATTATTTCCCTGATATGAGGAATTTGAGAGTCAGAGTGGGGGGTTTGGGGGCTTGGAAGGAAAAAATGAAACAAGATGGGATCAGAAGGGAGACAATCCCTAAGAGACTCTTAATCTTACAAAACAGACTGAGGTTTGCTGGGGGGACAGGGTTGTAGAGAGCGTGGTTGGGTTACGTACATTGGGAATGGTATGTGTATGGTGAGTGCTGTGAAGTGAGTAAGCCTGATGATTCACAGACCTGTACCCCTGGGGCAAATAACACAATATATGTCAATTTTTTTAAGATTTTATTTATTAATTTGACTGACAGAGATCACAAGTAGGCAGAGAGGCAGGCAGAGAGGAGGAAGCAGGCTCCCTGCTGAGCAGAGAGCCCGATGCGGGGCTCGATCCCAGGACCCTGGGATCATGACCTGAGCCAAAGGCAGAGGCTTTAACCCACTGAGCCACCCAGTTGCCCCACATTATATGTTAATTTTTTTAAAAAAGAATATTGAGCCCAGAAATGGACACTCCACTCTATGGCCAACTAATCTTTGACAAATCAGGAAAGACTATCCAATGGAAAAAAGATAGTCTTTTCAATAAGTGAGGCTGGGAAAATTGTAAAGCTATATACAGAAGAATGAAACTCGACCATTCTCTTACACCATACACAGATAAACTCAAAATGGATGAAAGACCTCAGTGGAGACAGGAATCCATCAAAATCCTGAGGAGAACATAGGCAGTAACATTTTCAACAGCAGCCACAGCAACTTCTTTCAAGACATGTCTCCAAAAGCAAGGGAAACAAAAGCAAAAATGATCTTTTCAGACTTCATCAAGATGAAAAGCTTCTGCACAGCAAAGGAAACAGTCAACAAAACAAATAGGCAACCCACAGAAAGGGAGAAGATATTTGCAAATGACACTACAGACAAAGGGCTGATATCCAAGATCTATAAAAAAACTTCTCAAACCCAACACCCAAAAAACAAATAAGTCAAAAAATGGGCAGAAGACATGAACAACACTTCTCCAAAGAAGACATACAAATGGCTAACAGACACATGAAAAAGTAATCATCATGATTATCCATCAGGGAAATTCAAATCAAAACCACAATGAGGGCATCTTGGTTCTCAATCTGAGGGGTTTAAAGGGGTGGGGGGTGGGAGGTTGGGGGAACCAGGTGGAGGATATTAGAGAGGGCACAGATTGCATGGAGTACTGGCTGTGGTGCAAAAACAATGAATACTGTTATGATGAAAATTAAAAAAAAAAAAAAAACCCACATTGAGGGGGCCTGGGTGGCTCAGACAGTTAAGCATCTGCCTTCAGCCCAGGTCCTGATTCCAAGTTCCTGGTATCAAGTCCTGCATCAGGCTCCCTGTTCCTTGAGGAGCCTGTTTCTCCCTCTCCGTTTGTCTGCTGCTCCACCTGCTTGTATCCTCTCTCTCTGTCAAATAAACAAGTAAAAAAAAAAATCTAAAAACATTTTTTTTCTTTTTTTTTTCTAAAGATTTTATTTTATTTATTTATCATAGAGAGAGAAGCGAGAGCAAGCACAGGCAGACAGAGTGGCAGGAAGAGGCAGAGGGAGAAGCAGGCTCCCTGCCAAGCAAGGAGCCTGATGTGGGACTCGATCCCAGGACGCTGGGATCATGACCTGAGCCGAAGGCAGTCGCTTAACCAACTGAGCCACCCAGGCGTCCCTCTAAAAACATTTTTAAAGAATCCACATTGAGATATACCTTACACCAGTTAGAATGGCAAAAATTGACAAGGTAAGAAACAACAAGTGTTGGAGTAGTTATGGAGAAAGGAGAACCCTCTTACATTGTTGGTGGGAATGCAAGCTAGTGCAGCCACTTTTGAAAACAGTGTGGAGTTTCCTCAAAAAATTAAAGATAGAGCTACCCTACAACCCTGCAATTGCACTACTGGGTATTTGCCCCAAAGATACAGATGTAATGAAAAGAAGGGCCATTTTCTCCCCAATGTTCATAGCAGCAATGTCCACAATAGCCAAACTGTAGAAAGAGCAGCAATGCCCTTCAACAGAGGAATGAATAAAGATGTGATCTATGTACACAATGGAAAATTACTCACTCATCATAAAAGATGAATACCCAACTTTTGCATTGACATGGGTGGGTCTGAAGGATATCAGACTGAGTGAAATAAGTCAAGCAGAGAAAGTCAATTATTATATGGTTTCACCTATTTGTGGAACTTTAAGGAATATCATGGAGGATACAATAAAAATTCTTAAGAATGGAAGGTATCTTTCTCAAACTAATCAAGAACATTTATGAAAAAAACTAATAGCCTGCAAGAATCTGACCACGGTGGGTCAGGGTAGGACACTGAGGTATGCCTCTTTGTTAGTCCTTAGGTGATTCTGCTATAGGTGGCCCATTAAGAGGGAAAGTCTTTAGAGAGATTACTTTTTCTACTGAGCAAGTAGTTACGTTTGCTAAGGAACACCAAGTTGTCACCTAAGAGATTAGGTGATTCCCATTGGGAGGATGTTACAATTGTGACCTGACAAGTTCAGGGCTAAATAAAGGCATAAGAAGCCATTTTAAAGTAGCAAAATGACCCTTCCAGAGTAAGAAACAAGAGCCAGCCAGTGAACATGGGGACAGAATAGGATCAGTCAGATTGAAGGGAACAACTTAAGAATGAGAAGTGAATCCTGGGATGGCTCCCCAAAAACAAGACTGGGGTGGCAAAGCCAGTCAAGGGGAGGAATGTCTGGTGAGGGTATGGAAGTAGATTAGTTAAACAAAGAAATAAAATAATGTAGTAATTTTAAAATATTTTTTGTATAGGGCATTACACCTTCATTATTCTGTACTGTCTTCACCTAGTCCCAATTATCTCATTTTTTTAAAAAAAAATCCTAATAATCTCCTTTTCCAGAGTATTTATGAGTATTAGGGAATTTATACTCAAAAGGGTTAAATTGCCCACCACCTCATTTAGCTGGTCAGCCCAGTAATAACCCCAGTTCCTCTGACTGGAATTAAGGGTACCACCTAGTCTACCACATGCAGGTGGAGGTGTGCAGTGTGACCTATGGACACAAACAGAGAGAAGACAAGAGAACCCCCACCCTAAAGATCAGGGAGCACAACTCTTTGCAGGTTTTACTCTTCTACCTTTGACACAGAACACTGGGGTCTGTATGTGAAAATGTGTAAAAATCCACTAGATATTTAAAAGTAACCAGAATTTGGGGTGAAAATGGAAGTCTGTGGTACTTTTTAGGAATTAGATTCAAAGACTGCTCAATTACAATAGTGTTTTGCACCCTGTTGATGCACCATTCTGCACCTCACAAAGGTGCTTGATCTTCCTGTCTTATAAGGCTATATAATCATTCTATGGGCCGACAGGATGTTTCCTCCTCTCAATACTGCAGTAACAACCTACAATGTTAGCTGCTAAGTTTAAGCCACTTGAGAGCCTGGCTTAGCAAGCAAGAACAAATTGGATAAGTATGATTTAGAACTAGACTCTTAATTATAGTATTGTGTACCTGAGGTAATTATTCACATGATGTAGTGGTGCTTGAGACTATTATTTGTGATCAAGTCAATTAATGCAATTTTGCCTGGCCCACAAGTGAAGCCAATTACCTGACAATCATAGGAGTCTCCTGATAGCTTCAAACTGTTCCAAAAACACCTTCATGCAGTCTGGATTGTTTTATATACATAAATATGTTATATAGTTTATAAGTAGATATAATATATATTTATTATAATATAATATAATTAATTAATTAATATAATATATATGATTCATACATACAAAATATGTTATAAATCTTTTTATGTAAATGTATACATTAAATGCATACAAATCTTTTTGGCATTTATCTACCCCTTTAGGGAAAAGCCACTCTCACTCCAAGTCCCAGAGATATCAAAATCAGTATTCTAACCCTTTTCCTGTCATAACATTTTTCTGAAATGTTCCTAACAAGCTTCGTGGAGATCTGAAATGAACATAAGTAACCACGCTAAAACAATTACTCTATGCCACCCACTGAGTGGTGTTGGGAAATGAACGGAAAGCCAACATTCACATTTTACAGGTCAAAGGTCTTCAATAAACCAGAAACACAGTATAATGACATGTATGGTAATTTTTCACTTAAATAGCAAGATGAGGGAAATGACTGGAATAGAGTTAGTTATCGCAATCACTTAAATCAGCATCTAGCTATGCCTACATAAGGAGACAACACCGACCAAAATGTTTGTTTTCCTTCCAAATTATAACAAATTGATCAGCTTAGTTCTAATGCCAAATAGTGCTACCAGAATCAAACTACAGAAATTAGTGGTATTTGCAACATAACATCATTAATGAAACATTCAAAATTCAGCTACTGGGAACATTTTTTATAAAGTATCTTATTTCTCTCATTCAATTCTAAGATACATAGCATTACATCAAAGGGGCATGAAAATCCATACTTATAATAACTTAGCATAAATTCCCTGAACCAGGCAGAGAACAACAGTAACACTGACTATATTTATTCAACATCTACTCTCTATCAAATACTCTGCTAAGCACTTTGCATGCAATATTAATTCAATTCACTCAATCCCCAAAACAGCCTACTGAGGTAACATTGTTTTTATGTTATTATCTCCATTTTCTTATATTGAAGTTACAGCTAGCCATATGAGGTAATTAATCCAAGCTCGCTTAACTAGTAGTGGGAGAACTTTGATTCTAACCAGGCCTATTTGGCTCCAGCTGTGAATACTGCTTCATGACACCCATGGAACAGGCTGTACATACTATCCCCAGCTGGTCACCTTATAAACCTCTTGGTCAATTGCCTAGATATGTTTATAGGGAAGGACACATGGCAGGGACAGAGAGAGCCCACATTATTATTAGATGGAATTAAAACTCAGGCCAATTGATTCTGCTTTTACTCTTTAAATGACAAAAGATCCCTTTAAGTTTTTTCTTCCTGTTAATCTGCAGCATTAGTTTAGATATTCCAACAATATTTTAGTTTCTTAATTAAATCAACTACTTTCCATTCCTATTATCACTGAAGTAGAACATTTAATAATTATTTATTCACACATTTTGTGTAAATTTGTTCAATTTTTCCCTTTTCTGTTTTACCTTAAAAGGCTTTATATTTCATTTTTCTTAAGCTTCAGAACATATACTACAACCAGAAAACCTGCTTCTAAGCAAAACACCTTAAGAAAGCAAATCAGAGGGAAGAGAGACAAGATGGCAATGGAGTAGCAGACTGAAATGACATCAGATCCCAGGAGTTCAGTTAGATAGGTATCAAACCATTCCAAACACCTAAAAACTCAACAGGAGATATAAGAGAAGAAGAGCAGGAATTCAAAAACAGAAAATCGACCACTTTCTGAAAGGTAGGACCTGCAGAGAAGTGAATCCAAAGCCACGAGAGGGAAGGAGGCAAGGAGCCAGCAGCTGGCAAGTGGTGGAGCAGTCAAGCACAAAATCAGAACTTTTAGAAGTCTGCTCCACTGAGGGACATCACTCCAGAGGCTAAGTGGGGGTGGAGCCCTTGCAGGGACATGTGGTCTCAGGTCCTGCAGGGTCACAGAAAGATTAGGGGTGTCTGAGTGTGGCAGAACTGCCAGGTATCAGATTAGGGAAGCTGGCTGCAGAGATGGAGCCAAAGACTGAGTTTTTAGATTGGTGTTACCTTAAACTGTGGTCCAGGACACAGCTGGGCCACTGCCCTTCAAACAGGAACCCCACAAGTGGCAGATCCAGGGAGACTCACCTTCCTTCTCTGGGAGAAGCAGTGTGGCAGGAATCTGCTGGGTTTGGAGACTCCAAACCCAGTCAAAGGCTAGTTGCCAGTCAAAGGCTGGTTGAGCTTGGAGTGCAGCCAGAGACCAGGTAGACAGGAGTGATCGACTGCTAATCTCTGAGGGTGCACTGAGGAGTGGGGCTCTGAGATCTTGGCTCCTCTGGGCCGGAGATTGGGAGGCTGCCATTTTCATTCCCATCCCCCAAAGTGGTACGAAAAGTGTTCAGAGAACAAAAGCTCTAAGAGTGAACCAGAGCAGATTACTTAGCCCAGTCCCTCGCAAGGGTGGTGCAATTCCACCTTGGGCAAAGACTTTTGAGAATCATTGTGACAGGCCCCTCCTCCAGAAGATCAGCAAGAACATCCAGCCAAGACCAAGTTCACAGATCAAGGAGAAGAGTGGAACTCCAGAACTGGGGAAAAACAAGGCATAGAATTCATGGCTTTTTCCCCATGATCCTTTAGTCTTGCAAAGTTTTTTGTTTCTTTGTTTTACCTTTTTATTATTCCATTTTTTAAATATTTCCTCTTTCCTCTTTTAACATTTTTAACTAGTTTATCTTAATAATACCATTCTAAAAAAATATTTTAAACCTTCTTTGTTATAGTCATATTTTATCCCTTCATTATATTTAACCTTACTTTTTGTATACATATAAGTGTGCTTTTTCTAAAAAATTTTGGGATACAATTTCTTCTAATAGATCAAAATATACCCTAATCTAGCACATGCCTTTGTTCTAGTCACCTGCCTGTGCACGTTCCCTCCTTTTTTTTTTCTTTTTCCAACCAACTTATCTTATACATTCTTTTCTTACAATTTTTTAAAAATTATCATCTTTACAGTCATATTCCATCCCTTCATCATGTTTGCCCTTATTTTTGCATATATATAAGTTTTCCTTTCTTTAAAATTATGGGAGGTAATTTCTTCTAAGAGACCAAAATACACCCAAAATCAAGTGCAGTAGCTCTGTTCCTCTGTTCTATTCACCAGTCTGATATATATATAGATATAGATATATGTAATTTTTATTTTCCCCTTTCTTCCCCCAGTTGTGGATCTCTTCTGATTTGGTTAGGGTACATTTTTCTGGGGTCTTTGCCACCCTTTTAGTATTTTATTCTCTCGCTCATATATTTTTATCTGGATAAAATGACAAGGTGGAAAAACTCACCAAAAAAAAAAAAAAAGGACAAGAAGTTGTACAATGGCTGGGGACATAATCAATATGACATTGGTAATATGTCAGAACTAGAGTCCAGAAAATGATTCTCAAGGTGTTAGCTGGCCTCAGAAAAACCATGGAAGATATTAAAGAATAGCTTTCTAGAGAAATAAAACCCCTTTCTGGAGAAATAAAAGAACTAAAATTTAACCAAGTTGAAATCAAAAAAGCTATTAATGAGATGAAATAAAAAATGGAGGCTCTTACTGCTACGATAAATGAGGCGGAAGAGGGAATTAGTGATATAGAAGACCAAATGTTGGAGAATAAAGAAGCTAAGCAAAAGAGAGACAACTACTAGACCATGAGGGGAGAATTTGAGAGATAAGTGATACCATAAGAGGAAAACTTATTAGAATAATTGGAATCCTAGAAGAAGAAAGAGAGAGGGGAGCAGAAGGTATATTGCAGTAAATAATATTAGAGAATTTCCCTAATATGGCAAAGGGAACAAGCATAAAAATCCAGGAGGCACAGAGAACCCCCCCAAAATCAATAAAAATGTGTCCACACCCTGTCATCTAATAGTAAAACTTACAAGTCTTAGTGACAAAGAGAAAATCCTGAAAGCAGATCAGAACAAGAAGTCTGTAACATACAATGGTAGAAATATTAGATTGGCAGCAGACTTATCCACAGAGACCTGGAAGGCCAGAAAGAACTGGCATCATATATTCAGAGCACTAAAGGAGAAAAATATGCAGCCCAGGATACTCTATCCAGCTATGCTATCATTTAATATAGAAGGAGAGACAAAAAGCTAAAAACAAAACAATTTGCAAACACCAATCAGCCCCACAGGAAATATTGAAAGTGGTCCTCTAAGCAAAGAGAGAGCCTAAAAGTAGTAGACCAGAAGGGAACAGAGAAAATATGCAACAGTCATCTTACAGGCAATACAATGGCACTAAATTCATATCTTTCAATACTTAACAGAATGTAAATGGGCTAAATGCCCCAATCAAAGACACAGGATACCATAATGGATTAAAAAGCAAGATCCATTGATATTCTATCTACAAGAAAGACATTTGAGACCCAAGGATACCTCCAAATTTAAAGTGAGGAGATAGAAAACAATTTACCATGCTAATGGATATCAAAAGAAAGCTGGGGAAGCAATCCTTATATCAAATAAATTAGATTTTAAGTCAAAGGGTATAATAAGAGATGAGGAAGGACACTATATCATACTTAAATGATCTGTCCAACAAGAAGATCTAACAATTTTAAATATCTATGCCCCTAACATGGGAGCAGCCAATTATATAAACCAATTAATAACAAAATCAAAGAAACACACTGACAATAATAAAATAATTGTAGGGGACTTTAACAGCCCCCTTACTGAAATGGACAGATCATCCAAGCAAAAGATCAACAAGGAAATAAAGTCTTTAATAACACACATGACCAGATGGACATCACAGATATATTCAGAATATTCCATTCCAAAGCAGCAGAATACACACTTTTCTAGTGCACATGAAACATTTTCAAAATTAGATCACATCCTTGAGACAATTCCCTGCATATTTTCAGACCACAATGCTTTGAAGCTAGAATTCAATCATAAGAGGAAAGTTGGAAATAACTCAAATACATGGAGGCTAAAGAGCATTCTCCTGGGACGCCTGGGTGGCTCAGCTGGTTAAGCAGCTGCCTTTGGCTCAGGTCATGATCCCAGCGTCCTGGGATCGAGTCCCACATCGGGCTCCTTGCTCAGCAGGGAGCCTGATTCTCCCTCTGCCTCTGCCTGCCATTCTGTCTGCCTGTGCTCGCTCTCTCCTCCTCTCTCTCTCTCTCTGATAAATAAATAAAATCTTTTAAAAAAAAAAAGAGAGAGCATTCTCCTAAAGAATGAATGGGTCAACCAGGAAAGTAAAGAATTGAAAAAATTCATGGAAACAAATGAAAATGAAAACACAACTGTTCAAAATCTTTGGGAAGGCAGTCCTGAGAGGAAAGTATATAGTGATATAAGCCTTTCTCAAGAAACAAGAAAGTCTCAAATACACAACCTTACCCACACCTAAAGCAGCAGGAGAAAGAACAGCAAAGAAAGCCTAAATCCAGCAGAAGAGAAATCATAGAGAACAGAGCAGACACCAATGAAATAGAAGCCAAAAGAACAATAGAATAAATCAATGAAACTAGGAGCTGGTTCTGTGATAAAATTAATAAGATTAATAACCCACTGGCCAGACCTATCAAAAAGAAAAGATAAAAGACCCAAATAAATAAAATCATGAATGAAAGAGGAGAGATCACAACCAACACCAAAGAATACAAACAATTATAAGAACATATTATGAGCAACTATACCCCAGCACATTTGACAATCTAGAAGAAATGGATGCATTCCTAGAGACATATAAACTACCAAAACTGATCCAGGAAGAAATAGAAAACCTGAACAGACCAATAACCAGGAAGGATATTGAAGCCATCATCCAAAATCTCCAAAGAAACAAGAGCCCAGGGCCAGATCGCTTCCCAGGGGAGTTCTACCAAACATTTAAAGAAAAATTAATAATTTTTCTCTATTCTCCTGAAACTGTTCCAAAAAATAGAAATGGAAGGAAAACTTCCAAACTTATTTTATGAGGCCAGCATTACCTTGAGCCCAAAACCAGACAAGGACCCCACCAAAAAAGAAAATTACAGACCAATATCCTTGATGAACACAGATGCGAAAATTCTCACCAAAATACTAGCCAATAGGATCCAACAGTACATTAAAAGGATTATTCACCAAGACCAAGTGACATTTATTCCTGGGCTGTTAGGTTAGTTCAACATCTGCAAATCAATCAATGTCATACAATTCATTAGTAAAAGAAAGAACAAGAACCATAGGATACTCCCAATAGATGCTGAAAAAGCATTTGACAAAGTAAAGCATCCTTTCTTGATCAAAACTCTTCAAAGTGTAGACACAGAGGGTACAAACCTCAATATCATCAAAGCCACCTAGGAAAAACCCACAGTGAATATCATTCTCAATGGGGGAAAACTGAGAGCTTTTCCCCTAAGGTCAAGAAAATGGCAGGGCTATCCACTATCACTACTTCTACTTAACACAGTACTAGAAGTCCTAACCTCAGCGATCAGACAACAAAAAGAAATAAAAAAGTATCTGAATCAGCAAAGAAGAAGTCAAAATCTCACTCTTTGTAGATGATATGATACTTTATGTGGAAAACCCAAAAGACTCTTGTCCAAAACTGCTACAACTCAGGAATTCAGTAAAGTGTCAGGATACAAAATCAATGCACAGAAATCAGTTGCACTTCTATACACCAACAACAAGACAGAAGAAAGAGAAATTAAGGGGTCAATCCCATTTACAATTGAACCCCAAACCATAACATACCTAGGAATAAACCATACCAAAGAGACAAAGAATCTGTACTAAGAAAACTATAAAGTACTCATGGAAGAAATTGAAGACACAAAGAAATGAAAAAATGTTCCATGCTCATGGGTTAGAAGAAGAAATATTGTGAAAATGGCTATGCTGCCTAAAGCTATCTACACATTTAAAGCAATCCCTATCAAAATGCCATCAATTTTTTTCAAAGAAATGGAACAAATAATCCTAAAATTTATATGGAACCTGAAAAGACCCCAAAAGCCAAAGCTGGTGGCATCACAATTCCAGATTTCAAGCTCTGTTACAAAGCTGTCATCATCAACACAGTATAGTACTGGCACTAAAACAGACATATAGATCAATGTAACAAAATAGAGAGCCCAGAAATAGACCCTCAAGTGTATGGTCAACTAATCTTTGACAAAGCAGGAAAGAATATCCCATGGAAAAAAGACAGTCTCTCAACAAATGTTGGGAAAAATTGGACAGCCACATGCAGAAGAATGAAAGTGGACAATTTCTTTACACCACACACAAAAATAGACTCCAAATGGATGAAAGACCTCAATGTGAGACAGAAATCTACCACAATCCTTAAGGAGAACACAGGCAGCAACCTCTTCGACCTCAGCCACAGCAACTTCTTTCTAGAAACATCACCAAGAGCAAGGGAATTAAGGGCAAAAATGAACTATTGGGACTTCATCAAGATCAAAAGCTTTTGCACAGCAAAGGAAACAGTCAACAAAACCAAAAGTCAACTGACAGAATGGGAGAATATATTCACAAATGACATATCACATGAGGGGCTAGTATACAAAATGCTATAAAGAACTTATGAAACTCAACACCCAAAGAACAAATAATCCAATCAAGAAATGGGCAGAAGAGGGGCGCCTGGGTGGCTCAGTGGGTTAAAGCCTCTGCCTTCGGCTCAGGTCATGATCCCAGGGTCCTGGGATTGAGTCCCACATCGGGCTCTCTGCTCAGAGGGAGCCTGCTTCTCTCTCTCTCTCTCTCTCCCTCTGCCTGCCTCTCCATCTACTTGTGATCTCTCTCTGTCAAATAAATAAATAAAAAATCTTAAAAAAAAAAAAAAAAGAAATGAGCAGAAGACATAAACAGACATTTCTGCAAAGAAGACATCCAAATGGCCAACAGACACATGAAATAGTGCTTCACATCACTCAGCATCAAGGAAATATGGGTCAAAACTACCATGAGATACCACAGTCCGAATGGCTAAAATTAAGCAGTCAGGAAACAACAGGTGTTGGTGAGGATGTGGAGAAAGGGGAATGTCCCTACACTGTTGGTGGAAATGTAAGCTGGTGCAGCCATTTTGGAAAAGAGCATGGAAGTTTCTCAAAAAGTTAAAAATAGAACTACTCTAGGACCCAGCAATCGCACTACTGGGTATTCATGCTAAAGATACAATTGTAGTGATCTGAAGGGGCACGTGCACCTGAATGTTTATAGCAGCAATGTCCACAATAGCCAAACTATGGAAAGAACTTAGATGTCCATCAACAGATGAATGGATAAAGAAGACAGTATATATATACAAGGGAATACTATGCAGCCATCAAAAGAAATGAAATCTGGCCATTTGCAACAACATGGATGGAACTAGAGGTTATCAAGCTAAGTAAAATAAGTCAATCAGAGAAAGACAATTATCATATTATTTCCCTGATATGAGGAATTTGAGAGTCAGAGTGAGGGGTTTGGGGGCTAGGAAGGAAAAAATGAAACAAGATGGGATCAGGAGGGAGACATACCCTAAGAGACTCTTAATCTTACAAAACAGACTGAGGTTTTTTGGGGGGAGGGGGTGTGGAGAGGGTGGTTGGGTTACATACATTGGGAATGGTATGTGATATGGTGAGTGCTATGAAGTGAGTAAGCCTGATGATTCACAGACCTGTACCCCTGGGGCAAATAATACATTATATGTTAATAAAAATAATTTTTTAAAAAAGAAAGAAAGCAAATCAGAGTTCTTAAAACAAGGTTAGGTTCCCCTGCTTAGCAGGTGTTTAATCACAATAAAGGGAGAAAATCACTAAGACTTAACAGTAGTATTTTGAGGAGAGTTAAATGAGTCAAAATAAAAATTATTCTATTGTTGAAAGTCAAACCAAATCAGTTGGCAAATACTTATTATTCAACCTGTTGTCTACATTTTTCATCTACTAATAATTCTTTAGAAAATGCTTTTTAAAATGTTAAGGTATATGTTCTAGTTAAATGGAACACAAAAATAATGGTCTTTAAAGAAATTAGGTATCACTATCTCAAACATACCAGAGGTTACACATTTTGAGTGCTTCTCACATAATAAAATTAAATCCTGGGTAAATAGTATTTTTCAATTATTAATGGTTTATGATAAAATAACAATCTAAAATAAACAATGAACAAAAAGAACACTGGCCTAAAGGAAATAATGAGCTATAAACAATCCAAAAGCCAAGTTTCCCAAGAATATAAATTTTTATATGTCACTTACTTGAAGAAACTGAGTTTTGGGGCCCCTTGCTTGGGAGGGGAACTAAACTGGAGACTCCTGCATTGAATCAAGAACCTGCAGGGAGATTAAATAAGTCTCAGGAGACTGAGTCTTGGGGTCACTGTCATGAGAAGAAAGGTGAACTCTGAGTTGGACATTACTGAAGCCTCCTGAGGGCTCTTCCCAAGCCCATCTTCCTGCCTTTCACAGAGAGGAAAGCACTCTGAGTTACTATTTATCATTTTCTTGCTTTAAGACAATGCATCTACATTATGTTTCTTAGACTTGTTGTGTTTCTTCTACTTGACAGTTTGTTTTGGACTATATTATGTAGTATATTATATAGTATATAGGCATATATATTAGTATATAGGCATATATATTAGTATAATGTTGAATAAAATGAGAATTGTGGATAGTTTGCCTTGTATTTTCTTATTTATTTACTTATTTTTCTAATCTATTTTTATTTCTTCCAGTTTTATTGAAGTATGGTTGACAAATGTATATATTTAAAGCATATAAGGTGATGATTTGATATATGTGCATACTGTGACAGGATTAATCCTCATACTTAATTTTTAAAAGAATATTTCTAAAGTTTCTCCATGTAGATTGATTTTTGCTCAAGTGACTCTTAATTGAACTAAATTCCTTTTTATTCTGTATCTAAGAGTATATTTTTTAAAAATTAGGAACAGATTTGAAATTTTTCAAATCATTTTCTGTGTCTATTAAAATGACAGTATGGTTTCCTTTTTTAATAAGTTTAAGTGTGGTGGGCGCCTGGGTGGCTCAGTGGGTTAAGCCTCTGCCTTCGGCTCAGGTCATGATCTCAGGGTCCTGGGATCGAGTCCCGCATCGGGCTCTCTGCTCAGCAGGGAGTCTGCTTCCTCCTCTCTCTCTCTGCCTGCCTCTCTGCCTACTTGTGATCTCTCTTGTCAAATAAATAAATAAAATCTTAAAAAAAAAATAATAAGTTTAAGTGTGGTATTTTACATTCATAGTTTTTCTAATGTCAAACTTCCTCCCCATTCCTGGAAAAAAGCTAATTTGGTCTCAATGTATTATTTTTTAAGTACTGTTGCATTCAGTTTTCTAATACTCTTTAATTTTTATCCTATATTCATTTGAGATTGGACTAAAATTTTTCCCTTTCTCTTTGTCTGGATTTTGGAATAGGGTTATACTAACCTTACAAATGAGTCACCTAAGTATCACCTCTTTTTCTATTCTCTGAAAAGTTCATAACATTTTAGAATAATTCATTCCTTGAAAATTTAATACAATTTATTGGTTAAACTATTTGGGCCTGCCAGTTTCTTTGTATGAAAAAACTTAACTCCTGATTCTCTTTCTTTACAGAAACTAGTAAGGCTTTTTCTTTATTCTGGAATAAAGTCATTTTATGGGCGTTTTCAAATTTTTTTATTGTGTTCTTGTTATCTATTTCATTTCTGCCTAATATAAATCTTCCTTTTCACTTCTAATATTGTTTATTTGTGTTTTTTTAAGTTTTATCCATGTCACTGAAGTTTCTATATTTTAGTAGTCTTTTCAAAATCTTGATTTTAAACTTTCAATGTTGAAATAAACTTACATTTTTTTAAAAACTAGCACTGAAAATATTTGCTTTATTATTTATCACTCCCCACCCACACAACGCACACACATACACAGATACCCACAATTTATTTTTCTGAACCATTTGTAGAAAGGTTACATACATCACACTTATTTAATTTAATTCTTAATATATTAGTATGACTTTTCTAGGAACAAAGGTATTCTGCTTACAACCATAGTATAATTACTCAATTCAGGAGATTTGATATAATACTTTAATCTTTAGTCTACACATCATCTGTAGAACTTTAAAATTTGATTCAATTTTTATTCAGTAATTTATATTTTGTTCTTTTAAAGAACTGATCACTGTTGATTATTCATTTTTCAAAAGTAGTTTTATTAAGGTATGATTGCATATTATATAATTCACTCAATGTAAGCATGCAGTGTGAGTGATTTTTAGGAAATTATATTGTTGTGCAATCCTCATCATGATCCAGTTATAGAACACTGCCATCAACTCAACAAGTTCCTTCATGTCCATCTGAAGTAGGTCTCCACTTCTATACATACCTCCAGGCAAACGCTGTCCTACTTTGTCTCTATGATTTTGCCTTTTCTAGAAATTTCTTGAAAGTGGAATCATACAATGTGTGATCTCTCGTATCTGACTTATTTAATGTAGCATGTTTTTGAGGTTCATCTATCTCATTGCATATATTAGCAGTTTGTTCCCTTTTGTGGCTGAGTTAGAGTCCGTTTTAGATATAAAAATGTATATATCACTTTATTCAACATTATACTAATATATATGCCTATATACTAAATACTATACTATAAAATATAGTTTGAAACAAACTGTCAAGTGGAAGAAACACAAGTCCGAGAAAGATAATGTAGATGCATTGTCTTAAAGTAAGAAAATGATCAACAGCAACTCAGGGTGTTTTCCTCTGTGTGGAAGGCAGGAGGACAGACTTGACACGAGCCCTCAGGAAGCTTCAGCAATATCCAACTCGGGGTTGGGGGGAGTAGGCTGGTTTGGTTTTGTGAATTTGCTTACATAGTTAATATGTATATTGTGTGTATTTTTCTTTCATTTTGAATATGAAGATGTTTAGTCCAAAAAAAATCAAGGTAGCCCTAAGGAAAATCATGCCAAAAATCCAAAGAGGTTCATTTAGCTATTTACTGTATTCTTTATTTCAAGTTCCTTTTTTTAACTGATATATAGCTCATACACAATGTTACATTAGTTTCAGGTATATAACATAGTGATTTGACAAGTCTATATGCTATACTGTGCTCACAAGTATAGCTATCGTCTGTCACCACATAACATTATTATACTACCACTGACTATATTTCCTATGCTGTACCTTTCATCCTTATGACTTACTCATTCATAACTGGAAGCCTGTACCTCCTACTCCCCTTCACCCATTTTGCCCATCCTCCCACCTCCTCCCCTCTAGCAACCACCAGTTCTCTGTTCAAGTTCTTTTTTATCAAATTCTCATGGCAGTTTGTTTTCTTAGGACAATCATGAGATTTCTAGTGGACAGGAGTTTATGCTCCTTTATGCTGTTTATTTACAGAACAATAAGAAGGACATGTGAATTCCAAGGACCAATAAGATACAATCCTAACATGCATTTAAAACAGACCATTCATCCTCCTCTACTTCAGAAGTGTTCAGCTCTGTATTCCATAATCAAAATATATCTGAATCTCAACGAGTTACAGTCACTCCCCTCCTTCCTTGAACATTTTTGCTCCTGACTTGCTATCATAGTCTACATTATGCCTGCAATTCCTATGATTTGAATATCCATGTAAATGAGCCTTCCAAGCCTCCCTCTTTGATATGATCCTACACTTGATCTCAGATGCTCACTGTTATGAGAGACCGAAGAGACAGTCTTCACCAGAACCTGACCATGCTGGCATATCACATTGCTGTTGAACAGACTGTTGGAGGCAAATCTGGTAAGGGCTCAGAAGAAGAGGAGAGCTGTGGGAAAACCTTCAATTTCCTTAGAGAAAAACAAAGTGATTATAGACAGAATGTAGCAAAGAACTTAGCTGAATTAAGTTTATGTCCTAGTGTTCTGTAGAAAGTAGAGTTCGTGAGCAATGAAATTGGATATGTGGCTGAAGCGATTCCTAAACAAAGTATTGATGGTGCAGTTTGGCTTCCCTTGAATGCTATGAGAATAGACAAATGACTGTAAGACAAAATTATTAACCCAAAGGGAAGCAGAACTTAAAAACTCAGAAAATTTGGGGCACCTGGGTGTCTCAGTCAGATGATCATCTGACTCTTCGTTTCAGCTTAGGCCATGACCTCAAGGTCATGGGATCGAGCCCTGTGTGGATTCCCCACTCAGGGCAGAGTCTCCTTGAGATTGTCTCTCTCCCTTCTCCTCTGCCCCTCACCCATGCTCATGCTCTCTATGTCACTTTAAAATAAATTTTTAAAAAATTCTTTCTTAATTCAGAAAATTCTTAGTCTATTCCAATTGCAAAAATGAGAAAATGTATTCAGAAGAGAACACTAAGGCTGTTACCAAACCAACCTTGGATAAGATTAGTATGGTTGTGAACCATAGACTTAATCAGCCATCTCTCCAAAGAAACAGTCTCCTGAAGGGAAAGAAAATGAGACAGGAAAGAAGGAAGATTGTCAGATTGGTTAGATGTTACAGGATGGAGCCATCAAACTTTTTAGCTGTGAATATGCAATATTCTTTAAGATAAGAAAGAAGGACCCCAGAGGAGATTCAGAGACCATCAGGGCTGCCTCCTCAGTTTCAAAAGGAATAGGTCATGCCTGGGTTTCCACAGGTGAGGCAAACCTCAGTCAAAGCCATGGAGGGCCCCACCTCTGCCAAGAACCTAGATTTCGATGGATGAAGCTACCCAGACATATAGACACATGACCTAGGTAGAAGTCCAAAGAAACGGTGAGGCCTCTTCAGAAAGCCCCTACTAGGGAAATGTCCCAAAGAGTCATGGAACAATAGAAGAAAAAAATAGATATCACTATTTGGAAACTATTTAGGGCTGCTCCCAACCCTGATGTGTGACTATAACCCAGGAGAGCTGCACACATGAAACTCCAACCTGTGAGAACTGCCATATGGGCTTTGCTTAACAAAGCCTTGGGAGTAGGGATGCCCCAGTGTGTTCAGAAAGTGGGACTCCTGCCCTAACAGGCCTGGTGAACAGAACATCCAGTCAAAGATTATTATCAAGTCTTAAGATTTCATATTGTTTGCCCTGTTGGGTTTTAAACTTGCTTGGGTCCCATCACCTATTTCTTTCCTATTTCTCTCTTTTGGCATGAGAGTGTTTACCCTATGCCTGTCCCACCAATGTGTTTTGGAAACACAGCTTATTCACAGGTCACAGCAGAGGAGGAATTTTTTGAAATTACCATGAGTCTCACTCATATCTAAATTATGTGGTATTTAATGGGACTATAGAAATTAGACTTTTGAGTTGATTCTGGAAATTGTTAAGACTTTTAAAGCTTTTAGGATGGAATGAATGTATTTTACACGTAAGAAGGACATGAATTTTGACAAGCCACAAGTAGGATGACAGTATTTGAATGTTTGTGTTCTCCCTAAATTCATGTGTTGAAATCATAGTGGTATTAGGACTTAGGGCCTTTTCAAAGTGAATAGGTCATGAGGGCAGAGCCCTCTTTTTAAGTTAAATTAATGCCCTTATAAAAGAGGTCCAAGAGCTCCCTTACCCCTTCTACCATGTGAAGACACAGCAAGAATTCACTGGCTATGCACCCACAACGAAGAGAGCTCTCGCCAGAACCTGGACATGCTGGCAACCTGATCGTGGACTTCCCAGCTTCTGCAACTATGAGAAATTAATTTTTTTCATTTATAAGTTACTCCGTTGATGGTGTTTTTGTTGATGCAGACTGAATGGACTATGACAATCATTTGTTTGTCAAAAGGTTTATTTTCAGCTATGATCAGTTTAAAGTTTTGTACATTCATTTATTGATTAAAAAATTCTATTGACTACCTCTTATGTATTATACATTATTTCATGTTTTTAAATTTTATTTCTTTATTTGACAGAGAGAGAGAGAGAGAAAGCAAGGGGAATTGCAGAGGGAGAGGGAGAAGCAGGCTCTCCTCCAAGCAGGCAACACAACATGAGGCTCAGTCCCAGGACCCTGAAATCAAGACCCATGTCGAAGGTAGACACTTAACCATCTGAGCCACCCAGGCACCCCTGAACATTATTTTAGATGCTAAGGATTTAATGGCATGATTTTTAAAAAATTATTGTAGTTCTCTCAGATAACTCCAAGACTACTCCATTTTCCAGCACTGGATTATTCAGTAGCTAATCTAATTTTGTCCTTTTATCATTTAGTTCCCTGCATACTGTTGGGCATTGTTAAAATAGAAAAAAGTCTACTGGATTAAAAAAGTGAAATTCAAAACAATGTCAAAATGTCCTGGGTCACACAGCTCTTGTCTTTACTAGGTTGGTCTAGTTACACACCCAGACATCAATCTTTCCCCCATGTCATGTTGCTAGCAAAATGGCATTCTTTATCAAACAACAATATCAAAGGCCTGAATTCAATCCTAATATTTTGAATTAAAGGGGCCAGAGAGACCCTCAGGTAAAGATGTTTAGCAAATTCTTGTAAATGTGACTATTCTTAGGAGAGTGGCTAAGGACTAGAGATAAAAATTCAGGAGTCATATGACTAGAAGTGAGAATTGAGCCACAAGTTTGGATAGGATCTCTTCCAAAAGAGAGACCACGAAGGAAGCAAATTAGAGGAAGACCAAGAACCAGCTTTGTGATCAGATGAGAAAAGAATAAGAAAGGACTTTTTAAAAGCAGAGATTTTTGAAGTTAGAAAGAAGATAATTTTTTTTTTTTTTTTAATTTTTTTTTTATTTTTTATAAACATATATTTTTTATATACATATATTTTTATCCCCAGGTCTGTGAATCACCAGGTTTACACACTTCACAGCACTCACCAAATCACATACCCTCCCCAATGTCCATAATCCCACCCCCTTCTCCCCAACCCCCTCCCCCCGGCAACCCTCAGTTTGTTTTGTGAGATTAAGAGTCAGAATACTATGCAGCCATCAAAAGAAAGAAGATAATTTTAAAAATAGAGGGAGACATGCCTTCCAGTGCTTTAATTAAAAAACAGTTATATATTTTATTTTTTATGATAAAAAAATGTGGGTGGGGCATAGTATGTGAAAAAGAATTTATAAAATAAATGCTGGCACATACACAGAACACCCTTCAACAATTTACAGTAATTAAAAGTATGCCAAAGAAATCACCAAAAATCTTCTTTGTCGCTAAAAACTGAAACATGGACAGATTCTCCTTTTTTATTTTTGCTGATCCATCCCCGCTATAGATAACTGAGAAGGCTAAATTCAGAAGGGTTCCTACCTTCATGTCCAAATTTGCCTGTTGCTCTGGCACCACAAAGAGAATGAACTGGTTTACTAGTCTTTTTCCAAGACAAGAGAAAATGGGAAGTGGGGGGACAGATGAAGAATACTAGAGGAAAAAAATGGAAATCAGTGTTTTGCAACTATCTAGTGAACACATTGTCCCTTTCCCTTCATACCAGCCCCACTCTCCAGTACTTTCCCCATGAAATTAGAGAACAAAGATGCGAATCCCAAAAGATGGAAGAAAAGTACAAGATAAAAATGTGTGGATTTTTGCGAACTCAGAGCAAGTTGTTTGGTTGGAAGCAGCAGATGAACTACCAGCTTCCAGAGCAAGAGAGTGCCTAGGATTAAAGGGAGCACCCAAACAGCATAAGTCCTAAGCAGGACATATCTGAGATGGGAGGGGGAAGTAACAGCCATTATGCTTCTGAAGCTTCATAGGAAGCCAGACAGGCACCCTTAGAAGCTATCATGTGCTTGTTCTAAGACCCCAGCAGGTCCATCAATACCAAAAGAAGCAGCAGCAGCTATCCAGAGACAACAAAAGGACAAGAACCAATAGAGACCTTCCCTACCTGCTGAGCCAGAGCTGTGGTTGCAGCAAGCATCCCCAACACCAGGAACCAACCAGGCAAAGACACTAGTGACATGAAGCAGCAGAGAGGGAAGTTGTGAATGGGATGCATATCCTACCCACCACCCATTCTGTACTTATCTTTCACAGGACCCCCATTCTTCCATGATACCTCAGATGAGCGCAAGCACCTGAATCAGAGTGAGAAAGAATGAGCCAAGGAAAAACTCTTGAGAGGAGAAAGAGATTTAAAGAACAAACTATGAGCAATACCTGAGATTCTAGTACTTGAATTTGACTGCCAAAGAGCCTGAGTCTTAAACTGGGAAAGCCAATTATAACTTGAAGATTCACTACATTTTTTGCTGCTGAGCCCTCCCCCTCCCCAAAAAGCTTAGAATCAAGGAGAGACTGTGCAGTTATAAAACACTTTCACTTTTGCACAGATCTGATTTATGGCTGTTCAAGTTATAGCTATTACAGATATTTGATAACATGGAAAATGAACATAACATATTGTAAAATAAGAAAATTAGTTTAAAAACAGTATTTATGGGATGATCCCATTTTTTAACAGTATACACAGTTGAAAAAAGAAAGACTGTCTATATACTATGTTGTTAACAGTGGCTCTGTCTCTGAGTAATAACATCATGGGTCAGTTTCTTTTTTTATATTTTTCAGTTTATTTTTTAATGTTTTTAGTAAGTAGCAGGATTTGCTTAACAAAGAGGTGAATTTTTGCTTTAAAAAAGGAATGGCCAACAGTGTTGAAAACCTCAAAAAGAGTGATTTCAATAAGGATAAAAACTATAAAAAATAAAAGGCAATCGGATTTAGCTGGCGGAATATTCATCATGGACCTACAGAAGAATGATTTTATTAAAGTCATTTCTAAAATTCTATAATTGGTTTTAAAAATAGTCTTGGTATTACATAGTCACATGTCTCATATACACAGAATAGATACTTGACTCATACATTTCCACACTATACCCTACACCGAGGAAGGAATAGAATCCTATGTGTTTGCCCTGACAGGAGCCCCTAACCTGACTGGAAACAATTTCTTCACAACACCACACTTGTGGGACAACACAAAGACAAATGAAAGAGAATTTATTCCCAGCTTCATGATGCTGCCCTGCCTCCAAGCAGTCCTTCTAGGTCAGGTGTAGAATTAGGGGTTAATTTAGAACTTCTACCTCACAATTTATTCAGTTTACTTTCATTCTTTCATTTTTTTTTATTTCTGTGAAATTGCCACTGTATATGACAGATTAATGATGATGTATTTACTTCCGAATATTTTTAGATATATTCCAGATTGTAGAAAAAAGTTTTATAGAGATGGGCACAACACAGCAGGTGGTTGATATCCAAATTAGCTACAGCTGCCACATTTAAATAACATGAGAATAAATTGAAAATATAAAAAGATTATTATATATGGAGAGATGAATACAGCGTATCAAATGATGATAAGAGAATATAAACCTTACGATGACCTATTGCATCACTGGAGGCTACTATTATCCCACAGTTTCAGTTCCTATTTCTAACCTTAAAAGGATGATTTCAGAGTCCTTGAGAAGAAAAGACTTTAATATGCAGTCCCTAATGCATAATACAATGTCAGAGAAACAGTGGGTGCTCAATAAATGTTAGTTGATACTGACAATAGAACCAAATTTAGATAATGAAGTTTTATAAATCTGAAAACATGTACATTTCTTAATAAATACTAAGGATACAACTAGTCTAAGAGTAAAAGACAGGCAAGTCCTTATGAGTATCACATTAAATATTTAGTCTTCTTACTCAGGGACACCTGCTAAGCCATGATAAGAATAATGCACTCTGGGCTGTTCAAAGTTGTTTGACCCTATGAAACATTAAAGCCATTTTATTCTCAAAAGATTCTCTTATAAAAGACTAAAAGTAACTTCATTCTTCTTGTACAGTAACCAAAAGGGAAATCTTACATCAGCCTTCTAAACTTAACAGTCCAGTTACTCCGAAAGGGCAAAATGCAATAGCCTACAAGTCATCCACTATCTTTCTAGAGTATAAGATGAACAGTTACATCTCTATCACACATAATAAGAGTTCACATGAACAGATTGAACTAAAAGGTGCCTAAAGGTCCTTCTGTCCAGAACCCCTTTCCTTAGCCCACTATAGAACCAACTCATGGAATCCCAGGACTTCAAAAGCATCCTACTCAACAATTTCATCTTACAAATCAGGAGAAATAAAATGACACATCATAGGTCACTTTAACAAAAGTGTAAGAAGCAACAGTGTAGGAACTAAAAGTTAGACCTAACTGCCAAGAAACTGCTATTCACATTATTTTGGCTGTCTCCCCTTCTTTTGGCATGACACTCCCACCTATTAGATAACTATTGGATAAGAAAACAAATTCAACCACACAATAACACCTACCATAAAATCATTTCAGAAGCACATTAACATAAACATATTTGTAACATTAGCTGTTGCCACTGTGCATTCCAGAGGAAAAGACTCCTGCCTTATTAGCTCTGCACACATGTATCGTTCCTTCTCTACAAAACCTTCCTTGCTTCCGGCAGAAATCCTGCCCGATCTTTAGCACTGAACTCAAATACCACAATTCCTAACTACTTCATATCAGAACACATTTTCCCATGTCTGGATTCCTATAATAGCATTCACATATGACATTCATTTTCCCACTCAAAAATAAACAACTTTTTTTGTTATATGACTGTTTCATGTTTCTATATGTTGTCTCCCAATTAATTTGTTCATTCCTTGATGGCTGGTCCAGGCACCTTTTTTCATTAGTATCCTTCATAAAATCTCATGCATATTTTTAAGACAAATGATATATTTAATATTCTATCTCCTTCCAAACAGAATTTAAAGCAATAATAAACACGAATTGAGTTTAACAAAATATGAATTCAGGAGAATGAATTTCTGAGAGCAAAAGAGACAAGTGTTACATGACAAGGTGGCCTACTAAGGCCCCAGGCCTTCACCTACTGTACAGCTGAACCAGGCCTGCTGTCACATCCACAAACAGACAAGTTTCCCCTGAAATCCCTTCATGTTTTATTTCACATTAAGTGACACCATAAAATCTCCAATTGTGACATTTCAGAAACCAGTTGTTCTAAGATATTAAAAGCAGACTCATCACAACTCATTTGGACTGTTTGGATACACAAGGTGATGAAGGTTGCAAGGGCATGCTCTCTTCATTTGCATCTTAGAAAAAACAAGTCACCCTGGTCTGCAATTTGGTACTTAAAACTCTAATCATGCCTTGGGTTTATTTGCATCACATCATTTCAGATACATATATAATGTATCTGAGGCATAGTAAACAGGTTATAGTCAAGAAATTCCAAAACTCCTATTTTTAAGTGTTAAAAATAGGAATTATTATGAAATCATGAAGTACTATGCCATTATTTAATAAATCTGCATTCCCACTTAAAAAGAAAGTCATATTCCCATGAAGGAAAATTAAATAAGCATTTTTCAAGACACTTATTTTCTTAAAAAATAATTACAACACTAAAATAATAAAAGGTTTGTCTCATAACATGTTTATCCACCATGATTTTTAAAAATATACCCATTAAGCTTTTTTTCAAGCTTTCAGAACTCTACCTGGTCAAGTAGGTCATAATTCTGATTGCTAGGTTATTAGCTGACTTTTAATAAAAATCCATTATAAAATCACTGCTATTTTTCTTGTCCTTCAAAGATTAATACATATATTCATCAAAATACACAAAATTTCCAATTGAAAAAATAATGTGGCTTGTGATATAATGTAAATTGGATACACAGGATATATTATATTATTCATATGATATCCATACCTCTTTCAACAGTTTGCAAATTTCAGCAATTAAAACTCTGTTTCCCTAGATCACATCAACCTAAAGATGCAAGCGAGTCCCAATGACAATAAAAAATTGCTACCACTTGAATTTCTGCCCCACTTAGAGTCTACAGAATAAATATTCTGATCATAATGGTAACCCACATTAATCCAGGCCAACTCACTCTCTGCTTAAAAGCAAGCTGCAGCATGGAGTGTCTTCCAAATTAATATGTGTCTAAGAACTGAAAAACAATTAAAGCAATTTAGATTTTATTGCTTGGAAACATTGACAAGACAACAGAAAAACTTATAATCATTCTCCATCTCTCCTTCAACTTTCCCAAACATAGCAGCTGCCCCTTTTTCTCTCTCATGGCCCTAGAAAGTTTAGCTTTCCTCCCCTCTCTCCCTGCCCTACCCAGAGAGGCCTTTCACTGAATAGATCAACTTAGCCTCATTGGTCCCAGTTCTGTATAATCTTCATGTGGGTAACAGGCACCAATCACTGACATGCAGCCTCCTGGACCACAAATTCAGTGCGTGGGCCACCCTACTTCTCTCTTCCATGCTTCAACAGTTACTTTACCTCACCACGTAATGAAGCTATCAAGGAGAACCCCTTCTACTCCCAGAATCCTATAAAAATCTTTGAAATACTGTTCATCACACAATAGCCTTCTTCTTAAAGAGCCCTGGTACAGAGAGAGAGAATTCAGGAAAACAGTAAGAAAAAGCTAGATTAGAGATGATATGGAATAGCCCACAATGTTCTATTCTCATACTGACCCTTCAACCTCGAACCAATCTTTTTCAACAAGGCATCTAAACAAAGCCCCAGAGATACTTAATGAAAGTCTTTAAAATGTATATAATCTTTGACCCACTAATTACACATTTTGTGCTACAATTTGCACACTTATAACATTCTTATTTTTTATATTAAGACATAGAAACAGAAAAAATACTCAACAGTAGGAAAATCTTTAGTCATGGCACATACATACAATAAAATATCATATAGTTATTTTCAAAGAGATTGATCAAATGATTAGACAAGGAAATGCCCTTTTCTCAGTAAAGGTGGAAATACAGATATAAAACAGTAATCCTCTTCTTCAAGTTAATCAATATTTGATTAGAAAAAATATTTGTTAAAAGCAGATTCATAAAAATCAATATACATACATTTAAAGTATAATTACAATTTAAAACATAAATATATACTCTTCTATCAAACTGTGTCATCTCTTTAAACCATACCCACAGTGCTAAAGGGTTTTTGAAGTGTTATTTATGTACTATATATATCAATGTGGGACTTGAACTCACAGCTCCAAGATCAAGAGTGGTATGCCCTACTGACTAAACCAGCCAGGTAACTTACAGTGTTGAAGGATTTTATGAAGGAGAATGAATGACCCTGTTAATATTTTGACAAGATCTTGGAGCACATGGGTGACTCAATCAGTTAAGCATCTGCCTTCAACTCAGGTCATGATCTCAGGGTCCTGGGATCAAGCCCCACATCTGACTCCCTGCTCAGTGGGGAGTCTGCTTCTCCTCTGTCCTTCACCCAACTAATGCTCATTCTCTCTCTCAAATAAATAAAATCTTTTAAAAAACTAAATTGAAAATATTTTGAGAAGATCTTAATTGCTTTATGGAGAATGGATGGCACCAGGGCAAAAGTAGAAGTAAAAAAAAAAAAAAACAGGAGAGGATTCCAATTATCAAAAAAGAAGGGGGGGGGGGGGGTCTTGAGACAGATTTTTAGAGTAAACAAGTTCCAAAAAGCCTCTTTAAGTGATTAGATATGGGGGAAGAGGAGGAATTCCTAGACCCCAGCAATTGGGGAAGTGTAGAAATAGTAAATGAAAAGAAAACAAGTAGAGACAAGCAGGAAAGCCAGCAAAATATCAAGAGTTCTGTTTTTGACATGCCACACTTGAGGTACATAATAGACATCAAAGAGGAGTCAAATGAATAGTGAATACACAAGCTTGAAACTCATGAGAGAAATGGGAGCTAGAGCTATAAATGGGTCACTGGTCTATAGTTGTGTTAAATGACAAAAGACTGGATTGAATCATGTAAAGAGAATATATAGTCAGGAAAGGAAGGCCAAGAAATTGGAAAATGGAGAAATTAATAAAGAAAGCTGAGAAGATCTGAGGGGTTTGAAATGGCGGGGGGGTGGGAGGTCGGAGTACCAGGTGGTGGGTATTATAGAGGGCACGGATTGCATGGAGCACTGGGTGTGGTGAAAAAAATAATGATACTGTTATGCTGAAAATAAATAAATTTTTAAAAAAAAGAAAAAAGAAAGCTGAGAAGACACAACCAGTGAAACAGAAAACAAACAAACAAACAAAAAACCTTAGATATCTGGTCCGACGGAAGCCTAGGAAGGGTGCAGTGCTGCTGAGAGGTTGAATGAGAGGAGCACTGAAAATCAACACTGACTTTGGCAAGCTAGAAGTCAGGGCTAGCTGCTGACAAGAGCAGTTTCAATGGAGAGAAAGAAAAGAGTGATGAGGGTACATTTTTTTTCAAAGAATGAAATGAGAAATGGACACAAAGTTTAGGCAAATTTCTCAAGGACTTTTACTGTCCAAAGGAGCAGAGGAATAGAATGGTACTATAAAGGGAAACTCAAGAAAAGGGCAGACTCTCCCTTTAAAGTTGGAAACTAGGATACCATATTTATAAGCTCATGGGAATGATCCACTGGAAAAGGAGCCGAAAAAGCAGGCTAGAGGTAAGATCTGGCACTGGCAGAGAATGCCAGAAAATAAGAGGGAATGGAGCACAAGTGAAGGAGCTGGCTGCGGGGAGAACAGGACAGTTTATCTCTAGGAACTAGAGGGAAAGCAGAAAACTGTAAAAATGTAGGCGGATTTGGTGATGGGAAGTAGAAGCAGTTCTGAGCACTTCTATCATAATCGGAGACTAAAGGTGAGATAAGAAATACTGAAAGTTTAAAAGGAGAGAATAAAGTGTAAAATCATCACGTCAGAGAGAAGGAAAATGAACTTACTAGAAAAATCTAGTAGGACTGCCCTGCAGGATTGAGTGCTCGCTTGAGATTTGTCATCATAAATCTAAAGAGACTAGTAAGTGTTGTTGGATGTTTCTTTAAGCCACATTCAGCGATTTGGTTCCACTCGTGAAATACAATTATATTTAAATAGGGCAGAGTTTTGCTAGGTAAGAGAGAAGCAGGGGAGTTGACGATTTGTGCAAAGGGAGTGGCCAAAGGTACTGACGCTAAAATAGTCAAGGAGAGAAGTGAGGACATAGGTGGGTGATGGTGGGAAGAAATGAACAGTAAAAAAAGAGATGCGGAAGTGGGAGAGGGTCAATGGATTAAAGGTCGTAAAAAGGTTAAGAACAAATGAAATGGGAATACAGAGAAAGTGAGCTAAAAAACAGGAACTGAGGAAGTCAAGGCACTGACTGGCCAAAGTCTGGGTGGATTGTCTAAGTGGTTATTACTAAAATGATGCAAGGATTTGTAGTAGAAATTAGTATTTTAGCCAGGTGCTAAGTCTTCAATAAATTATACATTTTACAGATTTTATGGAAATAATTGGTTTACATGGTAAGCTCCACTATGAACCTGGAACTGTTTATTTTTCCCTTTAGTGTCTTAGAAGAATGTCTTGTACATAAGAGTTATTTAATAAGTACTTGATAAGCAACCCCCCTCCCCAGTTTCCACATCTTAATTTTTGCATTGGCCCAAGATCACTTTAGCAAGGCTGACATGAAAAGGGGGAAAGTAAACCAACCACATATGAGAGACAAACAAAGATACAGATGACTTAGAAAGGCTTAAAAATTAGTATTGCTTTCAACAAAAACTAAATATTTAATCACCTTTTAGAGACAAGAACTTCGCAGCCCCTGTGGTCCTCCTCAGCTGCTTTTTTTCTTTCAGTGTAACAGTATTCATTGTTTTTGCTCCACACCCAGTGCTCTATGCCTCCTCAGCTTTCTATTGAGAAACTTCTTCTATTGTCCCCAACAACTCAACCCTGGTCCCAAATTTTCACATCTCACACAAAAAATTAAAGTCCCTACACTAACAAAACTTTTTTTCTTATAGAATAATTTAGCTTCATTATTCAAATATGTCTTTTGCAATCCCATCTCCCACTCCAAACAGCTTATAAACATATCCCTTCCAACTCAATAGAAAACATGTTCTGCTATGACCAGTGATAGTTCAAAACCTCTCATCAATCAGCATTATCGTCCCTGATTGCTCAGTTTTTTAAACCAGTTTAGCTCCCTCCCCTGTCTGAGACCAGGGAACCAGAGTAGGAATATAGGGAAAGTCATGACAATGACCATGAGAAGCCAACTTATGAAGCTGTTAAAATAATATTGGAATAAATGATCAAATTTAAATTCATCTTTTATCATAACCTTATGCCTCAAGTGAATGCCCCTCTCTATTGCAGATAGAGTTCTAGTGAATAATTTTTTCATGAACATTTGCAGTTGTGGGCAGATAAAGTCAGTTGTAATCAGCTGAAATTCCAAATACTGCATGATGCACATCTATTGAAATGAAATTTATTTTGTTGCCTAAATTTTAAATTCTTTGCCTTCTAAGAAGTTGTCTGGTTTGCTATATAGAAAAGAAAGTTGAAGAGAAAACAGTAGCATATTAATTATGTTTATAATTAACTTGAGGTCAAATGATTTGCCCTATGTCACACAGCTAGTAAGAGTGGAGTGGTATTTAAATCCAGGCAACCTGGCTCAGAAACTGCACTCTTATATTACACAACTTTGCCCCTCAAAATATTGACACTGGTTTGGCAAGCAAAAGTAAATTACTGAGTAAATGTTTCTCTGCACAATTTGTTCCGTTAGATACTCATTTTCTCTCCACCTTCACTAAATACCACAACTACTTAAAGGACATTGTTACTCGTGCTTCTGATTTATTACACTTAGTCACTTAGCATAAAACATTGCAGGATCATCCATGTTGTTGAAAATGGCAAGATTTCATTTTTTATGGCTGAGTAACATTCCATAGTATATATGCATGTATGTGTGTGTGTATGTACACACACACACACACACACACACACACACACATTCTTTTTCTTTTCATCTACCAATGGACAAATCTTGCTTCCAAATCTTGGGTTGCTTCCAAATCTTGGCTATGGCAAATAATGCTGCAATAAACATAGTCGTGCATATGTCTTTTTGAATTTGTGTTTTCATTTTCCTTGGATTAAAAAAAATAGTAGTGGAATTACTGGATCATATGGTAGTTCTATTTTTAACTTTTTGAGGACCTGCCATACTGTTTTCTACAGTGGTTACATCAATTTGCCTTTCCACCAACACTGGGTGAGGTTTCCTTTTTCTCTACATTCCCTGCAACACTTCTTATGTCTCATTTTTTATATTTTAGCCATTCCGACAGGTGTAAAGTGATATCTCACTGTGGTTTTGATTTTCGTTTTCCTGATGATGAGTGATGTTGACCATCTTTTCAGGTGTCTGTTGGCCATTTGTATGTCTTCTTCAGAAAAATAGCTATCACATCCTCTGCCTATTTTTTTAATTGGATTTTTTTTTTTTGATGTTGAATTGTTTAAGTCCCTGATATGTTTTGGATATTAAACCCTTATTGAATATATGATTTGAAAGTATCTTCTCCCATTCAGTAGCTTATCTTTTTGTTTTGTTGATGGTTTCCTTCACTGTGCAGAAACTCTTCATTTTGGTATAGTCCCAATTGTTTAATTTTGCTTTTGTTTCCCTTGCCAGAGCCCAGAAATAAACCCATGCTATTATGGTCAACTACTCTATGACAAAGAGGCAAGAATATACAATGGGAAAAAGACAGTTTTGTCAACAAATGGGCGTCAGGAAAACTGGACAGCAACATGCTAAAGAATACTGGTTTTAAAAGGTACCAAATTATTAGCTTCCCTGGGGCAAGCACGTGTTCTCTATCTCGTCCTAGGTGGTAGAATGCATTGCTGTTCTCAGTTCTACACCTTTCCTTGTATCTACCCTTTGCCATCTGACTTTGCAGTTCTTCCTGCAAGGAAGTTGCGGAAGTTTACTTCTTGGTTTTTGACTTGGAGCAGAGTTATGTGACTTTCTTTAGTCAATGAGATCTAAATAAGCAGAGGCTTGATACATGTTTATAAGGCAGATTTATCCTTAAATTCTTCCAAAGACATGAGAAGAAAATGCCTGAGTAGCCTACTAATCCCAGAAGAATAAGAGATACCTAGAATAGACCTAAACCTCACTTCCAGCCTATTGCCAAGCCCCATCTCCATCAACTGAGTCCCAGTCAAATCTCAGATACAGGAGCAAGAGACAACTGCTTATTGTTGCCTGTCACTGAGTTTCTGAGTGGTTTTTATTTATTTTTTTAAGATTTTATTTGAGAAAGAGAGCATTGGGGAAGAGGGACAAGTAGATTCCATGTTGGGCACAGAGCCCCACAGGGCTTGATCTCACGACACTGAGATCATGACCCAGCAGAAATAGAGAGTTGGAGCCTTAACTAACTAAGCCACCCAGGCACTCCTCTGAGTGGGTTTTACTCAGCATCAGTTTCGCCAGAATTAACTGATAAATTCTGTTCAAGACCATGAAGCCTTAGTCTTCCCTTCTACTTTTGGACACTGGCCCAAGAAAGCCTAACCAAAATTATCTAAATAGAAAAATGTTTTCATTGCCCTTTATGAATAAAAATACCTTTGTCTATTAGAATTTATATAAAACTCAAAAAAATTTATGTAAAACCCTACTTCCTTATTATGAGCAACCAGAAAAGGAATTATGAGTAAATATAAAAAGGAATTTGGGACTGGGGGGTTGTGTTGTTTTCTTTTAAAATATTTGGTATAGGGGAGCCTGGGTGGTTCAGTGGGTTGAGCTTCTGCCTTCAGCTCGGGTTGTGGTCCCAGTGTCTGGGATCGAAACCCATGCTCTTTGGGGAGCCTTCTTCTCCCTCTCCCTTCTGCTTGTGCTCTCTCTCTCTCTCTCTCTCAAATAAATAAATAAAATAAAATAAAATATTTGGTATAGTTTACTTTCCTGTTATTCACATAGGAAGGAATAAAAAAAAAAAAAGAAGAAGAAGAAAACTTCTCAAGAAATACTCCCTTATTTCAGGAGTAGCAGATTAAATAAAATATGTAAAACTACATACACCACCAGGGAAACAGGAAACCAATTCATGGAGCAAGCAGAAGAAAAGAAAGAGAGAACAAGCTATGCAAGACTTAAAAGGGCTCCCAGGAAGACAGACGAGGAAGTGTCTATTCACAAGTCAGGGAAATTGGTAACGAGTTCTTACTCCAGTGTATTATTGAAAGGTTTGTAGCTGGCATTATTCCAAAGTGGAACTCAGAAAGCGTTTTCTCATATAAATGGTTTTCTGCATTGTGATTAGGTTTTACAATGTTGGGCATTACATTCAGTCATTCATGCCACAAATTTTATTTAACACCTACCATGTACCGGGAATGTATTTTGATAAATAATAAGGATAAAATTTTGAAGACAACAAAAAGAACCTAAACAACAAGAATAGCATTGCTTTTTTGGGAAATGAGTGCCATTATTTTAAGCTAATTGACAAATGACCTTTTAGAGTATAATCTCTCTATAAATTAGGAACTGTGTTGTTCTATACCTTTGTCTGCTGGGTATACCAGAGAGGCTCAAGGAAATTAAGGGTTAAAATAGATGTGTTGGCTACTTTTAAAAAGGAAACCACAATGAGATTATTACATGGAAAGAGTAGGTCAGTTGAAAATGTAGCATACATGATTGATAAGTCAGTCCGGAATGGCTTCATTCTAACTGGCTGGTATTATAACAAATACAGCCAGTAGCTTTAATAGGTGCTTAGCTGGAAAAAAGACAGTTTACTGCCTGCTGTTTTAGACCCCTGATAACAATTCAGGAGAAAGCATTTGAACTACAGTTCCATCTTCAATTAAAGTCTATATTGAGAAAATTTTTCAGAAATATCTCAAGCACATTTTAGATTTTAAAAAAGGATAATTTGCACCAAGGAAGTTTGGAAAGCTATGCTGGGAAGCCATATATAGAAAATCAGAAAAGATTTCCAAATGCCTAACAGCTTGTTGAACTGGGAGGATTCTGCTGGGATAGAGTGAGAGACTTTACTGTCATGCCCACAAATCCTATCCAAGGATAGAGCCTATCTTACTAGATCAAAGTGTGAATTAATTGACTCTTTCCACATAACAGGATCTATTTCAGCTCATATACCAGTTTATGTGAAAATGAGAGAGAACAGCAGAGTAAGGCATAAAGGACTTAAAGGCGGTAATAGTATTCATAACTAACTGAGTAATAGCAAATTAAACACAAGATGGTGCAACTCAGTTTTGAAATTGATGATGCTGAGGATGTCATAAAGAAGGTGTCTAAGAGACAATAAATGCAGTTTTGACAAAGATTTATGGCATTTTCAAAATTTAATAACAAAGAGGAATAGAAGTGAGTTATTTAATGAACAATCTTGATACTTAAAACCAAGATTTTGAGAATCAGGAGTGATACAAAGTTTGAAAGATCAATTACATTCCATTAAAGTATTATTGAAATCAATACGCTTGATTATCCATCTCTATTACTGCATGTGTAAATGTCCTCATAAAGACACTAACAAAGATAAATGATTCCATCTTCAATCAGTTCAGCTAGATTTTATTTAAATAATACATTCTGTATTTCTGATGGATATATAGGACACATACGGAAATAGACAAGTAAAATAAACTTTACCTTTTTTTGTATCCTCTAATTACCTGTATCATCTAATTAATGTATCATCTAACTACCAAAGAGTCTAACTCATGGATGTCATTGTTCTCCTACAGGTGACTTTACCATATTAGTGTTAGACTATAATTGCTTAGCAGAAAAAAAATGTTTTTATAACCTTTTCTGAACCAAATATATAAACTTCTGAGTAAAAATTGTTTTTCTTGCTATATTTTTTGAGATCAATATAAAAATTTAGATATAAGCCTAGACAGCATTTTAAATATCAAAGAAGAGCTAGCTGGCATTTGGGATACTTTTTATCCTTCCGTTTACAAATTAACACCTCCAAATGTGTAAAGGATATTATCTCCCAACTCAGAAAAGGCTGGTTTCTGCACTTACAAATGGATATGCCTTGCTGAATGGGCCAGCACAGGTGTACTGAACATGTGAGAAATAATTTGTTTAAATCAAAAAAAGACTCTGTTTCCGTGCAAAAGACATTAAATTTATGGATTTATGTTGAAAGTGAGCTATTAATTTATGCAGACAAAATAAATGCATCAAGGATGATCTAGAATGTTAAATAAAACAAACAAGTCCACAAAAATCATGACTTGAATGGCTATTATTCAACATCTATGATTTATCCATTCAGTCTACAAATACTGAATGAGAACTTACCACATACCCAGACTGCTTCAGTATTCAAATCAGCTAATTTTGAAATTGTTTCTTAAATTCAGAATAGGCATTCCATCAGTTTGTGATCACATGCTATTTCAGGTTGCCCATATTCTATCTGCCACTCTTTTAGTAAGCTATCATATGTCCTGAGGAGGCAAATAACTGTTCCACAATGGGAAAAAAAGAGAGTTTAGAGCACAAGATCTCAAAGTCCTCTTTCAGAGCTAATATGCTGTGCACCAAATACCAAATGAATAGGAGATAAATAAATAATCAGGTTACAAAATAATTGTAGTGTTAAAATTAATTTTCATATATAAAATAAGGAAAATAAATCTGATAATATGATAGAAAATTTGATAAGTGGTAGAAAAATCATGTCCAGCACGTGCCATAAAATACCCGTTATATAAAAGCAAAATGTCCTCTATATACAAAGGAAAGTACATGCAAGATGCTGGTTAAAAACAGCCATCATTGAGCTAGAGATTTGCAGAAATAGAACTCCAAGGAAAAAGAACAGAGGATGCCTTTCCTCTCCATGTCAGCAACAACAACAGGAAGTTCTTCAAAGCCTGTGCTTGGGCAATGGGGTGGGGGTGGGGATGTGGGTGTGCATGAATGTTTTCTTTTCTCCATGAAGTTGCTTCAATTTCAGAATTTCCTTAGAACCCAGGTGAGATTCTGGACTGAAATCGCCTTAGAGAGCACAAAACTCTGCATGAAACAACTCTAGAGTTCTGAAGGCAAAGTCAATTTCCATGTTAAGTGCAAAGAATCATCTAGGTTCCAATTAGAGCTCAGTTCCATAATGCTATGCCAATCATTTAAACATATTTGCTCTCTTTTTATGATAAATAAAAATTGAATAAAGTATTCTGTCGGAGTCCACTGTCTCTTCTTTTGTGGAGGTCGTAAGAATTCCCCTAAATCTGAAAACACTATCTCCACGTTGTGTCACTATAACACATAATAATATCAAGGCTAAAATATGCCATAAAATGAAGCATCTAAAGTGAGATATTTTTAAAGTCTTGAGTTGCCTGTATTTGTTATTCTAAGAGAAACTGTAGGAATAGTGACATTAATTATTGAACTGAAGGTAGATGAATGCATTCTTCATGGTGTTCAAAAGCACTCTGGGAGCAGTCTCCAACCAGAATCCCTTCTGAGCACCTGCGCCTGCTTTCCAAGGTGCTTTTCCTGTCCTTGAAGCATCACCTGACACCAACAAAGTCCCTCTTTTTTGCCACAGACTTGACTTGAAAGAGAATCGAAAAATCCACATGCTGCCTAACTTTATTTACTTGGTTGGTTATTAAGTCACTAACTTATCCTCACATAAACTGCTTTTGTGTTTCTAGGTGCCAAATATAGAGAAATCCCAGCTCTTTCTTAAATGTATTACTGAGAACCTCTTTGTCCTCTTCCCAAGGGTCAAATAGACCCTTATGTATACTTGTCACTTGTTTTATGTGGGAGACTCTGAAAACACTCCAGTCAGAAATAAAGAAGATATAGTTCCCATTTTCTCCATGACAGAAATCTAGCTTCAGAACACATTTTAAATCCCTCTTTCTGAAGACAAGAAGGGCTTAGTTAAAGAATTCAGATAAAAGATGACAAAATTCCATTAAGTGACAGTAAACCAATATGCACACAAAGGCAAGACATGAGGAAACAGGCTCGAGTTATAAGGGATTTGAATTTGATATTATAAAGAATTAGTGACATAAAAATCATGAAAATTTATCAACAAAGTAATTGAATATGCTTTGTTTTGATTGGAGAACTTTCCAAATGGAATAAAAATAAAACAGAATCTTTTAAAGGCCTCTTACAGTGTTGTGATTTTATGATTTTTCTTTATTGTTTTCATCTCCATTTATATTCTATTTGTAACAAATTAAACTATCCTAACCATCTTAGCCCCTTGGCTCAAATAAATTTTATTTCTGAGTCATGATGGATGATAGCTTCTGCATCAAAAGAGAGCCCTAACATTTACATATGGTACTTGTTAATAGTTATGAAATCATAGACAACCACTTGACAAATTGTGAAGCTGGTCCATCACCCCCATTGATTCCTGATTTGTTTCTTTTCCTCCCTCAAGGGCAACCTTTCTGACTTCTTCTAAAGTCCAAAGTCTTCATGTTTCCTTTTTCTTCATCTGGTTTTCACAATTAATGTAAGTTATTGATAGCACCTTAAGACAGAATTGTCCAAAATATGCAGAAAAGAGTATTAGGTCCTTACTATATTAATAGGATTATTTGAAAAAAGACCCCCCAGGGTCAAGTATATTTTAAGAGATGTTGTGTTAAATACATATAGATACATTTTTTAGTGCTTGGAGTTTTAATATGTTAATGTACATTATGACACACCAGGAGACAGCTATAGCAAGCAGCATTGCCCAATCTTATTTGGTTACAGAAGCTTTTTTTTCTTTTTTTCTGGAACAACTCAGGTGGACTTTGAGATCTCTGGAAGACTCTCTGAGAAATCCCAGAAGAGAAGTATGTTAGATTTCTGAGAGGTCCTCCACCCTGAGGTTTTATCGGCTCTTAAAACTATTAAGTCAGGTTCTATGGCCATGCATCCAGGAGTTTCTAACTTGAGCTCCTAAGTTCATTCTCCATACACATGTTAAGTTGATCTATAAGACTAAAGTAATAGAAAAAAGGCAACATTTGGATCCAAAATACAGCTGTTCTCAAAAGCATATGGTCTAGAATAAACAGACAAGCCAGAACTAATTTTTCAGACATATTGTTTGCATTTAATTCAAACACACCTTAGTGCTATCTTTCTATATTAAATATTAATTTTCTTCAATACAATTTAATGAATTCAAGAATTTTTGTTTAACATTTATTATGTGCCAAGCATTATCCAAGAAAAAATCAATAAATATTTAATAATATTAATAAATATGATAATATTCAATGAGATAAACTGTTTTACAGGTACAGTACACTTTATTAAATGCTAACCAAGGAAGACCTTGTTAAATCAATATCTAATGCAAATCGACTATGGGCTATTTTTCAAATAACTGCAATGAGATTTTTATTTCTCTTTTAGGCTGACTTCGATAAAAGATGACTAATTCTTTGTTAAGTACTTATTTTTTTTAGGATATATTTACATTCTTTTCATATTTATTCAAAATTTAATGACCAAAATGTCCATTAAAATAGTCCTTTAGAGTCTGACTTTCCTAACCTAAAGTATTTCATGCTGTAAAAGTTCAGTGAGTTCCTTCAGACTGTAAAAATCTCCTACCCTATCTTAAAGGTAACACATAGAATATGAACAAAATGATTCTATAACACTTAATTCTATGCCTATTCAATAATGGACAAAGTCTAGCACCATTAGTAAATTACTGCTTCGCTGTATTAGTTAGCCTGAAGATATTAATACAGTCTCCAGCTGTGCCTAATTTGTAATCTGTAAGATGCTAATAACTTCCCTGTTTGCATATATGATGCTTTGCTCAGCATCAAAAAAAAGTGACTCTTGATTTTCAGTCTAAAGAAAAACAATTTTCTGTACATTTGCAATAAAACATCAAATCAATGCAGAAAACACCAGCAGTAATAAATTAAAAGATCATAGGTGAGGTACGAAAAGGGTATGTCAAATTGAAGACTTCATGCTGTTATTATACAAATTGGTCTTAAAGTCAAGTAAAAACAAATGCCAAGGAAGACAGCAGTTTCCACCAGGACGACAGAGTGATATGAGAAGGCTAAATTATCTAGAAGAGTCAGTTCTATTACTACCGTTCTTTTGCTAACTCTACCAAACAGAATCTGAGGACTTTCCTTCCAGGACAGTGATAAAGTACTTGGTAAATTAAATGTTATTAAATTTCAAGTGCATCATTTTTATCCAACTGCATCTGTAAGATATTTTAATAAGTTATACATGCGTTAGATACATAAAAACATGTGGGTAGCAATTGCACTGGAAGCACTGTTTTGGTAAACACATTTGATTCAATTTTTATAACTGAAAATATTCAGCTGGACCACTAATGTTTTGAACCGAAGAAGCATATTTCATCTACAGAACTCTGTATTTTTTAAACATCATCATTAATCCCCAGAACACACCTGTCACTATAGGGAGGTCTAAGACTAGGTGTTCTCCTAACAAGGAAAAAAATTCTTAGACATGGTGTCTAGAATCAGAGCCTTAAATCTCAGAAAATCCTAAATTTCCAGTAATAGCTATAAAGTTTTAACACACTCAAGCCTTTCAAGTCAAAGAAATCCCAGAGTACATCTAAACTTAGCTTTGAGAGGAAAGAAACTACACCTGAGAGGGGCATCATATCAATTTCACCACAAGATTTTGCCCTTCTGTTAAATCAAACCCAGAAACCCAGATTACAATAGTCTCAATAAATGACAAGAAGTATGAACTTGTAAGGACTTAATCTAGATCTATACATGTGTGTTTTTCATTTGAACCTTGTCTTTCACACTAGCAAATTATTTTTAAAATAACCTAATCCCCATTAGATGTAAGAATATGTGTAGCAAGTCAAATGTTCCAGCTGAGAGCTCTTGTTTTTTTCTTTTTATAGCACTTTATTTATTTTTTTAATATAATTTTTTATTTTTTATAAACATATATTTTTATCCCCAGGGGTACAGGTCTGTGAATCACCAGGTTTACACACTTCACAGCACTCACCAAAGCACATACCCTCCCCAATGTCCATAATCCCACCCCCTTCTCCCAAACCCCCTCCCCCCAGCAACCCTCAGTTTGTTTTGTGAGATTAAGAGTCATGATTAACTCCCATTTTCAGTTTATCCAGGCTGTGGAAAAATCACATTATTTGAATGACAGTCACAGGTGAGAAGGAAGAAAACACACTGCTCAGAAATGTTTCCTAATGTTTCAGAAGCAACTAGCTCAAAGGAATTTCTGGAGGAAACCATCTAAAATTACAGTACAATAATTATATTTCCTCTTTATTTACAGATGAGCTGAAGAGGGAAATTCTGTACATGATTGTGGGCCAGGAGTTGGAATACAGTGATGAACAAAAATTTATTCTGTTGTCAGAGAGCTCATAGTTAGAACATGGTGATTTCATATTTTATGTATTTGACACAATGATTTTAAGTACTTCTGATGTTGTTTTTTATTTTCCAAAGTGCTAATATATCCATATATTGTGACAAAAGATTCAGTCTTACCTACTAGAGATGTTAAGACTAGAGAATCACTTTTGATTAATTGTATATTAATTTTATTCATGCATTTTTTCATTCAGCAAATATATGTTGAATAGTTACTATATGCTGGCCAATGTGCTAGATGCTAACAATGCAGTGATTAACCACACAATCCTTGTCCTTTCAAATGGTATTTATTAAGCTCCTACTACATGCCAGGCATTGTGCTAGACTTGGAGATATAGCACTGAACATAACAAAGAAGACTTCTGTCCTATTGGAGCTCACATTTGAGTGGAGAGAGAAAAATAAGTAAATGAGTGATTAAGATGAGATGGAAGGTTTCTCAGGTGTTTAAGTGAAAATAGAAGTCACTGAAAATGTTCAAACAAATGAATTCAATGTATATTTCAAGAAGGTGGCCGTATGGAAAATAAAAAGAAAGCAGGGATATGATGAACCTGCTATTGCAGAAGTCCAGACAAAAAAGATGTCAGTAGAGAGGAACAGACAACAACAGAGTGATTTCCTGGGAACAGAGTAACTCCAAGATTTCAAAGATAACAGTAACAACAACAATGATACAATAATATTAGTTAAACCAGTTTAAAGTATTTGTTGTGTACCTGTCAATGTGTACCTGCAAACTTATACAGATTTGCTATTAATTCTTCTAATTATACCACAGATAAGGTATTAGTATTAACTTATTTTACATACAATAAAACTGAGGTTTAAAGTGGTCAATCAGTTTGCAAGATCACATAGGTACTAAGTGGCATAGAAAGACTGAACCCAAGCTTCTGACTCTAAAACAGAATGCTTAATTCTTTTTTTTTTTTTAAGATTCTATTTATTTATTTGAC
This sequence comes from Mustela lutreola, assembly GCF_030435805.1. NCBI lineage: Eukaryota > Metazoa > Chordata > Mammalia > Carnivora > Mustelidae > Mustela > Mustela lutreola. The sequence goes on from NC_081290.1 coordinate 81,781,102, forward strand.
AGAGAGAGTGAGCACAGACAGATAGAGTGGCAGGCAGAAACAGAGGGAGAAGCAGGCTCCCTGCCGAGCAAGGAGCCCGATGTGGAACTCGATCCCAGGAGGCCGGGATCATGACCTGAGCAGAAGGCAGCTGCTCAACCAACTGAGCCACCCAGGCGTCCCCAGAATGCTTAATTCTTAAAGGAACAATATACTGGTAAGAACATTTACCACATATAGCATAATAGTCTGAGTCAACAGTAGTATGTTTTATACAATTATTTATTATAAAACTAGGATAATTAATGATAGTATGAGCTATATTAACAATTATCTACTAAAATAAGTTATATAAACAGAAGTTATTATTCAGTTAGCAAAAGTGTTCACTCCCAGTTGTCCTTTGTTCACTTCTTCCTCTTTCCCCAGTGTTAGAATTCTGCAAGGCTCTGTCCTAGGTCCACTTATCTTCTTTTCTTTATTTGTCACTTTAGCTAACCTCTTCTCAGGGATTCAAAAATCATTTTGCCAGTGACCCATTATCAATAAACTAGACTAGAATTCATATATCCAAACGTCTTCCAGGTATCTCTATTTGGTATCTCACCAAGCATATCAAAATTATCATGTCCAAAAGTTAACCCAATACAAAACCTGCTTGAAATCCTGTTGCTGTCTCTCAGTAAATGATCCTCCATTTATCCAATTTGGGGGAACATAAGCCCAGAAACTCACCTTTTCCTTCTTCTTCATCATTTCCATTGCACAGTCCACCACCATGACTTGTTTATTCCACCTGTACATATATTGCTGATCCCTCCATTTGTCCTTTTCCTCCATTTTCTCTGTCTTATCTCTTAATTGGATTATTGCAATGACCTCATGATCAACCTCATTCTTATCTATTCTATCACCTTTAATTCAACCTTCTTCCTCAGCAGCAAATATCTTTATAAAACATAAATTGCTTCCCGTCATCTCTTTTTACCTTCTCCGTGTCTTCTCATATCTAATAAGAGTTCCAGACTCCTTACCATTATGGAGAACTCCCTGCATGCCTGGCTTTTGCCTACTTCTCCAGCCCCATCTACTGCCACCAACAGCCTGGCACACACATTATTTATATCAGTCACCCTACAATTCCTCAAAAGAAACTCTTTGCACAGCATTTCATTCTTCCCCAAATGCTCTCTCCTCTACTCTTCCCCGTGGTAGTCCCAAGCATATCATCAACATCCCATTTTAGACTTTTTAATTTTTCAGAGTCTTTCCCCGATGTCTTGATCTAAATTTGATTTCCTTGTTGCATTATTCTTATGACACTATGTATTTTTTAATTCTTTATTTATATATTTTTGTGCTTTTATAATTTTTACTCCTATACATCAGGAGTAAAAGTTGAGGTCACCCCATGATTTGAAAACCCAGAACAGCTGAAGTGCTGCTTATTCAGTAGGCTCCCACATTGTACTCTCTATTAAAATTTGCTATCAAGTCAGTGTTGTGACAGCCTTCTTTGCCTGTTAGTTGATTGCATGAGAATCCCAAAGTGGCTAGAGAAATCTCTAATTCCAGGTCAGCGGAATCAATGTTGTGTTCTTTGTGGAAGCATTTCTCCCTTGGAAACTAAATAGTACCTCTCAACTAACACAATCCAAATATGTAGCAATGGGAAGAAAAGTTTGGCATGTAAGTTATAAGAAATAACAGTGAATGGAGGCATTCTTACTTTCACATCTTGATTCCCACATCCATGTGTTCTGGCCATGGGAAAAGCTGCATCATACATTAGTCACTGGTAGAACATATATACCCCATCTCCATGCATAATAACACCAAAAGCATTGTAGATGTTACAAAATTTCAATGAGGATAAATCATTGATTCCTCCATGACTAAAGAAAGGCGAGCCTGTTCCTATGGAATGTGTGTCAGAGTTGGGACTTAACATTGGTTTCTGGCTGTTGTCATACTATGCACTTAGCAGTACAAGTGGCCAGATCAGTCTCAGTGAGAAGAATCTCTACTTTGAGTATGCATATTCTCCTTCCATGTCATTATGTACATTTTATTCTTGATGCCCTCAAGCAGGCAGTAGCACTGAAAAGGAAAAATGCCCAAAGAACGGGTCATCTCATTCACCTCATTACTGAAAGCCCACTATAGTGGGTGTGCTTTGGTAAGCCTCCATGTGAGTCACAAATATGCTCAACACTCTGAATACATTCCAAATTTCCAAGGATGTGTCTCTTCCCCATGCGTTCTTATCACTGATTTCCCAAATGTGTTGTTTCTAGGCCCTTCACCATCTGGATAAACTGTGAGCTATTTACCTTGACTCCATGTAGATCTTTTCTTCTATCAATATCTCTTTCTAGACAAAGAGGATGACAAGATATACTGCTTGATATTCTGTCCCTAAAAGAAATTTCATTCCCCATTGTCCTTCTGAACTACCCCTAAGTTAATGCTAAGCATTGAATTCTGGCTGCTACCTGCATATTATGCAAAACCTTCCACAAATCAGGCCTGAATATTTTCTTTCTAAGTCAGGATTCACCTTATGAGGCACAGGGGTGGGTTGAGTGAGAGATTTTAAGGCAACAGGAGTAAATGCAATGGAGAGTTTAAGCACTTGCTCTTGACATTCAAATGTCTTTAGGGCTGCTAGAGCCTGATATGACATAAGTGAACTTCCACCTAATGAGAGAATGTTGTTGCTTATCCTATTACTGCTTGCTGTTTCAGGTAACATCCATTTTGTAACAGACATCTTAAGTTACATGTTACTTGTTGTATGGTCAAGGCCCAATATCAAACCAAGATTTATCTCAAAAAGTAAATTATTATTTGTGAAAAGGGTATAACTTTGCTTTAAAACCTTAAGGATCTGTGGTGCAATTCTCCTGGAGTTACAGTCTCCCAAAGAGCATACACAATTGATGTAGACACTTTAACACAACTGGATCCACAAAGTCACAAGGTTAAAGTAGTGGAACAGCTCACATAGTAACTTGAAGCATTTCTAAAGCCTTCTTTTGCTATTGGCCCCACTCAAAACCAGCACCCTAGTAATTCACTCAAAAAATGGTTATTCTGGGGCACCTGGGTGGCTCAATCATTTAAGTGTCCAGCTCTTGATTTTGGCTCAGATCATGATCTCAGGGTCATGAGATCCAGCCCCATGTCGGGCTCCTCACTCAGCTGGGAGTCTGCTTGGGATTCTCTCTCTCCCTCTGCTCCTCTCCCTGAGTATGCTCTCTCTCTCTCTCATAAATAAATAAATCTTTAAAAAATGTTTATTCAGACATGGTATATTTTACCTCCTGAATCTAAAGAGTAGTTGGTTCTTTTCTTATTGGAGAGCACATATGCAACAATTTGTCTTTCACTTTGAATGGGACACATCAATATTCCCAGACCACTAAAATTCTAGAATCTTCAACCACATGCAGGATCCTTGAAATTTTATGAGAGTTTCTGAGATATTGGGACGCCTGGGTGGCTCAGTTCATTAAGCAGCTGCCTACAGCTCAGTTCATGATCCCAGCATTCTGGGATCGAGTCCCACATCAGGCTCCTTGCTTGGCAGGGAGCCTGCTTCTCCCTCTGCCTCTGCCTGCCACTCTGTCTGCCTGTGCTCGCTCTCTCTCCCTCTCTCTCTCTCTGAAAAATAAATAAATAAAATCTTTAAAAAAAAAAAAAGATTTTCTGAGATATTTATTTCCTATTTCCTCTTTTTTGGATCTAATCTGCATGATGTCATCAATGTAACAGACCATAAAGACAATGATGTGGTATGAGAAAACCAAGGTATTTTCGCATCCGATTACCCAAAAAAAAAAAAAAAAAAAAGCCACTTGAGGTCCTCCAATTCCATACAAATTTTAGGATCAGCATTTCCATTTCTAAAAAAAAGGCCACTGAGGTTTTGATAGGGATTGGACTGAATCTATAGACTGCCTTGTGGAATATTCCAATTTTAACAATATGAAGTCTTCAAACCATAAAAAATAGGCTGCCTTCCCATTTATTAAGGCCTTCATTAATTTATTTCAGCAACATTTTGAAATTTTCAGAATACGTATCTTGCACCTTTTTGGTTAAATTAATTCCTAAATATTTTATTTTATAATGCAATTGTAAATGGAATCATTTTCTCAGGTTCTTTTTTTGCCTGTTCATTGCTAATATATGGAAATGCAACTGATTTTTGTGTATTGATTTATTGTCCTACAGCTTTGCTGAAATTATTTTAGTTCTAATAGTATTTTTGTGTATTACTTAGGATTTTCTAAATATAGGATCATGTTATCTGTTAATAAATACATGTTCGTTCCTTTCACTTTGGTTATCTTTTACTTATTTCTCTTGTCTAATTGCTCTGATTAGAACTTCCACTACAGTGTTGAATAGCAATGGTAAAAGTGGCCATCCTTGTCTTGTATTTTCTGTATACAGGCCTTTGCACATATTTTGTTAAAATTATCCCTAGATATTCACATTTTGATATTATTGTACATGGTATTTTTAATTCCCATGTCCAATTCTTTGTCACAAATCTATAAAAATACAACTTGACTTTTACAAATTGTATCTTGTACATTGAGACCTTGTTAAATTCACATAAGAACTCTAGCAGCTTTTCTATGGATATTTTAAATTCTTCTAATTCATTATTATATCATCTGTGAATATAAAAAGATTTAGTCTTTTCCAATCTATGTGGTTTTGTTTTTTCTAATTTTAATACACTGGCTAGATCCACTACTATTTTATAACAAATAAATAATGTCAACAGTGGACCTCCGTGACATGTCCCTGTTCATTAGTGGGAAAGCATTCAGTCTTTTACTATTAGGCATTACATTAGGTTTTTATAGATTTTCTTTATCAATTTGATGGATTTATCCATCAATCCATCAAATGGATTGAAGTAGGTTTTTATAGATTTGCTTTATCCATTTGAGAAGTCCCCACTAGTTCCTTACTTGATGGGACTCTATCATGTATGATGGTGAAACTATTTCAAATTACTTCTCTGCATTTATCAAGATGATCATATGTGTTTTCTCCTTTATTGTATTAATGTGGTGAATTACATTGATTGATTTGTTTTAAGCCATTGTTTTTCTGGGATAAATTCTAATTTGTCATGACTTACTATCAACTTCTTTGTATTGATGGACTTGATTTACCTATTATTTTGCTTGGCATTTCTGTATCTATATTCATGGGAGATACTGATACTTAATTTTATTTTCTATAATATACTTGTTTAGATTTTGTACCATATTAATATTAGTATCATAAACTAGGAGTTGTTTCCTTTTTTTATTTTCTGAAAAAATTAAAGCAAAATCTGTTTTACTTCTTCTCCGAATGTTTGAGAGAATTTCTTCAAAGCCATTTAAGTCTTGACTTTTCATTAGGGAAAGTATTTTAACTGTGAATTCAATTTTTAATAGATATAAGACTAGTCAGTTTTTCTACTTCTTCCTGAAACAATATAGTACTTGTGTTTCTTCACTGAATTTGTTCATTATTTAATTTAATGGCATAAAGATGTTCATAACAATCGTTTGTTGTACTTTTATATCCCATAGAATCTGTTAGCAATGTCCACTGCTTCGATTTCACTTCTGTTACTGATAATTTATATTTTCTTTCTTTATTTTCTTGACCAATCTAAGTAAAATGTTACTCTAACTAGTGTCAATTTGGTAAAATTACAATATAAGAGTATTATATAGGATTCATTTTCCTCCACTAATTTTTAAGCTATTTTAGTTATACTTGATTTCTAAATACTTTATAAATGTCATAAAACAATTATTATACATTTTCCTTGAATAATCATTTATCTTTTTTTTTAAGATTTTATTTATTTGACAGCAAGAGAGAGCAGAGAGGTAGGGCAAGGGGAGAGGGAGAGAATGAATCTCAAGCAGACTCCCCAATAAGCATGGAGTCAGAAATGGGGCTCACTCTCGTGACCCTGAGATCATAACCTGAGCTGAAAGCAAGAGTTGGACGCTCAATTGACTGAGCCATCCAGGTGCCCTTCAATTATCTTTTAGAAAAATTAGGAAATAAGAAAAAATTCTTACATATTTTATAAAGAATTTCTTTAACTCTTTTTGTACTGTTGGCCTGCTGTAACAAACTTCTTCAACTTGTTTCTGTGAAAATAGTTCTAATTTGACTCCATTTTTAAAGAATATTTTGTGATAGGAAAAAATTTTTTTTTCCTTTCAGCAGTTGAAAGAAGTCAATCCAGCGTTCTGGCATGTGTGCTTCAAATAAGAAGTAACTGACTATTTCTAGCTTTGTTTCCTTGCATGTTAATAAATCCTTTGTCCGCTAAATGCTTTTTTTTAAATTTTTTATTTTTTATAAACATGTATTTTCATCTCCAGGGGTAAAGGTCTGTGAATCACCAGGATTACACACTTCACAGCACTCACCAAAGCACATACCCTCCCCAATGTCCATAATCCCACCCCCTTCTCCCAAACCCCCTCCCCCCAGCAACCCTCAGTTTGTTTTGTGAGATTAAGAGTCACTTATGGTTTGTCTCCCTCCCAATCCCATCTTGTTTCATTGATTCTTCTCCTACCCACTTAAGCCCCCATGTTGCATCATCACTTCCTCATATCAGGGAGATCATATGATAGTTGTCTCTCTCTGCTTGACTTATTTCACTAAGCATGATACGCTCTAGTTCCATCCATGTTGTCGCAAATGGCAAGATTTCATTTCTTTTGATAGCTGCATAGTATTCCATTGTGTATATATACCACTTCTTCTTGATCCATTCATCTGTTGATGGACATCTAGGTTCTTTCCATAGTTTGGCTATTGTGGACATTGCTGCTATAAACATTCGGGTGCACGTGCCCCTTTGGATCACTATGTTTGTATCTTTAGGGTAAATGCCCAATAGTGCAATTGCTGGGTCATAGGGCAGTTCTATTTTCAACATTTTGAGGAAACTCCATGCTGTTTTCCAGAGTGGCTGCACCAGCTTGCATTCCGACCAACAGTGTAGGAGGTTTCCCCTTTCTCCGCATCCTCGCCAGCATCTGTCATTTCCTGACTTGTTGATTTTAGCCATTCTGACTGGTGTGAGGTGATATCTCATTGTGGTTTTGATTTGTATTTCCCTGATGCCGAGTGATATGGAGCACTTTTTCATGTGTCTGTTGGCCATCTGGATGTCTTCTTTGCAGAAATGTCTGTTCATGTCCTCTGCCCATTTCTTGATTGGATTATTTGTTCTTTGGGTGTTGAGTTTGCTAAGTTCTTTATAGATTTTGGACACTAGTCCTTTATCTGATATGTCGTTTGCAAATATCTTCTCCCATTCTGTCAGTTGTCTTTTGATTTTGTTAACTGTTTCCTTTGCTGTGCAAAAGCCTTTGATCTTGATGAAATCCCAATAGTTCATTTTTGCCCTTGCTTCCCTTGCTTTGGCATTGTTCCTAGGAAGATGTTGCTGTGGCTGAGGTCGAAGAGGTTGCTGCCTGTGTTCTCCTCAAGAATTTTGATGGATTCCTTTCTCACATTGAGGTCCTTCATCCATTTTGAGTCTATTTTTGTGTGTGGTGTAAGGAAATGGTCCAATTTCATTTTTCTGCATGTGGCTGTCCAATTTTCCCAGCACCATTTATTGAAGAGGCTGTCTTTTTTCCATTGGACATTCTTTCCTGCTTTGTCGAAGATTAGTTGACCATAGAGTTGAGGGTCTATTTCTGGACTCTCTATTCTGTTCCATTGATCTATGTGTCTGTTTTTGTGCCAGTACCATACTGTCTTGATGATGACAGCTTTGTAATAGAGCTCGAAGTCCGGAATTGTGAAGCCACCAACGTTGGCTTTGTTTTTCAATATCCCTTTGGCTATTCGAGGTCTTTTCTGGTTCCATATAAATTTTAGAATTATTTGTTCCATTTCTTTGAAAAAGATGGATGGTACTTTGATAGGAATTGCAATAAATGTGTAGATTGCTTTAGGTAGCATAGACATTTTCACAATATTTATTCTTCCAATCCAGGAGCATGGAACATTTTTCCATTTCTTTGTGTCTTCCTCAATTTCTTTCATGAGTACTTTATAGTTTTCTGAGTATAGATTCTGTGCCTCTTTGGTTAGGTTTATTCCTAGGTATCGTATGGCTTTGGGTGCAATTGTAAATAGGATTGACTCCTTAATTCGTCTTTCTTCTGTCTTGCTGTTGGTGTAGAGAAATGCAACTGATTTCTGTGCATTGATTTTATATCCTGACACTTTACTGAATTCCTGTATAAGTTCTAGCAGTTTTGGAGTGGAGTCTTTTGGGTTTTCCACATATAGTATCATATCATCTGCGAAGAGTGATAATTTGACTTCTTCTTTGCTGATTTGGATGCCTTTAATTTCCTTTTTTCGTCTGATTGCTGAGGCTAGGACCTCTAGTACTATGTTTAATAGCAGTGGTGATAATGGACATCCCTGCCATGTTCCTGACCTTAGCAGAAAAGCTTTCAGTTTTTCTCCATTGAGAATGATATTTGTGGTGGGTTTTTCATAGATAGCTTTGATGATATTGAGGTATGTGCCCTCTATCCCTACACTTTAAAGAGTTTTGATCAGGAAGGGATGCTGTACTTTGTCAAATGCTTTTTCAGCATCTATTGAGAGTATCATATGGTTCTTGTTCTTTCTTTTATTGATGTGTTGTATCACATTGACTGATTTGCGGATATTGAACCAACCTTGCAGCCCTGGAATAAATCCCACTTGGTCGTGGTGAATAATCCTTTTAATGTACTGTTGAATCCTATTGGCTAGTATTTTGTTGAGTATTTTCGCATCTGTGTTCATCAAGGATATTGGTCTATAGCTCTCTTTTTTGATGGGATCCTTGTCTGGTTTTGGGGTCAAGGTGATGCTGGCCTCATAAAATGAGTTTGGAAGTTTTCCTTCCATTTCTATTTTTTGGAACAGTTTCAGGAGAATAGGAATTAGTTCTTCTTTAAATGTTTGGTAGAATTCCCCCGGGAAGCCGTCTGGCCCTGGGCTTTTGTTTGTTTGGAGATTTTTAATGACTGTTTCAATCTCCCTACTGGTTATGGATCTGTTCAGGCTTTCTATTTATTCCTGGTTCAGTTGTGGTAGTTTATATGTTTCTAGGAATGCATCCATTTCTTCCAGATTGTCAAATTTATTGGCGTAGAGTTGCTCATAGTATGTTCTTATAATACTTTGTATTTCTTTGGTGTTAGTTGTGATCTCTCCTCTTTCATTCATGATTTTATTTATTTGGGTCCTTTCTCTTTTCTTTTTAATAAGTCGGGCCAGGGGGTTATCAATTTTATTAATTCTTTCAAAGAACCAGCTCCTAGTTTCATTGATTTGTTCTATTGGTTTTTTTGTTTGTTTGTTTCTATTTCATTAATTTCTGCTCTGATCTTTATGATTTCTCTTCTCCTGCTGGGCTTAGGGTTTCTTTCTTGTTCTTTCTCCAGCTCCTTTAGGTGTAGGGTTAGGTTGTGTACCTGAGACCTTTCTTGTTTCTTGAGAAAGGCTTGTACTGCTATATATTTTCCTCTCAGGACTGCCTTTGTTGTGTCCCACAGATTTTGAACCGTTGTATTTTCATTATCATTTGTTTCCATGATTTTTTTTCAATTCTTCTTTAATTTCCCGGTTGACCCATTCATTCTTTAGAAGGATGCTGTTTAGTCTCCATGTATTTGGGTTCTTTCCAAACTTCCTTTTATGGTTGAGTTCTAGCTTTAGAGCATTGTGGTCTGAAAATATGCAGGGAATGATCCCAATCTTTTGATACAGGTTGAGTCCTGATTTAGGACCGAGGATGTGATCTATTCTGGAGAATGTTCCATGTGCACTAGAGAAGAATGTGTATTCTGTTGCTTTGGGATGAAATGTTCTGAATATATCTGTGATGTCCATCTGGTCCAGTGTATCATTTAAGGCCTTTATTTCCTTGTTGATCTTTTGCTTGGATGATCTGTCCATTTCAGTGAGGGGAGTATTAAAGTCCGCTACTATTATTGTATTATTGTTTATGTGTTTCTTTCATTTGTTATTAATTGGTTTATATAGTTGGCTGCTCCCACGTTGGGGGCATAGATATTTAAAATTGTTAGATCTTCTTGTTGGACAGACCCTTTGAGTATGATATAGTGTCCTTCCTCATCTCTTATTATAGTCTTTGGCTTAAAATCTAATTGATCGGATATAAGGATTGCCACTCCTGCTTTCTTCTGATGTCCATTAGCATGGTAAATTCTTTTCCACCTCCTCACTTTAAATCTGGAGGTGTCTTCGGGCTTAAAATGAGTTTCTTGGAGGCAACATATAGATGGGTTTTGTTTTTTTATCCATTCTGATACCCTGTGTCTTTTGACAGGGGCATTTAGCCCATTAACATTCAGGGTAACTATTGAGAGATATGAATTTAGTGCCATTGTATTGCCTGTAAGGTGACTGTTACTGTATATGGTCTCTGATCCTTTCTGATCTACCACTTGTAGGCTCTCTCTTTGCTTAGAGGACCCCTTTCAAGATTTCCTGTAGAGCTGGTTTGGTGTTTGCAAATTCTTTTAGTTTTTGTTTGTCCTGGAAGCTTTTAATCTCTCCTTCTGTTTTCAATGATAGCCTAGCTGGATACAGTATTCTTGGCTGCATGTTTTTCTCGTTTAGTGCTTTGAAAATGTCATGCCAGCTCTTTCTGGCCTGCCAGGTCTCTGTGGATAAGTCAGCTGCCAATCTAATATTTTTACTATTGTATGTTACAGACTTCTTTTCCTGGGCTGCTTTCAGGATTTTCTCTTTGTCACTGAGACTTGTAAATTTTACTATTAGGTGACAGGGTGTGGGCCTATTCTTATTGATTTTGAGGGGCGTTCTCTGAACCTCCTGAATTTTGATGCTCATTCCCTTTGCCATATGGGAGAAATTCTCCCCAATAATCTCTCCAGTATACCTTCTGCTCTCCTCTCTCTTTCTTCTTCTTCTGGAATCCCAATTATTCTAATGTTGTTTCGTCTTATGGTGTCACTTATTTCTCGAATTCTCCCCTCGTGGTCCAGTAGCTATTGTCCCTCTTTTGCTCAGCTTCTTTATTCTCTGTCATTTGGTCTTCTATATCACTAATTCTTTCTTCTGCCTCATTTATCCTAGCAGTGAGAGTTTCCATTTTTGATTGCACCTCATTAATAGCTTTTTTGATTTCAACTTGGTTAGATTTTAGTTCTTTTATTTCTCCAGAAAGGGCTTTTATATCTCTCGAGAGGGTTTCTCTAATATCTTCCATGCCTTTTTTGAGCCTGGCTAGAACCTTGAGAATTGTCATTCTGAACTCTATATCTGACATATTACGAATGTCTGTATTGATTAGGTCCCTAGCCTTCTGTACTGCCTCTTGTTCTTTATTTTGTGTTGAATTTTTCCGTCTTGTCATTTTGTCCAGATAAGAGTATATGAAGGAGCAAGTAAAATACTAAAAGGGTGGTAACAACCCCAGGAAAATATGCTTTAACCAAATTAGAAGAGATCCCAAATCGTGAGGGGAGAGAAAGGGGATAAAAAGAGGTTCAAAAAGGAAGAAAGAAATAAAAAAATAAAAAATAAAAAAAAATAAAAAAGAAAAGAAAAGAATTTTAAAAAAGAAAACAAATAAGAAAAATATAAAAAAGAAAATATATATATATTAGATAAACTAGTTAAAAATGTTAAAAAAGAAAAAGGTAAAAGTTAAAAAAATTTTTTTAACAGAAGGCGAGAAAAAAAAACAAAAAATCAAAAAGAAAAAAAAATTAAATTAACTGCAAGACTAAAAAAAAATCACAGGCAAAATGCCATGAGTTCCGTGCTTTTCTTTCTCCTCCTCTGGAATTCTGCTGCTCTCCTTGGTATTGAAACCGCACTCCTTGGTAGGTGAACTTGGTCTCGGCTGGATTTCTTGTTGATCTTCTGGGGGAGAGGCCTGGTGTAGTGATTCTCAAGTGTCTTTGCCCCAGGCGGAATTGCAACGCCTTTACCAGGGGCCGGGTTGAGTAATCCGTTCGGGTTTGCTTTCAGGAGCTTTTGTTCCCTGAGCGCTTTCCATAGAGTTCTGGAGGACGGGAATACAAATGGCAGCCTCCTGGTCTCTGGCCCGGAGGGGCCAAGAGCCCAGGGCCCCACTCCTCAGTGCGCCCTCAGAGAACAGCGCCCAGTTACTTCCGTCTGCCTGACCTCCGGCCACGCTCCGAGCTCACCGAGCCTGCGACCGGTTCAAGGTAACACCGAGCTGTGAGCTTACTGTTGGCTCTGTCTCTGTAGCCGGCTTTCCCGTTCCAATACCCGCAAGCTCTGCGACACTCAGACACCCCCAATCCTTCTGTGACCCTGCGGGACCTGAGGCCACGCTGACCCCGCATGGGCTTCGCCCCAGTTTAGCCTCTGGAGCGATGTCCCTCAGCGGAACAGACTTTTAAAAGTCCTGATTTTGTTCTCCGTTGCTCCGCCGCTTCCCGGGAGCCGGCCCCTCCCCCCAGGGTCTATCTTCCCGTCGCTTTGGATTCACGTCTCCGCCGGTCCTACCTTTCAGAAAGTGGTTGTTTTTCTGTTTCCAGAATTGCTGTTCTTCTTCTCTTCGAACTTCTGATGGATTTTCAGGTGTTTGCAATCTTTAGATAAGCTATCTAGCTGATCTCCTGCTAGCTGAAGTAGTCTCAGCCTGCTACTTCTCCGCCATCTTGACTCCTTCCCGACCCCCCTAAATGCTTTTAAGATTGATTTTCTTTTTATCACTTTTCCAGAAATTTTACTATTATGTATTTTATGGCATAATTTTCTTTTTTCTCTTTTCCTCTTTTTCTTTTTTAATGCTGTTTGTGTTCATTGAGTTTCTTGGGTATTTGGATTTACAAACTTTTGATTAAATATTTTAAAAAATGGGGGGGGCTGCCTGGATGGTGCAGTTGGTTGAGCACCTCACTGTTGGTTTCCACTCGGGTAATGATCTCAAGGTCATGAGATCAAGTCCCACGTACAGCTCCACACTCAGCATGGGTTGAGACTCTCTGCCTCTCCCTGCTGTGTGCTCTCTCCCTCTCTCAAATAAATAGATATATCTTTAAGAAATTTTGTATCATTTCTTCAAATATTTTTCCACTCCATTCCTGGAATCCAATTACAGTATCTTTTACTGCTTTATGTTGTCTCAGAGGCCACTAAGTATCTGTTCATTATTTTCAGCTTTATATTTTCCATGCTTCAGTTTGGATTGTTTTATTTCTGCTATGTCTTCAAATTCATTGATCTTTTTCAATGTCTGGTATCCTCTTAAGCCCTCCCAGGATTTTTTTTTTTTTAACTACTGACAGTGTATTTTTAGCTCTAGAAATTCCATTTGCTTATTTTATGTATCTTCCACTTCTTTTATAATTATGTTTATATTTTCTTTTAATCTTCATATGCATCTATAGTTGTTTTAAAATTCTTTCCTCTTAAAAAATTTTTGACATACAAGAAGCTTTATAAAATTAGTATTTACACCTTGATGATTTTGTATATATGCATAACACACGAAACCTCACCACAATCTATGCCATAAACCTATTCATCACCTACAAAAGTTTCCTCCTGCCCTCTTAGCTAATAATATTATTGTTGTTGTTGTTGTTATTTTGTGATAACCCTTAACATAAGGTCTGCCATCTTAGAAAAATTTTAAGCAACACAGTATTGCTAACTACGGGCACTATGCTTTAGAGTAGATGTTCAGTACTTATTTTCTTGTATAACACAATTTTGTAGCCGTTGACTAATATTCCCCATTTCTCTCTCCCCACAGTCCCTGACAACCGCCATTCTACACCTCGCTTCTATGAGTTTGACTATTTTACATTCTACATACAAGTGAAATTATGCAGTATTTGTCTTTCTGTGTCTGACATATTCCATTTAGCATAATGTCCTCCAGGTTCATCTGTGCTGTTGCACATGGCAGAAATTTCTCTTTTTGACAGCTAAATAATATTTCATTGTATGTACATTTTCTTTATCCATTAATCTATCAGTGGACATTCAGGTCATTTCCATATAGTGACCATTGTGAACAATGCCACAACGAACATGGGAGTGCAGGTATTTTGTGGAAATCTAGATTCCATTTCCTTAGGATGTATACACACCATGGTACTGGGATCACTGGATCATACAGTAGTTCTATTTTTAATTTTTAAAGGAAACTCCACATTGTTTTCCATAATGACTATACTAATTTACATTCCCACCAACATTGTACAAGAGTTTCCTTCTCTCTGCATCCTCAGCAACACTCATCTTTTGTTTTTTATAATGACCATTCTAACAGGTGTAAGGTGATACCACATTGGTTTTTGCCTTGCATTTTCCTGCTAAGTGGTGATGTGGAGCACCTTTCTCACACATCTATTAGCTATTTGTATGTATGTTTTCTTTGAAGAAATGTCTGTTCAGGCCCTTCATCCAATTTTTTATGGCAGTGGGAAAACTTAGAGGAGCAAAATAAGGAGAGCTCTTCCACATTTACAAAGTTTCCTGCAACTATTCTAGGGCTACGCACCTACAGGGTGAACACCAAACCAGTTGTTTACAAATTTCAATTTGTTGCACAACCAACTTAATAGCAACATGAATGAAAAGAAAAATTAAATGTTCAGTATAATCTTCCTACTGTCATAGTCAGACCATAAGCTCCCTAGGCCCTGTGTGAACTCAGAATTATTCAGCTCAAGATACTTAGTGGCTTTTCATTGCCCAGCATCACAGAGTCTCACTTCTATATATGGAAAAGCTTGATATTAAGGCAGACTCAAGAAAATCCTTGTACAGAATTCTCGAGCTCTTTCTGTATATAGCTCTTTCCTCTCTGGAACACTGCCTCACAAATTCCAGTTGCCTCAGCCTACTTAATTCCAATTTCTGTCTCTCAAGCCAGTGAAACTGCTACACTCTGCTTGGATTTCCTCTTCGTGCCACATGATACATAATTTGTTTTCAGGAAGAAAGGATAATCAAAGATCATCTAGTTTGTCTCTGCTCTCTCAATGACTACAATTCTTGCTTGTGGTTCAGTTCCTGGGACCATTTCTGGTACTAAACACCCTCTCAATATTCAGTTAGGAAAACAGATGTAAACTAGGTATTTCAAATAAGAATAGATTTAATACAGGTAAATAAATGACTACTAAACCATTGGAAATGCTGAAAGAATGAACATCATGGAAGGTCACCACTATATTTAAGATATGTTATTAGCTTTGAGAAAGTTAAGAAGTTGCAGAAAATGCAGCAAACCACAAACAGTAATTTTATACACTTCCATCACAAATACAAGTGACTTGTAGGAAAAAACCCTGAAGGTCACTGAAAATATTCATGTCTGCTGAAGCCTGTGCATTTTCCTGCCACTGTCAGAGGAATAAAAATATTGTATCTTCTTATCACCTACCTTCTATGTTGCAGAAAAATATAATACCTTATATATTGCAGAAATATAAAGATACCTTATATACTGCAGAGATACTCCTCACTGAAGGATAGAAGGGAGAGATGGTTTAATATAAGGAAAGAGAATTGACTAAAATTAGCAAAGGGAAATGTGCATAAAGAGTAGTAGAAGAGAAACTGGGTACAAACTTAAATTTGTCCTTTCCCTAATGGAGTCACAAGGACAGTACTTAATTCTCCCAGCAACAATGTGTGGCAAAACATGTAAAGTGTTGCCAACTAGGGAAATTCACCCAAGCCTTGGTATCCAAAGATTCCATTGGAGATCATTCATAGAGGATACAACACCTACTTGACTAACCTCAGCTACTTAGAACACAACCTCCCAGTCAGTGTTAAGGAGTGCTGCAAATCTCCAAGCACACAAAACAGGATTACCAAAATCACACCATTTGCATAAACTGTCTTGCGTGACCTAAGTCCTGAGACCTACCACAACACTTGTAGCAGGTAAGATTCTCCAAAGACTCAGAGCTCAACTCCCAGGAGCCAACAATCAGAAGACATAGGAAATGAGCAGAGTTTCAGTAGCCTGGGCCTTCTCATTAGCCCTTTCCTGCATACTTTGTTAAGCTTTGATTTCATTATTGATAAAATAAGGCTGTTGTTCATAATAAATGCAATTATGTATGTAGAAAGTTCCCATCATATGACTGATAAGGAATTAATATTTTCTATATTATTTTAAAAAAAAGAAAAATGATTTACATAGCCTTTATTTTAAAAAAAATATTTATTTATTTGACAGAGAGAGAGAGAGAGAGCACAGCAAGGCAGGCAGCAGGCAGAGGGAGGAGAAGCAGACTCCCTGCTAAGCAAAGAGCCCAAGATGGGGCTCGATCCCAAGAAGCTAGGATCACAAGCTGAGCCAAAGGCAGATGCTTAACAACTGAGCCACTCAGGTGCCCCCTTACATAGCCTTTCCAGCATCAAAATATCCGTGTGGTTTTACAAATAACATGTAATTAATTTATTAATTAATTATTTAGCAAATGACATATAATTAATTTATTTTTGCTATATTATACTATCCATTCAATGTGGTTGTTCAAATGTGTTGGCAATTAATGGAAACTCTTACAGAGGTATTCCATTTATACTCATTAACTAGAATTTTAGTTCCAGGGTATGTTCACATTATATATAGGTTGTGCTCTGCACAGGGCACTTAGCTGAGAGAGCAAGCCAGGGACTAAAAACTAGTGTAAGTTTTGCCTACCAGTCTGTATGACATAAGCTCCATCTACCTTGGAAAATCTTTTAGTTTCATACATACACCTGAAAGAGCTAGTGGTAGCTGTGTCACTGTTGCTACCCCTGTGTTAAACAGTCAAAACTAATAATTTAGTTAATAGTGGATTAAAATACTGTCAACATTACAGTTATGGATTTATTTGAGAAAATTTGAACCTTCTAAATATTTACCATACAAACCCTAATTACCATTTTATTGAACACAAGATGTATAATTCACCTAAAGAAACAATATGTTCTATGATATATTGAAACACTTTAATTTGGAATAGGAATAAGCAGTTGATATTCTTCCAAAAAAAAAAAAATGTGCACCATGAAAATATTCTACACACAGAAGACCATTTCCAAAAGCCACAAAGAGATTTTGCTCAGATCCTCTGGTGTTTGTTTTAGCATTACAGCCATTAGCTCTTGTTATTAGATTCTCACAGGAGACAGGAAGGATTACTGCTAATTGTAGGCAGTATAAATTAACATGTATGCTGATGACATTTTAATGTTCATGACAAATCCGCACAAATCTTGGTAGACTTTGTTGGATTTACTGGATTAATTTATGTAATTGTCAGCATATAAAATTAACTATGAGAATCTAGTCAGATACCAATGAATGACTTTTGCCTAAAACAATTGATCACTTACCTGCCTTTCCCTCGGAAACTACTGACGATATAACTTAATGTCAAGGAATCCGTAATCCCAACAAAATCATAAATATTGAAAATACAACCAGGCACAAGTTTACAAACATCAATTTTCTGGCAGATCATAGTTGCCAGTATCTCACGGTTCTTTCTTTATATTCTCCTTTCCTTTCCTTTCTTATGCAGGAGATGTTAGTCTAGGTTTTGGTACCTGAACACTACCTATTTTATCATTTGTCTATAAACGGCAGGTCATGAACAATGGAGTAACAATTTTTACAAGTCTCTCCATAACACGGATGAGGTTAGAGTGTAAAAGGGAGAGGAGGATGAAAACAAGGAATGATATTTCTGTCACCAGAGGACTTTTCTGCCTGTTTCCTTGGCTTCTAAGCCAAAGCAACCTGGGAATAAAAGCATTCAATCTATTGCAGTGTTCTAGTTCTTTCCAACTCTTCCCAACCCAGCCCACACTCCAGGAATATTCAGTCCAGAAAAGTGAGATTTTACAATATAGAAAAGCAACTCTCAGTCTTATCCAACTCTTTTATTTTAAAGACTTACTAATTTATCTGAGAGAGAGAGAGAGACAGACCATGTGCACACAGTGGGAAGAGACAGAAGAAGATGGGGAGAGAGAGAATCTCAGGCAGTCTCGATGCTGAGTGCAGAGACAGACAGAGCTCCATCTCATGACCCTGGGTTCACAACCTGAGCCGAAATCAAGAATCAGAAACTTCACCAAATGAGCCACTCAGGTACCTCTCAACTTTTTAAAATCACATTTAAGGAGTGTGACTGATATTATTAGCTGACTCAGTACCAATATCCTCTCTCCATCTGATGCAGAATCAAGATCTGACTCAGTGCATATTCCCCAGATTCTACTATAGCTAAGGACCTCTAAATGCTTAATAAAGTAGGAATTAAGAATTCTGTGAATTCTGGCCCTCTCAGCTTCTTCCTTCCATCTTTCTCCCTGGGACTCAGACAGATTCTACAGGTGTAGCAATCGGCTTGCAACTAAAATTCCTGTCATTATTCATGCTAAGAATAACAGAACATGTGCAAATACTGCACTAGGGTTTTCTATTATTTGCAGCCAAATACCCTCTTAACTGGTGGAAGCAGCATCTCTGTTTATAAGTCCTACACAGAAAAGCTATTCCACCCAGCATCATCAATACAGCTGTGAGGCTGCCCATTTCCATGGCAGCATTATGTCTCTATAATTGCCAGACAAATTAAATGTGGTTAATTGTCACATATTGTTCCCAGTTAGAGTGACGTTTGATGTTTATGGTAAAAACAATGCCATTAAGATGACTGAGTGTAGACACAAAAACCTCCCTAGAAGAGATGAAATCATTATCAGTAAGCCACACCTCATCAGAAAAGGGCTATGCTGGCTCAGGCATAGTTTATGGTGATTGTTGCAATGGCAAGGCAAGAGAAAAGGGCCAGCAGATTAATTAACAGCCTCATCGACTGGCTTTTAAACCCATCCCAATAAGTCTCTAAATATTGGTTTTATTGATGACAAGTGCAAGCTTAGTGCTATCACAAAGAAAGCACTGCCATAGTGTATGAGGATAGAGTCACAGAGCACACAAGAAAGTTTGACAAGCACCAGAAAACATTCTGTGGTAGAAAAGAAAATATTTGTCTTGCTACTCACACAGTAGAGCAACATTTCTATATCTTCTTTACTTCTCAAGAGGGCAGACCATTTTTATACTAAGTGAGAAAAGGAAGCACTAAAAATGGTGATCATGACATTCATCTGCTTCTCACCAATCAATATTTGTCCAAAACCGTTCCACATCACACTGCATGTAAATGAGACAATGCCAAAATTGCTGCAATCTGGCAGAATTCTTGGTATAGAGTGACTGTGATCCAAGCTCCAATGCTTGCATGGATCCCTTCACCAAGGAAATAGCCATTGTTCACGGGACACGGTGGAGCTGGTGTCCTAAATAGCCTATATTGGCCTAAATGGTCCTCAGCACTGGCTGTTCACCCGTCTGTCTATGCAAGGCAAAAATGCTTCAATTACAATGACACTATAAAAAGAATCATTGATATACTTGGAGAGACTGCTTACAAGGGTATCCGTCCACACCAAAGTAAATATCATATTGTTAATTGTGGCTGACATGAAATTTGCAAAAACACTTTAAGTTATTTGTATTACTAACAGCCATCTGAAGTCTTTTTTATTTCCTTAAATCTGCTGCAATTTTCTGAATGAATTTTTATGGACACATGTAAGGAAACAATTAGAAGTGCAAATAAAGAATTCCCTGAAGTCCCACTTATCTTGTGTGATTAGAACATTGGTAAACAAGTCCTTTGAAAGGTTCAGGCACTCTCTCCCATCTTCTCCTCACCAGGATATGATAAACCAATCTAGTGAAGAAAGAGTACAACTGACATCTGAATTATCCCCTTCGAGAGATATCATGTAACATTAAAAATTGATCTTTTTACCTTTTGATGTTCCCCGAACTTTCTCTCTCTGTTAGTCTGTAAGATTTTTCTTTTAAGCTAGAAGTAACAAATTTTTCAGGAAGACACTAGGATCCTTTTCCTCTACGAGTGGAAATGTATTTGGTATTCTATTCATCATAGTTCGGTCCTCCTCACAACACTATTATAAGTACTTCAATTATATGTATACATGGTATTTCTGTATATTCAAAAAACTATTGGTGGTATTCTCAGAAAGCCAGGATCTGTTTATAAATATGTTCAATATAAATGGAAAAATAAAAATTGAATATACAGCACTAGTCCCAAGCATGACAAGGAATCCATCACCTGCTCTGCCCTCAAGGGAGAGGAGACAGACACAAAAATAACAATAATACAAGTAGAAATTGATGTGTCAGAAGAGAAGTAAAATGAAATAATAAAGGAGTTTGAGGGGATGCTCTTCCTGGCTGGGAGACTGGTGAAGAATTCACACAAAGAGTCCACCTGCAAGGGTGCAGCAAAAGAAGTTTAAACAACTAAAGAAGCAGAGCCACACCTGATAGCATGCACAGAGGGACTAACAGGAGAAAGGCGGGCAAACAAGGCATAATAAATTCTGTGCTTTGTCATGAACGTTGGAAGCACGAAGTAGTGTGGGAGAAAGTAAGTCCCAATTAAGTAGATGACTCACATGAAATACACTGGCCTGAAGAAATTGAAACTTTATTAGATAATCATGACCTTTTTTTTTTTTAAGAGTTTATTTTTTAAACAGAGAGAGCGTGAGCAGGAGGAGGGACAGAGGGAGAGAGAGAATTTCAAGCAGACACCACAACAAATGCGGAGCCTGACACGGAGCTCCATGTCACGACCCTTAGACCATGACCTGAGCTGAAATCAAGAGCCTGACATTTAACCAAGCTGCCACCCAGGCGCCCCATTCTTGACAATGTTTATGACATGGTCATCCTACCACACGAAAGCAACAGTCACAGCCTGGAAAGGTCTTCTAATGCTATCGTGCAGATGAGTGAGTGGGGGCAGATTGCCAAATTTTGTCTCTAGCACACAGTGCTGCTCACAGAACACTCATCCATCTGAGGTCTTTTTCCTCAACCAGTCCTGCAAGGGATATTTGCTTGCTCCGGAAAGAAATACGCAAATTCATCAAACAATACAACTCCAAGTCACAGGGGATCACAGGTTTTAACTTCAATTCATGACAATTTTGAGATTTGGATTAAGACTCTCTCCATAATCTTTGTGACCCCGAAGAATTCCTAACTTCTTTAAACATCTATGCCTACTTATAACAATATCCCAAGTTTCCCCATAGTGTTCCAGCAAAAAGGAAACATATAAGAGATTTTCACATAGAAAAGATTCACAAATATATCAGTATAATTAAATTACATAGAATCTGAAAGAATGTAAATATAAATATATATATATATATCTGTTAAACACAATGCCGGTTCAATTTCCTTAAACACTTGACAAGACCTATTTTCTGTGAGATTTCTCGCTAACAGGCCCTCAGTCACATTAAGTGTTCGCAAAGTACATGGAAGTTGTATTTTATCGTACAGCTCTAATTGAGCTGTCTGGGTTAAAGAAGCCGAATGTTACGGAAACGTTTATTATACAAGCACACTTAATCTGAAGTTGGAAAGGAACATTTCTGTAGCTTCGGCTGTAATTTATCCCTGCAAAAGGCAAGAAAAAAGGCCTTTTATCACCCTCTCATTTCAGTGAATTATGTTTATGGAGTCCTTCTACGGCTATGAATCTGGTTTCACTCCAATGTGAAGAGGAGTTAAGTCCCAAATCTCTCTCAGTTGAATCTCATTATGTTCCTTGTCCCTTGTTTCCCATCCAGACATATGCCTTCCCCATACATACCGTGCAGTCACAGTCATTTACGCCTGCTCTTACTTATAGCAGCCATTTATTTATAGCAAGGCAAACAATGTGTAAATCTAGGTATCTGGAGACATTTATTATTTCAAATATTTTAGTTTCAAGTTAACTTTCCATTGGGGACTAAGTTATTTTTCTTGTTTTATTTATTTTTTTTTCAGATGGTGGTACGGTAAAGGAGAGTCTTCATTTTGCTCGATTGATGTTTTCCTCCTCTTTGATACTTTTGAATCTGATTATCTGGGTGACATTAGCAGCCAATAAGATTAAGTATACATAGATTAAGCACAGGAGGCAGAATTAAATAATTTTTCTCATTTTATTTTGTTCTACATTAAAACATCAAAGACTAATAAGTTCATCGAAATGGGCAGTATTACTTGTCAAGAATTCACCTGTGTTTTCTTATAACAAAGGAGATATTCTTTATGTATAGATCATAATGTTGCTTTCAAAATCTAAATTTATCTTAAAATTTAATAAACAAAAGCCTACATAATTTCATTGGAAACACTTCATATAACTGTTAGTCATCTAGAAAATAAACCTCCAATAAATAATAACAATTCAAATAAGGAAACAAAATATAGTGATGAAGAAATCACTCTTCCCAACATGAAAAAATCATGTGCTATGTAGTAGCACTGACTAATAGGCTCACTCATAGAGCAAACATTTATTGAGTGCTAACTATGGTTCAAGCACTCTTCTGGGTGTTTGTTAGATGACAGTGAACAGAGCCCCTCAAAATTTCTTCTGTTCATTGAACTTACATTCCAGCCAGATGAAAACCATTCCATAAAACAAGGAATAGGAAATAAGAAAAAATTACATAACCACCCAAAAGTGGTTGATTAATTTTATTTTATAAATTTTAATAAGGTAGAACACAAGTATTCCAAATGGAATTTGATCAGAATACCAACGTAACAATCTCCTCTCCTGTGACATAATAAACTTTTTTCTTAGAGCCATCTCTCTCTGAAAACTCTGGAAGAGGAACTGTTATTTCAGTATAAACCTAAAATAGTAAGTCAAGTCTTGATTCCAGCAACTATAGTAACATAAAACATGAATGGAATTTCATTTAACAAAAAAGTTTCTTAAGGTAGAGTAGAAGAAAAAGCACTTAAAAAGTTTGCTATCACACAACCAAATGTTGGGATTCAAAGCCACAGGTATTCTCTCCAAAGCTCTTCCCACAACACCTTGCTATGGCAGAAAGTGGTAGACCTAGAGAATGTGATGGAAACTCAAACACAACTACTGATATGGCAATTTCTTAAAATACATCAAAATTAAGTAACCATTGGGGCACCTGGTGGCTCAGTTGTTTAAACCTTGAACTCTTGATTTTGGCTCAGGTCTTGATCTCAGGGTCATGAGATCAAGCTCCAGATCAGACAGGGTCACTCAGCCCTGAGTCTGCTTGAGATTCTCTCTCTCCCTCTCACCCCTTCCCATGTTCTCACACACACTCGCTCTCTCTCAAACAAATAAATAAATCTTTAAAAAAAAAAAAAGTAACCATTAAGGGAAGTGATCAACCACCAAAAAATTGGTTTTTCCTACCACATTCAAATGTATAATACTCAAAAGCAATAATAAATGCACTCTTGAAGTGAAAACAACTAAGTACATTTTAAAAACAACAAAAATGGTTTATTATACATTGTTTTCAGATCCTAGATAGACAGGGCCAGTGAGTGTGGAGAGGATTGTTGTGGAGAACTCCTGGCTGTTCTCCACATATATTTTAAACTTTCTCACCTGTGTGCCTTTGCTCATATTTCTACAGAATTTCTGTCACTCCACATATTCAAATCATACCCTTCTGTACCATTGTCAGCAGGAAGACAGGCTCTTTCTTTCTAGTCTGCTCTCCTTCACTGTAACTTCATGGGAAGACTGGCTTTTCTTGTGAGAGCAAGAATACAGCCAGGAGCAAATGAAGCTAAATGTTTCCTTGTTCCCATCCAATATCGGAAACAGAGTTGCTTCTTCCCCCAAAGCCCCAATGTATTTTACCTGTCTCATTGGTCAAAATTAGCATGGGCCTATCCATCTATAAACTAATCCCTGACACGGGCATGGAATGGCCACAGTCAGTTTACACAAATCATTGGAACTAGAGCAGATGATAGGGGCTTAGCCAGTGTCCACCACACCATCTCCCAAAGCCCAATCCAATTAACTCTTTTGTAAAGCTTTCCTCCTCCTTTTTCACTCCTCTCTCTATTCTAGGCTACTTGTAACTTTCCACTTCTCAGACCTCTGACAAGATTTCTTCTTACTTATTTTATGACACTTGTCAGTCTTGTGCTTTATTATCATTATTAAATTCTAATCCATACATGACTTGGGATCCTTTGGGCAGCCTTTACTTATATCTCGTGTTTTCCTAAGGCCTGATTCAGTACTCCCTTCTCTACTCTGAAAATTCCCCCCAAATACCCAATACCAGAAGAACTGGTAGTGAGTAATGCCCATTTTATTTATGGACTCACAGAAGGAAAAGGAAAATGATTCAGCTCATATGCCTCACACCACAAAGCAGGACTTTCCAGGTCTTGCCCTGAGCACTCTCTCCCAAACCCCCATGCTCCTGATTCTGTGTAGCTAATTCCTGTCCAGATTTTTAAACACGAGACAGAGTCAGCAAGAAGTCTGTGTGGACATGACTGCCTTCATGTTCACCCTTCCTTGTTTTCTCCCTGTTATATATTTGCCATGGGTGAAATAGCATGGACTAGGTCCTCAATCTGAAAGTCACAGTATACCTGTTCCTTGCTTGTCTCTGCTTGGCCCTCCTGCTTCTGTCCTAAATAACAATAAATACAACAGTAAGAATAATTATAATGCTTGTCCCAATGTCCTTTGTCTCTAGCCTAAAAGAATGTTCCACTGTACTTCTCTAATCCTTGCAAAAATCTTCTATTTATGCCCGTCACTTCATCTGTAGTTATACTGGTGGTTGAAGGGTAGGAGTAAATTTCTTACGTGTGTGGTACATTTGTATATATCCTCTCTTCCTACAAGAGTGTAAGATTTTTGAGGAAAGACTCAATTTCTTTTTTTTTTTTTAAGATTTTATTTATTTATTTGACAGAGAGAGGGAAATCACAAGCAGGCAAAGAGGCAGACGGGGATGGGGGGAGCAGGTTCCCTGCTGAGCAGAGAGCCTGATGCGGGGTTTGATCCCAGGACCCTGAGACCATGACCTGAGGCCAAAGGCAGGAGCTTAACCCACTGACCCACCCAGATGCCCCGAAGACTCAATTTCTTACGGAACTTATGTACCATACCCCATTATCTCATTATCTTAACATTAAATAAAAGAGAAAAATATTATATATGTGCTGCAGTTACTAAAGGAATTTCAACTTAAAGTTTACTATAAAATAAAACAAAGTTTATTGAACTTTGTTCCACATGTTCTACAATGCTCAACCCTTATAGCTGCCAGATAGAACTCTTTCAGTCTGGGTACAGGTTCAAATGGGCCAGAATGTAACTTGGTTTTGTTTTTTTTGTTGTTTTGGGTTTTTTTTTTTGTTTGTTTGTTTACTTGAAAGACCAGAATCATTACATAACATCCCCACTTTATATATCTTTTGCCAACATCATTAAGTTTTTAGGAGATAGATTGAATGTAAACGTTTCTTCTCTGAGAAGATATATATAAGGGCACTGCTTACCCTTAGGGAATTTCTACTTTCAAGAGCTAAAATACCACTTGAACGGATTTTTTTAGAGAGCACGAGTGGTAAAACCTCACTTCTAAAAGTCATTGTGTACAGCTTCTTGCTTGCCTCTGTTGGGTCCTTGGCTTCAGCCTTAAATGACAATAAAAATAACAATAACAATGGCAACAGCAACAATAAAACTAGTATCTGACTTTCATTGAGTACTTACTATGTGCCAGTCACTGTCCTAAGTATTTTTCATACATAACCAGATTTAATCACAATGTTAACCAAATTCAATTTCATATGAGATAGGTTTGGTTATTTTCATTGCATAGGTTAAGAAATCAAAGTATAGAGAAAATATTTGTCCAAGACACTAAATAGAAGATTTAAATCAACCGCTGAATAACTTTGTTCCATTCTGCAGAGACTTGCAACCAGCGATGGCCAGTCTAAGTGAGTGTCTGGATATAGAGTGCTGCCCCCTTCCTGGTGAAGAGTCAGCTTGGAATCTAGCCCCCTGACCTGCAGTCATTCTACTTCAGTTTCATTATGTGTGGCATTTAAACATCTGCTTGACTTGACCTCTGCCTTGGCTTTTACCCAGTTTTCCTTTGGGATCAGTAACGGTATGAGCTGAACTTCGTAGCTAAAGCCTGATCCCCTTACCAGGTCCTGTTCTCTTAGCTCCCCAGACAAGACTCTGCTTCCCCTCTCACCTTAGTCACAGACTCAGGCCTTTGAATTACACTGAGACCCTGAAAACCTCTGTGGCTGGAAAATTCACTTCCAGAGTACGCTAATATCCTGAAACAACAAGTCCAAGGGACAGAGGGCATGGGCCTCCCTGAGCTGTCAGAGATATTCTACCTTTTAGTGAATTAAATCTTAAGCTTTAAAGGAAATCATTTAGGAAATGATTAGGAATCATTTAGGAAATCAGTTAGGGGACTGAAATTATGAGAGAAGCCATAAAAACACTTACATTCATTTTAAAAAGTGCACATAAACAAATAGAATAGCAATATTTTACACATCTAGGGGTGCCTGGGTGGCTCAATGGGTTAAGCATCTGACTTCAACTCAAGTCATAACCTCAGGGACCTGGGATTGAGCTCTGTGTATCAGGCTCTCTGCTCAGTGAGGAGCCTACTTCTCCCTCTCTCTCTCTGCTCTTCCACCTGCTGGTGTTTTCTCTCTCTCCCTCTCTCTCTCAAATCAATAAATAAAATCTTTAAAAATATATAGTATTTTACATATCTAAAATTAACAATAATGGGCTTTATACAATTACTGTCAATTTGCAATACCTTATTTATTATAATTTTATGTTTTAATTTTTAAGTTTTCCTCTCTCTGTAATTTTTTATGTCATGTATATAATTCACTTTGGATGAACTACTTAACTTGAAGAAAAGACATGTTTTGCAAAAACAAACACTGTTTTTAGATTTAACACATCTCCTTAAAAAAGAATCACGGAGACAACCAATGTAAACATAAAAGCTAGTGTTTACTGACTGCTCAGTACATGTTTGACATTATTATTGTTGCTGTATTTGTTGTTGTTGTTGTCAAATTAGAGATGAAGAAAATAAGGTTAATAACATCCTAACAAAGATTATGTGGCATGTGGCAAACAAAAGGTTTAATTAGTGAGAATGCCTAGAGATTCTGAAACTCCACCTCATCTAGGAAGTTTATAATTCTATGACCAAAATTATAAGGAGGCCTAGAGCCTTTAAGGATTTGTGAGTTCAAAAAGGGATGATTTAAGAACTGAGAAGACACAGGATGCATAAGTAGAATTTGAGGCTGAACCTTGGGTTGCTGAAAAATGCAGAGAGGACACTGACTCTGGAGATTTTCTTGTGAGCAGAATGTAAATAACATTGACTGAGGTGTGAGTCAGATGGATTCAAAGAACCACTTTGACATGGTACCAACATAACTTCTCCAGGAAATGGAAATAATACTATCTAAAGAAAGCAGTCTTCCCTGAGATTTCAGGAGAAATTAGAATGGAATTTATTTTAAAACGAAAATACTGCGAAGAATCAGAAATCTTAAACAAAGGAAACCAACAAAGAATCATATTGATGCATCTCAAGCCTATGCTTAACTAAAGGACCTACTTGAAAGTGCCCCTTTGAATTATTGACTTGTGTATGCCTTGCCCTTCATCCCAAAATGTGCTCACACCTTTTGGGAGTTATTAAAGTTGTATTTATGCATTCTCTGCCTCAACACGTGAGAGCAAAAAGAAGGGGTCTTGAATACGAGTCATTAACACTAGAATGGTGGACTACAATAGGAAAGCAGAGTTAAGGGGGTGAAGCTGAAACTGGACAAACTAGAAATTCACCCACATTGAGGAGTTATGAGTTGAACAATGCGTAAGCCATAAGGCAGGCAGAGTCCAGCAAGACTGCAATCAGAGGGCGGGCAAGAGCAGTAAGTTAGGAATCAAGCAGATACAGGGAAGGCAGATCCTCACAGCTCCCAGACATCAGGCAAATATAGGTCAGAAACCAAGAAGGCAGGCCAAAAACAGAAGGCATAGCTGTCACAGAGCAAAGGAAAGCAGATGGCTGAAGCCCTGGACAGGCAGAGTAAAGCCACTAGTTCCATAGAGTGAAGAGAGAGGGCAAAGGTAGTGAGAAAACAGATTCATGGGCACAGGCAGAATTATGTTTTGTGCTTTTATGCACAAAAGTAGCAGAAACAGTATTGATTCTAACAACATAACCTGTTTAACACTGAATTCTGAAATTTTCTCTTTGTATTTAATTGAATATACTATTAGTAAACACAAACAGTATACTTTATTATCTATTTGCCTCTTTCTCAAATGACTAGTAATTCAAAATAGTAATCTAAGAAAATTTTCTGTTGCTTCCTAGGGAATCACTGATATTCCCAAAACTAAACTGTCCCACTCAGATGTCAATAAGAGTGGCCATAAAAAAAATACTAATAGTGGTCATAATCAAACACTCCTGAGATTCTAAGAATTGGAGATGACACAAACAAATGGAAAGATGTTGAGGAACTGGAAGAACAAATATTGTTAAAATGTCCATACTACCCAAAGCAATCTACAGGTTCAGAGCAATCCCTATCAAAATATCAATAGCACTTTTCACAGAACTAGAATAAATAATCCTAAAATTTCTGTGGAATCACAAAAGACTCCAAATAACCAAAGCAATCTTGGAAAAAAAAAGAAGAAGAAGAAGAAGAACAAAACTGAGGTATTATAAATTCAGGTTTCAAGATATACTAAAAAGCTGTACTAATCAAAATAGTATGGTACTGGTACAAAAGTAGATCAATAGAACAAAATAAAGAGTCCAGAAATAAAGCCACAATTATATGGTCAATCTATTCTTGACCAAAGAGTCAAGAATATGCAACAGATGGTGTTGGGAAAACTGGACAGCAACATGCAAAAGAATGAAACTGGACCACTTCCTTACACCATACACAAAAATAAATTCAAAATGCATTAAAGACACAATGTGACATCTGAAACCTTAAAAGTCCTAGAAGAGAGCACAAGCAGTAATTTCTCTGACATAGATCATAGCAACATTTTTCTAGATGTCTTCTGAAACAAGGGAAACAACAGTGAAAATAAACTATTGGAACTGTATCAAAAATAAAAAGCTTCTGCATAGTACAAGAAACAATCAATAAAAGTGAAAGACAATCTATTGAATGGGAGGAGATATTTACAAATGACATATGCAATAAAGGGTAGTATCAAAGCAGATAAAGAACCTACAAAGCTCAACACCAAAAAACCCCAAATATCCAATCAAAAAATGGGCAGGAGATATGGACAGACATTTCTCTAAAGAAGACAAACAGATGTCCAACAGACATGAAAAGATGCTCAACCTCATTAATCATCAGGGAAATGGATATCAAAACCACAATAAAACATCACTCCACTCCTATCAGAATGGCTAAAAACAAAACCTCAAGAAACAACAGCTGTTAGCAAGGACATTGAGAAAGAGGAATCCCTATGCACTGTTGGTAGGAATGAAAACTGGTGCAGCCACTGTGGAAAATAGTGGCTAATTTTTAGAGGAATTTCCAGTGTATGGAAGGGTATAGAATTACCATATGATCCAGTAATTCCTGTACTAGATATTTACCCAAATTATATGAAGACACTGATTTGAAAAGATATATGCATGCTTATGTTTATTACAACATTACTTACAATAGCCAAGATATAGAAGCAGCCTAAATGTCCATCAATAGATAAATGAATAAAGAAACTGTAGTATATACATATGTATGTATGTATGTATGTATATACACAATGGAATGGAATATATACAATGGAATATTACTTTGCCATTTAAAAAGAATGAAATCTTCCCATTTGCAACTACATGGATGGATCTAGAGTGAATAGTGTTAAGTGAAATAAGACAGAGAAAGAAAAATGCCACATGATTTCACTTATGTGTGGAACTTAAGAAACAAAACAAATGAACAAAGGAAAAGGAGACAAACCAAAAAACAGACTCTTCAATATAGGGAGCAAACTGATGGTTTGTTTTGAGCACTGAGTAAAGTATAGAATTGTTGGATCAATATATTATACACCTGAAACTTACTCTTTATGTTAATTATGCTGGAATTAAAATTTTAAAAATAAAAATTTTTAAGGAAAAAAGAAATATGTTTTAATGTAGGAAGTCACTGCCCTGAAACCCCTAAAAGCTCCTCACAGGCCTGGCTGCCTAGCCCTCTCCCAGGACTCCTCCTGCCCATGACATAGCCATGATGCCTAGATGCAGAGGCATCCAGGATCCCTTTCCAGGTCATGGCTGGTCTCTATACTGAAGGGTCAGGACCATGCCTCATCAGTTGTCCAAAGTTCTGAATATCACTTTGGGGAGTCATATATACTTTCATTTAACCAACTGAGCACCTGTTGCCTTTGAGGACACTAAGAAATTGCCTGTGATCACCATCCGCACTATCTTCACCATTCAGCTATTCCACTTTGGTGTTGTCAAATGCCAGGATCCTCAGTCATAAAAGTTCTCATACCTCCCAACGTCCACTGCCTTGTCATACACACTCTACACTTGTCATCCCACACTACAAATGCAAGACAATAACCACTGACACCCCCCACCCCATGGCTTTGGCTGAAGCTTTGGATCCCTTTATTTTACCCTATTGAAAGTTCTGGATTTCTTTATCTGCTGTGGATAATTAATGTCCATTTTTGTTACCTTACTTAATATTTCACATGATTGACTCTCCTGTTCTAGTACTGCTTTTTCTTTTTCATTTTCAGCATTATTTTGGACATTTTGCTCCCTGTATTTACTTTCTTACCTACTAGGACTCCCTTTACATCTTTGATCTGTCCTCTCATTAAAATTCAGAGTCCACACCAGTCTTCTGCTTTGATTGAAATGAGTAATTCTTTCCTGTGCCCATGTTTGGCAGGCATTTAATAGTAATTAAAGATTTCCCTGATCTGTTCATGGGGCTTTCTGATAATCAACAGGAAGTCACTTTGATTGATAGTCACTGTCACAAAAATAGGAAGGCAGAACCTCTTAACAAATTTCCATGAAAAAATATTCAGTAGATGAAATGTTCCAAATGAATGTCCAGACATATTTAACCTCAAAGCACCGGTTTTTTAAAAGGACAATGTGAGCTTTATTGTCTAGCAACCATATCAAAGTAGAGCCTGGAATAGGAATTCTGAGGGTCCCTGAGGCCTGAAAAAACCCCTAAGGTTCCTTTTTTTCTACTCATTAGTGGGAACTCTTTGGTGGTGTGAGGGATCAACTAGAAATCTATAGCAATAAAGCTGGTGGTGAGACTGTCCTGGCAGGTGAGAAATTAAGACAGGAAGTGAATCCTGTGGGCTTTAAAATAATGAGGAGAAATGGCAAAACCAACAGCAGTGGGTAAAGGGCATGAACAGCTAAAGAGTCTCCATGGGTCATCATTGGAAAACATATTATTTCAGTATATATTCTCTTGATTTAGTGCCTGCTGCCTGAGGTCTGTGGTATCACTAAAGCTAATAAATCATTGCTCTAGATGACAGCCTGAGCACCTGTGTTTTATCATACAGCAGGAAACCCTGTAAATTACCAAGAGAAGCAACTAGTGACCATGCAGCAGAGCTAAGAGAATCAGTCAAAGCCTCAGTCCATTAAGACCATTTCATTTTATTTGCAGGTGCATTAAAAGAAATAGGGAGCACTGAAAAAAAAGATGAGCCCCAGCCTTTTGATTAGCATTTAATGAGAACGACACAGGGCGGCTAGAGCAGACTCCTAATGGTCTACAGATGGAATACATCCACGGTGGGACCTCACCTGCTTCTATCTGCCCATTGGCTATGCTGCAATTTAGCTTATAAAAGCAACAGGACAACTTCAAGGGAGTGAGTTTGTGGCAGAAACAGAAACCTTGCTTTGTGCTTTTGTGCCTTTGAGCTTTGTTTCGTAGAGAAAGTTGGCTTATGGATTCACTTGGTATGTCATACTTTTAAAAACTTTTGATTCCATGCCTTCCTCTCAAACAAATTGGCCAGGAAAAAAAAATGCCAACGTTGGATATACTTCTCTTAGCAAATTCATCAAAGTGAGTAAGCTCACTCTTTTTCCCCTTAACTTTTTATTTTAACTACTTCTGTCTTGTTACAATAACCTCTATATTCTTCAGCATTCACCAGAGGCAGAGTAAAAGGAAGCTTGACTAAAGAAGCTGTGTGTGCCACTCACTTAATGGAGCCATCAGCCATAAGACACACGTTCACAAGGAGACAACCTGCAACAGTGCTTTTGTCCAAGCACTACTTGACTTAAAGTCTCCTGTCATTAAAAGAAAATCAAGTGCTCCTAACTTAGGTCAAGAGGACATTAAACTGTGTAGGGCCAGGTTTTTGACTACCTAGAGATCATTAATCTGGGTTGAATACATGCAGTATTATACTAAGGTCACACTTCTTTACACGGAAGGACTCAGAATATCCTTGCTGGGCTTCCAAATACAAGGCCAAGAGACCAGATTTCAGCATGCCAACTTCTGGAAGACCAAAGAAAGGGAATTCTCACTATCTCTAATTGTCTATTCCTAAAATAGCCAGATAGCCATAATTCAGCAAAAAACCAATAGCTCTCTATTCCTTGTCATTCACTTAGAAACTGTGAGCTGGATAGGGACATACAGTAAGCAGTAGAGCTTCTCTTCACATACTCCCTCTCTGCTGAATATCGGAAGTAAGTCCTGTAGGAACATCAATAGAAAGATGCCCATTCCGTGCCTCTCTGTGACTGCTCAGCCAGTTCTCAATTATTCAGGGAGAAGTCCTGCCATATTCTGGGCAATTTTCATTCTGTGTATTCCTTATACTCTGTCATCCTCTCTTCACATGCTGTCCGCTATTTCTGGTTGTGCCATTGCTGTGGTGACAGAAAGAAGCATCACCCATCAGCAACACCCCCCCCCACAAGCCATGCCAATGGCACTTCAAGCAGGGCTGCTAGAGTAAGTACTCCATCAACTTCCACCTCTCAAAGCTGTCAGCCCAAGATGATGTATCTACAAAGGGATTTCAGAGCTTTATAAGCAAATAATGCCGCTTCCAAAGCACATATTAACTTAGCAAACAATACGCTTAATTCAGCATGTGCATTTGCATATTTACACAGAAGCCCCTGATGCTTATTTGCCTAAGATAATGAAAGAGCATCCAAGGGACCTTCTCCACTGGAGACTTCTCCAGTACAGAAAAAATGAAGGGCTGATTTAAAGTTTTAATTTCCTTTTTCTGTGGGGAAGAGTCATTGTTTAGATTACTTTAGATAATCCATAGTATCTGATAAAAGAGGGATTGGACCAAAATAGAAATTCTTACCAATTGTTTTCTTTGCAGCACTGCTGATTTATTTCAGTATGTTTTGCCAAATTTTCTTCAGACTGCCACATTTTCTTCAGTCTGAAATGAGGTTAATAACACCTGTAGAAAGACAGGGAGTCCTAATGATATGTAAAGCTGTGAAGTCCAACAAAGTTTTATAGTAATGTGAAATCCTAACACTAGAAATTAGACTAATAAGCTATCTCTACTCGCAGCTGTCCACAGAACAAATGGTTACTCACAAACACCCTGGGTAATCAATTAAGAGCAGCTTCAACAGAATTCCTCCTTTCAGATTTTCATACCTTAAATTTTTTTCTTTTGGTATAATAGTCTCGAATATGATTTCTCTAGTACATCCTATATAGGCATGCCTTCCAAAACTCTTTTTAGATTATTAAACAATAGAAATAATCAGATACTCAACATTTCCTTTTCTCAGGTAAACTGAGCTGTTTATCATAAAAATCATCAGTTGATTTGAATGGAGAAAGACATCAAAGAGACAGATAAGAACAATAAGCACCTGGGTGGCTCAGTGGGTTAAAGCCTCTGCCTTAGGTTCAGGTCATGATCTCAGGGTCCTGGGATCAAGCCCCACATCGGGCTCTCTGCTCAGCAGGGAGCTGCTCTCCCCACCCACTGCCTGCCTCTCTGCCTACTTGTGATCTCTGTCTGTCAAATAAATAAATAATCTTTTTAAAAAAAGTTAGATAAGAACTGATTTTACTTGCATACTAAATGACTATGAATGTATAAAACCATAAGGAGTTTGCAGAAAATCTACTACTGGAACTAATAAGTAAGTTTAATAAAGTAAGGATACAAGATCAACATACCAAAAACTGTAGTCCTATATACTAGTAACAAACAATGGGAAAAGGTAATTTAAAAATCAATACCACTTACAGTAATATCAAAAATCAAGGTCATGTGCCATTGAAATAACAAGTGACAAATGGGTTAATGTGACAGAATATTCAAAAATAAACCCATACATATACAGTAAATATGTTATAGACAAAAATCCAAGGCAAATCAATGGAGAAGGGAAAGTGTTTTCAACAAATAGCATTGGAACAACTATATAAATGTATGAAAAAGTGAAAAAAGGGAAATTGACTCCTTCTTCATACCATGGATAAATGTGACCTGAGATGGATATAGACTTGAACTTAAAGCTAAAATTCTAAAGGCTTTAGAAGAAAAAACAGAAGACTATTTCTATAACTTGAGGTCGAAAAAGATTTCTTAGGGAACACAAAAAATACTAACCATGAAGTACTAACTTTATTAAAATTTAAAACTCATCCAAAGACACTCCTAAGAAAGTGAAAAAGGAAGCTACCAGCTGGGAGTCTATATTTGTAATACTCTTATCTGACAAAGGACTTATATCCTAAATATATAAAGAACTCAACGATAAAAAGACAAAAATCCAATTTTAAAAATGCAAAAAAGTTTTGCATTCACACTTCCTAAGAAGATACAGGATTCACACTTCACAAAGAAGACATGGAATGGCCAATAAACACATGAAAGGATGTCCAACATCATCAGTCATCAGGGAACTGCAAATTAAATCCAGAGTACAGTGACACTTCCTACTCACTAGAATAACTAAAATTAAAAAGACTCTCATAAATTGGTGGTAGAAATGTAAAATGGCATAACCATATTGGAAAACTATATGGCAGTGTCTTAAGACAAACATACACCTACTCTGTGATCTCTTCCATCCCTAGGTGTTTACCTAAAGAGAAATGAAAACATGTCCACACAAAGATTTTGATGGAAAGCTTTCTAAATAATGGCCAAAATGCAAAAAAACACACATACATACCATCAACCAAAAAATGGGTAAACAAAATGTGGTATATATCCGATAATACTAATCAGCATTTAATGTTTAAAAATGAACTACTGATATGTGAAACAACATAAGTGAACCTCAAAAACATCATGTCGAGCGAAAGAACTAGACATAAAGGAGCACATAATTTATTATTCTGTCACAGGAATGAAGTTCAAAACTAGACAAAACTGATCTATGGCACTAGAAATCAGAGCATTGATTGCATACTGGGAATCAAGACAGCCTAGAAGAAGGATCAGTAAAACTTTCTGGAATGGTGAGAATGTTCTGCATCGTCTTTGGTTTGTTGGTCACATGGACAAATGTTGGTCACATTTGTCTAAATTCATTGACCTATACACTTAAGATCTGTTCATTTTACTGTATATAAATTTTACCTCAATAAAAAGGAAAAGGAAAGAGAAATAATCACATGGAAAATATATATAATCAATTCTATATTACCCATGTCCAAAATATAGAGTGTACTAATAATATTATTTAATAATATTATTATTCATTGAACCCATGCAAACTGATATCATTAAATACTCATTGAACATTTGCTGTATAGTAGAAACCTCTTTAGGTGAGCACATTTGATAGATTTTGCTCATTTTATCCTCATGATAACCAGATGAAGATACTTTTTTTATTATCACCCCCACTTTACAGATGAGGAAACTAGAGCTCAGAGAATTAACTTACTCAGGATCACAAAGTTAAAAAGGTAAAGATTAATAAGAAACTTGATCAGAAAAAGATATATTGTATCTAAGTGGTGAAGAGTACTAAAAAAAGAGAATGTAAAAGTTTCATGAATTCAGGGTAATATTAATCATGATGATAAAGAGAGCTAAGATTTATTGAGCACTAACTATATGTCAGACAACTCTAAATACTTAGAGAATTTTAATTTATTAATTCCTCACAATGACTCTGTAAAACAAGTATTGTTATCCTTGTTTTTACCAATGAGGAAATTGAGACAGGGAGAGTTTGAATCATTTGGCCAAGATGCAACACAAGTAAACAGCAGAAATTGCCAAAATATTAGAGAACAGACAAAATAAAGAGAAGGAACCTGCAAGATGTTTGCATTCCTGAAAACTCAGAAGTGAGATGTTATCCCTCAAGAACACAGTTGAGGGATGCCTAGGTGACTCAGTGGGTTAAGCCTCTGCCTTTAGCTCAGGTCATGATCTCAGGGTCCTGTGATCAAGCCAGCATCAGGCTCCCTGCTCAGCAGGAAGCCTGCTTCCCAGTCTCTCTGCTTGCCCCTCTGGCTACTTGTGATTTCTCTCTCTGTCAAATGAATAAATAAATAAAAGCTTTACAAAAAAAGAAAGAAAGAAAGAAAGAAAGAAAGAATACAGTTGAAAGTTAGCCATGTTAAGAATGCCCTAATTAGAAAATTCATAAGCAAAGCAAGTAATAGGGGAGAAAGTAACATATTCCAGCTATATTCATCTTCAGGGGAGGACTTAGGAGGTGCTTGGGAGGGAACTGTACATTGGATAAAAGATGCAACCCCAAGAGGCTAGTCTCAGTTGTACATTGTGATCGAATATTCTCTATCTAATAGAACTTCTGAGATACCACAGGGACATTGAAGTACAAACTGACACAATCTCGGGCTTTACTGTAAACCAACTACAGCTTTATGAATGTACATAGCTTCAGTTGTTCTGCCAGCAATATTACTGCATAAGTTAAGCCCCAGTCTAGGGAACAGTAAAGCACATTTTTCTTCTGCGGTAGCCGGCAGTTTGGGCATGACACTCCAGGAGTTGCTGCCATTGAGGGAACTTGAGACTGCTCAGTGGGGCAAGAATAGGTTAATGTGAACAGGTGCATATGAACAAGAGAGTGTCTTTTATTGTGAGATTATAAAATCATCCTATTAAGTACAAAATGTTGACTCGAAAAGGAAAAAGCTATGACAATCTGTCTTGATGGGATGCAAAACAACTCTTCTTCCCTATGCAGTTCAGCTCTGTCTCCTTCCTCACAATGATGAACTCGATCACATCTCTCCGAGGGCTGACATTTACCAGCAAGCTTGGCAGCAAGGGAGACAAACCCAGTCATTCCTAAGGGCTGAGCAAGAGGACAGATGAACTTTAAGTCTCTTACTTACCATTTTACACACTTGGGCTGCAGGCTGAGGGAGAGAAACCAGCTCAGTGGGCAATTGAAGGCAATGTGGTCTTGACCGGCTTTCCTACTGCAAGAACACCAGGTGAACGCAAAGATTTGTTTCTAATATGCTAGCAGAGAAATTTGAGACTGGAAAGTCAAATCCAGAGATAAACACTTAAATTTTTTAACAGGCTAACTCTAAGCATATGCTCTAGGAACAAAACTGAAGAAACATCCAACAGCAGGTATTTTTCTTTTTCTTGGGAAATTTGAGAAACTCTTTTTCACTAACTTGGGGGCAAAACTGTGTGAAATGATGGTTTCTAGTATATTGGCTTTTATCCCTCGTTTCTTGAATACAGAGAAATTTTTGTCTTGAAAATCACTCAGTAATGACAATGAGGACAATACAGTGCATTTTGCTTTGATCATTGCAAGGATGAAACAATACTACCTCAATTATCTTTTAACCACTAGAAATACCTGATGTAACCAGGTACATCTTTCATATAAAACATATGAGTGTTTTCTCTGTAAAACACCAGTACATATATATAATGTGACACTGGAGGTGGCATGGCAATTAAGGGTATAATTGCTGTAATTACTGATGGAATTACTCATATTCCTCTATGCTACTTTTTCTAATTATCTTGGTTTAATGAAAATGTGTATTTTTGCATTGAACAGGATGTGGCCATCATTTGGCTGCCTGCCTGGGATGATGTACAGTGTCTGTCCCTTGAATGAACATAGAGCAGAGAGGTCACCACTTGTTTGCAGGAAGAAGGTTTCTGGAACACAACAGGCAATTTAAATGCATGTCATGAACATCCTGAAAAAGCTCACAGATGGGTTTCATTGGAAGAAATATAACAGTAGGGGGGACATTATCCTAGAAGGAGCCCAATAGCTTTACAGTCTTCAGACTTTAATGAGAATGACTTGCAAAAATAGTACAAAGGCTTCATACTGTTTGTCCATTCTTCTTCTAGTCTCTGACTCAAAAATGGATTCAAACAGCTCCATTTTTCCTGATTTTGTTACATTCTTTATCACAAGAGTGAGGCCTGAAAGATTGGTGCTTTAAACATTCTGACAAATCCAAAACTTAAAAGAAACCTACTCTGTCTCTTTTTATTTCATGTATTTTAAATTCCTTGGAAACTTAATTGGCAGGTTATACTGCTTATTTATTCATCTATCAGCCACTTGGACATAGGTTAAATAGACACCCATTGAACAAAGACTATATGGTCATTCAAAACATATATCTAATATATTCTGTTTTTTCTAGGAGTAAAATGTACTTTGTAAATTCAGATAACTATTGGTGTCACAGCCACTTGGTATCACTTATCAGAAGAGCTATAGTACTTTATTATGTCCATGAAAATCTTGGAAGGGAAACAAAAATAAAACTAGGAAAATTATCTTGATTCAATCACTCAACAATTCTAAAGATCTGCTTTCAGAGCCTGTATTAGTCTCCTAGTGTTGCTGTCAATAAATTACCACAATATGAGTGGCTTAAGACAATACAAATTCATTATCTTACAGTCATGGAGGTCAGAAGTCTAAAATGCATCATTAGAGCTGTATTCCTTCTCAAGTTCCAGGAAAGAATTTGTTTCCTTGACTCATAGCCACATCACTCCAACTTCTGCATCTCCTCCCACTATCTTGCTTCATGCCTACAAGGATCCTTGGGATTACATGGGGCCCATCCAGATAATCCAGAATAATGTCCTTTTCTCAAGGTCCTTGACTTAATCACATCTGCAAAGATCCTTCTGTCATAGAAGGTAACATAGTCACAGGTTCTGGAGATTAGAATGTAGACATCTTTAGCGGCCATTATTCTGCATACCACAAAGTCTTTTGTTTTAAATTGGAAGTAGAGGAATCCTTTGCCTCGCCTTCTCTTAATTTATATTTTTTTCTTTAAATCAAACTTTTCTGGAGAGAAGTCAATTACTGTTTTTATTAATCCAATTTTTATAAAGCTAAAAAATGTAAGAAATTGCATGTTGCATGTTTAAGTCACAGAGCTGTTTGTTACCCTTCCAGTTTTCATTCGCCTAGTCAATGAATGGATGTTTCCATCATGAAAATTAGAACCAAGAGAATATACACCCAGGTATGTGTTTCTAAATTAAATTAAAAGCCACTTTTCAGTTTAAACTATTGTCTCCTACCTCTCTTCATGCACTGACATAACTACTGCATAACTTTTTTCCTGACTATCCAAGCTTCTCACTCTCCTATTCTCAGACTTCTACTCAAGTCCTTCACCTCTTTTTGCGATATCCTTTTCATTGTTTATTGACGCCCCCTTCTGGTAATGTTTGAGTTCATGGCAATCCCAAAATTTCCCTTATCACACTGAATGCTGAGTTAACAAACTGAACAAACCAGAAATAATTAAACCAGAAATAATATAGCTTCCTTGGGGGCAGCTACTGTTATCTTATGTGTTTTTGTACCTTAGTGGACACTTCTGAACCACCCTAAAAGGCATTCATACATGTGTCAGGAATGGAATAAGGATATATAGCTACACAGCAGAAAAAAAGTTTCTGAGTAGGAAGATAAACAATAATCCTGGATAAATACTCCTGGAGAGATCCACACTATAACAGTCCTTCAGTATTAGTCTCACCTACCCAGTGATCATGTAGAAACGAAACTCATCAACATAAATGACACAGTAAATAAGATAATCAATGAATCATTACCTAACTGGTCACCAGCTCAGATGGATATATATAAACAAAAACATAAATAGATAATAGCAATACACAGCGAGTATCCTATGTGTCTTCTGTGTCCTAGGGCAAACTGACAAGATCAGGTGACAAACCCTCTTTATTTTTATATCACATATTTTAAATGCCTTGGAAACTTAATTGTCAGATAACACCATCAGTTAATTTATCAACCTGCTGGCAAAATTAGGTAAAAGTTGTAGTATATGAATTTTGTGCACATTCCTAAGGTATAAGTCATATCACATTCTTCTAGTTCTATAAATTCATAAATTCAGAAACCATTTATTGAATACCTTCTATATACCAGGCATTGAGATAGATATGAGTCAAGGATTAAAAAATACAATAACTTTTGCCTTCATGGACAGTTAACATTCTAGTGAGGACCATAGATAATGCTCATGATAAATAAATCAAAGATATGTTTGATAATGTTATGTTCCAATGGGAAAAATAAAGCAGGGGAAAGGATGTGAATTGTTGAGGGTGTGAGGAGATCAGATTTTGGACAAAGTAGCCAGGAAAGGCCTCACTGAAAAGGAGACTTTTAGTTAAAGTGGGAAGGAAGTGGATCAATTAGTCATGCATGGTATCCTGAGGAAGAGCATTTCATACAAAGGGGATAGCAAGTTCAAAGGCCCTATGGTTGCGAGGTAGAAGTTAAGAAGGCTAGTATGGTGGAAGCTGAGCGAAAAGGTTGAGAGTGGTAGGAATAAAATCAGAGGGAAAATGAGGAGACAGATGCTATGCAGTTTGTAGGTCATGACTAAGACTTTTTCAGAATGAAATGGGAAGGCATTAAAATATTCTGAACAGAGTGGTCACATAATATGACCCATGCTCAACAAGGTCAATCTGTCTTCTACATTGAACATAAGCTAAAGAAAATTAAAGGCAGAATCGGGACAGAAATGATGGTGGCTTGGACCAGGTCGCTATCAGTAGGCACAGTAATAAATGGTCAGATTTTGAAGAGGAGAGTCAAAAGAATTTGCTGAAAAAGTAGACTTGGGGTATGACAGAAAGAGAAGAGTCAAGGATTAATTCAAGGTTTGAGGCTGAACTACTGGAAAAATGGGGTTGTCACAATTGAGATGAAAAAGACCATAGGAAGAACCAACTTGAGGGGTGAAAGTGTCATGATCACCAATTTCAGCTTGCATTGGTGATGGGGAGAAGCTCTTCCCCACATACCACCATGCAATTCTCAGGACATCATTTGGGCATCCTATAATATAACTCAACCATTACATTATCTATCTGGACATAGCATCAGATTCCACTGGTTAAGGGCTCAGTCCTACAAGACTGTTCCCATCTTCAGAAGCCAGTTGAAAGCCCAGATTGTTACCTGTGCTTATTGCCAACTGGTTATGAATCAGATATTCCTATGACTCCCTCCTTCCTGGGTCCAATTAATTGACTAGAGCAGCTCACTGAACTCAAAGAAAATTTTTTCTTGTTAGATTACCAGTTTATTATAAAAGTTTATAACTCAGAAACAGCCAGATGTAAGAGATGCATAGCCAAGTTATGTGGGAAAGGGTAAGAAGCTTTCATACCTTCTCCAGGCACACCACTTTCCCCAAATCTCCAAGTGTTCACCACCCACAAGCTCTCTGAACCCTGTCCTTTTGGGTTTTATGAAGGTTGCATTACACAGGTCTGATTGATTTAACCATTTGCCATTGGCAATTGAACTCAATCTCCAGGCTCCATCTCCTCACCTAGGGAGTGGAGGGCCTGAAAGTTCCCTTCTAATCACAAGGTTTATCGCCCTGGCATCCAGCACACAAACATACACACACCCCTTAGGTATATTACAAAAGTCACCTCATTCACATTACAAAAAGCCTATATGTCTCTCATCACTTGGGTACTTCCAAAGTTTTTAGGAACTCCATGCGAAAAATGGGGATAAAGACCAATGTATACTATGCAACCATCAAAAGAAATGAAATCTTGCCATTTGCGACAACATGGATGGAACTAGAGTGTATCATGCTTAGCGAAATAAGTCAAGCAGAGAAAGACAATTATCATATGATCTCCCTGATATGAGGAAGTGGTGATGCAACATGGAGGCTTAAGTGGGTAGGAGAAGAATCAATGAAGCAAGATGAGATTGGGAGGGAGACAAACCATAAGTGACTCTTAATCTCACAAAACAAACTGAGGGTTGCTGGGGGGAGGGGGGTTGGGAGAAGGGGGGTGGGGTTATGGACACTGGGGAGGGTATGTGCTTTGGTGAGTGCTGTGAAGTGTGTAAACCTGGTGATTCAACAGACCTGTACCCCTGGGGATAAAAATATATGTTTATAAAAAATAAAAAATTAAAAAAAATTTTTTCAATAAAAAAAAAGACCAATGTATATTTCTTATTATAAATCACAGTGTCACAAAGGGAAATTCAAAAGCCTAGTTTAGAATACATTTAGCTTGAAATGCCTATTAGATAGCCAATTAAAGATGTTCTGAAGCTAGTTGGATATGCATCTTGGACCCATTCAGCTACAGACTCCCATCTACCTGACTGGCAGGATAGTTTCCCAGGGTTATTTTCCTCTCCACTGGATATCGGGAACATAGGCTTATATTATACTAGAAAACCAGGAAAGGACCTGGTCTTTAGTCAGTGGTAATTCTAAACATTGCAGATGCTTCTTCTTTCCCTTCATGCTGCTGTGAAAAGCTGGTACATTGTCCCTCCATTGTCCACAGACCCATTCACAGAGAGACACAGATGACCTTCAGGACTCAGTGAAAATGTCCAGTCATTAATAACACAGGCTGAGACCATCATAATCAAATCAACTTACTTTTTGACTTGAGAAAGTTCTTTAACTTGTCTATACCTCATATCTATAAAATTATTAGAATACATCAGGACCAGAATCTACCACAAAGGATTATTGTGAATATTTATTAACAATCATAAAGCACCCTCCTGTCTGTAGAGTGGTACTTGGCAATTGAGCGATAATGAAGAGCCATTGTTTCCACTATTGCAAAAATCTGCAGTAGCCCCCACCTAAGGTGTGAAATGCAAGTGGAGTCACCAAAAAAACCCAAAAAACAAAAAACAAAAAATACGTGCTCCAGTGGCACAGTTGGTTAGCATATGGTATTTACACAAGTGGGGCCGTAAATTCCCAATACTTCTTTTAGTCTCAAGGACTTTCAACATTCCCCACCCCATCACCTTTAAACTTGGCCACTTTGCCTCTCCATTATACACTTTCCTTCTACCTACCTCCTTTTCAAAGATTCTGAAGGAAAGAGATCTGTAGAGTGAGAAAAGGAAAATTTGAGCTTATCAAAATGTCTTTCCTCAGACTTTTTCTCTTAAAGCAAGAATAGGGAAAGAAGTTACTAACACTCATGGATTTTATTTTTTTAATTAACTCATCTTTTATATTAAGACTATGCACACCCCTAAATATGTGTATTTCACCATTTTATGTTCAGGTTTCAGAATCTGTACAAGTTTGTTAGTTAAGATTGCTTGATTGAACCATGATAAAGAAATATAAGGTGCAAGAAAGTTCATAGGGTATGTAGACAAGCTCTCATCCAACAAAAAGCATCTTTGGGTTAAATGACTGCACAAAAAACGCAGCACCCAAATTTGAAGCCAAGACTCTAGGCCTTTCTTTTTAGTGCTCCTCTACCTTATCACCATTTGTCTCCCTCAAGTAAAGACATGGAAATCATTTGTATTTACCCCATCAATTGTTTAAATGTTAATGAGTGCTTCAGAACTTTTTATAGCATATAAATATAGGAAAACATTTCTGGTATATTTCTAGTTAAAAAGCAAGTTCTTATTGCACCAAGTTCTCATTACTAACTAAACAATCTGACCCAAAACAGCAATTTAATCAACTCATCCTATTCATCTATTGTCTGAGAAATATGCTCCTATTTTTTTTAAACTTTATGTTCAATATCTGACATTAGGAACTTTTACTCATCTTTTCTGTCCCATCTTAAAAGCAAAATTTACTTCAAAAATACTCTCAAAAGATAGCTATCCATTTTAGCTGAAAGACACTGGATTTTTAAATTTTAAGATCTTTTGTTGAACTTCCTCCAAAGCAAAATTTCTTATAGTACTCAATCAACTTGTGAAATATTTTGGTCTTATATA
The DNA here is from genome assembly GCF_030435805.1 of Mustela lutreola. Lineage (NCBI taxonomy): Eukaryota > Metazoa > Chordata > Mammalia > Carnivora > Mustelidae > Mustela > Mustela lutreola. The sequence continues at coordinate 81,825,457 of NC_081290.1, forward strand.
AGCTTTTCACTGATTCCAGGCAATAGCATTTTGACAAACAAGTTTACCATTGAAACCAACAGTTGCAATTCAGTAGAAAGAAGTTCTCTCTCTTTCATTTTAATAACATTTCTGCACAAATTCCAAAATGATAGGGTCCCTGTTATTCTGGGTACAATGCTCATTACTCATGTCTGCTGGGGCATTATTGGATGTATACTTTGGAATAAAGAGGGCTTTTACAATGTCTAATACGATGTCCTTTGCAATCTGTTATTAGCCTGTGCATCGCTTGCCAGTTAATCATTCCATTATAGATTCTGAAAATCTCACTTCCCATAAGGATTGAAATGCAGTGTGCTACAAAATTAGAAATAGCTATATGAAAATGAAGTAAGGATAACAAATGTTATAGATTGGTGCATAAAATAAAGGCTTCAAAAAATGTTTGTTCTAGAGATCTCTGAATTCTTTCACCGTAACAGAAAAAGGGCAACAGACAAGCAGAGAGACAAGAGAGCTAGGGACCTGACCACAGGTGAAGAATAAAATAAAACTAGCTGTTTGTACAGGAGTTTTTGGAAGCTAGCCAACATAATTAAAAATCAAATTAACACATACATCAGCTCTCTATTTACCTGCCCTGTCATCTGAGAGCAGAAAAGGCCGATGCATCTCGGCAGTCATCCCCAGAACCGCACAGCACCATTAATCTCACTACTTGTTTATGTGTTATGGTTGGCTCCCTTGCTTCTGTGTACTTTGCTGCCATCTCCAGGAAACTGTGATGACAAGAACAGCCCAAATTGGATAGTTGTTATAGCCCTAGAAAAATGTCTTTGGATTTTCCAAAGTGACTGTATGTGAAAGCACCTTTAATTTCTTAGAAAAACCTTTGGAAATTCAAAATATTTGTAACTATTGGTGATTATTAAATCACAGATACAATATCTGTAGGTTACTTATTTGGAAATGAAAGTCACACTTGAAAGTGAGAGTTTCATTAGCAAAATTCCAAATTTAGAAGAAATCCCACTAAAATAGCATGTCTAATTTCCACACTGTTAAAGATAATAGAAAAATAGTTTGTTATGAATACCTTTATTGCTATAACAATCCAAAGAATTAATGGAAAATGGTCTACACTGAGTATACTGAATTACTATAAATTCAAATCCATTTTTTAATGAACAAGTTCTTTAGAGGAGACGGCGCACACTGAGATTCCATTTGCTAGTGACCATAAAAGACGGTAATAAAAAAGCTGAAGGCAGGGCAGGGATTTGTGTTTTCCCTAGAAAATATCCTAAATTGGGGAAGAGGGTATTTCTAAGGCTTTTTAATTTGCTAAACTTCTGCCTGTAGGGTGGTTATTGCCCAAACAGGCACGAAAATAGGCCCCCTTGACTGGCACGTAAAGAAAAAATAAACAGTTCTTGGGCGCCTGGGTGGCTCAGTGGGTTAAGCCGCTGCCTTCGGCTCAGGTCATGATCTCAGGGTCCTGGGATCGAGTCCCGCATCGGGCTCTCTGCTCAGCAGGGAGCCTGCTTCCTCCTCTCTCTGCCTGCCTCTCTGCTTACTTGTAATTTCTCTCTGTCAAATAAATAAATAAAATCTTTAAAAAAAAAAAAATAAAAAAATAAAAAAAAAAAAAAAAAAAAGAAAAAATAAACAGTTCTCACAGCCCTCAGGGAAAGCTCAGGGTACTTCTCAGCAGTGAACGCACAGTAAGTGCACTGAGGTTCAATGTCATATTTAACAAGGTGTGACTGTTCACAATAGCAGTGTAGTGAACACAAAGGACGTGACTGAATAACTCGGGGAAGAAGGAGTGCCTGCTCTGACCCTGATTATTTATGTTTGACAAGAAATATGCAACTTAATAATTGCACAATTCCTTAGTCTACAGCTAACATCTGATATAAGAATAATACCTATCTATAAAATAATGCTTTATGACCAGGCATTTCATCTTTTAACAAAAGATCATACGCCAATCCTTAGATACTCTGATAAAAGATATATTCTAGATGCCAAATAGAACAGAATAGACCTTTTATATATAGTCAAAGAATTATTTAGTTTTTTAAATTCCAGTATAGTTAACATACTGTCTTACATTAGTTTCAGGTGTACAATATAGTGATTCAAAAGTTCTATCACATTACTTAGGGCTCATCAAGATTACTTGATTAAGTAATCATTACTCTCACTCCTCTTCACCTGTTTCACCCATTCCCCACCAACCTCCCCTCTGGTAACTATCAGTTTGTTTTTTACAGTTAAGACTCTGTTTTTAGTTTGTCTTTTCCTTTGTTCATTTGTTTTGATTCTTAAATTCCACATATAAGTGAAATCATATGGTATTTGTCTTTAGTTAAAGAATTCTAAGATTTTTATTTATTTATTTGACAGAGGGAGAGAGAACACAAGTAGGAGGAGCAACAGGCAGAGGGAGAGAAGCCCAGTGTGGAGCCAGATGTGGGGCTAGATCTCAGGACACTGGGATCATGAACTGAGCAGAAAGCAGATGCTTGTAAGATTGAGCCACCCAGGTTCCCCTAGTTAAGGAATTCTTAATGTGGGAAGTCTAGGCAGTCCACGCTCAAGATCAGAATTTATATCACTTTCCACCTGCTGGATTACAGTATCTTTTATACCAAGGACAGTGTCTCCTTTACTTAAAACCCTTAGTTCCCAACAAAATGTGCAACACAATAATCTTTAAATGTTTGAACTGAACTGAACATAATAAGTCACTAAAGTTATTCATTGATGACAATTTATAAATCTTCTAAAATAATGTCTTCTAATCCTTGAGACAACTAGTATCATTTTGAAGCAACTGCTAAAACTTCAAAGAAAAGAAAGATCTCTCCCAAACAGACTTCTCTATGGAAATTAAGCCACTGTCAATGTGAAAATAAATTTAAGAATGGTACAGGTTAATGCTAATAGTTCTGATCCTTTTTAAAAATACTGAAAAATATCTAATGAATGACTCAGTTTACTTGAAAAGAAGAGGGATAAACTATCAGGGGCGTCTGGGTGGCTCAGTCCATTAGGTGTCTGCCTTCGGCTCAGGTCACAATCCCAGAATCCCGGGATTGAGGTGCTCATCATCTTCTACCTCTCCTTCTCCCTCTGCCCCTCTCCCCGCTCATGTCCACCCACTCTCTCTCTCTCTCTCAAATAAATAAAGTCTTTAAAAAAATAAACTATCATAAGAAAAACCAACAGAAAGAATGAGTCAGCCAATTAAAGATTCCTCTGTAGAACACAGGTCTTGACTCCAAATACAAGCCAGGCAGAATTAGGGAAGAGATGCCCAAACAATATACAATAGAAATACATGAAGAAGGCTATGACTCCACTGTGCCAAAGAATTAAAGAATACCTGAAAGGAAGGCCAATTAGACTTTACCAAAAGGCTTCAGAATTTTTTGAAGAATAAAAGACTGATAGCTCATAAATTTGAAAACTGTACATGCTGGCTTTTCCATAAACACCAAAGTGAAATTTACTTTATAAACAAAGTGGTCCACATCACACCACAAATGGAATAAGAAAATGAATTTTCCTAAGGTCCATACTACTAATTTTTTTTTTTTTGCCTCTTGTCTTTAGATTGGACAAAGGCAGGGATAAGGCGACTCCTTTCATTATAAATTAGTATAAATGTAATCAGAATATTAGCTGTCATCTGCCCAGAGTATAGCTCTTCCCGCAGCTCTACCAACTGCACTGCCTTCCATAAATGGACCCACACTGAATGAATGAGGGAAGAGGTCAGTCCTTTTCCTAGTCTGAAAATTTACAGCCATTCCTTTAAGCATAAGACATAAGAGGCAGAGCACCATAATTCTAATATGCCAGCTGTCCCATTTATTATAGGAAGACAAGGGATATCTTAATTCTGATTTAAGTAGGCATTAGAAAAACAAACCCTTTAATATATCAGTTGATAACAGAACCTTTTTAGTAACACATGTGCACTCTAAACAATGAGAAATGTGTCTATAAAATATATATTGGCACACCCCAAAACTGTGTACCCAATGAATGCATGTGCTGATTTTCAGGATTTGTAACATATTTCCATAAGATACCAAAATTCCCCATACACGCTATAACCTCTTCAAAAACAAAAATGATATTTAACCCAGAAAATGTTGTTTCAACTTTCCTTTCTGGCCATTTTTCCTTCTGCATATTTTAATAGTAGTCTTTATTTCTCCTTATTCAATAATTTCATGGACTTTTAGGATTAAAGAAGATAATGGATATATAAAATGCTTATAAATGTAAAACAGCTGTACAAAGTTAGCTGTTATTTTTACTGAGTTGAAAGTGACTTCTCTCCAAACTTCTCAGACTCTCAAAACTGTGCCACAAATATAATCATATACCAAAGTAAACTAATATGCATATCTTAAGCTGCTGGTATTGTAGAGACAAAAAGTTAAAACTATAATAAAAACATGATCTCTCCACATGGGCTAGTTGGAGCACCAAGAACCTGATATTAATCTACTCTTCTGCTACGATGCACCCAAGGGAATTAGCCCAGGCATAGGAAGGCTAAGCCTAGTGGAGAACAAAAAATGCTTTGTAAGAACAGGGCACCATGTATTCACGGGGTTACTTATGATTCAGGTAATGACTGGACTCTAGTAGGTAACATCATGGATGGCATCGCTGACCATATCATCAGTAAGGCTAACAGATTATAATAAATTCTTTCCAGCCTATCCTTCATCTTCTCCACTGAAGCAGGTTGCATCTTTTCTGCTAAGCAGATTAGGGAGTACAGCTGGAGCCTCATAAGGGAAATGTGTACAAACAAAGCAGAAAAAAAGTGGTAGGAGCCAGCATTCTCACTAAGTAATCTTTGGAGGTTCCTTTTGAATGTATCTTATCTATACTCCTTTAGAATATATTTGGTGAGTGCTGTGAAGTGTGTAAACCTGGTGATTCACAGACCTGGGGATAAAAATATATGTATATAAAAAATATATGTTTATAAAAAATAAAAAATAAAAAATAAAAAATAATAATAAATAAAAAAAAAAAAAAAAAGTAAAAAAAAAAAAAAAAAAAAAAGAATATATTTGGAATATAATTTCTCTAAACCATCCAGAAATCATTTCCTTTTGAATTAGTGGAAACTCATTCATCTCTGATCATAAAACCTCTAGCTGATTCTCTTGATCTTGTCTTGATTCTCAAAATAATAAGCTGGATGAACTGATAGGCCTGTGTCATTCAATGCTTACTTCTCCGTTACTTGTATCACACTGAATTAAAGTTGTCTGTGTATCTGTGTATTTTCCCACTGTTAGTTTCTTGACAAGAGAACTTTTCTCTCTTTATTTCTTTCTGACCTCCCCTCTGAATGCGGCGTATTTGAATGACATCCTGAAGGTCATTAAAACTATAATGAACACCTTCTTTGAACCCCATAACCTTTCAAATTTGCTCAATACTATAGATGGGCATTTCATACATGGATGCCTAAGTCTTGAAGTTTTTTTCTGGGCAAAAAATATGCTAAGAAAACAGAAAATCCTTAAATAATTTTTTAAGGAGGGGGGGGACACCTGCTTGGCTCAGTTGGTTGAGCATCCTACTCTTGATTTCAGATGGGGTCATGATCTGGGGGTCATGGGATTGAGCCCCAGGCTCCACACTCTGCAGGAGTCTGCTCGAGATTTACTGTCCCTCTGCCCCTCTCCCACCCCCTCCCTCTCAAAATAAATAACTAAATATTGGAAGGAAGATTTAGTTATTTGGAAGGAAGATTCCAAGATTCCTTGGAAGGAAGGGGAAGGAAGGAGGGAGGGAGGGAGGGGCCAGAAAAGTCTGGTAAAGATAACATGCTAAATAGAACTCAGATACAATCATGAACATGTAACGAACTAAACCTGTTATATAAGAATAGATCACCCTTTCAAAAATAGGGATTACAATCGATTTTAATAGGAAGTTTAGAAGACAGCTGACAGTGCCAAAGATAAATACAGATTCAGGAACATTGATTGTCTCCTACAGTATGGCTGGTGCAAGAGAAATTCCAGAAGCAAAAGAATTGCTGCCAGTATTCCAGGAATTAATTCATTTATCTTTTTCTCCTGAATGAATCAATTCACAATGTTAGCAAACGTTTATTTACTAAGCTACAGTGCAGAAGGAATGAACTGTATATTAAGTAAGGATACAAAACAAAAGCTGAAAAGGTTTACAGAGGTCTACCATATTCTTGGAAAGCCTATTCAGCTTCCAAGAATGTGACTTAATGAGTTGTTTCATCTTCACTCTATTTCAGCTAATGAGGTATCTCTACAATTATTCGGACTCACTTAGAGCCAAACACCTGGAGATGAGCACCAGCATGCTATGACCTTCACAGTGATGTGGTTGGCTTGTGATTCCTTCCATTCTTCCCTCCAAGTACTCACAACTTGCTAATCACAGTAGTGATGATCTTGTGCATTACTCACATTGTTTTGTTCCTTTGTCTTTATCACTGTTTTTTTGCTTTAGTTCAATTACATAAATTTGAGAAATTCTCTTTCAGTTATATGTTGAAGAACCAAAAATTTCTGTGGAATTTTAGATTTAGAAGGATGCATCCCTGAGGTACTACTTTTCAGGAACAATTTTTGCCCCCAAGCCTAAGGGAAGGAATGGAGACCAAAACTATGCCTTAATAACAGCACTTTCCCCCAAAATTACATAAATTCAATGCAATTAGTACTGGGTTTCTTAAAGAATAAGAAAAATATTTTAAAGTTGACATGGAAGAATCAATATGTGATTGTTGCCAAGGTATCTGGGGAGAAGGGATAGTGAAATTGTGCCTATGAGACATTTAAATTATTAAACCAGACTAATCAAATCAGCATAATAATGGCATAGGAACAGCCAAATAGATAACTGAAACATATTAGAAAATCCATAAAGAGACCCAAGTATATATAAGAATTTAAAATACATAAAAATATTTCAATCTCCAGAAAAAGAGAATGTTTGTATAACTGTATATGGAAAAAATAAAAGAAGTAGAAGAAATAAAGGCAGATCTTCATTTCATATAAAACTAAATCTCAAGTGGGTTAATAGTCTAAACCTAAAAATAAAACTACAGAAATATGGGGCGCCTGGGTGGCTCAGTGGTTTAAGCCTCTGCCTTTGGCTCAGGTCATGATCTTGGGGTCCTGAGATCGAGCCCCACATTGGGCTCTCTGCTCGGCAGGGAGCCTGCATCCCCCTTTGCCTGCCTCTCTGCCTACTTGTGATCTCTCTGTCTCTGTCAAGTAATTAAATAAAATCTTTAAAAAAAAAGAAAAAACTACAGAAATATTTTTAAGAAGTGCCTGGGTGACTCAGTCAGTAAAGCAACCGACTCTTGATTTGGGCTCAGGTCATGATCTCAGGGTCTTGAGATCAAACCCTGTGTTCAGCTCTGCACCATGTGGAAGCTGCTTGAGAGTCTCCCTCTCCCCCTCCCTCTCCCCCTCCCTGTTACCTCCCCACAACTCCCACTAGTGTGCGCACATTCTCTTTTTCTAAAAACAAAGAAAACAAAAGAAACAGACAAATATTTTTTAAATAGGAGATTTTCTATAAAACCACAAGATGGGAAAATTATTAAACAATAAAGGAAAGCCAGAAGCCACAGAGAAGATAACTAAATATGTTTTTTTATAAGATTTTTATTTATTTATTTGATAGACAGAGATCACAAGTAGGCAGAGAGGCAGGCAGAGAGAGAGGGGGAAGCAGGCTCCCTGCTGAGAAGAGAGCCCAATGCGGGGCTCGATCCCAGGACCCTGAGATCATGACCTGAGCTGAAGGCAGAGGCTTAAACCACTGAGCCACCCAGGCACCCCTGTTTTTTTTTTTTTTAATAGTAAAGAAAAAAGAATTCTGCTTGGCATAAAACACAATAAACAAAATCAAGAAACAATCCACATCCTAAAATAAAATATGTACAAACAAAACTCATGACTGACAAATAGTTGTATTCCTGATATACAAAATGCTTCTACTGATTAATAGGCAAAACAACAAACCCTGCCATAGAAAACTGAGCAAAGAAAATATAAAGGCAATTTTAAAAAGAAGAAATGCAAGTCACTAGGACACAAATGCTCACTCAACTTCACAATAATAAGAAAAATGCAAAATAAAATAACCAGATACCATTTTCACCCATTATTGTTGCAAACACTTAAGACTGATATATCCAGGGCTAATGAGGATGTGAAGCCTGGGCAAGCTCATACATTGATGATGGGAGCTTGAATTGCTTCTTTTTTGGAAAGTATTTGGCAGTCTCTGTTAAAATATTAAATGTGTGTAATCTTTGACTCAGCAATTCTAATTCTAGAAATTCATCCTTTGAAACAAAATCACAAACATAAAAGAATGTGATAGGAAAGTGTTTATTGCAGCATTGTTTGTAACATCAAAGTAACTGGAAACAACCTGACCAGCTATAGATAAAGTTACAATTAAGTATATTAAGGTACATCCACATGACAGATGATCCTACAGTTATTAAAAAGGAGCTGAGTTTTTGTTCTGACTGAAAACCTAAGACATACTTAGTGAAAAAATGTAAGTTGTAGATCAATGTGTATAATATGAAATATTTGTTTCATATAACATAGAAAAACCTCTATAAATGTGTATATGCATATATATGTATATATGTATGTGTGTATGTGTATATATATATATACATATATATGTGTATATATATATATATATATATATATATATATATATATATATATATATATTCATGTATACACACACAATTAGAAAAAATATGGAAGAGGGGTGCCTGGGTGGCTCAGTGAGTTAAGCCTCTGCCTTCAGCTCAGCTCATGATCCCAGGATCCTGGAATCGAGCCCCACATCGGTCTCTCTGCTCAGCAGGGAGCCTGCTTCCCCCTCTCTCTCTGTCTACCTCCCTGCCTACTTGTGATCTCTGTCTCTCTCTGTTAAAAAAAAAAAAAAAAAAAGAAAAAAGAAAAAAAAATATGGAAGAATACCAGGATGCCAGGACACCCACCAAATGTTCATATTGGTTTTATCAGAGAGATAGGAAGGAGAAACTTATAATTGTTTCTTCATATATGTCTTTATTATTTGAATGTTTACAATAAACATCTAAACATGTCAAACTTAAAAAATTTATTTCAAAAGTAGCAGCTGATCCTGCCATTTTACTCTTATTTTATTTTCTTATTCACTTTCCCTGTGCCTTGTAAGAGTGACAGCACACATATTAATTGGGTGTCATCCATTTATGGGTTCTTAAGCTTAAAACTAAAATTATATAAATAATTATATATATATATATATATATATATATATATATATATATATATATATATAAATTCCAAACAAGTAAAATCATTAAGGTGTTTGGGATATAGTTAGCAACAATTAAGTCATTCCATTGCAGTTCTACCCAGTAATTAAGTTTAAAAATTTACTGAAGTATTTTTATGGTTAGAAATCAAACTGGTAGCACATGTCCTGTGATTAAAAACACTGTTATCATTTATTCTATAGTCTATGGCATAAATCATTAACAAGATTCAGAATTTTTTCTTTTCACACTTTACCTCACTCTATAAACCCCATTCTATGAGGAAATAAGAACTACCTTAAGAATGTAAATCTAAACTCTCACACATTATTGTAAATTTGCTTCCTGAACTTTGGGTAGCTATTGCATTAAAAAGAAACCCAGAAGTTTAATATAGGTGCCAAAAGTTGACTCAAAAGACCCAATATGTATGAGAGAGTTTCTAGGGAATGTATTATCTAGCTATTCCTCCAGGTTTTCCATGCTCTCTGTTTACTCTGTTTATATTAATTCCTCCATTCCTTCACTTTGATGGGGCCGGATTTGTTCCTCGGGGATCTGAGAAACAAATATGGAATAACTAACATCTTTATAGGTTCCTGATAACATCGTTCCGTTCTATTTTAATTGACATTTTAACCCTTTCTTTTAAATTTTCTTTGGATTTTTCTCTTTTTTGAGTATTTTGGTGTGTTTTTTAAAAGAATATAACTTCTTAACTGTATTTACTATATTTTCATAAATACTGAAAGTACAAATTAAAACAGTCCCTTGCACAAAGAAAGAATAACTAAATACATATACCAACTTTCATTATTCATAAAGGTGTATTTATGCTATTTTTGGAAGATTATTTTCAATGTTCTTCTAACTATGTAAACACAAATACAACCGTGAAAATTCTACAACAGGGGTGCTATGGTCTGAATGTTTGTGTCCCCCCCCTAAAAATTCATATGTTTGAATCTTAACACTCAGATGATGGTATTAAGCGGAGGGGATTTTTGAGATGATAATGTCAGGAGGGCAGAGTCTTCATGATTGGAATTAATGCCTCTGTGAAAAAGACCTCGAAGAGCTAGATTGTCTCCTTTGGCATGTGAGAACACAGTGAGAAGTCAGCAGTGTGCAACCCAGAAAAGGGCTTTCACCAGAGTCCCACCATGCTGGCACCCTTTCCAGCCCAAGAACTATGAGAAATACATTTCTGTTGTTTATAAACTCCCTGGTCTGTGGTTTTTGTTATAGCAGCCTAAACAGGCTAAAACAAGGAGGAAAGACATATTTAATTAATTAATTGGTTCCCTCAATAAATAAGGTTCTCTAATAATGTAACCCCAAAATGAGTCATTACTATTCAAAGCTAACAGAACTCGGACTTTCCCTGTGCCTTGTAAGAGTGACAGCACACATATTAATTGGGTGTCATCCAATTAATCTAAAGGCTTGGCCATTCATTTTAAGAAAAAAAGGGGGGAGGGAGGGATCTCTTTGGGTTCTTCTTCTGCTAATACCAGATTCTTAAATAGGGCTTTTTAAGAATTCTCTCATTTTTCCCCCAAAAGAACTTTGATTGTAGAGAAGCACAAATTTCTACCACAATTTTATAATTCTCTCTTCTCAGTTTTTCTGAGCTGCTTAAAGTTTAAAGTTGTATTAGACTAGGGTTGTTATAGAACATCTGATTCTGATTACTGACTCATGGAATTTATTTTCAATATAAGCACAAACTTATATTGATATATATAAATATATATATAGATATATATATATAGATATATATAAATATATATCTATATAGAACTATATAAATATATATAATATATATATATTATATATATATAATTTATATATAGAACTATATAAATATATATCTATATAGAACTATATATATAGATATATGTAGATATAGAAGATTTACCATAATAGAAGGTTTACTATAATTACCTATATTTTCATGGTTCCTTGGAGTTTCAAAGTATTTTTGGAATAAATTATTCCATTTGATTCATACAGTAGTCCTAAGTAATATATTATCCTTGTTTTCAAAAACAAGAAAAATGAGGTTCATGGAAGAAAAGTGGTTTACCTGGGTTCTTAGAAATAAGAAATGAGGGCACCTGGGTGGCTCAGTGGGTTAAGCCCCTGCCTTCGGCTCAGGTCATGATCTCAGGGTCCTGGGATCGAGTCCCTCATCGGGCTCTCTGCTCAGCAGGGAGCCTGCTTCCTTCTCTCTCTCTCTCTCTCTCTGCCTGCCTCTCTGCCTACTTGTGAGCTCTGTCTGTCAAATAAATAAATAAAAATCTTTAAAATAAAATAATTTAAAAAATAAAAAATAAAAAAATTTAAAAAAAAAGAAAAAAGAAATAAGAAATGACAAAGATCATGATCCCATTCTTAATCCCTTTTATTCAACTAAAATTTGCAGCTTTTAAAAAATTTATTAAAAGTTAGGGGATCCAATGTTTATAGCAGCAATGGCCACGGTTGCCATACTGTGGAAAGAACCAAGATGCCCTTCAATGGACAAATGGATAAGAAAGATGTGGTCCATATACACTATGAAGTATTATACCTCCATCAGAAAGGATGAATACCCAACTTTTGTAGCATCATGGACAGGATTGGAAGAGATTATGCTGAGCGAAATAAGTCAAGCAGAGAGAGTCAAGTATAAAATAGCATGGAGGACAAGGGAAGATGGAAAGGAAAAGGGAGTTGAAGGAAATTGGAAGGGAAGGTGAACCATATGAGACTATGGACTCTGAAAAACAACCTGAGGGTTTTGAAGGGGCGGGGGTGGGAGGTTGGGGGAGCCAGGTGGAGGGTATTAAGGAGGGCACGTATTGCATGAAGCACTGGGTGTGGTGCAAAAACAATTAATTCTGTTATACTGAAAAGAAATATAAATAAATAAATAAAGAGCGACTTCATAAATACTTTCCATAATGGGAGTATCTTCAAGTATATCTGCACTACCCAGAGCGTGGGTCCAGTCAACAGGAAGAGAATCCCCATCTACTTCAGCCTTACACCAAACTTTATATTCCTATTTGCTTTCCAAGACCTTTTGGAGAGTAAACATCTACTTTCTCTAGGGGACAATACCAGTAACTCTACACAGGGGAAGGATTTGGTTCATGAATATCAACTGAGCAATTACCTAAAAACACAGTGTGTTCCTCCAATGTTTGTTGTTCAATTGTGCGCAATAACTTCTATGAGAAGACTTCAGCAATCTGCTGCCATTTGGTCACATGGAACCTGCTCATTCCTTTCCCTTTTAACAGGACTCCCTCCAGTCCCAGGAAAGACCAGGCTTGTGTGCTCTTCCTGCAGACTTCAGAATTCCTACATAATCTATCAACAGTGCTTAAAGAAGAGCAAGCGTTCCAGGACCAACCAGCAGTATCTATTCCAGGTGCTTTCTAAATCTATACTTAAAGAAAAAAAAAATTCTATCTTCACCCTTCTACCTCTTAAAACTGAAAGAATCTTCAAAAACCTAATACATATAAAATAGATACCCAACTTATATAAAAAAAAACAGAGCATTTATCTTTTTAGTTTAGAATACCTGCATTTAAATTATTTCAAAGTCTCTTTTCAAAACAATTGATGGATAATCATTTACTGCCTATAACTAGAAGACCTTTTACAGTGTTATTTATTTTTGTTTTTTAAGATTTTGGTGGGGAGGTTGTATTTTTAAACAGAATTTATTCCCTAGAAAGCTAATTGTGAGTTCTGTCAAATTTAAGAAAAGTGGTTGCTCTTGATCAAGTGGTTAACTTGATCCAAACAGGTTAACCACTAGTTAACCAGTGGTTTTGGTTAACTAGAACCAGAAAAGTGGTTCTAGTTAAGGTAGAACTACTTAACTACCTTAAGTAGTAATGTACACCTGAACTACTTAAGGCGTAGTTCAGAAAATGATTATACCACATAATTAAGCACTTTTTCTCCCAACTTTTCCCCTCAGAACAAAGAATCTATCTATCCCAAAGAGGAACTTAAGTCTCTAGGGAACAGAAAACTGCAACTTGGAAATGCTAACTTTTCCATTTTCTCACCATCAAGGTCTAGTCTCAGACCTTTACAACGGAAATTTTCTAATATATGCCTTCTCACCTCACTTACTACCTGCAAAGTTTTCATTGTGCAACATAAAAAAGTACAACATAAGCAGAGATGAAAAGCAGTAATACATCTATCTGGATTATTTGTGTCCCCAGTAACTTGTACAGTATAGACATTCAAGAAATATGGGATGGATGGATGCATGGATGGACGAACGGAGGGACACTAAGCAAAAGAATGGAAAAACTCAATGCAACCCAACTATTTAAGTTAAGTACTGCTTTAGAACTTAAAACAGCAATGATTTAGTATTCTTCAGGAATCCATTGGCTGGTGAGGCAGATTTTCTGCTGGTTTCGACAGGGCTCCTTCATTTGCTATATTTAGCCACTGATCAACAGGCATGAAAGATCCAAGATAGTCCTGTTCAGACATCTGGTAGTAGGAACTGGTTATCAGCTGGAATGCTCTGGTTCTCTTCCACATGGCCCCTCATCTTCTAATGAGTTAGACAGTCTTCCTGATGTATCAGAGTCCAGGCATCATTCCAAAGGTGAAGACAAAAACTGTAAGACCTCTTGAGTCCTAGTCTTTGAAACTCACATAGCATTACCTCCACCACATATGTCAGTCAAAGACAGACACAAGGCCAAGCTCAAAAGGAATGGGAAAATGTATTCCACCTCTGGAAGGAAAAAACTGCAAAAGATTTGTTTGATTTGTTCTATAGTCCACCTTCTGGCATAATTATTTATATTCTTTGTATAAGCAAAATTTACTCACATGCTTTCAAGACCCCAAAAAGTCTCAGCCAATTAGAGCATTTCAAAGTCCAATATCTAAGGGCGCCTGGGTATCTCAGTTGTTAAACATTAGCCTTCAGCTCAGGTCGTGATCCCAGGATCCTGGGATCAGGCCCCACATCTGTTTCCCTGCTCAGTGGGAGTTCTGCTTCTCCTTCTCCCACTCCCCCTTTGTGTTCCTCTCCTTGCTGTCTCTCACTCTCTCTCTGTCAAATAAATAAATAAAATCTTTTTTTTAAATCCAATATCTATAATTTGTACCCATGTTTAATTCACCACCTATTCCTGCACCATGAGACCAGCATCTTTAAAAATAGTCTGTAAGAACTTCGGCCTATTAGCAACCAACTTCCTGGACTTCATCATTTCACTCTTCCTTTGCATCACTTCTTTCCAAATTGACACTGTTATTTCTCCAACTCCTGACCTCTTGCTTTGCCTACTTTCTCCCCCACACATTTGTCCCTTCTGTCAGCTAATACAATTTGTCTGGGATAACCATAGGAATCTTCTCCTCAAATATAGATTACTCTCTGCAGTGTCATCTTGCCATGTTTCTTGGTAACTACCCCATCCCAACAACCCCCATGTAGCTGACAGGAGGTATCAGATATCCTGGAGGAATTACTCTTTTGAAATATTTATAAATTGCTTAAAAAATAAAACCAGTTGAATCGTATTTATGACTGCAGTAATGATTTATAGTTCAACACTTTACTGCTTCACTCACCTATCTATAAAATCGAATAAATAATTTGCCTAGGAAGGTAGCTTGCCTCCCACTGATTTACAGTTCATTACTGGGAGGATTTCCAAAGACTGGAAAAACTGCTTTAAATTTATACATTTTAATTGGCATACTTAATTAAATGATATAATTATCTTCCGAACTACACCTCAAAATGATTTGATCAAAAACAACCACTTTTCTTAAATTTGACAGAACTCACTTACAATTAGCCTACTAGAGAATAACTTCTATTTAAACAATTGCTATTCATGTTCCATTTTGCACTCTTATAATAACTGTGGCCCTGACTCATTATGATTAAGAGAACTGAAAAAAGGCTATACTTTTTCTCTTCAAAGATTTCTGAGATATTCATTTCACATACCTAAAGCATTTTGAATGAAGTAACCAAACCATCATTGTGTTTCTTTTTGCTAAAAATAGAGTCAAAGCAGATAAATGAATTTTGTTTCTCAGGTGTACTTCCTTAGTCTCCATAATCCATGGGCTCTGCCCATAAATAAAACACTGTACAGTATAATTTATAATTGGAGCTGTTTGTTTAGAAATGGCATTTGTTATTTTCTGTGCCTAACATAGTTTAAAATGTGTGATAGCAATATCTCTGATGATTTGCAACTTCACTTTGAAATGCTCTACTAAAATAACTTTGAGTTTTCACACATGAATAATATTTTTAGGTATTAACTGACCATTAGCTTGTGTTCTTATATCTTCTTATGCAGAATAACTATTAAAATCATATTTATTTTTCAAACGATATATTTGAGCCACATTCTTAACATCTTACTAAGTCAAATATAATTGATTCACTTATTCAATATTTACCCACCATGTACAGGAAATACAACAATGATAAGACAAACTCCTTGCCTTCATTAAACTTAGATCCTAGAATGCAGAGAAAGTCAGTAAACAAATAAGTAAATAAGTATAGAGGGTACTAAATGAAGATAAATGCTATGAGGAAGTAATAAAACAGGATGTAGAGATACTGAGCACCAACTCCTGGGAGAGGGAGAAGAGGCTACTATTTTGTGTAGTGGTAAATGTCTGATGAGTTTATTTCAGTCTAGATAGTTGACTCCTAAATATATTGTGATTCTGACCAAGCTTTCTCTTCCTCCAGGATTATGCAACATATCAGTGTCTTCTTTGTCTCACATGTTAGTGATCTTAGCACACCAATATACTATCAACTAGATTCCTAACCTTCTGGTACCTGCCTTTATTCCTGTGGGTTTAATTATCATGAACAAAGATTTTCTTTCTCGTTGGAGATTTATCTTTGAATGTATTCTATTCTAGAAAGTCGTCAAGTCAGAACTTCTTGAGTTTGGTGGGACCTCATTTGGATAAGAGAATAAGGATAAGGTTCTTTGCTGAGCTCATCACTGCTCCCCCCCCCCATTGGAGATGGATCAAGTCTTTTTTCTATTCAAAGTTAAAAACAAAACTGAAAAAAAGTGTCAGGAACCAAAAAATAAACAAGAAAACTGAGAAGAAGTTACACTCCTTTTATGTGAGAATAATCTGAGTTATCATCAAAATGAAATTGCTGATGTGTGTTTTTAGAGACTTTTCAGTTATACACATATTATCTTTTAAGATTCTTGCATTGATTTTTAGCCAAAATCTTTTATTTCCCACTAATTTCCATCCTGTTCACAAAGCTCATCAGTCTGGCATTAGCTGTCTAAATTCCTATCAGTGTTTCTGAAACATGATCCTTTTCAGATCCTCATCATAACTGTTTTTCATTTGATATGTTTCCTATGTAGTTGCTTTGAACTTCATGGATATTTGCTCTTCTGATCTCCACCTCCTACACACAAGAACTGAAATCATAATTCTACTTACCCTTTACCACCCACCTTAAGAAGTTATAGTTTCTTCATATGATTTTCTACTTCCAATCCTAAATCTTGAGACTTTTATGAATATTAATCAGTGTGCAACATTGCACTGCAGCAATGCTGAAAACAGGAGGATTGTACAAAATGACTGAATATTATTGAAATATAAAAGACTTAGTTAGGATCTTTGAAGGAGAAATAATTCTAAATTATAACCCTTCAGTTTAATTGAGAGTATGGCACTATAGGTAAGTATTGTTTCAAGTAGAGAAGAGGATTATATGAATTGCTCCAGAAAACCAGTAATGCTTCTGGCTCCTGTGGTTATGCTTAGTCTACCAGCTTGCTCTGTTTTCCACTGTGGTATGCCTGCAGATAAATACTTTGGAAGAAATGTTTACTCTGGGCTTTTGCTGGATCACAACCACAAAAGTGATCAACTAGAACAGAGAAAATTAAAAAGTTTAAGGATTAAAGAGTTCGTTAATTTCAAGGAGAATGAATATTGTGAATACCTACAAACTTTTCTTAATGGAGTATGGCTTTTGAGTTAGAGAAGCATTAGGATGAAATTACTATTCCTTCCTACTCTGCCTTCTCACTATATGATAAATGATAGCCAGGTTTGCTGCTTTGGCCAATTTCCATGTTTTGGAGATATTTTTCTGGTGGCCATTGTTATGCAAAGTCAACTTATTTAAACTGTCTATTGACTCTTTTTCTTCTCTCTCTTTCTGCAATATAGGATTTTTTAAAACTATACCACAATTTTAAAGTTGGATATTCATTACTGTGTTACTATTTTTTTTTAAGATTTTATTTGTTTATTTGACAGAGAAAGAGAGAAATCACAAGTAGTCAAAGAGGCAGGCAGAGAGAGGGGCAAGTAGGCTCCCCGCTGAGCAAAGAGCCCGATTCGGGCTCTATCCCAGGACCCTGAGATCACGACCTGAGCTGAAGGCAGAGGCTTAACCCACTGAGCCACCCAGGTGCCCCGTGTGTTACTATTATTATGGAGACTATCTAGTCAAAAGGCAATACAGAAATGTTACTGGCCAAAGTAACAGGAGTTTGAAAGATTAGCAGTTGCCAAGCAATAAATTCATTGCTTAATTCTATTTATTCATATAAAAAAAAAGGAAACAAAAGATAGAGAACCTGTTGATTAAATGGATATATGTATATATGACTACATTATTTTTCCCATTGTTACCAATAGTTTTTCCTCTGCATAGACTCATTTTAGTTTGAACCTCTTTAGATTTGTAATCTCTAAGAATGAATGACAAATGAGAATAGTGATTTTACTAATTCTCTAAATTAACAAGCCATTATACTGTGGTATAATTTATCCTTTCAGAAAAGCCGTTTTGAAAAGTAAGTTAAGAGGTTGCTGATTTTCATTGGAGAAAACTTTATTAGGCAAAATTTGCTTTCTTGACTTTAGCTTACGATTACACTGAAATGTAACACCACAATAAATTCTCCAACTCATCTCAGCCTATACTAAGACTTCTGTAAATTTCTGGGAGGAACATTCCTACACTGGCTTTTTGTTGCTTTGGGATCAGTGAAAAGAGAGAAGATATAATATTTTTGTCATCACTTCTGTTTCTGGTAAATTTACTGATTTTGACAAAACCTTAAGCATTTGCTTTAAGGCACTTAGGAAAACAGAGGCATTGTAAATTGCTAGTTTTTAAAATTTCTATTTATTCATTTGGTCTGCATGCTTAAAATGTGCAAAGTATTACCTAAACACTGGTTATGGATTGGGGAGGGATGCTGTGGCTTAAGATTGTTCTGTTCCTCTTACAGACTAAGTTTCAGGAAAAGAAAATGTAGACATTACAAGTATACTGTAAAGCATGCCTAGTATTTCTACAGTTTTCCGTGTCATAGATTATAATGATTCCCAGCCACATATCATCCATTTACCTGCTGCATGGCTATTGCTTACTAAGTATGTACCCTTTATTTTGAAAGAAGATACATACACACTATCTGAAATATCAGAGGATTTCAGGATGACATTAATACTTAACTGTCAAAAATGTAAACTAATATTTGCCTCATTTTTCCTATTTATATGTATTCTCTTAGAACTTAGAATCTTCCATGGATAGAAATCATGAGACACCTCTTGAGATTATTGAATGTATGGCCTTAAAAAGTGAATGCAACCTCCAAAAGTTTAAAATTTAAAGTCAAGGTGTACCCAAGCCACAGGGGAAATCTGGTTCTCTTTGTATTATCATTTTTCACCATCCCATTTTATGCATGGTCTGTCTTGAAATTTTCTTCTGAAATACAGGCAAAGTTTCTGTCATTAGGGGACTACTGTTGTGTGAAGTCAGCAAGTGCATTTTAAACTTTAAAATATGCATTAAAGGAATTATATTTGCAGTCAGTAATTGCAGTATACTATAAAACCCTGGCCTAACCGGTTCAAGGACAATGCTGTCGTGGCATTTACAATATCTACTTGCTTTAACAACTTTATGTAAACATGATCTCAAATAAGTGTTCATTTCATAATGACTTCTGCTATCAATACCCAATCCACTTAGTTACCAGGAACTGTCAATACGCCCTTCACCTCTCATGTACTTTAGTGACAGGTTCCACTTCTCCAGCTTGTTGTTAGCTTTATTGATTTAAATTCGTTCTCTGCTTCTACTTACATGTCTAGAAGAGAATGATATAAACACAGACTTTCTGACAAAGATGCAATGAACAGCTTAATGTGATGGCTACTGGATCAATCTGTAAGGTCAAGGGAGAATGGAGAGATAGAAGTATATCAAGATGTATTTACCACTATTCTTAATATACACCAAACCAACTGCCATGAATATACTTTTCAAATTCAGCTAATATTTTCTTTTTGGATAATACAGAACCCAATCCTTTCATTTAACAAACATTTCTTAATACCTACTATGTGCTTGTCACTATGTTTAGAATCACAGAGAGAAAGATGAAAAAGACGTGTTTTTTGCTTACAGCCTGAAAAGGGAAAGAGAAAGCTTTAAAATAATCATACTACAATGTAATGAGTACTAAAGTAGAAATATGAATGTTTGGGGGTTTGAATTCTTTGGTCTTGGCTTATATAATAATAGCTTCCTCCTAAGAAGAGACTGTAAAATGAAAGTCCTTGATGTGAATGGATTAGCAAGTTTGAGTAAAACGTGGAGATAAACTGCTTTGCATAATAGAGGAAGAAGAATTTGACAATTTGGGAAAGAAGTCTACCATACTCACCAATGCCTGGTGTGGGGGATTTGTGTTGTCAGAAATAACAAAACTTTGGGGACACCTGGTGGCTCAGTCAGTTGGGTGTCTGCCTTTGGCTCAGGTCATGAGCCCAGGGTCCTGGGGTCAAGCCCGCATGTGGCTCCCTGCTCAGTGGAGAGCCTGCTTCTCCCTCTCTGCCTGCTCCTCCCCCTGCTTGTGCGCTCGCTTGCTCTCTCTCTCTCTCGGTCAAATAAAAATCTTGGGGGAAAAAAGGGGGGGGGAAGGAAAAGAAATAACAAAGCTAAAATTTCACCAAAAAATTGATGTGTTGTGGGTCAAATGTGCTGCTGTATGTTTAAAGACAAATCGGCATAAAAGAGTATGAATAAGTAGCTAAAGAAGTTAGAAGTTATTGTTAAGAGATGAAGCCAGACAGAAGTATTGTGTTGAGAACAGAAAGGACTCTGTGCACCATGTAAAAGGATTTGGCTTTACATTAAACATAGTAAGGAACTATGGAGCATATATACATCTGAGTATATATAATCAGATTTCTGTATTTCAGCAGTTGGATGTCCCATAAGTACTTCAAATTTAGCATGATCAACATTTAACTCACTGATGAACTATTATTTCAGACCTGCCATTTTTTAAAAAAGATTTAGTTATTTATTTTATTGGGGGGGAGGGTTGTGAATAGAAGGAGAGAGAAAATCTCATGTAAACTCCTCCCTCAGCGCAAGCCAGACATAGGGCTCAATCCAAGGACCCTGAGATCACCAGCTGAGCCAAAACCAAGGATTGGATGCTCAACTGACTGAGCCAGCCATGTGTCCCTCAAACCTGAAATTTCTGTGATTCTTAATTCCTCCCACTCTTTATCTTCTCAAACCTGCCTCTTAAAACCGGCAAGGCTATTTTTCTTATTCTCTACTTCCATCACTCTATTTCAAGCCATCACTGTTTCCCACCTGAATTATTACAACTGGTCTCCCTCTTCAAATTCATGGAATTTCAATCTACTCGCCATAGAAAGATAGTTTTTTTCTAAAATGCAAAGTGAATCATAAAACTTCCTATTTGTGTCTGCTTTTCTTTTTTTTTTTAATTATTTAATTTATTTGACAGAGATCACAAGTAGGCAGAGAGGTAGGCAGAGAGAGAGGAGAAAGCAGGCTCCCCCCAGAGCAGAGAGCCTGATGTGGGGCTCGATCCCAGGACCCTGGGATCATGACCCGAGCCGAAGGCAGAGGCTTTAACCCACTGAGCCACTCAGGCGCCCCTGTGTCTGCTTTTCTTAGAAGAAATTCTTAGTCTCCTAAAATTGATTTAGAAGTTGCTGAATGATCTGGCTCTTGATTACTTCTCCAGCTTTATTTCATCCCATTTTCTTCTCACTCTCCACCCCAACCATATTGAATTTCTTTTCGTCCATCAATGTTGCCCACCACTTCAGAGTCTTGGCAGGGACTCTTTCTTTTGTATAGAACATGGTCTTTAATTTTACAATCTCTATATAACATGACTTTCTCCTAGGAAGTGTCTCCAATTATTCCCAAGTATAAGTTAGATTGTCCCCCTATATGGCTCTCTAGTACCTTGTATTTTTCCTATCATAACAATTAACATGCTGTTTTGTAATTTCCCATTAATTTGATAGTTCCCCTGTAAATTAATTTATCAACTAACATAAAAAGTAACCAGGTCTTTTTTCCAGTGGTATTTCTAGATCATATCATACCTGGCACAGACACAAGTACTCAATAAATGTTTGTTAAATGATTACTTTATATCAATAGATTGTAGGTTTAGAGAAATCAAAGGAAGATCAATTTAGGTTACTGGGACAGTCTATATAATTGATGCTGAAAACCTGAAATTAGGCGGGACAACTGATAATGTGTGGGGGCAAGTGAAGTGTAGTGAAAGATTTAGAAAATAAATTTGGTAGGATTTGGTAACTACCTGGATAGAGGTGGTAAGGGAAAAAAGAAAGTTAAGGATTATTCAAATTTTAGATCTTAGATCATTAGTGATGTCAATAAAAGAGGAAATACACGAAGAAGAGCAAGTTTTCATGTAGAAAAGGCACAATAACATTGTAGAGAAATCATCAGGTTAATTTTGAAACATTTCATTTGAGAGAAATGTAGATCCAAACACTGGTTGAACACCTCCTACTGGAAGTAAAGTTCTGAAAATTCAGGAAAGAAATAGGAGATGGATACAAAATTGAAAGTCTTTGGCCTACGGATGATAGTTGAAGTCATAGGAAGGGATAAAATTGGGAAACAATGGTATGTAGAATAAAAAGGGAAAGACAATTATGATGGCACCTAAAAAGCATCAATTTTAAGGACTCAGCTAAAGAATGGAAACTATAGTACTTATGGTCAAAATGACAGATTGAACACATTCATCTACTTTTAATCCATCCAAATGACACTAAATTAAGAATACAAATATTTTTATTTTTAAGTATAGCTCATAAGGACAGGCAGAACAGAAGTGTGACAAGAAGAGCATACAATTGAGGAAGGTGACAAACATTTGGAGAAATGGTAAATAATATCACAAACTCGGAGGGGGGAACACCACTAGAATCTTATCCAGTATTGAGGGTGCCAAGACCTAAGCAAATTTATGTAATATCACCCCAAAAGCTTCAGTAAAATCTGGCACCACCATATACTTCACAAAGTTGGAGTAAATTTCTACCCACATGTTCACTGTTTCCATAAATATTTTTTAGTTGTCAATTCTTCTGAGAATGAGAAGACAATGAAGTATTAAAAACAATGAAAGAGAATTTCTACTATGAAATACAGCAATCAAAACAGTTAAATAAAAGTTGGAGGTGACTGGGGGGGGGGAACTCCAAAGAAAATTGCTATTAATACCCTTGGGTATTAATAATTAAAATACTACAGCCATGAATAAGAACAGAATACCATTTTTTCACTATTTTTAGATATTATTTATATGCAAGTTAGCTAACATATAGTATATTATTGTTTTCAGGGGTAGATTTAGTGCTGCATTAGTTGCATACACCATCCAGTACTCATTACATCAAGCTCTTTAATGCCCATCACCCAATTACCTCATCCCCCACCACCAACCTCCACTCCAGCAACTCTCAGTCTGCTCCCTACAGTTAGGAGTCTCTCATGGTTTGCCTCCCTATTTTTACTTATTTCTATTCTTTCCTTTCTTTCCCTTATCAGTTTTGTTTCTTAAACTCCACGTATGAGTGGAGTCATGGTATTTGTCTTTCTCCAGCTGTCTTTCTACAATTTTGTTAGGATAATATATTCTAATTCCATCCATGTCATTGCAAATATCAAGATTTCATTCTTTTTGATGGTTTAGTATACCCATTGTATATCCATAGCACATCTTCTTTATTCATTTATCAGTTGATGGGTATCTGTGCTCCTTCCATATTTTGGCTACTGTGGACATTGATGTTATAAACAAACATTGGGGTACATACACCCCTTCAAATCACTATTTTTATATACTTAGGATAAATACCTAGTAGTTCAATTGCTGGGTCTAGGACAGCTCTGTTTTTAACTTTTTGAGGAACCTCCATACTGCTTTCCAAAGTGGCTGCACAAGTTTGTATTCCCACCAACAGTTTCCTTTTCTCTGCATCCTCTCTAACACCTGTTGTTCCTAATTTAAGCCATTCTAATCAGTGTGAAGTGGTATCTCACTGTGGTTTGGATTTGTATTACCCTGATGATGACCAATGTTGAATATTTTTTCATGTATCTGTTAGCCATTTGTGTGTCTTCCCTAGAGAAATGTCTCTTCATGTCTTCTGCCCATTCTTTGACTGGCTGTTTTGTTTTGGAGGTATAGACTTTGATAAGTTCTTTATAGATTTTGGATACTAAGCCTTTATCAGATAGGTCATTTACAAATATCTTCTCCCATTCCATAGATTGCCTTTTATTTTTGTTAATTGTTTCCTTTGCTGAGAAAAAAATTTTATCTTGATGAAATCCTAACAGTTCATTTTTGCTTTTGTTCCCCTTGTCCCTGGAGACATGGCTAGTAAGAAATTTCTGCAGCCAGAGTCAAAGAGATGGCTGCCTATGTTCTCCTCTAGGATTTCTATAGTTTCAGGTCTCACATTTAGGTCTTTCATCCATTTTGAATTTATTTTTGTGTTTGGTGTTAGAAAGTGGTCCAGTTTCATTCTTCTGCATGTGGCTGTCCAATTTTTCCAGCACTATTTGTTGAAGAGACTGTCTTTTTTCCACTGGATATTCTCTCCTGGTTTGTAGAGGATTGGTTGACCATAGAGTTGAGGGTCCATTTCTGGGTTCTCTATTCTGCTCCACTGATCAATGTGTCTGTGTTCGTGCCAGTACCATATTGTCTCAATAATTACAGCTTTAAAATACAGCTTAATGTTCAGAATTGTGATGCCTCCAGATTTGGTTTACTTTTTTGATGCTAGTTTGGCTATTTGGGGTCTTCTATGTTCCCATACAAATTCCAGAATTGTTTGTTCCAGCTCTATGAAAAATGTTGTTGGTATTTTGATAAGGATTGCTTTGGATGTGTAGATTGCTTGGGGAGAATTGACATTTCAACAGTCTGTGTTCTTCTGATCCATAAACATGGAACATTTTTCCAATTCTTTGGGATTTCCTCAATTTCTTTCATAAGTGTTCTACAGTTTTCAGAGTGCAGCTCTTTTACTTCTTGAGTTAGATTTATTCCTAAGCATCTTAATGGGTTTTTGTGCAATTGTAAATAGGATCAATTCCTTCGTTTCTTTCTTCTGCCCCATTGTTACTGTATAGAAATATGACTGACCTTTGTACATTGATTTTAAAAAGGTGAAAGATTTATATGATCTGAAGAGAAACCAGAGCATTGTACATTGATTTTATATCCTGCTACCTTGCTAAATTACTGTATCACTTCTAACAATTTTTTGGTGGAGATTTTTGGGTTTTCCACATAGAATATCATGTGATCTGCAAACAGTGAAAGTTTGACTTCTTCCTTGCTGATCTGGATGCTTTTTATTTCTTTTTGTTGTCTGGTTGCTGAGGCTACAATGTTCAGTACTATGCTGAACAAGAGTGGTGAGAGTGGACATCCCTGTTGTGTTCCTGACCTTGGCAAAAAGCTCTCATTTTTTTCCCCACTGAGGATGATATTCACTGTAGGTTTTTCATATATGGCCTTTAAGGTTTTGAGGTACGTTCCTTCTATCCCTACATGGTTTTTATTAAGGATGCTGTACTTTGTCAAATATTTTTTCTGCATTTATTGAGAGAATCATATGGCTCTTGTCCTTTCTTTTATTAATGTGGTGTATCATACAGATTGATTTGCAGACATTGAACCACACTTGTAGCCCAGGAATAAATCCCACTTGATTGTGGTGAATAATCCTTTTGATTTACTGTTCAATCCTATTAGCTAGTATCTTGGTAAGAATTTTTGCACCCATGTTCATCAGGGATATCAGTGTGTAACTATCCTTTTCAGCTGAGGGTCTTTGTCTGGTTTGGGGATCAAGGCAATGCTGGCCTCCCAGAATGAGTTTGGAAGTTTTCCTTCCATTTCTATTTTTTTGAACAGTTTCAGAAGAACAGGTATTAATTCTTTTTTAATTGTTTGGTAGAATTCCCCCTGGGAAGCCAACTGGCCCTGGACTCTTTGTTGGGAGTTTTTTGATTACTGATTCTTTTTTTTTTTTTTTTTTTAACTGGCTATGGATTTGTTCAGATTTTCTATTTCTTCCTGTTTCAGTTTTGGTAATTTATATGTTTCTAAGACTATATCTATTTCTTCCAAATTTCCTAATTTGTTGACATATACTTGCTCATAATATTCCCTTATAATTGTTTGTATTTCTTTGGTGTTAGTTGTGATCTCCCCTTTCATTCATGATTTTATTTATTTGGGTTATTTCTCTTTTTATAAGTCTAGGGGGTTATCAATGTTGTTAATTTTTTCAAAGAACCAGATCCTAGTTTCATTGATTTGTTCTACTGGTTGTTTATTTGTTATTTCTATATTCTTGGTTGCTGCTCTAATCTTTATTATTTCCCTTCTCTTGCTGAATTTAGACTTTATTTTGTGCTCTTTTCCCAGCTACTTTAGGTGTAAATTTAGGATGTGTATTTGAGACTTTTCTTGTATCTTGAGGTAAGCTATATACTTCCCTCTTAGGACTGCCTTTGCTGCATCCCAAAGGTTTTGGATGTCCTGTTTTCATTTTCATCTGCTTTCGTGTATTTTTAAAATTCTTGTTTAATTTCCTGGGTGACCCATTCATTCTTTAGTAGGCTGTTCTTTAACCTCCATATATTTGTAGTCCTTCTAAACTTTTTCTTGTGGTTGACTTCAAGTTTCATATCAAATCATACACATGGTATGATTTCAGTCTTTTTGTACCAGTTGAGTCCTGATTTGTGACCCAGGATGTGATCTATTCTGGAAAATGTCCATGTGCACTCAAGAAGAATGTGTATTCTATTACTTTAGAATAAAATGCTCTGAGTGTAGCTGTTAAGTCCATCTGGTCCAGTGTGTCATTCAAAGCCATTGTTTCCTTGTTGATCTTCTGTTTAGATCATCTTTCCATTGCTATGAGTGGGGTGTTAAAGTCCCCTACTATTACTGATTATTAGCTATGAGTCTCTTTAAGTTTGTTATTTATTGATTTAGATATTTGGCTGTTCCCAAGTTAGGGGCATAAATATTTACTATTGTTGGATAGACCCCTTTATTATGTTATAATCTCCTTCTTCAACTCTTATTATAGTCTTTGGTTTAAAATCTAGTTCATCTGATATAAGTATGGCTACTTCAGCTTTCTTTTGATGTCCATTAGCATGATAAATAGACAGAATGGTATCCAGTCTGATACCTTATGTCTTTTGATTGGAACACTTAGTCCATTTGTATTCAGAGTAATTATTGAAAGATGTGAATTTAGTACCATTGTATTACCTGTAAAGTTAAGAACAGATAACAGGGCACCTGGGTGGCTCAGTGGGTTAAGCCTCTGCCTTCGGCTCAGGTCATGATCTCAGGGTCCTGGGATCGAGGCCCGCATCGGGCTCTCTGCTCAGCAGGGAGTCTGCTTCCCTCTCTCTCTCTGCCTGTCTCTCTGCCTATTTGTGATGCCTGTCTGTCAAATAAATAAATAGATAAAATCTTTTAAAAATATATTTTTAAAAAGAATTAGAAAATGTAAGAAAATAAATGAAAATAATAAAAAAAAATAATAATAAAGAATAAAAGTAAAAAGGAAGCTAGATCCTATTTTCCCTAGAGCGGAAGTTTTGCAGCATGATATGATCAATAAACTTTACCTGAGCTGGATGTTTATTCTGGTCTTCTGGGGGAGGGCCTGCTACGCTGATTCTCAGGCTGACTTGCTTTATTGAGATGGGACTCCAGGGTATAAAGGAGTAAAGTTTGTTTTTTTCAGCTGCAGCTTTCACTAGGTGGTGCTGTTTTGTTCCCTGAAGATTTTAAGCAGTGATGGGCAGGATGAATATGGCTGCACCAAGCTCTCTAGCCTAGGAGCTAGAAGCTTGTGGCCCTTGCTTTTCAGTGAGCTCTTACAGAAAAGTAATCAATCACCCTATTTGTGTCCCCAGTTTCCATCTGAACCCTATGTTCACCCTGCCCATATCTGAGCCCTTTATCTTAGATGTGACTAAGCTTCAAAATTCCAGTTTTCAGGGACTCCTATGGTGTGTAACCACACTGCTTCTCTGAGGCAGGGTCTCACCATTCTTGCTGGCCAGTCCCAGGAAAGTGATCATACTACTAGAAGGCAATTTGCTGTTTAAGCAGAAAGCCAGCTCTAAAACCTACTGCTCTCATCTGGCTTCCTGGTTCTTATACCTGGGAACAGTGCAGCACCTTAGTGCCACATGTTTTTTCTGCTGCCCAAGGAATCCTCAGACCATCCTGTCACTCCTGGGATTCCGCCCCTCTTTCCACCTGAACACCTTTAAGTCATGCAGGTCCCAGACAGGAGCAAACTTCCAAAAGTTCACATTTTGTGCTCTACCACTTCTAGTGCCTTGTGGTAGCCTTCATAAGCAAGTTCCTTGCCTGCTGCAGTGTCCCAAGTTGTGCCCCCCCAACTGAATTTATGCACCCCCTATCTTCCAAAAGGTGGTCACTTTTCTACTTAAAGACTTGCAGATTTTGTTCTCTCAGAACTCTGATTTTCTTGGGTGTTCAGAATGATTTGATAACTAGCCATGTTCAA
Organism: Mustela lutreola; assembly: GCF_030435805.1. Taxonomy (NCBI): domain Eukaryota; kingdom Metazoa; phylum Chordata; class Mammalia; order Carnivora; family Mustelidae; genus Mustela; species Mustela lutreola. The sequence goes on from NC_081290.1 coordinate 81,853,820, forward strand.
GGGGTGAAACAGGCTCAGTGTCCCCCTACTCATTCACCATCTTAACTTCTCCCCTCCAACAGAATGCCATTTTTAAAAGAACATTCTGAAAAAGAAAGAGAAGCATTTCCTAGAAAATTAGAACTTTGATAGTGGAAATGAAAAATCAAAAATATAAATGTGAAGAGAAAGTTAAGAAATATTCTAAAAAGTTAGGCAAAAAAGATAAAGAGACTAAATAAAGTTAAGAAAATTGCCTGTTTGGTCAAGAAGCTATAAGAAAACAGGAGTTCCACAAAGAACAGAGAAAAAAAGAGAAGAAAATCTTTGCATTAGTTTCCTATGGCTGTTGTAACAAAGTATCACAAACTTGACAGCTAAACACACACACACACACACACACACACACACACACACACATTTATTCTTTTACACTACTAGAGGCCAGAAGATTAAAATCAGTTTCACTGGACTAATGTCAAACTGTTGGCAGGACTGGTTCCTTCTAGAGGTTCTAGGAAAAAGACATTTCCATTCCTTTCCCAGCCCATACCAACCACTTGTATTCTTTTTTGTTTGGTTCCCTTCTTCCATCTTCAAAGTACATCACTCTAATCTCTGCTCTGTCATCACATGGCCTTCTCTATGACTCCAACTTCTTTTGCATACCTCTTATAAGAACTGTTATGTCATGTCCAGCCAAATAATCCATAATAGTCTTCCTGCCTCAAGATAACTAACTTGACCACATCTGCAAAGTCCCTTTTGGCTTATAAGGTAAGATTCATAGGTTCTAGGGATTAGGATACGGACATCTTGACAGGAAGGGAGGTGGTGTTGGAGAGTATTATTCAGCCTACTAAACTACTGATGAAATAATTCATGAAAACTCCCCACAACTGAAGGATCTGAGTGAGAAAATTAAAAATACACCTTACTTCCCAGAACAGTGATGAAAATGGAGACACAATAAAGTATAGTATAATTAAATCATAGAATATCAGAAACATATGACGATCCTATAGGCTGTAATATAAATTATAATGGTGTAATTCTTCCCAAGAGCACATTGGACATTAGAAAACATTGGAAGGAAATTATTTCCAACTTAAAATTACATAACCAACTAAACTCATATTCAAGTGTCAAGTTAGTGTAACCTTGATACCAAATTCTAGCAAAGATACAAAAAATGAAAATTACAGGCCAATATTTCTCATACATTAAAAAGTCATAAATGAAATATTAGCAAATCAAATCCAGCAATATATTAACATGACAAGATATCAACAGCAAGTAGAGTTTATTCCCAGAATGCAGAATTGATTTAACATTTGAAACATAATCAATGTAAATTACCACATCAACAAAATAAACAAGAAAAACAATATATCAATTAATTAAGAAAATGTAACTGATAAAATTCAACATCCATTCATGATAAAAAATCTCAGCAAACTAGCAATATAAAAGAAATTTCTCAATCCATTAAAGAGTACCAAAGAAAAATTTATAGGTAATATATTATAATTAATGGTGAAATACTGAACACATCCCCCTAAGAAAGAGTATAGCAAGAAGAAGGCCCACTATCTCCACTCTGCTCAGCACTATTGAAAAGATCCAAGCTACTACTATAAGGTTAGGAAAACAGATAAAAGAGATAAATATTGGAATGGAAGAAATAAAACTGTCATTATTTATAGTGGTATTTTTATATATGTGTAAAATCCAAAATAATCTACAAACTATTTCAATTAAGTACATTGAAAAATTTCACTAAATATGAGTTCAACATACAAAGATTAATTGGATTTTATTTACTAGTGACAAACAGCTAGCAAATGAAATTCTTTTAAATATCATTTCCAAAAACATCAAAAAAATATAAAATACCTAGGAGCAAATCCAATGAATCTATACAGAGCAGACAGAATTTGTATAAAATCTTTATACTGGAAACTATAAACACTGATGAGAGAAAGTAAAAAAAAAAATCTAAATCAGTGATCAGTGGAATAACACGTTTGTGGATTAGAAAGATCAATATTGCTAAAATATCAAATCTTGCCCAAAATAATCTATAGATTTGATTCAATCCCAGCTATAATTCCTGACTTTTTATATTTTATTTCTGGTTTTATTTTGGGGGGGCACCTTTTTTGGTGGACTTTGACAAGTTGATTTTAAAATTTATATGAAGATGTAGAGAACCTTGAAGAGCCAAGATGACCTTGAAGAATTAAGCTGAAGGATTTATACTTTTTGTTTAAGATTTTATTTATTTATTTCACAGACAGAGATCACAAGTAGGCAGAGAAACAATCAAAGAGAAGGGGGGGAAAGCAGACTCGATACTGAGCAGAAAGCCCAATGCGAGGCTCAATCCCAGGACCCTCGGACCATGACTTGAGCTGAAGAGAGAGGCTCTAACCCACCAAGCCACCCAGGTGCCCTGAGGATTATACTTTTAGATATCAAAACTTATGCTTTACCTGCAGCAATCAAGCCTATGTTAATGGTTTATCTGATTTACTCAAAGTTTCACTGTAATTCAGTGAGGACCACAGTGTTTTTCTTAATAAAAGTTGCAGAAGATTGGATATCCATATGGAAGGAAAGTGAACCTTAATCCATTCCTCACATCATAGTCAAAAAACTAATTTTAAGTAGATCATAGACATAAATGTTGAACATAAAGTGTTTTTTAAAAGTTTCCAAAAGAAAATATATTTTGTGACCTATACATAGAATGTAGTAGCCAAAAAATGAAAAATTACTGTTAAACACAATTATATGGATAAATCTCAAAAACATATGGAGTGAAAAAACATAAGTGCAAAAAAGTACATACTAAATGATTGAATTTTTATGACATTCAAGAAGACAAAATTAATCCATGTTATAGTAGTTATAGTAGTCAGAATAATGGTAACTCCTGAAGAGTGGATACTGACTAACATGGGGCACTAAGAAACATTTTTGACTAATGGAAATATTCTATATCTTTATTTGGATGTATACAGGTACATACATATATAAAAATCATCAAACTATATTTAGGACTTGTGCAATACTGTATATGAATTTTATCTTGTGAAATTTGAAAAACATAATTGATATTTCAGGGTAGGATAAAAACATATCTACACATGTAAAGTTATAAACTATGCTTTCTGTGAAATCTATTTGAGGACATACTCTACAAAATAAGAAAACCAACCATGAGGAAGACCTAGGATAGAAAAAATAAGAGATCAAACCAAGGAGATAAGGTGAGAGGATCCCCACCATAATGATAAATCCCAGATATGGAGGGAAAATAGCCCAGATTGGAACAAGCTCTGGGAGAGATGACTTCAAAAAAATTAATTTGATAGAAAGCCCGATAGAACTGAATATCTAGGGAGGTGATTTAGACAACTGCGGAGAATATGAAGTTTCATTAATGAATGGTACATCGAAGAGCAAAATCAATATATAAGACAACTATATTTTCCAGCAAAATCATAAATTACATGGAAAGTTAATGCAAACATAGTTTACTTATTAAAGTTAATGCAAACATAGTTTACTTATTAAAGCAGAGGACAATCCCTAAGACTTTTCAGGAACTCAACTCTTTGAGGAGGATTTACGTGGTTATAATCATGTAGTCCCTAACTATCTAACAAACTATAATATAAATACACAAGGGGTTAAATAATCAACTAAGGGGTTCCTCTGGGGTGGAGGGAATGGTGGGAAGCATGTCTGGAGAATACTGTTTTTTATAGTAAACTGGCAGCATATTTCACCTCCTTAAATAATGTGCATGCACAATTTTTATTTAAATAAAATCTTCAAAAGTTTTCAAAAAGAGAATGAGAGTGATGCAAAAGGGATTAAGGTGATCAATTAGGAGATGAACTTCAGGAGGACTAATGGTTGGACCGAGTGATAGATTGCTGATGATCATGGTCTAAATGGAATACCTCAAGGTTTTCAAATTAAGTTTTCAATGCTATACCCTTGTATTTTAATCCTATCATCTTTCAGAGCAAGACAACCTTTCTTTTTGAAACTCCCTTTTTAATGCAAAATGCTTTAAATAATTTGAAAAACATTCTGTCAGCACGTTATTCTTGCTGGGAAAAGAAATTTCCTTCTCTTTTCCTATTATTGCTATCTCTCAACACATTCAGCAGAGGAGTTATTACTTATTAAAGCAGAGGACAATCCCTAAGACTTTTCAGGAACTATAAACAATTACAGGAAAGAGAAGTGTTTCATTACCAAAAAGCAATAATGATGGAATTCACTATTGAATATGCCAGCAACATCACAGAGTTTAGAGAGCAAGCACAGTGTTTTAACCTTTATTCTAGTTGATAGAAGATGATTCAGTATTCTATTATCCACAATGACAAGTGATTTATTGGGATACTTTCTTTTCTTCCAAACTGTTATAAGCCATTGTTGTTTTTTTTCCTCCAATTGCACTGATTTTTCATCTTAGTGCATGTACGAGGCTTAAACACTTGAGCCATCATTTTAAAATACAAAGCCAACAATAACATCCTCAGCTCTAGAGATACACACTTCGTTAATGCTATACCACAAATGGAGGTTTGCCTTATTGCATGCCAAAACAGCTTTTAGGCACACTTTTTTTTTTTTTTTTTTTAAGACAATAGGTAAAATTTACTAACTGCAAAATAGACATTGATGAATAGGATTTATCAAAATTAAAATGCTTTTCAAAAAACAACATTAGTAACATGAATATGCAAGACACAGGTTGGGATAATATATTGTGCATGTGTGTGTATCCAGAAGAAAATTCCAAAATATATAAAAAAGCATTACAAATCAGTATCAATAAGAAAAAGAGAGGTACCTGAGTGGCTCAGCCAGTTAAGGGTCTGCCTTCAGTTCACTTTTAATACACTTGTCTCAAAGCAACCAAAAGCTTAGGAAAATCCTACTTATATTTCCCCAAAATTCTGCTTTCTAAAACCTTGTTTGAGGGAAAAACCACTGTGTACAGAACCAGATTCTCTTACTAAAAGAGAAAATTACTTTAAAATAGAATTCTCCAACATTGAAGGATGCAGGAAGCAGATTAAAGACCGATAGGATAGTGAGACTGTGATGATTATGTGTGTGCCATTTTTCAGGCCTGAAATTCTAGCATGCATTTCCCTTGCCCTCAAGGGAGGTGAGATTGTCGGTTTTATGGTAATCGATCAGAAAACTATCAGACAAGCGCTTTTGCTGAGGTTCTGAAATAAGAACAAAACATTTAAGAATCTTTCCTCCTAATGTTCTTCTCCAACGGAGAGAAGGACCCATACTTCGGGTCACTGCTAGAGTGGCAGATTATTATTTAGTTTTCAGGTAGGGAGTTGGCAGGGAGTACTAGAATGCTGAGTCAAATGGTGCCTTGAAACACTGATATCTTTTTGACAAATTGCCCAGATTTCATGGTTAATGAGCCATTGTTATCTGTGTTCGGTTGATGTACAAAATTAAAGTTCTGAAAGACTAAAGATTGCCACTCCAGTGCATTTTCCAATATTGATTGCCCTCTGTAATTTTGTTACATACTAAAATTTAGAACTGCATACGCATGAAATGGTAGAAAATTTAAAGGAAGGATGTGTCATTAAAAATAATAATCAAGGGTGCCTGGGTGGCTCAGTGGGTTAAAGCCTCTGCCTTCATCTTAGGTCATGATCCCAGGGTCATGGGATTGAGCCCTGCCTCGGGCCTTCTGCTCAGCAGGGAGCCTGCTTCCTCCTCTCTCTCTGCCTGCCTCTCCGCCTACTTGTGATCTCTGCCTGTCAAATAAATAAATAAAATCTTTAAAAATATATATATAAAATAAAATAAAAATAATAAAAATAATAATAATCAGTATAGTTTCAGGTTGCTTTTTATATTAAAACATACAATCTAGCGGGGCATGTGGGTGGCTCAGTGGGTTAAAGCCTCTGCCTTCCGTTCAGGTCATGATCTCAGGGTCCTGGGATTGAGCCCCACATCAGGCTCTCTGCTCATCAAGGAGCCTGCTTCCCTTCCTCTCTCTCTGCCTGCCTCTCTATCTTCTTGTGATCTCTGTCTGTCAAATAAATAAATAAAATCTTCAAAAAAACCCAACAACAACAGCATACAATCTAGCAAGCAGGAAGTCTAAAGTACTGATATCTCAGCCTTAGATTAGGGAACAAAAGAATTGGATTCTGACTATTTTCCTGAGTGGTTTGAGTAAACTACTTAATCTTTGTGCATCTAGGTCTTTATCATCTGTCAAAAAACAAAATGAGAAAACTAAGAGACATTAACTCTAAAAAGCCTTATATCTCCAAAGATCTTTGTTTTTGTTTTAAAAATATTATAATTTCCATGGGATATTAATCTATGATATTATCTGCTCAAAACAGGCCAAGATTTTATCTATATTTTTATAATTTTTATACTTATTTTTAATAGTAATCTTTTGATTCACATAGGTTTAAAAATTACACCCATAAGGAATATTGGGGAAATTTGTTGTGTGCAGGCCAGTGTGATAATGTTTTATTTTGATATTAAAATTATCATATTAAGAAGCTGTCATAATTTTTTATTATGAAATCTTTTAGCCATATTGAGAGAGGGGAAGACTTATAATAAACATCTACCACCTGTTGAAATAACTTTCAAAGATAACTTTCCAAAGTATTTCAAAAATAACTTTCTGAGATGGAGCCACTCCTGCCCAGATTAGACATCGGCAAAACAAAACTCAGATAGCTTTGTCACTATAAATGCTCTGTTTGATCAGAAATACAGTATGTCCAGTCAGCCAATCCCTAAACACCAAACCAACTCTGAGCTTTAGACTTACTTTCTTTCTCCTTCTCACCCCAAATAAGGTTTACTATGTGGCCACAGCCAGTCAGACATTGTCTATTTGTCTCTTCCTTTTTCTTCCTTTCTTTGTTCTAAGATTTTATTTGTTTATTTGGCAGAGAGAGAGAGCACAAACGAGCATACGCAAGCAGAGGGAGCAGCAGGGAGAGGGAAGGGGAGAAGCAGGCTCCCTGCAAAGCAGAGTGCCCAACATGGACCCCCATCCCAGCACATCAAGATCATAACCTGAGCCAAAGGCAGAAGCCTAACTGACTGAACCACCTAGGTGCCCCTCTTCTTTGTTCCTTATTCTTTATCTTATGAAAGCTTCCTGCCTTTCACCCATTTTGCAGTTCTCCAAATGGAGATTTTCTGCTTCATGTAACATTAAATAAAATGTGTTTGTATCACCCAAGTTGTCTTCTTTAGTCATTTTTTAACATATCGTACTTAAGAAAAAAATCTTATTCATCTTCCTCTCTCAAAACAGCCATTTATCCTAAATTTGTTGCTATCTTTTCCAATCATGTTTTATGTATATACAATAAGTGTCATCTTGCATGTTTCTATCTTTATAAAATAGTAGTGTATTATGCTTATACTATATATAAACAAGATTATATTTTTTAGATTATGTATTTTGATAATTTGTCTATTACTCATAATTTTAATTGTTTTATTATAAAAAACTAATACAAAAAAATTTGTTCATTCACCTATGGATAAACATTTAAGTTGTTTTCAATATTTTTTTAAAAGTTTCAATAAACATTCCTTTATTTCCTGTACATATGTAAGGAAATATCTCTAGATTATACAAATAGAAATGGAATTATTGAGTTCTAAAGTTAGGTACAACTTTGTTTGTGTTTCCAATTGCTCTTCAAAGTAGTGTATTAATCTATACTCTTACCAACAATGTTTACAGTGCCTTATGATGCACAGAAAATTTTGTACTTAAGTTAATCAATTTTATCCTTTCTGGGTCCTATTTAAGAAATCTATCCATGAAGTCCAAAACATTTTTTTTCTATATTTTCTTCTAAAAGCCTAACTTGCTTACACCAAGCCCCACTCCTCTGTGCTCTAGAGTGCTACTTTTCTTAGTCAAGTTTGCCTCAGTACAAGCACTGCATGCCCTTCCCCCAGAAGACCAGCACAGACCCCTGCCTACAACACTTCTCCAGACCAGAGAGTTCTCTGGGGCCTCAGTTCTAGTGGAAGTGTCAGCTCTCATTTCATAAGCAGACCAGAGCACACCTAATTAAAACTTACCACATTCAGGCCAAGGACCAAACACTGCCCACAACAGGCAATGACAGTCTTTGCAGATGACTGACCTGAAGGATAGAGCAGCCAAAACACAACAGCAGAGCACACTCAGCACACACCAGAGACACTCCCTGAAGTCCCAGGCCCTGAGCACTATATGACTTCTTTATAAGGCCAGTACTTGTTTTTTTTAAGATTTTATTTATTTATTTGACAGAGAGAGATCACAAGTAGGCAGAGAGGCAGGCAGAGAGAGAGAGAGAGAGAGAGAGGGAAGCAGGCTCCCCACTGAGCAGAGAGCCCGATGTGGGACTCAATCCCAGGACCCTGAGATCATGACCTGAGCCGAAGGCAGTGGCTTAACCCACTGAGCCACCCAGGCGCCCCCATAAGGCCAGTACTTTTAGGAGCAGGAGATATCATTGGCTTTTTGAATACAGAGAAGATAGATACTTGGGTAAAAGGCCAAGATTTGGGAATTTATCCCAAATGAAAGAATAAAATAAGGCCGTGGCCAAATATATAAGCAAAACAGGTATAAAAAACATGACTGGTAGACAATTTAAAGGAAGAATCATATGGATACTCACTGGAAGACATCAGTGAGACCTTTACCACAGAGATAAAAGAGTCCAAAAAGAATCCATCAAAGATGAAGAATACAATAAATGAGATTGGAAACAGAAGTGATGCAGTGAACATCAGTTTGGAAGAAGCAGAGAAATGAAGTGGTGATCTAGAAGACAAAGTAATGAAAAATGATGAAATGAAAGAAAAGAGAGAAAGAAAAAATATATAACATGAGAACAGACTTAGGGAAACAGTGACTCCATCAAATACAATAACATTCATATTATAGAACTACCAGAAGAAGAGAGAGAAAAGGCAGCAGAAAATTTATTTCAATAAATAATAACAGAAAACTTCCCTAATTGAGGAAAGGAAACAAACATCTAGATATAGGTGGCACACAGAACACCCATCAAAATCAACAAAAGCAGGCCAACACCAAGACATATTATAATTAAAGATAAAAGAAGTACTTAGCTTACAAAAGAAAATCCATAAGGCTAGCTAGAGATTTCTCAACAGAAATTTGACAACCAGAAGGGAGTGACATGATATATTCAAAGGACTGAATGCAAAAAATCTGCAGCCAAGAATACTCTATCCACCAATGCTATCATTCAGAATAACACTTTGTCTGTTTCAGAACAGCAATTTGTCTGTTCATTCAGAATAACAGTTTGTCTGTTTCCCAGAAAAACAAAAACTGAAGGAGTTCATTGCCACTAATCCAGTTCCATGAAAATATTAAAGGGGATTCTTTGAGTGTTAAAGTGAAACCAAAAGTGACAAGGACAAGAAAGAATCAGAGAAAATCTCCAGAAACCACAAAACAAATAATATAATGGCAATAAATATATACCTATCAATAACTACTCTGTTAATAGACTAAGACATACAGTGTCAGAATGAACAACTAAAAGACATACAGTGTCAGAATGAATAACAACAACAAAAAGACCTATCCATATGCTAACTACAAGAGACTCATTTAGACCTAATGATCTAAAGACCATTTTAGACAATTTAGACCCGCAAATTGAAAGTGAGAAGGTGAAAAACCATTTGTCACATAAATGGATGTCAACAGAAAGCTGGAATACCAATACTTAACTGGACAAATTAGACTTTGAAATAAATTGTAAAAAGAGGCAAACAAGGGCATTTATATAATCATAAAGAAAATAATCCAATAAGAAAATACAAAAATTGTAAATATTTTTGCATCCAACATGAAAGCACCCAAAATATATTATATAATGTTTATATATAAAAGAGTTAATAATAAACATGAAGGAATTAATTGATGATAACATGATAACATAATAATAGGGGACTGTAAAATCCCACTTACCTCAATGGATAGATCATCTAAACAGAAAATCAACAAGGAAACAATGGCTGAATGCATATTCTTTGCAAGAGCACATGGAACATTCTCTGGAATAGATCATATATTAGCCCACAAAACAGGACCCAACAAAGACAAAAATACTGAAATGACACCATGTACCCTTTCTGACCATAATACTACATGAAACTAGAAGTCAAACAAACAAACAAACAAAAATCTGGAAAGACCACAGATACATAGAGGTTAAATAACATGCTATGAAATAAACCAGGAAATCTAGGAATAAATTTAAAAAGTATATGGAAACAAATAAAAATGAAAACACAACAGTTCAAAATTTTTGGGATACAGCAAAAACAATTCAAAGACTGAAGTTTGTAACAAGTACTATAGGCCTATCTCACAAAGCAAGATAATTTTCAAACAACCTAACCTTACACCTAAAAGATCTAGACAAAGAACAGCAAGCAAAACCCAAAACCAGCAGAAGGAAAGAAATACTAAAGATTAGAACAGAAATAAATGATATGGAAACTAAAAACACAATAGAACAGATCAATAAAACCAGGAGCTGGTACTTTAAAAAAATTAGTAACATTGATAAACCTCTAGCCAGACTTATCAAGAAAAAAAGAGAAAGGTCCCAAGTAAATAAACTTACAGATAAGAGAAGAAAACCACAAACTCCACAGAAAAACAATTATAAGAGAATATTATTGAAAAATGATATGTCAAAAAATTAGACAACTAGAAGAAATGTATAAATTCCTAGAAATATATAATCTACCAAAACTGAAACAGAAACAAATAGAAAATTGAACAGACCAATTACCAGCAAAGAAATTTAATCAGTAAGCAGAAAAATCCAACAAACGAAAATCCAACTACCCAAGAGAGAAAGAAAGAGAGAATGAATTACAGGCTACATAAAAGGTGTGACAATAACTGGAATAAACCTCTGTAGATTCCTACACAAAGGAAGTTTTAGACTAAATGACTCCTAAGGTTTCTTCTATCTCTAATATGTTAATATTCTTCACCAACTTCATATATATTTCCATGCATATTTCAGTCAGAGGGCATAGCATTTGTGTCGGCAGGGAGGCAGTTACCCAGTTAGGGCCAGGAACACAAGTTCACCAAGGAACTGGTTCTTTTGGGAGCACAGCTAAGGCAGAGTGCAACTGGATGCTCCCTTCCCTTCATGCATGGAAGCTATGCTGGAGAAGCAAATAAAAGACAAAACACTAGAAACAGGGAGAGAAACTTTCCTCCTACATTGTCTCAACACTGCTCTCTATTGTCTTAGCTTAACACTATGGTTGTTGAAAAACAGAAATCTTCATAAGATGCAGTTGGAGGGGATGTGGAGAAAGGGGAACCCTCTTCCACTGTTGGTGGGAATGCAAGTTGGTGCAGCCTCTTTGGAAAACAGTGTGGAGATTCCTCAAGAAATTAAAAATAGAACTTCCCTATGACCCTGCAATTGCACTACTGGGTATTTACCCCAAAGATACAGATGTAGTGAAAAGAAAGGCCATCTGTACCCCAATGTTTATAGCAGCAATGGCCACGGTTGCCAAACTGTGGAAAGAACAAAGATGCCCTTCAACAGACGAATGGATAAGGAAGATGTGGTCCATATACACTATGGAGTATTATGCCTCCATTAGAAAAGACAAATACCCAACTTTTGTAGCAACATGGATGGGACTGAAAGAGATTATGCTGAGTGAAATAAGTCAAGCAGAGAGAGTCAATTATCATATGGTTTCACTTATTTGTGGAGCATAACAAATAGCATGGAGGACATGGGGAGATAGAGAGAAGGGAGTTAGGGGAAATTGGAAGGGGAGGTGAACCATGAGAGACTATGGACTCTGAAAAACAGTCTGAGGGTTTTGAAGGGGTGAGGGGTGGGAGGTCGGGGTACCAGGTGGTGGGTATTATAGAGGTCACTGATTGCATGGAGCACTGGATGTGGTACAAAAACAATGAATACTGTTGTGCTGAAAGTAAATTAAATTTAAAAATTTTTTTTAAAAAGATGCAGTAGAAGCAAATAAAGCACTAAAACAGGAGGAGAAACTCTTTCCTCCTACAATGTCTCTCCATTGTCCTCTGTTGTCTTAGCTTAAAATTACCCTTGTTGAAAATGAGAAATGATTATAGGATCCAGCTCTATCATCACAGAAAGTGATGATAGTGTGAAGGATGGGTTCGAAGCTGAGTGACAATGAATTGATGACTGGCAAAATAAGGAATTTAAATTTCATTGCATACATGTTATCCTCAATTTAGGAGCATATTTCCTAAAATTTAAAAGATAGATGTTCATATTAGGGTATAAGGAGATAAATTTGGATACTTTTAAACAATAATATAATTCTTTCAAACAGCAAGTATTAGTTAATAAACTACAATTTCAGTATATTAAATTATGGTAGAGCAGCTCAGTGCATTGTATGATTTCAACTTATTTTCTAACTTTGCAATTGAAGAATATATTTTACCTGTCCAAACTTATTCCAGTTTGACATCAAAGTCTATATTTAATAAATATTATGAACAATTCATTGGAGGGAAAAGCAGACTTATGACTTAAAATAAAAGAGCCTTCTAGTGGCTGGTATATATATATATTATATATGTACAATAAACATTTGAATCTAATCTCTAGGAGTTTATTTGAATAAACAAATAGTATGATACCACTAAACATACATTACATCAAATTACAGGATAAAGATCTGTCCTATAATATGATTTTCTTACTCATAATTCACTTATTTTTAAAAATATTTCTAATATATTTAAAAATAGAAAAATGCCTTGTAAAACCTAGGTAGCATGCCTTTGTGGTGAAAAACATGGGCTTTGAAAATAGATTGAGTAGGCTTGACTCCTGGCTCCCATACTCATGAAACTTTGAGCAAGACTAACCACTATTTTACACATCTATGTCATTTGTAAAATGGGAATAGAGTACCTGCCTCATAGGGGGTTTTGTGTGTATATTAAATGAGCTAGTAGAAATAAAGTACTTAATAAGTGTCAAATGAACATTCACTATTGTTTTTCCTTTGATATATATCCTTGAGAACAAGTATCAGACACTCTGGACTGATTATGGTGACTGATTATGCTGATTATGTTAAGAAAAACAACTAATTTTCCCTGTAACTCTCTTATCACCACATCAGAGAATCAAGGGATAAATCTAAAGTGATCTCTCTCTCCCCTTAGAACTTCAGGACCATTGACTATTTCTTCAAAATGAGACCAAACATATTTTTTGTACTTTTCCTAACACCTTGTTGGGTAGCCATGACTGACTTATCCCTACTACTCAAGGTTGTGACCTGTCAAAATGAATCATATTATATGTTTACATTTATATATTTCTCACCCAACTGATGATCAGAAAAAATCTATTAAACCGTAGGATGAGAGTCCTTAAACTTCTGATTTTAGAGCTTGTTAAATTTCCTGTTTCAAGCCATGAAGAGCAATACTAAAGAAGTTATTCATATAAAGTTACTTTAGAAAATAAACTGGTACCAAGAAAGTGCTATTGAGCAGAACATATACATATTGAGTAGAATGTGGTAGAACATTTTTTCCTGCCAGTCTTAATACAGTCATGTATCCAGTAGTTCAATTCATAATCATTTAATAAAGTGAACATTTGTAGTCTTAAATATTAAGAAAGAAACGGGCTATTAAAAGTTAAAACCCTAGTTGCATTAACTATGTTTTAAAAAATCCCAGGAATATTGTAATGAAGTCTAGGTTTAGGAGCAAGCACTGTGCAAGTTAATGTAAGTAATGAACCTTTCATGTGAAATGATGTAGTGTCACAACTCATTTGCATCCCACTTAAAGTGTAATTAAGTTTCTCTGACAGCACGGCTTATGGCTGAAAGAACAGACCTGGCTGCTAAATTAATCCAGAGTCCCTCAGTTAATAACACTCAGCAAAGAAAACTTTACACACTCTTCCATTTAAAGTTCCTTAACTCCCACTTACAGAAGTATATGACAAGGCAGTCCTACAGAGAAACCTCTGCATGAAATTGATGGCATCTCACCAGATAGATTTAATCATCAAAATACCTGAAAACTGGACTTTGATGAATCAGAATGTAAGAATATGCTGTTTTCATTCCAACTAGGAATGCTGGTAGTCTGAAGGGGATGATTTCACATTTAAATTTCACTGCTCCACATATTCAAATTATAGTCTGTTTTCAAACTTAAATCTGAAGTGCTGGTAATTTTAAGACTTAGAACTGGCTTACTGTAAGCACTCAGAAATAATGGAATTTATTTTTTTATTCATTCTTCCAGGACTTGAGTACTTCATATAGGTTTCCAAGTCAAGTTGTTTTTCAATAAATTCTCTTGAGTTTTTGTTTGTTAGTTTGCCATTGTCATTGCTTACATTTTTGTTAAGAATATTCAGTTTTGCAATCCCCAAAACCAATTATGATGTTGCCACAAGATGAGAACTACACTGTGGTATTTAAGACACATTTTAACTAAAGAAGAATTTGATTTATAAAAATAATGTAAAATGTTTTTAGAGAGGCAGACAAAAGACAATTTCTCAGAATCAGATTACATTTCTTTTCAGGGCCGTATAAGAATCTTTGCCCAGGGACGCCTGAGTGGCTCAGTTGGTTAAGCAGCTGCCTTCGGAGCAGGTCATGATTCCAGTGTCCTGGGATTGAGCCCCACATCAGGCTCCCTGCTTAGCAGAGCAGAGAGTCTGCGTCTCCTTGCTGCTCTGCTTACTTGTACTCTCTCTGTATGTCTCTGTCAAATAAATAAATAAAACCTTAAAAAAATAATAAAAAAAGAATCTTTGCCCAACAGTTATGCATAGCTACTGTTTGGTGCTGTTATCCCATTTTTCTCTTCCTGGCCACCCCAATTCAAAGGCTAACATCAAAAGAAATACTCTATCTTTACATTAATAGCTACAAAAATCAACTAATGTTTCCACCACAAATAAACTGGTTCTTCAGAAAATCAGTTAAAGTTTTGGTAGCTGAAAAAAAGAAGACTAACATACAACTCTTTAACATACAAGACATTCCTGAATCCTACAGGTGCCCAATGATATAATCATATAATGCCTATTGGACTTACTCCAGTCCCCTAAATTAATATTGCTTGGGGTCTTTCAGGTTAAGTGAGCATCTGTTCTGATAGATGATCTGAATGCCATTCCTACCAAGAAAACTGCCACATTTAAGAATTAGACAATATGTTAAAGTATAATATTGAGTAAAAGCTATAATATTCACCTCTATGTATTTGCACAGTACTGACACATCCCTAAGGCAAAATTCGCAGCAACTCATTTTTCTACATCAGGTCTCACCACTATGCAATGTGTCACTGGCATTTTAATGGAAACATTGCATTCTTTTTTCTGATTTTCTGAAGATCTATTTCAGGAAACAGAAAACTTGCCAGGAATGACGAGTTGACAGGGAAAGAGCATTCCAACAATTATTTTCTCTTACCATTTATTAAAAGGAATTATTACATAGTAAAACATAAAGAGTAAAAGTCATGTTCAATTAGATGATTTATTTTGGGCATGTTGTTGAAACATTTACAGTGGTAACAGACAAAGATTTTACTTCAGCTATCCAGCTGAAGCCAAAAGGTAGTTTGTGGAGGTCTATCTGTTAAGTGCTTTTCCTTATGAGCTATAAATAGTCTTGTCAGAAGTATCACAGCAAAGCTCCCTCTGCAACTGAGTCTGGAGGCCCTCAGTTGTCTCCCATAATCCACTTCAGATTGAAAGGTTTAAAATATTCAAGGTAATGACTTCAGGTCACATTGAAATAAAAAATTTGAATTTGAAGTATTCAATACACAACCATGTTTTTATTTGTTTATTAAAAACAATGAAATTTCAAAAGAAAAACATGTACTTAGAAACCGTATATTAATGTTAAATTGTCTTTTAAATTACATTTATATTCACATTATGTATTATGTACTTTTTTACATATACAGTCTTTATGTGTGAGTATACAGACGTTGCTACAATAGTCATTGAAAAGAAACCGTTCTTTCTATGCTAATGATTACATAAATAGATAGATAGATATGTCATATATATATATTTCTTAATTCAAATCACACCTAAAAGAGTTTGTATTATCAAGTTATTTAATTCACATTTTAAGATATGTCAAGATGGTCCAAATCTAAGGTTCACCATGTAAAAACAAAGGTAACATGTCTTGATGAAGTCCCAATAGCTCATTTTTTATTTTGTTTCCCTTGCCTTTAGAGTCGTGTCTTGAAAGAAGTTGCTGTTGCCTGTGTTCTCCTCTAAGATTTAGATGGATTCCTTTCTCATATTGAGGTTATTTATCCACTTTGAATTTATTTTGTGTATGGTAAAAGAGAATGGTCCAGTTTTATTCTTCTGCATGTGGCTGTCCAATTTTCCCAGCATCATATATTGAAAAGACTGTCTTTTTTCCATTAGATATTCTTTCCTGCTTTGTCAAAGATTAGTTGACCATAGAGTTGAGGGTCCATTTCTGGGCTCTCTATTCAGTTCCATTGATCTATGTGTCTGTTTTTGTGCCTGTTACCATGCTGTCTTGGTGATCACAGCTTTGTGACATAGTTCGAAATCAAGCATTGTAATGCCCCCAGTTTTGGTTTTCTTTTTCAACATTCAGTGTCTTTACTGTTTCCATACAATTTTAGGATTGTTTGTTCCAGCTCTGTGAAATATTTCAATGTTATTTTGATAGAAATGGCACTAAATGTGTGGATTGCTCTGGGCACCATAGACATTTTAACAATGTTTATTTTTCCAATCCATGAGCATGGACTCTTTATCCATCTTTTGGTGTCTTCTTCAATTTCTTTCATAAATGTTCTATAGTTTTTAGGGTTCAGATCCTTTATGGCTTAGATAGATTTATTCCTATGTATCTCATGGTTTTTGGTGCAATTGTAAATGGAATCAATTCCTCAATTTCTCTTTCCTCAGTCACATTGTTAGTGTATAGAAATGCAACTGATTTCTGTGCATTGATTTTGTATTCTATCACATTACTGAATTTCTGTATGAGTTCTAGTAATTTTTTGGTGGAGTTTTTTCGGTTTTCCACATAAAGTATCATGTCATCTACAAATAGAGTTTGACTTCTTCTTTGCTGATTCAGATGAGTTTTATTTCTTTTTGTTGCTAAGGCTAGGACCTTAGTACAATGTTGAACAAGAGTGGTGAAAGTGGGAATCCCTGTTGTGTTCCTGACCTTAAGGGAAAAGCTCTCAGTTTTTCCCCATTGTGAATGATATTCACTGTGGGCTTTTCTTATATGTCTTTTATGATATTGAGGTATGTTTTATCTCTACACTTTGAAGAGTCTTAATCAAGAAAGGATGCTTTATTTTGTCAAATGCTTTTTCTGGATCAATTGAGAGGGTCATATGGTTCTTGTCTTTTCTTTTATCAGTGTGATCTATCATGCTGGTTGATTAGTGAATGTTGAACCACCCTTGCATCCCAGAAACAAATCCTACTTGATTGTGGTGAATAATGCTTTTAATGTACTGTTGTGTCCTATTGGCCAGGATCTTTGTGAGTATTTCGGTATCCATATTCATGAGGGATATTGGTCTGTAATTCTCCTTTTTGGTGGGATCTTTGCCTCGTTTTGGGATCAGGGTGGTACTGGCCTCATAGAACAAATTTGGGAATTTTCCTTTCATATCTGTTTTTTGAAAAAGCTTCAGCAGAATGGGTATTAATTATTCTTTAAATGTTTAGTAGAATTCCCCTGGGAAGCTGTCTGGCCCTGGAATCTTGGTTTTTTGTTTTTTGCTTTTGTTTTTGTTTTTATTTTTTCAGATGTTTCTGATTACTGCTTCTGTTTCCTTGCTAGTTATTTGTCTTTCAGATTTTCTATTTCTTCCTGTTTCAGTCTTGGTAGTTTGTAAGTTTCCAGGAATGCATCCATTTCTTCCAGAGTGCCTAATTTATTGGCATATAGTTGCTCATAATATGTTCTTTGCACTCTCTGTATTTCTTTGGTGTTGGTTATGATCTCTCCCCTTTCATTCATGATTTTATTAATTTGGGTCCTTATTTTCTTTTGGATAAGTCTGGCCAGAGGCTAATCAATTTTGTTAAATCTTTCAAAGAACTGTCTTCTAGTTTTGTTGTTCTGTTCTACTGTTCTACTGCACTTCTGCACTTCTGGTTTCTATTTCATTGATATCTGCTCTAATCTTTATTATTTCACTTCTCCTGCTCATTTTAGGCTTTATTTGCTCTTCTTTCTCCAGGTCCTTTACATGTAAGGTTAGCTTATGTATTTGAGATTTTTCTAATTTTTTGAGAGAGGCTTGTATCACAATGCACTTCCCTATTAGGACTACTGTTGCTGTGTCCCAAAGGTTTTGAACAGATGTGTTTTCATTCTCATTAGTTTCCATGAATTTTTAAAATTCTTCTTTAATTTCCTGATTGACCCATTCGTTCGTTAGTAGGATGCACTTTAATCTTCAAATCTGAGTTCCTTCCAAATTTGAGTTCCTTCCAAATATCTTCTTATGATTGAGTAAAATTTGTTTCAAAACATTGTGGTCTGAAAGGATGCAGGGAATAATCTGTCTTACAGTATTGGTTGAGACCTGATTTGTGGCCCAGTATGTGATCTATTCTAAAGTTCCATGTGCACTCAAGAAGAATGAGTATTCTGTTGTTTTAGGATGGAATGTTCTGTATATATCTGCGAAGTCCACCTGGTCCAGTGTGTCATTCAATGCCCTCGTTTCTTTGTTGGTCTTCTACTTAGATGATCTGTCCATTGCTGTGAGTGGTGTGTTGAACTCCCTTACTATTAATGTATTATCAACGTCTTTCTTTACTTTGGTTATTAATTGATTTATATAATTGGCTGCTCCCATGTTGGGGGCATAAATATATACTATTGTTAGATCTTGTTGGATAGACCCTTTAGTATGATATAGTGTCCCTCTTCATCTCCTACTACAGTCTTTCACTTGAAATCTAATTTGTCTGATATGAGGATTGCTACCCCAGCTTTCTTTGGAGATCCATTAGTGGTAAATTGTTCTCCACCCCCTCACTTTCGGTCTGGAGATGTCTTTCGGTATAAAATGCGTGTCTCTTAGATATCAGCTCTTTGTCTCTACTGTCATTTGTGAATATCTTCTCCCATTCCATGGGCTGCCTCTTTGTTTTGTTGACTGTTTCCTTTGCTGTGCAGAAGCTTTTGATCTTGATGAAGTCCCCAAAGTTCATTTTTGCTTTTGTTTCCTTTGCCTTTGGAGACATATTTTGAAAGAAGTTGCTGTGGCTGATGTCAAAGAGGTTACTGCATATGTTCTCCTCTAGGATTCTTTTTTTTTTTTTTAAAGATTTAATTTATTTATTTGACAGACAGAGATCACAAGTAGGCAGAGAGGCAGGCAGAGAGAGAGAGAGAGAGAGGGAAGCAGGCTTCCTGCGGAGCAGAGAGCCTGATGTGGGGCTCGATCCCAGGACCCTGAGATCAAGACCCAAGCCGAAGGCAGCAGACCAAAGCACTGAGCCACCCAGGCGCCCCTCCTCTAGGATTCTGATGGATTCCTGCCACACGTTGAGGTCTTTTATCAATTTCAAGTTTATCTTTGTGTATGGTGTAAGAGAATAGTCAAGTTTCATTCTTCTCCACAGAGCGGTCCAATTTTCCCAGCATGATTTATTAAAGAGACTGTCTTTTTTCCACTGTATATTTTTCCCTGCTTTGTCAAAGATTAGTTGACCATAAAGTTGAGGGTCCATATCTGGGCTCTCAACTCTGTTCCACTGGTCTATGTGTCTGTTTTTGTGCCAGTACCACACTGTCTATAAAGAACTCCTCAAACTCAACACACAAAAAACAGATAATCATGTCCAAAAATGGCCAGAAGACATGAACAAACACTTCTCCAATGAAGACATACAAATGGCTAACAGACACATGAAAAAAATGTTCATCATCATTAGCCATCAGGAAGATTCAAATCAAAACCACATCGAGATACCACTGTACACCAGTTAAAATGGCCAAAATTAATAAGACAGTAAACAACATGTGTTGGAGAGGATGTGGGGAAAGGGGAACCTTCTTACACGAAAATGCAAGTTGGTGCAGCTACTTTGGAAAACAGTCTGGAGATTCCTTAAGAAATTAAAAATAGAGCTTCCCTATGGTTCTGCAATTGCACTCCTGGGTATTTACCCCAAAAATACAGATGTTGAAAAGAAGGACCATCTATACCCCAATATTCATAGCAGCAATGGCCGCAGTCACCAAGCTTTGGAAAGAACCAAGATGCCTCTCAACAGACAAATGGATAAAGAAGATGTGGTCCATATATACTATGGAGTATTATGCCTCTATCAGAAAGGATGAATAACCAACTTTTGTATCAACATGGACGGGACTGGAAGAGATTATGCTGAGTGAAATAATTCAAGCAGAGAGAGTCAATTATCATGTGGTTTTGCTTATTTGTGGAGCATGGGGAGATGGAGAGAAGGGAGTTGGGGAAAATTGGAGGGGGAGACAAACCATGAGAGACTGTGGACTCTGAGGAATTAGCTGAGGGTTTTGGAGGGGAGGAGGGTGGAAGGTTGGGTGAGAGTGGTGGTGGGTATTATGGAGGGCACATATTGCATGGAGCACTGGGTGTGGTGGTCCATAAACAATTAATTCTGGAACACTGAAATTTAAAAAATAAATAAAAAAATTTTAAAAATAATAAAATGAGTCTCTTGTAGACAGCATATGGATGGGTCTTGCCTTTTTATCCAGTCTGATGCTCTTTTGTATCTTTTGATTGAAGTATTCAGCCCATTTACATTCAGAGTAACTATTGAAAGGTATGAGCTTAGTGCCATTGTATTGCCAGCAAAGTCCTTGTTTTTATAGATTGTCTCTGTTTCTTTCTGATCTATGTTATTCTTGGGCTCTCTGATCACTTACAGGATGCCCCTTAATATTTCTTGCAGGGCTGGCTTGGTAGTCACATATTCTTTCAGTTTCTATCTGTCCTGGGAGCTCTTTATTTCTCCTTCAATTCTCAATGACAGCCTTGGCAGATAAAGTATTCTTGGCTAAATGTTCTTCTCATTTAGTACCTTGCATATATTGAAAGCCCTTTCTGGCCTGCCAGGTTTCTATGGATAGGTCTGATGTTAATCTGATGTTCCTCCCTCTATAAGTAGGGAACCACCTGTCTCAAGCTGCTCTCAGGATTCTCTCTTTTTCTTTAAAATTTGCAAGCTTCACTATGATATGTTGGGGTGTTGATATATTTTCATTGATTTGGGGAGGGATCCTCTCTGTTTCTCGGACATGAATTCTTGTTTCCTTCCCCAGATTAGAGAATTTCTCAGCTATGATTTGTTCAAATACTTTCTGGCTCTCTTCCCCCTCAGGCACACTAATAATTCTGACATTGGTTCATTTCAAGCATCATTAATTTCTCGAAGCCTTTCTTCATGGGTTCTGAGTTGTTTTTCTCTCTTTTCCTCAATTTCCTTACTTCCTTTCCATAAGCCTATCTTCTAGTTCACTTACTCTCTCTTCTGCCCCATTCACCCTAGCTGTTAGAACACAATTTAGAGTGCATTTACAGTTACAGCATTTTTAAGTTTGGCCTGATTTAACTATATTTCTGCATTTAGAGATTCTCTATTATCTTTTATGCTTTTCTCAAGCCTAGCTATTAACTTTATCATTGCTATCCTGAATTCCATCTCTGATATTTTAATTCTAACCATATTGATTAGATCTATGGCAGAGAATGTTACCTCTGGTTCTTTCTTTTGTTGTGAATTCCTCCTTCTGGTCATTTTTCCAAGAGAAGAATAGGTGAGCAAATGAGCAGAATCCAAAATATCAACAATGACCCAAGCAAAATACACATTTGACAAATCTGAAGCAGTCAGAAACTAAAACAAAAAAGCAAACAAGAACAAAAAAAGAAAAAGAGAAAAAAAGGGGGGAAAGGGAGAGAGACTATAATCTTACAGGGTGGACAAAACAGGGTGATCCACTTGTTCCTAAGTTTATTTGGGTCATTGTATCAAAAGACACCAACTCCAAAACTGCAAAGAAAGCAAAACTTATTCTATATACAAAAATAAAATTGAATAGAGGGGGAAAAGGACAAAAATGAAGCATATGTCTATAAAATATAGACATAAAAAATTAAAGTTAAAAAGCAACTTAAGGGACTCCTGGCTGGCTCAGTTGGTTAAGCATCTGCCTTCGGCTTGGGACATGATCCCAGGGTCCTGGGATCAAGTCCCATGCCAGCTTCTTGATCAATGGGGAGCCTGATTCTCCCTCTGTCTGCCACTCCCCCTACTTGAGTGCACCTTTCTCTCCCTGAAAACAAATAAATAAAATCTTTTAAAGGATAAAAAAATTAAAAATAAATCAAAAAAATTTTAAGAACACTTAAAAACAGTTGATAAAATAAGAGACTAGTTGAAATGGGGAAAAAAGAACAAAAAATAAATGGAAAATTTGGGACTGAAAGATAAACCATGAGAAAAACACCTCAAGCTCAATATACTATTTTCCCCTGGTGCTGGAGTTATACAGCCTTGTGGGATCCATATACCAGTTGTCCATCTGTTCTTTCAGTCATTCTTCTGGGGGAGGGGCCTGTTGTGCTGCTTCTCAAGTGTCTTTGCCTGAGTGGAGTTGCACTGCCCCTTACCAGGGGGCTGGGCTCAGTGTAAGTTGGTCCTTTGTATTGCTTTTGTTCCCTGGAGGCTTTCCATCCATCTTTAGAGGGTCATAATAAAAATGGCCAGCCCTGATCTTCAACCCCAGAGCCGGGAGATCACACCCTACCCCCCCTCCACACACACACACACAGACACACACCTGCCTCCCCTTCGAAAAATCCTCTGGGACAAACAATCTTCACTTTTGTGTATGCCAAATTCTTTGGACTCCTGGACTCTTTGGGCCCTCTGCAATCCTCCTGGGGGATGCCAAGGTCTGGCATCACTCCTTTGTGTTCAGTGTAGCTGAGAGCAGTCATGGGCTCGTGCACATACCCACTCTGTCTCTCTAGGGGAACTTCTGAGTGTCACTCTACTGTCCTTTCTGGGACCACTACTCTGAGAGCTGTTGCCTGGTCATGGGTACAACAATTTTGCCCCTCTCAGGGGATGGCAAACAGCCTGTGTGTTCTAGTCCTTTTCAGTGTGCTTTGGTAGAGAGTGGGCACCCAACCATCCCGGCTTTCAGTTTATGGTGACCCAATCTGAGAGTCCCCTCCTGGACTTACTGACTTTAAATAGTTTCCCTGTTCCACTGCTTGGGCATTCTACCAGCTCAGGCACATCTGATCCTTCTATGACTCCTGCAATCTCAGGATTCTGAGACCACACTGACCCACCTAGAATTCTGCCCTTTTCATCTGAGCCCCTTTCAGATAGGGATGTCTCTCACTAAAGCAGATTACTAAGGGCTCTGATTTTGCCCTCCAGGGCCATTATCACTTTCTAGTAGCCAGCTTATGAAAGCTCCCTACCTCCTCCATTTATCTTCTGATATCTCCCCACAGATTTATGTCTCCAGAACTCCTACCTTGCAAAAAACAGTCACTTTTCTAATTGTAGAGTTCCACATATATTTTCTTACATCCCAGGCTGAATTCATGAGTGTTCTGAATGGTCTGATAGATATCCAGCTAAATTCAAAGGAGCAGATGAAACAAGGTCCCCTACTATTCTGCTTTCTTGCCTCACTAATACTATTCTTAAAAGCATACAGAAATCATGCAGTCTTATACAATGCCTAGCGTATCCTGAAGGAATTTGATCCAAACTGACTGCTAGATAGATTCATTTCAAATTGGTGGGAATGGATCCAAATAATAGAGTTGTTAAAATATAAAAGTATAAAATACAATTCAAAGAAATATGCTGAAAATAATTCACCTATGCTATAAAGAATATAAAACCTATGAGTATATATAATGTATACATACTTATATATTTATAATTTTATATGTATACTTTTTTAACTTTAGGCATTGTGAAAAAAATTATGAATATTTAAAGTATGTTCCAAAAAACTGTACTATATCTGCAATGAACAAAAACAAAAAACAAACAAAAAACTCAAATATTTATAAAAGGTTACATATAGAGAATAATTGCAAAAGGTAAACTATATTTGGATTTTTGGAGTTATAAAAAGTTGAGAAAATCCTGTAAATACCCAAGAAAGACTAAGTGGTAGGTTTAAGTCTACACTTTAAAAAGCTTAACAAATATTTTAGAATAAATTCAGTTAAAAAATCTCATTTGTAAATATACCCTCTTATTCTCATTATCAGGAATACAATGGAAATCTTTCTTAGATATTTTTTTTTTTAATTAAGGAGTTGTTAAGTCTCTTACCTCCCTCTCACAACCCATTGTAGCTAAAAAATGAAAGGAAATATGTAATCAAATTATTGTTGCCTACTCACAAATTTGGCCCCTGTTGGTCCTCAATTTGTCTAATCCCCAATCCATGAATTGTATATGAACTCTTTTTATCAATATCAGGTGATAAATATTCCCAATGAAGAAATGCAATTGCATTCTACTGGCTCCATTGACTTTAAATTGTAAGCAAAACAGTTTTTTTCATAGTTAGGAAGAAGTGATCAAAATGGTATAATTTTAACTTGGCAAATGTAATGTTTAAACAAATAGAACCAAGGTTTAAACTAAACAAAAATTATATAATTACTTTATAAGACAAGTTGTCTGTCATGGTTCCTAGATTAAAAATCCATTAGTAATACCATGTGTAGCTTTATTATTTATAGAAAGTTAAAAGTGTTTATGGTCTGCTACAAAACACATAAAATGTCAGATTCAACTTGTGCAAATGGTTACTTTTTAAAAGGCGTAATGGTGCTGCTGTGTTAAGCCCTGGTTCTTAAGTCTTGGAGTTCTAAGGAAAGCATCTAAAGCTGTTGTTTGCTCATTAGCCCAAACTTTATTGTAGTTGTTAATATCTATGTTGATCCCCAGCAGGCAAACCCAGACTCTAAAGACCTGCTAAAGCAGCTCAAGGAATCTGACCTTACTTATATGCCCCTACCTGCTTGATTAGTCATTTTATTCTTTCTCATTATTTCAGAAGCTGATCGCATTTATTATATTGGTCTTTTTCATTCAATCATCAATAATTATTTTATTATTTGTTTATATTTTGCTAAATTTTTGCTGATATCAATTTCTACCTTTTTAAACTGTTCATCTCCTTATTAATGCTTATTAACTACAATCTTTTAACAGGGATAAGGCACAAAAGGGATAGGTTTTGGAAACCATCCATGTGCCAAACAGAGAATATTGGATTCCTTTTTTATTCAGATTGTCTCCCCATAGATTTTCTTCCCCTGTTCCCAAAGCAGATCCTGTCAACCCTAATGAAGAATCTAATATTAACTGAAGTCAACCAGAATCACTGACAATCCCATTCTAAGAATTACCCACTTGGAAAACTGTGGTGATCAAAAGCCAAATTACCTTCTCTACTCTTCCAACTGCAGTCCCTCAGAGATCAAGACAACTTAATTGTAAAAAAACTGTTCAAGAAACTGCTATAACAATGTTATACACAGAACAACTGAACACTTCTATGAATAGACCTATAAACTAAAATCTGTTGTCTCTGAGAAACACAATCCATTGATTATAGCCATTTTCCCTAACCATCTATACTGTATCTAAAGAATTAAGTATGTGAGGAATTTCATCTCTGGAGCTCACTCTGATGTAACTCCATAAAGCTTTAAAAGTTGTTTACCTCCTAGAATTTCTTAAGAGAAGTTTCTAAATAAAGAGTCTATCATCAAATAACTTGAATCCTCTATATCATCCTGCTGCCAGGAGAAACTGGAATAACTTGCTTGATCTCCTTTCAAAATAGGAATTCCTAAGAGTTCTCCCTTATGGCTAGAATCTGGCATTTGGGGCTAGAATTTATTGATTTGTTTTAAGATGATAAGTATATCATAAGAGCCAAGCACTAATTGTCTGTGATGTTATTTTTCCAAAAATAGTTTTCATAAAAGGTTATTTTTATAAAGCCCTCCGACTACCAAGCTCTAACAAGTATAAGGATCTAAATAAATTCTTCTCACTTCACTTGTTTCTATAACAAGAAACTTACATTAATTCCTGACTTTATCAAGTTCTGGTTTGTCATTCAAGAAGAATTTATTAAGTGCTTTCCATGCAGTAGACACTTTTCAAACTGGAAAGTAATCAACAAAACAAAGTCCTTGTCCTCATGGATCTTACCTTCTAGCTACATTCATAGAAAGGACTCGAGTATCAGCAGACACCTAAGGCAAGCAGCTTAAATTTCTTTTCCCATTTAACCAAGAGAAGAACTGCATGCCATTTTTGATTTGCTGAAAGCATTGCAGAAAAAATGATTAATGTTCAGAACTTGGATTATAGCAGTAAATGATTATCTACCTGAATAACCTTTTTATTCATCATCTTCTATTTCTTTTTGCCTGAGAAGAATATAATTTTAAGAGGTCAAATATGATGTCTACCTTGTACAGTAGCATGGCCCTATTGTTTAGCAAACTTCACATTTTTTGAATGACTAATGAGCAACAGGCAAAATAGTGAGTGAGTAAGTAAGCATCACTGAAGTACCTATTCATAGGCAACCCTGAATCATCCACAGTATCATTCTTATTGCTTCCCAAAGTGACTCTGTTAAGTGACCTTCCTGTTATATTAGGCAGTATGCAAAATCCTAAGAAAAATTGTAAGTATCGTAGTCATAGATTGAGGTAGCTATTTCTGTGCTCCTCATCCACCCCTTCCTCTACCTTCCCACAAATTGGATATTCTGCTGATAAATTATTTACATTTTTCTCTAACTTGTGAGGGGAAAGACTCTATATAGTAGCTACAGGAAGGAACCAATGTGCCATTTATGTATTATCACAAAGGGGAGCTCTCCTGTTTTACAAAACTGCAGCATCATTAGCCTGCAGCCTACCTTCTCAAATCCTACTCCAGTTTCTCCTACTAAATTGCACAATGGATTAATCACCTTCCAATTAAAAATTATGCATGGTCCAGGAGCCACATTAAAATCAGGCCCTCAAAAATATTCTAGGCCAATATCTTCTAAACTTATGATGAGTAATACTATAATTTCAAGTAAGTGCTTATTTAAGCACAGTTGCTTTTTTGAGAAAAAACTTCAGCTCTGAGACATTTGCACATATTTCCTTTTACATGGATTGGATTTTCATTCCAGTAAAAACATAAGTCAGGCTCTTCAATGTTCCCCCTGGAAAACCATTTTGATCATCAGTTTGGCTAATTAAGATCATAATAGTCTTCTTTCAATCAGCCACATATAAAAGAAGACATCATAATAGTGTGCTTGCTGTTGTTTCTCACTGTGAATTTTCAGTCACATGGTTCTTATTACAAACTCAGATAAAATCAATTATATTCAAAATAAATTTATTAAAGTGGTCATTTCAAAAATATTTTATGATTATAAACTCATCCAAGTTACCCACAAAACACAAGTTTCTGGAGATAAGGAGAAAATGGTAATGGGGTAGGAGAGCGCTAGGCTCCCCTAGTCCCACAAATACAACTAAATAACTTTCATACCATAATAAATACCCCAGAAATTCATCTGAAGACTGGCAGAACAAACTCTACAACTAAAGGCAGAGAAGAGACCACACCCAAGAAGGTATGAAATACAAAGACACAGACTTGGAGAGAAATGGATCATGGCTGCAGTGGTAGGGAGGGAGCTGTGGTCACAGAGAAAAGCCAGAGACAAACACACGGGGGAGTGTATGGGGAAAAAGAATCCCCATAGCAAAAGACTTGAAAAGCAAGAAGGTCTAAATTTCATGAGTTCTTCCAAACAGTGGTACTTAAAGTCTGGAATTTTAAAAGCCAGCATGCTTGGCTCTGGGAAAGCCTGAGGACATTGGAGAGAAAGCAGGGCAAACAGCCCATCAATATACAGTGTAGAAATAGCAATCTGAAGAATGCCTGGAGCACAGAGTGGGGAGGTCAGTTGTTCATTTTGGAGCATGTCCCAGAGAGGCAGAGTTCACAGAGAGACCACTCAGGGAAGAAAAGAACTGGAAGGGTCAATTTCCCTCCCCTACCCCCCACCTCAGCATAAGAACAGGACCACCAGGAAACCAGCACAGGGCCTACACTTGCTACCTAACTTGCTTACACCAAGCCTCCTGACCTTCTGTGCTCTGGTGGAACCACCATTCCTGGTCATATCTGCCTTAATCCCAGCATGGTGGGACCCCTTCTAAAGAAGACCGGCCCAAATTGTGGAGGCCAAGAAAAACAAGGCTGTACCCACCTGGTGTCTAGCCCTGACATAAGTACAGCCATCTTGGCAAAGCAGAGGCTGGCACCTTGCACCCCCTCTCCACCCGCTCCCCTCCCCTCAGTAGGATGTGTGACATTCCTCAGCCACCCCTGGCTGCCCTAAAAGTAAAACAAAGAGATCACAATCCTGCAAGACAGGAGTCTCCCTTGGTTTAACAATGTCCTGGAGATTTACAACAAAGAAGCTATCTTAACATTAGCACAATTTCCAGAGGCAAATAACACAGTTCCTTAAGCCCTAATGTCACCCTCCCCACCATAAAACTGAAGGAGGCTGAGGCAGAAGGAAATGCAAATAAAGTTAAATTTCTTCTAAACCTCAATCTCACTAACAAGGACACTTGATAGGAGAAATGTGAAACTTTATCTCTAAACCTCCAAAATAGTGTCAGTGATCATTCCCAAGCATATGACCCACTGATATACATCTAAAGGGTCTCACAAGAAGATTTTTATTATTGGTAATGAATAACCTTTTCCTCAGACAACAGCTAGCCCCTCAAGGTCCTGGAGACCTCACTTCTAAAATTCCTTAGAGACTTACATCATTCATAACCCCTTTTGTCCTCACCCACCACCGAGTCCACCCCTACTCTGCCTGTAAAAACTCTGACTGTAATCTGGCTTGGGGTCCAAGTCCCTACACCACTGCATGGGGTATACCTGGGCCCAAGCTTAAGCTTGTCAAATAAACCTTTGCGTGATTGCATCAGTGCATGGTTCCTTGGTGGTCTCTCAGATGCGAAAACTCAGGCATAACACAAATCCCACCAACACTGCATCTTCCCACCTGGGAGTTTTGCAAGGCCTCAGTCCCAGTGGCTGTAGTAACAGGTCTCATTTCACAGGCAGACCTGGATTACACATTCAAGCCAGGGACCAAATACTACCCACAACAGGAAAAGAGAGCCTCTGCATATGAATGGTCTGAAGGATAAAGCAGCCAGGACACAAAAGCAGAGCACACACAGCACACACTGAAGACACTCCCAGAAGTGCCAACCCCTGGGAAATAGGGGACACTACAACACAAGACACAACAGGACCTCTTCATCATAAAGCCATTATCCTCAAGAACAGGAAATGTAGCTGAATTTCCTAAAAAAGAGAGACAGGCACAGAGACTCAAACAAAATGAGAAGACAGAAGAATTTGTCCCAAATGAAAGAACAGGACAAGGCTACAGCTGGAGATCTAAGCAAAACTGATATAAGTAACATGCCTGATGGAGAATTTAAAACAATGATCATGGGGCACCTGGGTGGCTCAATGGGTTAAAGCCTCTGCTTTTGGCTCGGGCCATGATCCCAGGGTCCTGCGATTGAGCCCCACATGGGGCTCTCTGCTCAGCAGGGAGCCTACTTCCCCACCCCACCCCCCTGCCTGCCCCTCTGCCTACTTGTGATCTCTGTCTGTCAAATAAATAAATAAAATCTTAAAAAAAAAAAAAAAAGCAATGATCATAAGGATACTCAATGGACTTGAGAAAAAAACTAGAGGATATCAATGAGACCATTAACATAGAGGTAAGGAATAGCATAGCAGAGATAAATGAACAATGAACAAAATGAGAAACATGCTTGATGGAATAAACAGCAGGCTGGAAGAAGCAAAGGAATGAATTAATGACCTAGAAAACAGAGTAATGGAAAGTAATCAAGCTGAAAAAAAGAAAGAGAAAAGAATTATGACTTAGGGAATTCAGTGACTCTATCAAATGAAATAATATTTTTGTATTTTAGGAGTCCTAGAGGAAGAAGAGAGAGAAAAGAGGGAAGAGAATTTATTTTAGGAAATAATACCTGAAAACTTCCCTAATATGGGGAAGGAAAAAGATATTCAGATCTGGGAGGCAAACAGAAAGCCCCCAAAAATCAACAAAAGCAGATCCAAGCCAAGACATGTTGTAATTAAAATAGTAAAATATAGTGATAAAGAAAAAAATATTAAAAGTAACAAGATAAAAGAAGACAGTTACATACAAAGGATAGCCCATAAGTTAGCAGATTTTTCAGCTGAAACTTTCCAAGCCAGAAAGAAGTAGCATGACATATACAAAGTGCTTAATGGGAAAAACCTGAAGCCAAAAATAGTCTAGCAAGACCATCATTTAGAATAGAAGGATAGATAAAGAGTTTCTAAGACAAAAAGTAAAGGAGTTCATGACCACTAAACCAGCCCTGTAAGAAATATTAAAGCGAACTCCTTGAGTGGAAAGGAGAGACCAAAAATAACAATGTGAAGTAGAAAACACAAAAATAATAAAAATTAATATTTCTATAAAAAATCAGTCAAGGAGGGGACACTAGGGTAGCTCAGTCAGTTAAGCTTTTGCCTTCAGCCCAGGGCATGATCCTGGAGTCCTGGGAATGTGTCCAGTGTAGGTCTTCTTGCTCAGTAGGGAGCAGGCTTCTCCCTCTGCCTATCCTGCCTGCAGCTCTCCCTGTTTGTGCTCTCTCTCTGACAAATAAATAAAATCTTTAAAAAAAAAAAAAAAGAAGGCCAAAGAACTCACAAAATAAAAGGATATAAAATATAGCACAATATATCTAAAACTTGGGGAAGAGAGGAGTGAAGAATAGGATCAAACTTAAACAACCTTCAGCTTAATATAGACTTTTATATGTAAAAGATCTTATATATAAACTTAATGGTAAGCATATATCAAAAACTGTTAATAAATATGCAAAGAATAAAGAGAAAGAAATCCAAATATATCACTAAAGGAAACCAGAAAACCATGAAAGAGATAAAGAAGAAAGAATCAGAGAAAATCCTCAAAAACAAACACAAAACAAGTAATAAATTGGCAAAAAATACATATCTATCAGTAATTACTTTGAATGTAAGTGGATTAAACACTGCAATCAGAAGACATAGGGTAACAGAATGGATAAAAAAAAACACAAGACCGATCTATGTGCTGCCTCGGAGACACTCATTTTAAACCTAAAATTACCTACAGATTGAAAGTGAGGGGATGGACAAAATTTTATCATGTAAATGGATATCGAAAGAAGGCCAGAGTAGCAATACGTATATCAGACAAAACGAACTTTAAAACAAAGAGTGTAACAACAGACAAAGGAGGACACTACAAAAACAAAGAGGGCAATCCAACAAGATGATATAACAACTGTAAATATTTATGCACCTACCATGGCAGCACCTAAATACAAAAATAGTTAATAACAAATATAAAGGAAATGATCAGTAATAATACAATAATGAAAGGGGCCTTACACCCCCCACTTACATTTAATGGACACATCATCTAAACAAAAATCAACAAGGAAAAAACAGCTTTGAACAACGCACTGAACCAGATAGATTTAACAGATATATTCAGAACATCGCATCCCAAAACAGCAGAATAAAAACTCTTTTCAAGTACACATGGAAAATTCTCCAGAATAAATCACATATTAGCCCACAAAACAGGACCCAACAAATTCAGAAAAGTTGAAGTCATCGCATGAAATTTTTCTCTCCACAACTCTATGAAACTGAAAGTCAACCAAAAAAAAAATCTGGAAAGACCACAGATATATAAAGATTAAATAACACGCTATGAAACAATGAATGGGTCAACCAGGAAATCTAGGAAGAAATAAAAAATTACATGGAAACAAATGAAAATGAAAACACAACAGTTCAAAATCTATCGGACACAGCAAAAACAATTCAAAGATGGGAGTTTTTTTGGTTTTGTTTTGTTTTTTTAAGATTTTTATTTATTTATTTGACAGACAGATCACAAGTAGGCAGAGAGGCAGGCAGAGAGAGAGGAGGAAGCAGATTCCCCACTGAGCAGAGAGCTCGATGTGGGACTCAATCCCAGGACCCTGGGATCATGACCTGAGCCGAAGGCAGAGGCTTTAACCCTCTGAGCCACCCAAGTGCCCCCAAAGATGGAAGTTGATAGCAAGCACAACAGGCCTACCTCAAGAAGCAAGAAAAATCTCAAACAAACAACCTAACCTTACACCTAAAAAATCTAGACAAAGAACAGCAAACAAAACTCAAAACTAGCAGAAGGAAGGAAATACTAAAGATTAGAACAGAAATAAATAATATGGAAACTAAAAACACAATAGAACAGATCAATAAAACCAGGAGCTGGTTCTTTGAAAAAATTAGTAACATTGATAAACCTCTAGCCAGACTTTTCAAGAAAAAAAGAGAAAGGTCCCAAATAAATAAAAATCACATATAAGAGAAGGAAAATAACCACAAACGCCACAGAAAAACAATTATAAGAGAATGTTATGAAAAATAATATGTCAACAAATTGGACAACTAGAAGAAATGCATAAATTCCTAGAAACATATAATCTACCAAAACTGAAACAGAAAAAAATAGAAAATTTTAACAGACCAATTACCTGCAAAGAAATTTAATCAGTAAACAGAAAAGTTCAACAAACAAAAGTCGAGGACCAGATGACTTCACAGGCAAATTCTATCAAACATTTAAAGAAGACTCAATGCCTATTCTTCTCAAACTATTAAAAAAAAAAAAAAAAAAAAAAAAAAACCAAAAAAAAAAAAACAGGAAGAAAAACTTCCAAATTCATTCTATGAGGCCTGAGGCCAGCATTACTCTGATACCAAGTCCAGATAAAGACACCACAGATAGAAAGAGAGAGAGAGAAAGAGAAAGAAGAGAGAGAACTACAGCCCAATATCTCTGATAATGATAGATGCAAAAATCCTCAAGAAAATACTAACTAACTGAATCCAACAACAAATTTTAAAAATCACTTACCATGATCAAGTGGAATTTATTCCTGGGTTGCCAGTGTGGTTCAATATTTGCTAATCAATCAACATGATACATCACATAACAAGAGGAAGGGTAAGAGCCACATGATCCTTTCAATAGATGCAGAAAAAGAACTTGACAAAAGACAACAGCCACTCTTAATAAAAACTTTCAACAAAGTAGGTTTAGAGGGAACACACCTTAACATAATAAAAACTACCTGTGAAAACCCACAGCTAACATCATCCCATTGGAGAAAAACTGAGATCCTTTTCCTTATAGTCTGGAACAAGAAAAGGATGTCTACTCTCACCACTTTTAGTCAACATAGTCCTGAAAATCCTAGTCACAGCAATCAGACAACAAAAAGAAATAAAATGCATCCACATCAGTAAGGAAGAAGTAAAACTTTCGCTATTTGCAGATGACATGATACTCTAGAAAGAAAACCCCCAAAATTCCACCAAAAAACTGCTAAAACTGATAAATGAATTCAGCAAAGTCACATGATACAAAATCAACATAGATAAATCTGTTGCATCTCTCATTATGCCAATAATGAAGCAGCAGAGAGGGAAATTAAGGAATCAATCTCATTAACACCTGCACCAAAAACAATAAGATACCCAGGAATAAAACTAATGAAAGAGGTGAAAGACCTGTACCCTGGAAACTATAAAACACTGATGAAAAAAATTGAGGATGACACAAAGAAACAGAAAGGTAGCTCATGCTTATGGCCTGGAAAAAGAAAATATTGTTAAAATGTCTATACTACCCAAAGAAATCTGCACATTTAACGTAATCCCTATCAAAATATTAATAGCATTTTTCGACAGAGCTAGAACAATCCTGAAATTTTCACGGAACCACCAAAGAACCTAAATAGCCAAAGCAACTTCAAAAAAAGAGAGGCAAAGCTGGACGCATCATAATTCCAAACTTCAAGTTATGTTACAAAGCTCAAAACAGTATGGTACTGGAACAAAAACAAACACATAGATCAATGGAACAGAACAGAAAACTCAGAAATAAACCCACAATTGTCAATTAATCTTCCTTAAAGGACGAAACAAGAACCAATGGAAAAAGATAGTGTCTTCAATAAATCATGCTAGGAAAATGGACAGCCACATGCAGAAGAATGAAACTAGACCATTTTCTTACACCACACACAAAAATAAATTTTAAATGGATTAAAGACTTAAATATGAGACGTGAAACCATAAGAATCCTAGACAGGAGCACAGTTAGTAATTTCTCTGACATCAGCCATAATAATGTTTTCTAGACAGGTCTCCTAAGGCAAGGGAAACAAAAACAAAAATAAACAATTGGGACTATTTCAAAATGAAAAGCTTCTATATAGCAAAGGGAACAATCAACAAAACTAAAGGGCAACCTACAAAATGGAAGAAGATAGTTGCAAAGGACATATCTAATAAAGAGTTAATGTCCAAAATATATAAAAAAAACCTTAGGGGCTCCTGGGTTTCTCATTCAGTTAAGCATCCAACTCCTGGTTTCAGCTCAGGTCATGATCTCAGGTCTGTGAGACAGAACCCCACATCAGGTTCCACACACAGCATGGAATCTGCTTGAGATTATTTCCCTCTTCCTCCACCCCTCCCCCAGCTCTGATTCTCTTTCTCTCTAAAATAAATAGTTTTTTAACAATATAAAAATATATTATCTATTTATTTATAATTAATAATATAATATATATTAAATATACATCAATATTTATATAATTTATAAATAACATATATGATATGATATATATTTATATTATATATAAATTATATATAATAGATATTTATATAATTGTAATATAATTATTTTAACTTGTGTTTATATTTATATATTATATATATTTTCTACATATATTTTATATTTTATAACTATATATAATATATAGTTTATGTATATATTATATATAAAATACATGATTCTGATTAATATATATGATTTTATATATAATTATAATGTAATTATTTTAAATTATTTTCATATTATTTATAATATAAATTATATTTATATAAATATATTTATATAAATTATATTTATATAATAAATATATTTATATATTTATATATTTATATATAAATAAATATATTTATATTTATATTATAATAATATAATTAATATTAATATACTATATATTAGTATAAAAAGTAACAATATAAAACTCAACACCCTGAAAACAATCCAATTAAAAATGGTCAGAAGACAGAACAGACATTTCTCTAAAGAAGACATCCAGATGGCCAATGGACACATGAAAAGATGGTCATCACTTATCATCATCATCAAAACTACAAAGCAAAATCATCTCACACCTGCCAGAATGGCTAAGATCAACAATACAAGAAACAACAGGTGTTTGCAAGGATGTAGAGAAAAAGAACCCTCTTGCACCATTGGGGGGAATGCAAACTGGAGTAGCCATTGTGGAAAACAGTATGAATGTTCCTCCAATAGTTAAAAATAGAACTACCCTATAATCTAGCAACCACACTCTTGGATACTTACCCAAAAAAATACAAAAACACTAATTCAAAGGGATACATGCACTCTTTTGTTTATTGCAACGGTATTTACAATAGGCAAATTATAGAGGTAGCCCATGTGTACTGATTGATGAATGGAGAAAAAAAGATGTGGTATATATATACAACAGACTTACTCAGCCTTAAAAAAGAATGAAATGTTGCCATTTGCAATGACATGGATGGAGCTTGAGAGCATAATGTTAAGTGAAATAAGTCCATCAGAGAAATACAAATACCATTATGATTTCACACATATGTCAAATTTAAGAAGCAAAGAAAAAAAAAGACAAACCATTTCTTGAAGACAGTTCATTTTGTAGAACAGAATCATTAGAATTTTGTCCACCTGCATTTTTTGCTAGTCTAGATTTTCCCTGGAAGTGAGCTCTTTGAAAGATTTGACTGTCTTGGGGTGCCTGGATAGCTCAGTGGGTTAAGCCTCTGCCTTCAGCTCAGGTCATGATCTCAGGATCCTGGGATCAAGCCCTGCTTGGGTGCTTTGCTCAGCCAGGAGCCTGCTTTCCCCTCCCCCTCTGCCTGCCTCTCTGCCTACTTGTGATCTCTCTCTCTGTCAAATAAATAAATAAAATCTTTGAAAGAAAGAAAGAAAGAAAGAAAGAAAGAAAGAAAGAAAGAAAGAAAGATTTCACTGTCTTACTCATGGTTATAACCCTAGCCACAAGAACAATTCCATATACACAGTTAGTGCTCACAAAATATTTGTTAAAAGAATTAACTAGTCTATAAACCTCATAATTATCAAACCCCATACATAATGCCAAGAGTACTTAATCAGAGTAGAACTTATAATATTAAATACAAGAATATCGAAGCCAGAAAGATTGAAAGTTGACATTGATTACTTCAATGTATTTTAATTTTAATTTTAATTATAAATTATTTTCTTTCTTCAAACAATAACATTTACAATTTGGGAAGGACTGTAATGGCTATCATTTAGAGATCAAATTCTTCTTATGGAAACCTGTATAATAATATCCTATAGAATTACATGCCTATTATATGTCCATATGCTAAAAATGTGAAATGTATTTGTTTGTTAACATTGTGGGAGATTTTGCAGTTGGCACAAGTATTTCAGTGAACTTCTAATCCAAAGAACCACCTAGGAGAAAGCATGCATTCCTTAAGACAGAAAGATTTTTTTTTGTAGATCCTTATTTTGTAGATTCCCAGTATAATAGCATGGGTTTGAGTTCTTTATTTTTTTGTTTTGTTTTTCCTTTTGCTTTTGTTTTCCAAAATAGAACCAGAGATATTTAAAGTAGATATAAAGAAAACACATACTAAAAAATTCACATGAAACTTGTAAGAAATCCAAGGTTAACTAAATTAACAAAACATTTCAAAAAGTGAATACATGTTATTGAAGTGAAAGCTTCAAGAAAACAGAGGTAGGGACGCCTGGGTGGCTCAGTTGGTTGGGCAGCTGCCTTCGGCTCAGGTCATGATCCCAGCGTCCTGGGATCGAGTCCCACATCGGGCTCTTTGCTCAGCAGGGAGCCTGCTTCTCCCTCTGCCTCTGCCTGCCATTCTGTCTGCCTGTGCTCGCTTTCTCCCTCTCTCTCTGATAAATAAAAAAAATCTTTAAAAAAAAAAAAAAAGAAAACAGAGGTATTATTTGACTCTGTATCCTATGGCCCTAACACAGAACCAGGTCCATAAAAGGTACTCAGTGAAAGTTTGATGAATGAATGAAAGAATAAATGAATGAATTCATTTCTGCTTAATAAATATATTTAAATAACTAATTTTGTTCTCATTAACCAAAGCCATTTTTAACAAAAGACTTTCTTTTTTTTTTTTTTTTTTTTTTTTTTTAAAGATTTTATTTATTTATTTGACAGAGAGAGATCACAAGTAGGCAGAGAGGCAGGCAGAGAGAGAGGAGGAAGCAGGTTCCCTGCTGAGCAGAGAGCCCGACGTGGGACTCGATCCCAGGACCCTGAGATCATGACCTGAGCCGAAGGCAGTGGCTTAACACACTGAGCCACCCAGGCGCCCCAACAAAAGACTTTCAATAGCAATTTGCTTGATAATCAAGTACACATACTGTTTTCTACATATTAAGACAAATTGTGCTCCAGTTTTCAGTGTTGATTATGCTAAATATTACAGTATGACAGAGCCAAACCATTTTAAAGATTCAGCAAAACACTTATCTCTATTTGACACTTAAATAGACAACAGTGTTCAACGCATCAGTTAGTTTTTCTGTAACATCCACTACTGGGATTTTAATCCAGCTGGCATCCCGTTAACAAAAAATATACTCACAGTTCTCAGTTTTCATTTTTCCTCTTTTACAAAATAGAAAATAAAATTGTAAAGGTAATAGAGCTGTAAAAAAAAAAAAAAAAAAGAAAAAGTACCAAATTTATTTTAATGACAGTGTGAGTGCAGTTTAGGACAGCTGCTCTCTGAATAAATAGATTGAGGGCCTAATAACTACAGAAAAAGGCATGGTAGATGTCCACTGCTGGGATCTGAAGACCTGTTGGCTGATCACTACCCAGTTAGGATTGCTGGTCTCAGCTCCAGTTTCCCTATAGCTCAAAACACTGTCCAGCAGCTCCTTTTGTATGCAGCAGTTCCTAGATTGATTTCTTACTGGAGTAGATTCCTCACAAATAAGGATAATCCTTTATTTGACGTTTAGTCACTTGAATTACTCTC
Organism: Mustela lutreola; assembly: GCF_030435805.1. Classification (NCBI taxonomy): domain Eukaryota; kingdom Metazoa; phylum Chordata; class Mammalia; order Carnivora; family Mustelidae; genus Mustela; species Mustela lutreola. Next base: position 81,892,363 of record NC_081290.1, read on the forward strand.
TGTATTTTTCACTGTCAGGCTTTGCAATTTTCATTTATTCCTGGTAGAATATACTTACTATTGCAGTTATGGCACTTTTCACTCTAAGCCCTTCTTTTTGGGCCTTTGAGAAAGAAAAGTCTTTAGCCAGAAATTTCTCATGCTTTTTGATAGTCTAAAAATGATTTATTTTATAAGAGAATAGAGGTGAAAGGAGTAGAAAGATTATTTATCCTACCATCTTTGAGAACTTGATTATCAGTTAATCACAAGCTTATTGTTAAATAAAATGTGATAGCTTTCAACATTTAATTTTATTGCTTCTATCTTCATTTAAAAAGTAACACAAAATTATTTTACAATCTCATGAATAGAGTAAATCCAATAGGCCAAAAATAATCCTTGTGAATAAAGTAATTTTAATTTATTCCCTTCCACATTAATATGGTAAAATGGATTACTATAACACTAGACAAGAAAACATGACTTAATCTTAATATATATTTACAAATACATTTACAATATATTTATTCATATATGGATCTATATATAAACAAATATTTATTTATTCTGTGGGTGCCCTTTCCATTGTTTTTAAAGACCAGCTTCTTCCACACAGGAAGGAGTCCATAATAACTAGAATTGTCACTCTCTAAAACTTGCACCTAATATCCTATTAAATCCACTGCTTTCCAAAACTTTTTCCCCATGAGAATTACTCTGTGTGTGTGTGTGTGTGTGTGTGTGTATACACACACATATACTTAGGACTAAATTATAAAATATATAAACTATATAATATATATTAATATACTATATATTATATATTAATACATCACATATTAGTATATAAATTATAAAATGATTACTGAAACAATTATTTAACAGCATTTCAAAATGTATCAAACTCACTGTGGAACACTCCGATTTTGCTACAAGAAATAAAATATTAGACTAATTTCTTTAAAGAATAGCAACATTCAAAGCAATCTGTTTTTCTTGTCCCTTCCTTTTCTAATAAAAGAAATTCTTCAAAGTTATTGCCTATTACTTACAAGCTCATCCAGGAAGAGGAAGAGAAAAAACAGTGAGTAGACTTGCTTAAAAGACTATTATTCCAACTTTCCAAATGTGAAATCTTTGATATAGACTAGTAAATAGTACAGAGACTATAATGGAGAATATATAAAAACTAAAACTAGATATAACTATTACAAATTTAAAGGAAACTTGTCATTATCTTTGTAATTAGATGTGAAAGCACACTGTTTATGAAAGCTAAGCCCCATACTTATTCTTAATTTCTTATGGTAACTTTGAAAGCTCTACAATGTCTAAAACCCACTAAAATATTGAATACATATACAGATGATTTCTCAACATGAATTTTATATACCAGAAACAGAAGTAGGGGGAAAGTATAAATAATGTGCGCGCACGTGTGTGTGTGTGTGTGTGTGTGTGTGTGTATAGTGTTATTTTTTTATTTGAGCTCTAGAACTTTATTTTTTCTCATTTTTATAGTTTCAAATGTAAAATTTAAAAAAAAATTTTTTTCATGTTTGATTTAGGGTAAGACAAAAAGTAAGGTATTTCTAAATTTAAATTCCCTTCTCTAAGTAAGATGTAAGCTGGGTATGTGTACTGTACATCAGGAATTCCTCCAAAGGACATACCATGTGGAAAATAGAACCCAACATGTTATAAAAATAGTGCACTGGAGCCAAGCTCAAATGGACTAGAGTTGTCTTAGTTATGCCTCCAGGGAGCATGGCACATAAGGAGAACATATAAGGTACAATTCGCTCTTTTCCTCCATATTCAGAATTATACATTGAATCACCTTCTTGGGTACAAGGAGACAAACATAAGTGACTGTTGCCTAACTTTCTAATACTGAAAATTATTATGTATGCTCACTTCAAAAATCTTTTTTTTAAGCACAAAAGCATTACTTCTCACAGATTCTTAAATAATATAATATTTTGTGTCCAATCAAATATTATTATTGGGTATGGACCACAGTAGGACCACCTGGCAGGCATATTATTTGGGACCAAATCCCAACCTGTGTTTTTGTTTGTTTGTTTGTTTGTTTTTTAACACTACACAAAATGTCAATTAGACATTAGCCAGGGCTCAAAATGAAAACATATGCATGAGCCATTCAGAACTTATGAATAAATAAAAATGGAAAGGTCAATAATGGTCTTTCTTCCTCACTGTTACTAAGCTTTTGAATTAAGCTCAGGAAATGTATGCAGGTGGTTTTTGATTAATTTGATAGAGGTACATCCATGGAACCAATTTACAAGTGATTTGCAGGCAGACTAGCATTACTGAAATAAACGGTGCTATTACTATGATTTATGCTACTATTTCTAACACAAATGATAAAGTGAAATTTACAGTCCTTAATTACCACCATGAAAAATTGGGAGGAAAAGAAAAGAGCAAAGATTGGCAATTTGCAAACTTGTCATTAAGGCAAGATACAAAAATCCATTTGCTTTACTTTTAAAAAAAATATTGCACAAATAGGTCTTACTATATTGTTATCAATCCATTGGGGAGGAGGAGGAAGTTAAAAAACAAATAAGAAGAACTTGACCTTCAGATAACAGGAAGTGTGGTTTTGGGAAAGCAGCTGACAAAATGTAGGCTCTAGTTATAAAAAACAGGAAAGTGACAAAATACAACACAACTCTACATATTATTCTGACCCTCTCACAAGACCCAGTTTGTTCTTCAAATCACTTCAGTTTCATTTTTCAAAATGTCTTATAGCAGTTTTTTTTTTTTAAAGCAAATTAAAGAAATCATATCTTAATTTTTAACTGAATGTTTTTTTTCTTTTATCCCATTTATGTCCATTAGCACTGGAAGTCTGTTAAAGATGTTTTCAGAGGTATTGCTACCCCAGAATTCTAACAAAGCTACACAGAGGAGAACCTAGTTTAGCAGACACAGCTCAAGCCATGCAGTTGTCAAGAGGTTGTATATAATGTGAATGCCCAATTGCCTAGGCTAGGGCTCTTTCCTCTCTCCATGTTTAATTACTTCCTATTTTAATATTCCACCCAGGCTTTTATTTCCAATACTCACGTCCTGTGTGACTGACCTACTTACCAGGGAATACATAGAGTTCTAATGGATCTCCTAATCACTATTTGCTAAGTTTGGTTCAATATATAGCAATAACATGTAGTGGTCATTCACACTGCTTCATAGACTCATCTATGGCAAAACTCTGAAAAGTTACAAAACATACCAACTGGTTGTATATGAGGGGCAAGGGAGATGAAACAAACACAGCAGAAGTTTCTTGTCTGCATGACTTACAAAATAATGGTGCAACTTTAGATATAGGGATGGCACAAGCCAAACCTGGAAAATGGAGAGGTTAGTTTCAGAAATACTAAGTTTAAGTTGCTGGCAGGACATCCAGGTACAGATATCCAGTAGACATTATCAGGAATGTAAGACTAAATTCTGGAGATAATTTGGGCCCAGATATACAAATGTTGAAGAAATCTGAAAAAAAAAAGTAGAGGCTAAAGGATGAAAGAGGGTCAGATGGCCATAGGGCAAAATGTAAAGACAAGACACCTGACAGCAAAAACAAAAAGAAGACGTCTTTGTAAGATGGAGAAAAAAGAGAAGAATGAGATCAAAAAGAACTAATCAGAGGAGAAATTTAAAAAACCCTGAAAAGAATCCCAAGTAGAAAGGAATGATATAAATGTCACATGCTACATAGAAATCAAGAAGAATAAGCAGATTCCATTAAATCCTACTGACCAAGATAACTTCAGAGATAATTACCAAAATGATAGTTTAAGAAATAAACACATTTGAGATAAAGGAGCTACAAGTATAGAATTTTCCTTTAAAAAATCAAACAGGGGCGCCTGGGTGGCTCAGTGGGTTAGGCCGCTGCCTTCGGCTCGGGTCATGGTCTCAGGGTCCTGGGATCGAGTCCCGCGTCGGGCTCTCTGCTCAGCGGGGAGCCTGCTTCCTCCTCTCTCTCTCTCTGCCTGCCTCTCTGCCTGCTTGTGATCTCTCTCTGTCAAATAAATAAATAAAAAAAAAAAAAAATCAAACAGGAGGGGCGCCTGGGTGGCTCAGTGGGTTAAGCCTCTGCCTTCGGCTCAGGTCATGATCTGAGGGTCCTGGGATCGAGCCTCACATCGGGCTCTCTGCTCGGCAGGGAGCCTGCTTTCCTCCTCTCTCTCTGCCTGCCTCTCTGCCTACTTGTGATCTCTGTCTGTCAAATAAATCAATAAAATCTTTAAAAAATAAAAATAAAATAAAATAAAAAATCAAACAGGAAAAAGCTAAGGACAACACTTCAGAGATGGATCTAGTAGAAGGTGTTCTAAATAATAGATGTACAGCATATATAAGTATCTCATTGATATTTGATTTCTTGCCACTTCTTAAAAGTTTCTTCTTTTATGACTGGGGTATTATAATGAGTAAAAAGCCTTCAGATAAGTCTTTGATGGAGTTTATCCCTTTGTATGTAGGACCCCAATGATCATGACGGATAATTTTATCTTTGCCTTATTCCCAGAAAGCCTAAGAACATTTGTACATTCTACCACAAAGCAGTCTCTCTATTTCTATTTCCTATCAACACAGGCTTTCTTCCCACTCCATAAGCCTTCATTTTTTAACCAGCATTTTCTTCCTTTTAATCATCTTCCTCATGAGATTTTAAATTACAATAAAATTTTCACATCTACTCTAATAATCTCCTTAATTTCAAATTCATGCATTTCAGACTTTTCCTCAAGAATTGTCCATACTTCCATTCATCTGTATTTAGATACTGTCTCCTTTTCATAAGCATTTTCTAAGTCATATTTTCTGTACCATACTGAAATCCACCACGTGACATTTGCAATGCTCTGAAACAAAAAATTCTGGTTCTTCTAATTTATAAATATTTTCATCAATAGTTAATATTAACTAGATTTTGAGGGCTTATTCTATGTATCAAACATTTTGTGTAGTGCTTGATATTGATTATCCCATTTTATCATCTCCAAAGCCCTTTAAAATGAGTATTTCTATCCACTCCAACCCCTGGACAAGGAAATTGACTGCTGTCAAGATTAGGTCCTTAATCTAAAGTGACATAACAAGTAAGCGACAAAACTAGAGTTTGAACCCACATTGATTTGACTCCAATGTTCATCATCTACCTCATGGAAAATTCTATTTCAATTCTTTTATAGCCTTACTTTGTAAGTATTACTGGAACACTGCACAAAATAAATTCTCATTACTGAAAATAGGCATCTGGTTCATCCTAATGCAAAATACTCAAAAGGATAGAATTTAAGAAATTTTTTGTTCCTTCTTATTAGCCTGTCTTCACAATTTACCAACATGCATCCTGTCTCCCAAGAGACCCATGAGATGTTTTAATGGGTCTTTCCTCTGTCATTCTTCCTGTTCTTTTCTCTATCTTATTTACTTTGGGTGCATATTTATTGGTAGATAGTATGAATATGCATGAGATCACAATTTGAAATTACTCCTTAATTTTCATCAATATTATGATACATCTTCTAGAGTTGACTTTAGTACATATATTATTTCTTATCCAATATAATATATATCACATATCTGTAAGCATATATACACACTATTTAATGGTATTAAGTTAGTAGCATATCTTCATATTCTATAGCTTAGTGTGAACATGTTAATTTTTTTATTTTTATATACATACACATACATATGTAATCTAATGGTATTAAACCAGCAGTATGTTTTCTACTAAGTAGTTTTCAGACAATGTATGTAGTGGTTCTTTACTACATTCCTTTTATAACTTTTCTCTCCTTTCTTCTTTCACAATTAAAATACTAGTTATATTTGTATCTTCTCAAACACATTAAAAATTGAACAACATAATTATATTTAAAAGAAAATGCTATGCCTCTATGTGATACTTTCACTAGAACTTCCCTTTCCAATATTGTAGCCATTAGTCATACCTGGCAATTTGAATTTAAATTAATTAAAATGAAAAAATAGTTAAAATTTATTTTCCCATTTACAATAGTCACATTTCAAATATTCAAAAGTCACATGTGGCTAGTGGCTCTTGTTTTGGACAAAGAATATATAAAACATGTTCCAACATCATAGAAATTTCTATTGGACAGTGATGATTTATGATTTTCAGTAGATGAGTCAATCTTAAGTATGTTTTGCTACTTCTCTTATTACCCTCTATGAATGAATAAAGAAAATATGGCATACACATATAATGCAATATTACTCAGATTTTTAAAGAGAGGGAGATTCTACAATATAGGACAAAATGGATGAATCTTGAAGACGTTATGCTAAGTGAAATAATAAACCAGTCTGAGAAAGACAAATACTGTATGATTCCACTTATATGAGGTATCTGAAATAGTCAAATTCATAGAATCAGAGTGGTATGGTGTTTGCAGGGGTTAGAGGAATGAAAAATAGGGAGTGACAAATCAACAGGCATAAACTTTCAGTTTAGGAAGATGAATTAGGTCTAGAGATGAGGTATGTACAACATTGTACCTACAATCAACAATAATGAATTGTAAACTTAAAAGTTTAATAGGGTAGATCTCTTCTTTTTGTCCTTACCACAATAAAATGTAAAAAAAGCAAAAAAAAGGGGGGGGGGCTATATCTGGCATGGTTCAGAGGAAAACAAATGGCAGAAAATAAATTATTCTTTTACCACTGGAAAAAATATTATTATCTTTCTTCCTATTTTTTTTATTGCCAATACATAGCCCTTATAAATTTTTCTACTTACTACCACTTCGAAATAATAGTCTTGGAAATATTTTACAACATAATATCAATAATGAAAATGCCCTTCAATTCAAAAAGTCTCCCATAGCTTTTTCCTAAACAAAATAGCCAGTAGACCTTGAGTCATTTCTTCGTTATTTCCCCTTGTTTCAAAACTTAAATAATAAAACAAAGCAAGACACACCTTTCTAATAGAATATGCAACTGTTTGTAAATTCCAGTGATGTTCCTACTGGTGGTTCCTTGCTGAGAATTTTGTTGCTAGAGTTGGAAAAGAACTCCCCAATAGTTTGTTGTGATTTTTATAGATGGGTCATTATTTCAGCTCCTAAATCCTCTATTTTTCCCACTGTCAGCAGCTTTATAATAGGCATCCGGTTTTTTCCTTGCTTTCCTATTTTCTGAAAAGCTTGAAACCAACAGACTAGACATGTGAAAAGTTGACAAAATTTAAGGTTGTAGTCTATAGTCTTAAAACACAAAAATAAGAACTGGGCAACATATACACCAAACCCCTAATCTTGGCCTTCTTAGCACACACTCTTTGACTGAGATAGCCTTGACAACAGAGAGATTACATCTTAATGCATTTATTAGTAGAAAAAAGATATACATCATACTGTTGTGTCTTAATGATTAAAAAGAACCACCAAAACACAGCATATGGAAACCAGAAAAAGAATCAAAACTCCTAAAAGCAGTTGTATGTGGGAAAAAGGCTGGAGTGAAGAATACTGGGACAAAGGAATACTGTATTTAGTCCTATAAGACCTTCAGTTGACTTTTAAACCATGTGCATTTTACTAATAGTTTTTTTAAGTAATAATAAAAAAATTTTAATCTATGGAAATAATTTGTCCACCAGTTGAACATGGGAATTTTACATATTAGAATAAAGTGCAGCAATTAAAATGAGTGGATACAGGGGTGCCTGGGTGGCTCAGTCAGTTAAGAGTCTGACTGTTGATTATGGCTCAGGTCATGATCTCGGGGTCTTGAGATGGAGCCCTGCCTTGAGCTCAACATTCAGTACCAAGTCTGCTTGTCCATCTCTCTTTGCTCCTCCCCTCCAAAGGCATTCTCATTCTCTAATTAAGAAATAAATGAATAAATAAATAAATAAAATTTTTAAAAATAATAAAATGACTGAATACACACACACACACACACACACACACACACACACAAGTGAGTGAACTATTGCAAAATATTTGGCTTTTGCCCTGTGTGTGTGTTTCTGCCCTGGAATGTGCTACTCACAAAAACATCTTAGTTAATAGCTCTTCCCAGTTTACTGAAAAAACTATACACTTCAGGGGCACCTGGGTGGCTCAGCGGGTTAGGCCTCTGCCCTCAGCTCAGGTCATGGTCTTGGGGTCCTGGGATCGAGCCCCACATCGGGCTCTCTGCTTGGTGGGAAGCCTGTTTCCCCCCTCTCTCTGCCTACTTGTGATCTCTCTGTCAAATAAATAAATAAAAATATTTTTTAAAAAAGACTATACCACTTCATGAACTTTTAAAATATATAAAATGTAACAGTTTTATAGGCACACACAGATGTTTAAAAAATAAGAAAATATATGGAAATAATGTAGACCAATTTTAGTAAAAACTGAAAAAACTGGAAAAGGTAAGAAGAGGAAATGAATGAGGGAAGAAAGAAGCATAAGAGATGGACCCTGGAGTCTATAATAATTTATTTTTCAATATCTATCAAGTTTAGGTGCTAAACATTAAATCTAGGTGGTGTGTGTGATTATTTTCTATACTTTTCAGTTGTTTGGAAATATTTCACTTAAAAAAATTATGCTTCTTTACTGTTTAAAGTGTCCTCAGTTTATATAAGATTTTACAACTAAGTACACACTATTCTCTGCTGCTCTTTTTAGGGAGCAGAGTAGAAATTCTATCCCCAGAAGAGCAGTTATCATTATTAAATCCAATCTCCAAGGGCACATATAAAACAACAAGCCTTATTAATGACCTACTCATAAACTAGTCAAACAAGTGACTCATTAAAAAAAAAAAATAACCTTGGGCATATCAGCCCTACCCAGGCCCTTGAACCAACTTGTTTTACTCATTTTCCTATAACTTCAGAGAAGGAAATAAAGGTTAAACACCAAGTATATCAATATCCAAATTTCTAAAAATATTTAAACCTACATTTAAAAATAGTCATTTTAAAACAAAGGTTGATTTGATTGAGTAAAAATTTCTAGTACTCACTGCAAACGCATCACCACTAAAAAGCAATAGGACTAGGTGCTGTCCATGCCTAAGTGCACAAAAAGAAAATCATAGCGATAAAATTGAACTTAGGACAGTAATTCAGGCATTTTCAAATTAAAATGTCGTCTAAGGTTCATTTTTCTCTAATCTTAGTCATGATTTTCCAGTAGATCATTCTCAGAAAACTGTAGGTTACTTAAGTGATTGAACCTATGAATAATTGGTGGTGAGACACAGAGTACTTGCACTGATATACTTAAAAGGAGGATAACTGTCTTTTTTCCACTTGTGTAGATAATGTAAATATCTTCAACTTACAAAAAACCTACTATTAAAAAACTAAGCGTTGCCCATAAATCTAAACTTCACCTAAATTTTCAGCTCTATTTCTATTAACAGGGGAAGTTAATTGCCAGATAAAAGAATATCAATTTCAGGATCAGCTGTTTGGATTTGTGTTTATAATAATGAACAATAATAATGTAATTGTGTAGTAATATTATTAACGATGTGTTAATAATAATAAAGTAAAATGTTGTACAATAATGTACAACACTGTATATGATACGTGCAAGTATTCCATTCACAAAATAGTCAGAGATGGCAATATACCAGTATCTGTTCAACCCAGTCAATTTATTGCCATTCACAAAGGAGATGTATGTGCATTAAAGTCTGCATTAAATACATACTTGCATGATGCCATATTTACAAGGTCAGAAACTAAACTTGCCTCATCAAAAATCTTAAGGAATGAACATCTTTGAAGTATTCCTTAAGGATTCAGATTCTCGGGGGAGGAGCAAGATGGCAGAGGAATAGAAGGCCTAAATATCTTTGGGTCCCAGGAGTTCAACTAGATAGTTATCAAACCATTCTGAACACCTAAAAATTCAACAAGAGATCCAAAAGAAGAATGGCAGCAATTCTAGGAACAGAAAATCAACAACTTTCTGGAAGGTATGACTGGCAGAGAAGTGAATCCAAGGTGATATATGGGAAGAGAGACTGCCGGGGGAGGGACCAGCTCCTGGCAAGTGATAGAGTAGCAGAGCAAAAAATCAGAAAATTTAGAAGTCTGCTCCACTGAGGGATGCCTCTCCAGAGGCTAAGCAGCAGGGGTGGAGCACTCATGGGGACAGTGTGGTCTCAGGAACCACAGGGACACAAAAAGACCAGGGATGTCTGAGTGTGGCAGAGCTCCCAGGTATCAGAGCAGGGAAGCCAGCTGTAGAGACAGAACTGAGAAGTGGGCTCATAGCTCAGGATTACCTTACACTGTGATCTGAGGTGCAATTGGGCCATTGCTCTTTGGGCAGGGGCCCCGCAAGTGACAGATCCAGCGAGACTTACTTTCTTCCTCCAGGAGGAGTGATGCAGGAGTGTGCTACAGGAATCCACTGGGTTTGGAAACTCCAAATGGGGCCCTGCACCAGAGATAGAAACACTTGGTCACAGGCTGGGTGATCACAGAGTGTGGTGGTAGACCAGGGAAACAGGAGGGATTGACTGCTTTTCTCTGAGGGCACACTGAGCACTGGAGCCCTGAGCTCTTGGCTCCTACAGACCAGAGATTCACAGGCCACCATTTTCATTCCTGTCCTCCAAAACTATACAGGAAGTGTTCAGGGAACAAAAGCTACTGAGAGTGAACCCAAGCAGATAACTTAGCCTGGTCCCTGGCAAGAGGGGTGCAATTACACTTTGGGCAAAGACATTTGAGAATCACTGCAACAGGCCCCTCTCCCAAGAGATCAGCAAGAACATCCAGCCAAGACCAAGCTCACCAATCAATGAGAACTGTGAAACTCTGGAGCTTATGGAAAGTAACACATAGAATTCATGGCTTTTTTCCCATGATCCTTTAGTCTTTCAAAGTTAAATTTTTTCAAATTGATTTTTATCTTATTCTATTTTAAAAATTTTTCCTCTTTCCTATTTTAACATTTTTAACTATTTTATCTTATCAATAGCTTTTTAAAAATGTTTTTTAATTTTCATTGTTATAGTCATATTTTCTCTCTTCATTGTATTTTACCTAATTTCTTACATACATATAGGTTTTATTTTTCCTTAAAATTTTGGGATACTCTTTCTCTAATAGATCAAAGTATACCCTAAATCTAGTGCATAGCTTTGTTCTAGTCTCCAACCTGATCACATTCTTCCCTCTTTGCTTTTTCTTCTTTATCAACTAACTTCTTATCAATTCTTTTTTTTGAATCTTTTTTAAATTCTCATCTTTACAGTTATAGTCCATCCCTTCATTGTTTTTACCCTTATTTTTGTGTATATATATATATATATATATATATATGATTTTCTTTCTTTAAAATTTTGGGAGATAGTTTCTTCTAACAGGCCAAAATACACCCAAAATCAAATGTATGTCTCTGTTCTCTTCACCAGCCTAATTATATATACTTATTTTTTCTTTTTTTCCTCCCCTGGTTTCATGTCTCTTCTGATTTGTTTTGTGTACATTTTTAGTATTTAGTTCTCTCACCTATTCTTATCCAGATAAAATGACAAGGTGGAAAAACTTACCACAAAAAAAAAAAAAAAAAACAAGAAGCAGTCCTGATGGCTAGGGACCTAATCAATATGGACATCAGTAAGATGTCAGAACTAAGTTCAGAATGACAATGATCAAGGTGCTAGCTGGGCTCAAAAAAAGCAAGGAAGATATGAGAGAATTCCTTTCTGGAGAAATAAAATCCTTTTCTGGAGAAATAAAAGAACTAAAATCTAACCAAGTTGAAATTTAAAAAGCTATTAATGAGGTGCAATCAAAAATGGAACCTCTTACTGCTAGAATAAATGAGGCAGAAGAGAGAATTAATAATGTAGAAGACCACATGATGGAGAATAAAGAAACTGAGCAAAGGAGAGGCAAACAACTACTGGACCACGAGGGGAGAATTTGAGAGATAAGGGGTACCATAAGACGAAACAATATTAGAATAATTGGGATCCTATAAGAAGAAGAAAGAGAGGGGCAGAAGGGATATTGGAGCAAATTAAAGCAGATAATTTCCCTAATTTGGAGAAGGGAAGAAGCATCAAAATGCAGAGGCACAGAGAACCCCAATCAATGAAATCAATGATCAAGGGATCAATGAATCAATGAAAATGGATCCATACCCCACCATCTAATGGTAAAAATTACAAGTCTCAGTGACAAAGAGAAAACCCTGAAAGCAGCTCAGGACAAGAGGTTTGTAACCTACAATGGTAGAAATATTAGAATGGCAGGAGATCTATCCATAGAGACCTGGCAGGCCAGAAAGGATCAGCATGATATAGTCAGAGCAATAAATAAGAAAAATATGCAGCCAAGAATACAATATCCAGCTGGGCTGTTACTGAAAATAGAAAGAGAGATAAAAAGCTTCCAGGACAAATGAAAACTTAAGGAATTTGCAAACGCCAAACCAGCCCTATAGGAAATATTGAAAGGGGGTCCTCTAAGCAAAGAGAGAGCCTAAAAGTAGCAAACCAGAAAAAACAGTGACAATATATATTAACAGTCACCTTACAAGCAATACAATGGCACTAAATTCACACCTTTCAATAGTTACCTTGACTGTAAATGGGCTAAATGCCCCAATCAAAAGGCACAGTGTTTATCAAACTGGATTTAAAAAAGAAAAAAAAAAAGACCCATTGATATGCTGTCTGCAAGAAACTCATTTTAGACCCAAAGAGGCCTCCAGGTTGAAAGTGGGGGAGGTGTGGAAAAAAATTTACCATGCTAATAGACATCAAAAGAAAGCTGAGGTGGCAACCCCCATATCAGATAAATTAGATTTTAAGCCAAAGACTATAATGAGAGATGAGGAAGGACACTATGTCATAATTAAAGGGTCTGTCCAATAAGATGATCTAACAGTTTTAAATATCTATGCCCCTAACATGGGAGCTGCTAATTATATAAACCAATTAATAACAAAATCAAAGAAACACATTGACAATAATACAACAATAGTAGGGGACTTTAACACCCTTCATACTGAAATGGACAGATCATCTAAGGAAACAAAGGCTTTAAATGACACACTGGACCAAATGGACATCACAGATATATTCAGAACATTCCATCCCAAAGCAACAGAATACACATTCTTCTCTACTGCAAATGGAACATTCTTCAGAGTAGATCACATCCTGGATCACAAATCATGTCTCAACCAGTACGAAAAGATTGGTATCATTCCCTGCATAATTTCGGACCACAATATTCTGAAACTAGAATTCACTCACAGGAGGAAAGTTGGAAAGAACTCAAATATGTGGAGGCTAAAGAGCATCCTCCTAAAGAATGAATGGGTCAACCAGGCAATTAAAGAAGAATTTTAAAAATTCCTGGAAAAAAATGAAAATGAAAACACAACTGTTCAAAATCTTTGAAACACAGCAAAGGCAGCCCTGAAAGTGTAGAACAATAACATGCCTTTCTCAAGAAACATGAAAGTTCTCAAATATGCAACCTAACCCTACACCTAAAGGAGCTGGAGAAAGAACAGCAAAGAAAGCCTAAACCCAGCAGGAGAAGAGAAATAATAAAGATCACAGCAGAAATCAATGAAATAGAAACCAAAAGAACAGTAGAACAAATCAATGAAAGTAGGAGCTGGTTCTTTGAGAGAATTAATAAGATTGATAAACCCCTGGCCAGACTTATCCAAAAGACAAGAGAAAGGACCCAAATTAATACAATCATGAATGAAAGAGGAGAGATCACAATCAACACCAAAAAAATAAAAACAATTATAAGAACATATTACAAGCAATTCAGTTATTGCTTATTGAGGCTGTACTCTATACCTGCCCATGTTCTGGACACTGGAAATAATATAGGCCTGTGGTTAATAGTGCAGGCTCCTAGGGTAAAGGGGTCTGGGTTTGAATTCCAGCTCTGTCACTTAGTATACCTCAGTTTTTTATACTGCAGTTTCCTCACCTATAAAATGGGCAAGATAACAATGCTTTCTTCCCAGGTTAAAACCAAATAAGATTCTGAAAAAAAAAAAGAAGAAGAAAAAGAAGAAAATCAAATAAATAAGATAATACATTCAATGTGATTAACATTTCCTTTTATATGGTAAATCCTCAATAAATATTATTTATAATTCAATCACATAGCATCTATAAAATAATGTCAATAATACAACCATTCATATTATAATCTATGTACTATAATTAATTGGACAAAAATTCTATGAAGAAAGGATTTTTGCCCATTTTTTCTTTTCATTACTGTATCTCCACTGCCTACAGGAGTGCCTAGAACATAGTAAGCACACCAAAAAAAAAGTTTTAAATAAATGAATAAGTAATCAACAAATATTTAAAATGATTTCATTTTCTTTATTATAGACATTAATTTCAAGAATTAGAAACTAACTATATGGAAAAATGCTCTATTAAGATTAAATAAGGGGTGCCTTGGTGACTCAGTGGGTTAAGCCTCTGCCTTCAGCTCAGGTCATGATCTCAGGGTCTTGGGATCAAGCCCTGCATCAGGGTCTCTGCTCAGCAGGGAGCCTGCTTCCCCCATCTCTCTCTGCCTCCCTCTCTGCCTGATTGTGATCTATGTCTGTCAAATAAGTAAATAAAATCTTAAAAAAAAAAGATTAAATAAAGGGATGCCTTGGTGTTTCAGTTAGTTAAGCACCAACTTTTGGTTTCAGCTCAGGTCTTGATTTCAGGTTTGTGAGATCAAGCCCTGTGTGGGGCTCCACGCTCAGCAGGGAGTTGGCCTGGGGTCCTCTCCCTTTTTCTTCTTCCTCTGCCACAACCCCTTCCACTCTATTTCTCTCTCTAAAATAAATAAATAAACCTAAAAAAGAGAGATTAAATAAAGCGTGACTTCTATCATATCAAGATAACCTAATTCCTTCAACATGCTCTCTTTGAAAAACATGGACTGTTATACAGGCAGTAACTACTTAAAGTAAAAATCAACAACACAAGAAACAACAGGTATTGGCAAAGATATGGAGAAAAAAGGAACCATCTTACATGGTTGGTGGTGCAGTCACTGTGGAAAAGAGTACAGAGCTTCCTCCAATAGTTAAAAATAGAACTACTCTACATGATCCAGCAATTCCACTCCTGGGTATTTACCCAAAGAATATGAAAACACTAATTCAAAGGGATACAGCACCCCTATGTTTATAGCAGCATTATTTACAATAGCCAAATTATAGAAGCAACCCAAGTGTCCACTGACTGATTAATGGATAAATAAGTGGTATATATGTTTACAATGGAATATTACTCAGTCCATAAAAAAAAAAAGAATGAAATCTTATCATTTGCAACAACTTGGATGACACTAGACAGGATAATGCTAAATGAAGTAAGTCAGCCACAGAAAGACAAAATACCCTATGATTTCACTGATATGTGGAATTTAAAGATTTTATTTATTTATTTGAGAAAGAGAGAGGGAGAGAGAGTGTGAGCAGTGGGAGGGGTAGAAGGACAGGGAGAGATAGAACCTCAAGTAGACTCTGAGCTGAATGTGAGCCTGATGTAGAACTCAATCTCATGACCCTGACATTGTGACCTTCACTGAAATCAAGAGTTGGACACTCAATCAACTGAGCCACTCAGTCATGCCTTATATGTGGAATTTAAGAAACAAAACAAATGAGCAAAGGGGAAAAAAGAGAGAGAGACAAACCAAGAAATAGACTCTTAATTATACAGAACAAACTAATGGTCACCAGAGAGAAAATGGGTGAAGGGATGGGTTAAATAGGTGATAGGAATTAAGAAGTGCACTTGTTGTGATGAGTACTGGGTGTTGTATGGAAGTATTGAATCACTCACTATATTGTACACTTAAAACTAATATAACACTGTATGTTAACTAATTAAAATACTTCTAAAAACTATATACAAACTGATGATGTACTATATGTTGGCTAAGTAAACATAATAATTTAAAAATTTTGAAATCAATAAAAATAAGTAATAATAAAAAACTACTTACAATAAAATGCCTACTTCTCTACATAATGTAAATAAAATCTTTATATTGGAAATGAATGTGGTGAGTTAATTAAATATACCTGTTAGATACTCAGAGAAGTCTTAACACTGAAGAACTTAATTCTGAAACACTGTTAAACTCTTGATTTTCTTATCAATCTCAGGCTACACAAGACAAATGCTTTTAGCAGAAGAAATTAGAATATTAATAATTCTAATCTTATATCCCAACAACATATTTTAGTAGTTCTTGGTGTATGGCAAAATGGCTTATGCACATTTGTTTTTCCATTCAATATTCCAGAAAATCCACCAAAAGCCATCATTGCAAAAGGAAAAGAAGAAAGAAAACAAATAATTTAAGTAACCCACCAGGATCTGCATTTAAGAATTATACAACGACTATGCTGGAGTTGTGAAGATATAATGAACACAGTCACTTCCATCACATTTTCCTTTTCCTTTTTTTTTTTTTTTTTTTTTTTTCAAAAGCCTTCTAACCTTTGAAGAACTTCTCCTTACCCTTCTGACTGTATGCTTCAGGCAGGGCTGCCAATTACAATATCATAGCTTCTTTACATACTGAAGTGGGAAGAAGAAATCTATTTCTTTTATAGTGGCTACGTTAGGATTACTGCAAGCTTTCAACTTCTTGAGTCATTTCCCTCACTACCACCTCATAAAAGAAGCCCCTCTCAACAGGAGGAAAGAATTTAGATAGATATACAGAGATATGGAAGAGATATAGGATGGATGGGGGGGTCAGACATGGGGATGTGGGAAGAGAAAAGAGGAAGAGAAAAATACCTATTGCCATCACTCTAATTTTTGGATAGAGGAAAACTGAAGCAGCCCAACTAGTCCTCATCTTTTTAGGTTCCTGAGCCAGTAATTCTCTCTTTCTACTCACATTTCCTTGAGTTTTACTTTCTCCACTTACAAATAAAAGAATTTTGATGAATATAGTAGACTTTCAATTTTACTTAGTTATAAAATTTGTAGAGATACAGTTTAAGTTTATTGGTCAAACTATTTCAAGTCTTATGTATATTCAAGATTTTCAACTTCAGGAACTGTTTTTTTGTTTTATATTTTTAATGTTTTATCCATTTATAGAATTAAAACTACAAAACATTTGGGTTTTACTCATTGAAATTTTTCTCTTTGAGATGTGAATGCCCACACAATAAAAGTGAAGAAGTGATTCATTTTGAAGAAATTATTCTAGCAATTCAAGTTAATATAATTATCATCAAGTTATTAACAAAAGGAGGATAGCACAAAGATTAAAGGGCATGGACTCTGAAGCCAGACTGCCTGGACTCCAGTTTAGACTCTTCCACATTCAAGGCATGAGAGCTTGATCAAGTTATCCAAAAGAGATATATTTCCTCACATGTGGTTAAAGGATTTGATATGTGAAAAATGCCTAGAATGACATTTGACACAATGTAAGCATTACATTAGCGTTAGTCATTATTGTTGCTCTTGTTATCCAAAATAACATGCTGCTTTAAAATGTCCCCTTGAAAAAAGGGAAAAAAAAAAAGAGGGGGCCTCATTATGTTGGCTTGTTTTATCACTTCACAATTTGCTTCAGTGAAAGAAATGAGGATCAGAACTACTTGATAAATGCACAAAAGTTTAGGCATACATATCAAAACTGATGAAGCATTTTAACACCATATCCAAGAATGGCATGGTGGTTCCCTCTGCCACTTACCCTTTCCTCTAAAGAAGAGAAATGTAGTAGAAAGCAAATGACCTGATTTGGACTTGAGACTTAAAGAATCTAATGCTGATTGGTTTGGTTTTGCTTATTTTCTACAACAATAGGATGATGGTGTGTGTGTGTGTGTGTGTGTGTTTAAGGCTGCACTGTGATTCTAGAGATTGCATGCTCAAAAATACAGAGGACCAGGCATGCACTATAACCATGAGAAACATTCTGAGTCTTACAAATCGTTAAAACACACTGTAAGCTCAAAAAAAAATAAATAAATCTGCTGACTATTTTGGCCATTGGGATGCCTGGTTATACATCCTAAGGTGAATAGTGATTTTATCTGGGTAGTAATATTACAGAAGTCTTTTATTTGTGTATGTATCTTTTCTTTTATCCTAAGTATTTTATAATGTATAGAATTTTCTTTTACTATCAAAGAAGAAAAATATACAAAATATGTAAACTTTTTAGAAAAAGTATAAGTTGATGACTCAGCTACACTGAACTGAATTTGCTAATTTGCTGCACCTAAGAAATCACCAAGCCTTAGAAGAAGAACACAGCATAAATAAGAACTTTAAGAAAAAACTTCATTGAAAGATAAAGGAATCTGTGAATGAGGTTAATTTAAGGAGGTGAAGAACAACCTTAGATGACTGGCTGTCATACATAAAAGTTCAGTGTAGCATTTTCAACAGGCAGAATGTGAAATGATTCAAATAGACTGAACATGGTAATTTCTTTTTCAGCATGGTAAAATTATATTTAACTATGCAAAATAACTAAATAATTTTTTTCTTTAAGGATATATACATGCAATGCATCTCTGAACCATAGTCCTTGACTGAACATCTTTACACATATCAATATTGTTTGTCCAGCAAAATTAGAGTCAGAAGAATCCATATACACTTGTGCAGACTTTGTGTAGAAATGGGTGATGCCCTTGACACAACTGAATTTATTGCTTTAAATTTTATAGTTTTAAAGCTTAAAGCAAAGGCTTTGGAGCTCAGAATTCATCTCACTAGGAAATTATCTTCTAAATTTTGTTTGTTTGTTGATTTAAAGTCTATAAAGCATGGGGGAGGTATAGAACTTATTTAGTGAAATTGAATTAATATTCTAATAATATCCTAAAACATACTGGGTATCATGACTCCCTAGAAGCTCTCTACAGTGTTCGGCTCTTTGAGACTAGTTTCATGAAGTCACCAGTCCTGATTAATTTAAATCAGGAAGTGGGTCAACCTTAGGAAATATCATAATCTCTGTCACCTATGTGATTTTGCATTACAGAGGAATTGCATAATTTCTTTAATGCTTCTAACTTTGAACAATGCCTACAATAATAAATATGGGTGAGACTCATCCATATTTTGCAAACCAAACAGAATGTTTGAGAGTTTAACAATTTTTAAATCTACTTGAAAAACTACCCTAAAGCAGCAAGCAGGTTTAGTGTGCATTAAAAGAGAATTTATCAGCAGAGTTCTACCTCCAGGTACTTTTCCCTCTTGCTTTACAAAAACAAAACAAAACAATGTTTCAAGGCAGTGCACCTAGCAGTCCCATGGGCCTGTCTCTTGCTTCAACAGTCTTTGAACCAAACAAATCCAAGAATGCCCCTACTTTCAGCTGCAGACCACCCTCCAACTTCTTTTCCAGTAGCAACCTTTGGAACCATCTTCTTAGCCATCCTCTACCTCTGGCAACAAGCTAACACCCTATTTTGAGCATAGGTCCTTATTACCAATCAACTATGAGCTATCACATTCATGAGAATTATTCCACTAGGGTGGACGCTGCCCTCAACTGCCTGATTAACATGCATCTTCAAGCCTCCTATACCTACTTCTCTCTCTAGGCTTCTATTTTGACCATGACAATGTGGCTCTGGAGGACACGGGCGGCTTCTCAGAAACTTGGCTGGATTTGGCTGAGAAGCTCAAAGGCATCAACGTCTCTTGATGCAAAACCAGCTCAGCAGGTGTACCCTCTTCTAGGTTATGCAGAAGCTGTCCGAGGATGAGTGAGGTAAAACCCAGGATGCCATAGAAGCTGCCATGGTCTAGAGAAGATCCTGAACCAGGCTATTTTGTATTTGCATGCCCAGCACTTTAGACCTGCATCTCTGTGACTTCCTGGAGAACCACTTCCTAGATGAGGTGGTGACATGCATTAAGATGGTGACCACCTGACTGACCTCCCAGGCTGGCTGGTCTCCACTCTGGGCTGGGCCAGTATCTCCTGGAAAAGCTCATCCTCAAGCAGGCTAGAAGCCTCCTAAGCCCTTGAGGGGCCTCTCTTGCATCTCCCTCCTGTCAGGGTTTCTGCCTGAGCCTCTCCCAGCAGACACTAAGTAGCTTTTTAACCACTCTGAGGCCCTCTTCCAAGCTGGGGACCAAATGGAAACAATAAAGGTTTTTGCAGAAAACAAACAAAAATGATTAAACAGCTGCAAATAAATAACAATCATTGTATTGAGAAATTTAATCCAAAAGAGTCAAGAAAGTAAACATTTATAAAAAGTTACATTCTAAAGAAGGGAAATCTAGACCTTAAAAAACAAAAGTTTTATATTCAGTATTACTGCAAACTATTAGAAAAATCAATGTAACATTCTCACGACCTTGTGAATATTTAACATTAGAGAAATTTATCTGTTGTCCATACAAAATGTTTGATTCCAAACTTATATATATGTATATATATATATATATATATATATATATACACACACACACACACGCAATTTTACATATATTCTATTCTAGTTGTATCCTAGAGTGATTTCACTGAAACGTTAATTCCACAGAGCTTTTATAGATAGTTAAGTATTAAATGTGGGGGACAGCTTAGAATAGTAGTTGAGTTCGAATTATGTCTACTACACTGATGTGATCTTGGGCAAATTTCTTAACTGCCTTATGCCTCAGTTTCCTAATCTATGAAATAAAGATAAAAATGGTATCTGGATCGTAGGACTAATGCATGAAGTGTTTAGAATAGTGTCAGGCACATAGTGAATAAGTGGCAGTTGCCATTGTTATTGATATTGCTGTTATGTAAAAAAAAAAAGTACAGTGGACAAACATGTTTGTGATATTTTGGGTCATTAATATAAAATAGATTTGTCTTTTGAAGGATTTTGGAATTACTAATATGCTAATATTCACAGAGACTCTCCAAGGGACAAATAAAGCTTCCAATGCTTTCCAAACTTATCTCACTGGAACCTCCCCCCCAACAGCATACTTTTCAAAACTAATATCAATGAACAGACCTGAAGGATGTAAGTAGTGAAAAAAGGATTTCAAAAAGAATTTTTTAAAAAGATAATACAAACAAATCTGTCTACTCTAATCACTTTAGTAAGAATTTTTTTAAATTCTAGTTCTAAAATCAGACCCAGAGCACCTGGGTGGCTCAGTGGGTTAAGTCTCTGCCTTCAGCTCAGGTTATGACCTCAGGGTCCTGGGATCCAACCCCACATCGGACTCTCTGCTCAGCAGGGACCCTACTTCCCTCTCTCTCTCTGCCTGCCTCTCTGCCTACTTGTGATCTCTCTCTCTCTCTGTCAAATAAATAAATAAAATCTTTAAAAAATTAAATTAATTAAAATAAAATCAGACATGCTTTGAATACCAGCTGCATTGATTATGTATTATGTGATCTTGGGCAAGATAATGAACATCTCTGAGCCTCTGCTTCCTTATTTGTAAAATAATGATCATATCCATATCTATCTCACAGGACTGCTATGAGGATTAAAGGGAATAATAAATATTGTACTTGCAATTGTAAATAAAGTAAAGTTAAGTTGTAAATAAACTACTTGCCAGAATGCTGTTAAGCTGGGGACAAAGATTCTGTTTGGACCATGTTGTGCACTGAGGTGTCTCCACTCCCCCACCCCACCCAAATGAGTCTATGATCCTCTGATGCTGAATGACTTAGAACCAGGAGAATTCAGATATCTCCAAATGTTTCTGGTTAAGACTAATTATTGTTAATATAAGATCTTTTTGAGTAATAAAATAATCCCAACTATAAAAGAACTATATAACAAATTATTCAAATTATTATCCAAATGAATGTGGAGTTAATATATATTATAGGAATTCAAAACACAGAGTGATCACCATGTACTGGATTATCCTAGGAGGCTTCACAGAGGAGGTGATGTTTTAGTCAGGTTGAAAAGAGAGAATTAGAGTGGGCAGAAAGAAAGAAAACTTCTATGTGTTCAAAGATTTGAAGCATTTAAGTTAAAATGACAGGCCTGCTTCATTGAAACAGAGGTTTCTGGAAGACAGAAACTGATCATGGTTATAGATGAGCCAATTAAAGACTTTGAATAGCAGTCTAACAATTTGGGGCTTGACCATGCAAGCAAAATAGAGCTAATAATCTTCTTGAAAAATCATAAAGTAGTGTTATAGGACCACCAGCCACATCATTGTGTATGGAATAAACAGGATCAGAAAGACACTGGCAGCAGGAACACTATCTGAAAGCATATTATAGAAGTTTAGATGGTCCTCAAGAAGTAATGTTGAGGATGGAAATGAAGGGACATATTCAAGGGACATCTCCAAAGAAGAATCAACATGATTTGATAACTACTGGGACAGGGAGGGTGAAAGGTAAATGATGACACAGGATCTCAAGACTGATAATGTGGAGAATAACTTAACAGAAAATTGAAATTCAGAAATAAAAGTGATTTTGTATGACAACAATCATATTTAGGTATGAAAAATCTGGGGTGAAGGAAAAATATATTCAGATTTTCATTTCTTTAACAAAGTTGTAAATACATTTTCAAAAGAGATTTAAGAGAAAGAATTTCTACTCATCAAATTCTAGTAGCTTAAGAAATAGATTTTTGGGGAACAATATGGCAGAAGAATAGGAAACTGAAATATCATCAGGTCCAAGGAGTTCAGCTAGATAGTTATCAAACCATTCTAAACACCTACAAACTAAACAGGAGATAAAAGAGAAGAACAGCAGCAATTCCAGGAACAGAAAATCATGTTCGGGAAGGTAGGACATGAAGAGAAGTGAATCCAAAGCCACAGGAAGATAGACTGTGGCAGAGGGGCCAGCTCCCAGGACAGTGAGAAAGCAGTGGAGCACAAAATCAGAACTTTAGAACTCTGCTCCATGGAAGGACATTGCCCCAGAGGCTAAGGAGGGGGTGAAGAACTCGCAGGGATAGTGTGATCTTAGGAGCCACAGAATCACAGAAAGACCAGGGGTGTCTGAGTGAGACAGAGCTCCGAGGTATCAAAGCAGGGAATCTGGCTACAGAAATGGAGCCGAGGAGTGGGATCTCAGCTTGGGGTTACCTTAAACCATGATCTGCAGCACAGTCTGCCACTGCACTTTGAGCAGGGACCATACAAGTGGCAGATCCAAGGACACCCCCACTCCTTCCTCCTCCAGGAGGAGTGGCATGAGGATGTGCCTCAGGAATTGACTGGGTTTGAAGTCTCCAAACAGGCCCATGCACCAGAGACAGAAACACTCTGTCACAATCAGGTGAACTCAGAATGTGGTTGGAGACCATGAAGACAGGAGGGATTGACTGCTTTTCTCTGAGGGGGTCACTGAGGAGTGGGGCCCTGAGCACTTGGCTCCTCCAGGACCAGAGATTGGGAGGCCGCTGTTTCATTCTTGCCCTCCAAAGCTGTCCAGAAAGCATTCAAGAAACAAAAGCTACCCAAAGCGAACTTGAACGGATTACTTAGCCTGGTCCCTGGCAAGGACAGTGCAACTCTGCCCAGGGCAAAAACACTTCAGAATCACTGAAAAAGGCTCCTCCTCCAGAAGATCTGTAAGAACATCCATCCAAGACCAAGTTCACTGATCAATGAGAATGAAGGATCTCCAGGCTAGGCTAAAGCAACACATAGAAATCATGGCTTTTTCCCCACGATCCTTTAGATTTTCAAAGTTAAATTTTTTAAATTTTATTTTATTCTTATTCTATATTTTTAATGTTTCCTCTCTCCATTTTACTGTTTTTTAACTATTTTATCAATACCTTTTTAAAAAATCTTTCTAAATTTTCATTGTTATAGTCATATTTTATCCCTTCACTGTATTTAACTTCTTTCTTCTATACATGTAGGTTTTCTTTTCTTTAAAATTTTGGGATATAATTTCTCTAATAGATCAAAATATACCCTAAATCTAGTGCATAGCTTTGTTCGAGTCTCCAGCCTGATCATTCTTCCCCCCACTTTTTTTCCAACCAATTTCTTATAAATTCCATTTTTAGAATCTTTTTAAAATTCTCATCTTTCAGTCATAGTCCATCACTTCATTGTTTTTATGCTTAATTTTGTATATATATAAGTTTTTCTTTCTTTAAAAGTTTGGGAGGTAGTTTCTTCTAACAGGCTAAAATACACCCCAAATCAAATGTGCAGCTATATATATGTGTGTGTGTACATACATACATACATATTCCCTCCCTTTTTTTTCTCCCCCCAGTTTTGGGTTTCTTCTGATTTGAGTAGTGTACATATTACTGTGGTTGTTGCTACACTGTAAGTATTTTCTTCTCTAATTCATCTATTCTTACCTGAATAAAATGACAAGGCAGATAAACTCACCACAAAAAAAAAAAAAAAAAAAAAAAAAGAACAAGATGCAGTACCTATGCCTGAGGACGTAATCAATATGGACATATGGACATTAGTAATATTTCAGACTAGTTCAGAATGATGATTATCAAGGTGTTAGCTGGGCTTGAAAAAGGCATGAAAGATATGAGAGAATCCCTATCCGCAGAAATATAATCCCTTTCTGGAGAAATAAAAACTAAAATCTAACTAAGTTGAAATTTAAAAAGCTATTAATGAGGTGCAATTAAAAAATGGAGGCTCTTCTTCTGGGATAAATGAGGCAGAAAAGAGAATTAGTGATATAGAAGACCACATGATAGAGAATAAAGAAACTGAGCAAAGGAGAGGCAAACAACTACTGGACCACAAGGGGAGAATTTGAGAGATAAGGGATACCATATGACAAAACAATATTAGAAAAATTGGGAACCCAGAAGAAGAAGAAAGGGGAAGTAGAAGGGGTATTGGAGCAAATTATAGCAAATAATTTCCCTAATTTGGCTAACAGTACACGCATCAAAATGCAGGAGGCAGAGAACCTCCCTCAAAATCAATGAAAATAGGTCTACACCCCACCATCTAAGAGTAAAACTTACAAGTCTCAGTGACAAAGAGAAAACCCTGAAAGACCTCTTACAAGAAGTCTGTAACCTGCAATGGTAGAAATATTAGATTGGTAGCAGACCTATCCACAGAGACCTGGCAGAACAGAAAGGAAGGGCATGATATAGTCAGAGCAATGAATAATAAAAATATGCAGCCAAGAATACAATATCCTGCTAGGCTGTCACTGAAAATAGAAGGAAAGATAAAAAGCTTCCAGGACAAACAAAAACAAGGAATTTGCAAACACCAAACCAGCCCTATAGGAAACATTGAAAGGGGTCCTCTAAGCAAAGAGAGAGTCTAAAAGAAACAGAAAAGAAAAAAAAAAAAAAAAAAAGAAGAAAGAAAGAAAAAAAAGACAGAAAATATACAGTAACAGTCACATTATAGGCAATAAAATGGCACTAAATTCACCTTTCCATAGTTACCCTGAATGTAAATGGACTAAATACCCCAATCAAAAGACACAGGCAATCAAACTGGATTAAAAAAAAAGAAGAAGAAGAAAAGACCCATTGATATGCTATCTGCAAGAAACTCATTTTAGACCCAAAGAGGCCTCCAGATTGAAAGTGAGGGGTTAGAAAACAATTTACCATGCCAATGGACATCAAAAGAAAGCTGGGGAAGCAATCCTTATATCAGATAAATTAGATTTTAAGTCAAGGCCTATAATAAGAGATGAGGAAGGACACTATGTCATAATTAAAGGGTCTGTCCAATAAGATGATCTAACAGTTTTAAATATCGATGCCTCTAACATGGAAGCAGCTAACTATATAAACCAATTAATAACAAAATCAAAGAAACACATTGACAATAATACTGTAATAGTAGGGGACTTTCACATTCTCCATACTGGAATGGACAGATCATCTAAGCAAAAGATCAACAAGGAAATAAAGGCTTTAAATGACACACTGGACCAGAAGGACATCACAGATATATTCAGAACATTCCATCCCAAAACAACAGAATACACATTCCTCTCTAGTGCACATGGAACACTCTCCAGAATAGATCACATCCTGGATCACAAATCAGGTCTCAGCTGGTACCAAAACAGTGAGATCATTCCCTGAATAATTTCAGATCACAATACTTTGAAACTAGAACTCAACTGCAAGAGGAAAGTTGGAAAGAACTCAAATATGTGGAGGCTAAAGAGCATCATCCTAAAGAATGAATGGGTCAACCAGGAAATTAAAGAAGAATTTTTAAAATTTCTGGAAACAAATGAAAATGAAAACACAACTGTTCAAAATCTTTGGGACATGGCAAAGGCAGTCCTGAGATGAACGTATATAGCAATACAAGCCTTTCTCAAGAAACAAGAAAGGTCTCAAGTACATAACCTAAACCTACACCTAAAGGAGCTGGAGAAAGAATAGCAAAGAAAGCCTAAACCCAGCAGGAGAAGAGAAATAATAAAGATCACAGCAGAAATCAATGAAAAAAAGAACAGCAGAAGAAATCAATGAAACTAGGAGCTGGTTCTTTGAAAGAATTAGTAAGATTGCAAAACTCCTGGCCAGACTTATCCAAAAGACAAGAGAAAGGATCCAAATTAATAAAATCATGAATGAAAGAGGAGAGACCACAGCCAACACCAAAGAAATAAAAACAATTATAAGAAGATATTATGAGCAACTATGCATCAGCAAATTTGAAAATCTGGAAGAAATGCATGCATTCCTCGAGTCATATAAACTACCAAAACTGAACTAGGAAGAAATAGAAAACGTGAAGAGACCCATAACCAGTAAGGAGATTGAAACAGCAATCAAAAACCTCCCAAAAAACAAGAGTCCAGGGCCAGATGGTTTCCCAGGAATTCTACCAAACATTTAGAGAATATTTAATACCCATTCTTCTGAAACTGTCCCAAAAAATAGCAATGGAAGGAAAACTTCCAAACTCATTTTATGAGGCCAGCATTACCTTGATCTCAAAACCAGATAAAGACCCCACCAAAAAGGACAATTACAGAAAAATATCCTTGATGAACGCAGATGCAAAAATTCTCACCAAAATACTAGCCAATAGGATCCAACAGTACATTAAAAGGATTATTCACTACGACCAAATGGGATTTATTCCTGGGCTGCAAGATTGGTTCAACATCTGCAAATCAATCAATGTCATACAATACATTAATAAAAGAAAGTACAAGAACCATAGGATACTCTCAATAGATGCCGAAAAAGCATTTGACAAAGTAAATCATCCTTTCTTGATCAAAACTCTTCAAAATGTAGGCATAGAGGGTACATACCTCAATATCATCAAAGCCATCTAGGAAAAACCCACAGTGAATATCATTCTCAATAGGGAAAAACAGACTTTCCCCCTAAGGTCAAGAACATGGCAGGGTTGTCCACTATCACCACTGCTATTTTAAATAGTACTAGAAGTCCTAGCCTCAGCAATCAGACAACAAAAAGAAATAAAAAGCATCTGAATTAGCAAAGAAGAAGTCAAACTGTCACGCTTTGCAGATGATATGATACTCTATGTGGAAAACCAAAAGACTCCACTCCAAAACTGCTACAACTTATACAGGCATTCAGTAAAGCATCAATGCATGGAAATCAGTAGCATTTCTCTACATCAACAACAAGACAGAAGAAAGAGAAATTAAAGAGTCGATCCCATTTACAATTACACCCAAAACCATAAGATACCTAGGAATAAACCTAACCAAACAGGCAAGTAATCTGTACTCAGAAAACTGTAGAGTACTCATGAAAGAAATTGAGGAAGACACAAAGAAATGGGAAAACATTCCTAGCTCATGGATTGGAAGAATAAATACCGTGAAAATTTTTATGCTACCTAGAACAATCTACATATTTAATGCAATCCCCATCAAAATACCATTAATGTTTTTTTCAAATAAATGGAACAAATAATCCTAAAATGTATATGGAACTACAAAGACCCCAAATAGCTAGAGGAATGTTGAAACAGAAAACCAAAGTTGGTGGCATCACAGTTCCAGACTGCAAGCTCTATTACAAAGCTGTCATCATCAAGACAGTATAGTACTGGCACAGAAACAGACACATAGATCAAGAGAACAGAATAGAGAGCCCAGAAATGAACCCTCAACTCTATGGTCAACTAATCTTCAACAAAGCAGGGAAGAATGCCCAATAGAAAAAAGACAGTCTCTTCAACAAATAGTGTTGTGAAAACTAGACAGCCACATGCAGAAGAATGAAACTGGACCATTTCCTCACACCACATACAAAAATAGACTCAATATGGGTGAAAGACCTCAATGTGGGACAGGAATCCATCAAAATCCCTGAGGAGAACACAGGCAGCAACCTTTTCGACCTCAGCACAGCAACTTCTTCCTAGAAACACCACCAAGGGCAAGGGAAGCAATGGCAAAAATGAATGATTGGCACTTCATCAAGATCAAAAGCTTTTGCACAGCAAAAGAATCAGTCAACAAAACCAAAAGACAACTGAAAGAATGGGAGAAGATATTCACCAATGATATATCAGATAAAGGGCTAGGATCCAAAATCTATAAAGAACTTATCAAATTCAATGGCTTTAATAGAAGTTTGGGAACACAGAGCGGGAGCCCCTCGTTCTGTCAGTGGGAACTGGAAGAGTGGGGAGAATCTCAAGGACTTGACAGAAGTTATAATTAAAGACATATAGGAACAGAAGAGGGAAGAAAAGCAGTATATTATAAATGGGAAAAATAGCATGAACAGAAAGCACAGAGCATTTTGAAATCTGAGGAGAGATGGGTGAGCAAATATAAACAGAGCATGCTGTGCATGGTAGAAGGTGGTGGGTAGAGGTGATATGGCCAGAGAAGCAGAGAAGTAAGGCTGGTAGAGTGGGTGCAGATCCCAGGAGCTAACATTAGAGTTTATGCTGAAGCCACATGGAACCACTGCAGGGTTTTAAGCAGAGAATTTACTGACAAGGTTTATGCTTTCGAAGAATCACTTTGGAGGATGTACAGAAGAATAAAAATACTCTAAGAAATTTTGAAGTCTTATCTAAAATTTATTTTTCTATCCCAATTTCTCCTAACTACACTGGTAATCTTTCATTTTCAAAGTTATAGTCTTTATTTCAAATGATTCTTTTGAAATGTCTGAAGAAAAAAGGATCTTAAAAAATTGAACTCAACTCAGTAACAATGGAACTCTTTATTCTCTCTCTGCAAAATTATACTTTCTGAATGTCCCTGTGCTAGACACACTTATGCCTTCTCAATTATTCCTTTCTCTTTATACAAAGAAAATTAACCAGAGTTATTCTGACTGAAGGAAAGAAAGCAAAATTTAGAGCCAAGAATAAATTACCATAAGTATTGAATGCTATAGGTGTTTAAACAGCCATTAAGAAAACTATCCCATCATAAAATCAAAAAAAAAACTATCTGCACAAAAGTTTAAAACTCCATATATTCAATGGTATTATTGTTCTTTTGCTCCTAAATATTCTCAAATTATGTCTAGCTCTGAGCTACTTTTCATAGAAAAAGCGTTGGAACAATTTTAAAATGTATTATGTTGAGGTTTTTTTCACCTTTCTTTACAAATAGATTATGTTCTAATAGCCCAAAATGGTCAAAAGCATTCTTACAGCAACTTGCAAATTTCAGTAAAACTATCACTAATTTTAGTAAAAATTCAAAATGTCAAATAATCTTAATTACACAGGAAATTTTAGTTATTTAGTTATATAGTTTAAAAATATGAAACACCAACAAGAAAACTTAAAGAACAAAATAAAATTAATATGCCTGGACAGAAAGCACATATTTTTTATTCTAATATTCAAATGTTCTCTGGTGTTAAACTTCTTAAATGAGGTATTTATTTTATTAAACACACTTGGTATATAAAGAAAAGCTTAAATGCAAAAAACAAAACAAAACCTCACAACACCATACATGGCAGTTTGGGGCTATCCTAGTGTTCAACTGCTGATGCAATTATGATGTCAACCTCCTTCCAAAATTCCCGATGTTTACTAAATTCTCAACTGCTTAAAGAATGCTTTCTTTTAAACTTGCGAAATTCCCATTTGATGCCAGCACTACATAGAGCAGAATTTGACATGATGAAATTGTAGTTTTAGTTTCTTAAATCAAATTTCCACAGAGGAATAATACATCACCTATAGTAACAGGGCCATGTTATTTGGACAAAAATGCTATGACTCCTGAAAGGCAACACTGAATTTTTCGAAACTGGAGTAAGTAAACTTCTAAAAGTCAAAAAAGAGCATATAACTCTAAACAGACATGTCTTGTTTAGCTATATAAACTTTCATTGATTTCTTTTTTTATTTTTTAAAATTGAAGTAAAATTGACATGCAATATTACATTCAGATGTACAACAGAATCATTTGGGATTTTTATTCATGTGAAGTTATCATCACAATCTGGCTGGCTATCATCCTTCACCATACAAAGAAAAAAAAATTTTTTTCTACCTTTGTGATGAGAACTTTTAAGAGTTCTCTTGGCAACTTTCACATATGTGGTACAATATTATTGACTATAATAACCATGCTCTATATTACATCTCCATAATGACTCATTTATTTTACATCTGGAAGTGTGTACCTCTTGACTGCATTTACCCATTTGTCCCATCTCCAATCCTTTTCCCATTTCACAACAACTAATCTGTTCTCTGTATCTACAAGATTTGCTCTCTTTATTAATTTGTTTTGGTTTTTCTTATATCTCACATATAAGTAAATCATACATTATTTGTCTTTCTCTGACTTAGTTC
The DNA here is from genome assembly GCF_030435805.1 of Mustela lutreola. Lineage (NCBI taxonomy): Eukaryota > Metazoa > Chordata > Mammalia > Carnivora > Mustelidae > Mustela > Mustela lutreola. The sequence goes on from NC_081290.1 coordinate 81,923,152, forward strand.
CCATAACATAATGCCCTCAAGATTTACTCACGTTGTCACAGTTGCAAAAATTACATTATTTTTTATAGGTGAATAGTATTCCACTATACACACACACACACACACACACCACAGTTTCCTTATCCATTCATCCACCCAAGGACATTTAGGTTGCTTACATATCTTGGCTATTGAAAATAATGCTGTAGTGAACATAGTGTACTCATTTCTTTTTCATTTTCTTCAATAAATATCTAGAAGAGGAATTGCTGGATCATATGGTAGTTCTATTTTTATTTATTTATTTATTTATTTATTCACTCATTCATTTTAAGAAACCACATGCTGTTTTCTATAGTGGCTGTACCAATTTACATACTCACCAACAGTACGCAAGGGCTCCTTTTCTCATATCCTCATCAATACTTGTTATTTCTTGTCTTTTTTATACTAGCCATTCTAACATATGTGAGGTAATATTTCACTGTGGTTTTGATTTCCATTTCCCTGGTAATTAGGGAAGTTGAGCATTTTTTTACGTGTCTTTATATCTTCTTTAGGAAAATGTCTACTTAGTCTCTCTGTTCATGTTTTAATTGGACTATCTAATTTTTTGCTATTGAGTTGTAAGAGTCCTTCATATATTTTAGATATTAACCTTTTATCGAATATATGATTTGCAAATATTTTCCCCATTCAGCAAATTGTCAGTTCATTTTGTTGGTTTTTAGTGCAGAACCTTTTTGGTTTGATGTAATCCCATTTAATTACTTTGCTCTTGTTGCCTTTCAGAGTCAGATCCAAATTAAATTTAGTGCTCCTGGTTTCATTGATCTGTCCTATTGTTTTTTTAGTTTCTATTTATTTCTGCTCTAATCTTTACTATTTCCTTCCTTCTACTGACTTTGGGCTTTGTTTGTTCTTCTTTTTCTAGCTCCTTGGGTGTAAGATTAGGTTGCTTCTTCAAGATTTTTCTTGTTTCTTAAGGTAGGCCTTTATTGTTATAATCTCTCTTAAAACAGCTTTCGCTGCATCCCAAAGATTTTGAACCATTGTGTTTTCATTTGCATTTGGCTCCATGTCTTTTTTTTCTCTTCATTTCCTCTTTGACTTCTTGGTTGACCCATTTATTGTTTAGTAGCATGTCATTTAACCTCCACATATTTGTGGTTTTTTTCTATATTTTTTCTTGTGATTGATTTCTAGCTTCATACCATTTTGATCAGAAAAGACACATGAGATGATTTCAATATTTCTCAATTTGTTGAGACTTATTTTCTAACCTTTCCAGAGAATGTTCCATGTGCACTTAAAAAGAATGTGTAATCTGTTGTTTTAGGATGAAGTATTCTGACCATCTCTGTTAAGCGTATGTGGTCCAATATTTCATTTAAATAGATTGTTTCTTTGTTGATTTTCTGTTTGGATGATCAATCCATTGATGTAAGTGGGGTCTCCCCTACTATCATTGTATTAATATTGATTTCTTCTCTTATTTCTATAAATAGTTGTTTCGTGTTGGGTACATAAATATAATTGTTATATTTTCTTGTTGATTTGCTCCCTTTATGATTATGTAGTGTCCTTCTTTGTCTCTTGATACAGTCTTTGTTTCACAGTCTATTTTGTCCAATGTAAGTATTGCTACCTCAGCTTTCTTTCTGCTTCATTTGGATGATAAAGATTTTTCCATCCTTTTACTTCCTATCTGTGTGTGTCTTTACTTATGAAATGAGTCCCTTGGAGGCAGCATATAGATGGGTCTTACTTTTTTTTCCATTCAGTCACCCTAAGTGTTTTAGTTTGAGCTTTAGTCAATTTGTATTCAAAATAATTAATGATAGGTATATACTTATTACCATTTTGTTGCTTATTTTATGGTTGTTTTTGTAGTTCTTTTCTGTTCCTTTCTTCTCTTGATCTCCTCCCTTATGATTTGATGGGTTTCTTTAATGATATGATTGGATTCTTTTCTATTTTTTGCATATCTGTTATAGGTTTTAGATTTGTGATTACTATTAGGTCTATATATAACATCTGATGCATATAGCAGTCTGTATTAAGTTGATGGTCACTCTTAACATTTGAACCCATTCTAAATGCACTAAATTTTTATACTCTCCTCTCCACCCCACTCCACCCCCTTTTATGTAAATGATGTGATATTTTACATCCTTGTATTTTGTGATATAAATAGTGCCCATCAGCTTTTTTTGTTCCCAGAGATGTCTCCTACTAAAGATCCCTGTCCCTCTAGTGCATATTCTGAGATTAGTAAATAAATCTCCTTCCTGTAAACTCCATAAACTCCTTTACAAACTGTTGCTTCTAATACTTTACCTTGGTGGGGTTGTTTGTTATGCTGTCTCTTTAAGGGCAGGGACTCAGTTTCCTATTGCCCTCCAGCCCTCCCAGAGCTGAACCTACTGATTTTTAAAGTACCCAGAGTTAAGTCCCACAGATTGTAAAATGTAAGCCCCACTGGTTTTCGAAGCCAAATGTTATAAGGACTTGTCTTCCAGTGCAGGTTCCCCATGTCATGTTTGAGGTCTGTTCCTCTCTCTTCTCTGTGCTTTTGGTGTTTCTCCAATTTGTGGTTAGTCTTGCCAGGAATTTAGTTCCTCATCGGGTCTCTGATGCTCCAATATTTTTCAGTGTGGCCTCCTCTTTAAGATTAACTGTGCAGAGTATGTTTTGTCAGTCTCCAAGTTGTTTTCTGGGTTAGTTGCTCTGATGTGGCTGTTATCTAGGTTTTAATATTAGCAAATGAATCTCCTTCACATATAGTCTAGGTATTTTTCAAACTGCTACTTTCATACTTACCAGTGAGATGAGGAGAGCTTAGGATCCTCCTACTCCACTATCTTCCCAGATTCCCAATGTTAAATCCTCATGTTGGATTGATCCCTTTATCTCATGATAAAGGGATGCCTTTCTTTGTGTTTTATTATAGGTTTGTTTAGTCTATTTTGTCTGATATAAGCACAGCTATAACAATTTTCCTTTCATTCCCACTTTCACAGGATATCTTTTTCCATCCCTCTTTCAGTCTTGTATGTCCTCACATCTAGATCAGTGTTTTATAACAGCATATAGATGGGTCTTGTTTTTTATATTTTTTTAATACATTCAGCCACTCTGTCTTTTGATTAGAGAATTCAGTCCATTTACATTTAAAGTAACTTTTTAAAAGATTTTATTTTTATTAATTTGACAGAGAGAAATCACAAGTAGACGGAGAGGCAGCCAGAAAATGAGAGAGAGAAGCAGGCTCTCCGCTGAGCAGAGAGCCCGATGTGGGACTCGATCCCAGGACTCTGAGATCATGACCTGAGCCGAAGGCAGCGGCCTAACCCACTGAGCCACCCAGGCGCCCCTAAAGTAACTTTTAATAGCTATGCACTTATTTCCATTTTGTCACTTGCTTTGTGGCTGTTTTTATAGTTCTCTCTGTTTGTTTGTTTGTTTTCCTTGCTCTCTTCCATTGCTGTTTGGTGATTTTCATTAGTGTTATGATTTTTTTTCTCATTATCTTTTGTGTATGTACTACAGATTTTTGCTTTGTGATTGCTGTAGAGGTCAAGTTCACATATATATATATATATATATAATTTTTATTCTTTTAAATGTAAATGTTTTATGTCTTTGGTGTCACATTTTACATCTTTTTATTTTGTGTATCTCTTAATTAGTTATAGTTGTAGTTAATTTTACTACTTTGTCTTTTAACCTTCATACTAACTTTGTGAGTAATTGATCTACTACCTTTACTACATATTTACTTTTACCAGTAAGATTTTTACTTCCCCAACATTCTTCTTACTAACTAACCCATTTTCTTTTTGGCCTAAAGAAGTGACTTTAACATTTAATATAAATCAAGTTAGCAGCAAAGAACTCCTTAGCTTTTGATTGTCTGGAAAAATTCTTTATCTTTCCTTCATTTCTGAATGATAATCTTGCCAGGTAGAGTATTTTTCGTTCAAATTTTTTTCTTTCTATAAGGCACATAACTAGAGGTGCCTCCACAGGGTGCGGCCCAGAATAAAGATGGCGCCGGCTTGCCGTCTCTTCCGGCCAACAAGGCGCCAATTTCACAGTTTCGGTTCCTGAAACCTATGGCACTTCCTCCTCTCGCCTGATCTTATTGGCTCTTCCCCCTCTGTCCTCACTTCCCTTCTGCTGCTCTATATAAGGTGTGCCCCCGCACAATAAAGTGAGATCCTGCTTCGACAGATCCCCCGAGCCTGGTGTCGTCCGTTGGTGCGTCCGGGTTCGCGACACTCGCCATCCCGCTCAGCCCCGGGAAGGGGCCTCCAGCTGGTCTGGTCGCCTCCACCCCTCCGAGGGAACCCCAACACTTTCAACACTTTGAATATATCATGCCACTTTCTTCTGGCTTGAAGAGTTTCTGCTGACAAATCTTATGGGAGTGCTTTTGAATGTAACAAGTTGTTTTTCTCTTGCTGTTTTTAAGAGTCTCTATCTTTAATTTTTGACATTTTGGGTATAATGTCTCATGGTGTAGATTTGTTTGGATCTATCTTATTTAGAACCCTCTGTGATTCCTGAACCCAGATGTCTGTTTCCTTCTCCAGGTTAGGGAAGTTTCAGCCATTATTTCTTCAAATAAGTTTTCTGTCCCTTTCTCTCTCTTGTATTCTTGGACCCCTTAATGCAATGTTATTCTGCTTGAAGTTTTCCTATAAGTCTCTTAAGCTATCTTCAGTTTTTAAAATTCTTTTTTTCTTATTGCTGCTCCTTTTGGATGAGTTCCACAACCTGTTTTCTAGATTGCTGGTCTGTTCTTTTGCTTCATGCAGTCTGCTATTGAACCACTCTAGTGTATTTTTCACTTCACTTATTGTATTTTTCAGCTCTGTGATTTCTTTTTGGTACTTTCTTATATTTTCTATTTGTTGAAATTCTCACCGTGTTCCTCTTTTCTTCCCCTGAGTTTAGTGAGCATCTTTTGACCATTACTTTGAGCTCTTTATTAAATAGATTACTTATCTCTATTTCATTAAAGTCTTTTTCTGAAGTTTTATCTTTTTCTTTCATTTGGAACATATTCTTCTGTTTCCTCACTTTGCTTGACTGTATGTCTTTCTACATTTTAGGTATAACAGCTACCTCTCCCAGTCTTGAAGGAGTGGTCTTTCATAGGAGATGAACCTGATCATTCAGCCTTGCCTTAGCTCTTGGTTGTCTTTCCAACTTTTGTGACTACCCAAGTAACTTGATTTATTCTTGATAAGTCCCAGTTATTGAGGTTGTACCAAGATATGTCAGTGTTCTAAAGGGTGGAATCTCAGCACCAACTTTCAGGCTGATTGGAAGTCAGATCTTCAAGCAACAACATTTAAGGTATGCAGATACATACAGTCTCATAGGATCACAATTTTAAGCCCTGTTGGCCTCTAGACTAGGAGATCCAAGATGTTCCCTGGCCAACAGCTGAAAAATTTGGACTTCAGACAAGTGTATAAGCTTCTTTCTAGGAGGCACCTATGAGCTGTAGCAAAGGCAAAGGAGAATGCAAAGATGATATCTCCCTGTCTTGGGTCCCTGAAAGCTTCTCCATATCCTCTAGATGTATGGCAAACCTAAAGCCTATTTCTCAGACTGAAGCTCTAGACCAAGTAAATAAGCCTTTGTCATAGAAGACTGGGGATGTGTTTTATTCAGCTGTCTGTATAGAGCTGTGGAGGTGGTAGCCTGCTGAGAACTGTCTTTTGTCTTTTTTATTGCTACAGTCCTGTGGGGCCTAGTTCCAAGTCCTCCTGACCATCAGGGTCAGGTGACCAAGGGGCATTTTCTGTGTAGACTCCATACAAACACTAGCCTTAGCAAGGCAGTGGGAAAGTGTTGAGGCTGGGGCACACCCTCTGGCTTCAGCTAGGCAGTGAAAGAGCACTGGGAGTAGTGGGGCACACCTGCTGGCTTTAGCAGGGCAGTGGTAGAGTGCTTGGACTGTGTGTATCTTCTAACATTAGCAAGGCAGCAGGAGGGTGTTGTGTCTGTTTGTGACCACGTGTGCTAACAAAGGAGCCAGGGAGAGAGCAAAAATGGCACCAATTAGTGCCTCCATCATTGGAGAATCCCAACTGTCCCCTGCCCCCTGGCAGATGTTTTAATATTAGCAAATGAATCTCCTTTACATATAGTCTAGGTACTTTTCAAACTGCTACTTCCATCCCCTGTCCTGGGGCAAGTGAATCCATATTTAAGCTTTTTAAAATGAGTATCTCTCTTCCCTACCACCTTTCCAGTCCCTTGGACATTAGCCTTATTGGTTTTCAAAGCCAGACATTTTAGGGGCTTGTCTCTTCAGTTCAGGTCCCAAGGTTTGGGGCACCTGGTGTGGGGCACACACCACACTTCTCAGAAAGGAGCTCTGGATTTGTGAGATCCTTCCCAGTTGTGGGTCACAGCAGTAGGGGTGGGGATTTTGGCAAGGTCGCATCTCTGTGTCTCCTAATTGTCTCAGAGAAGCCCCTTTATCTTTTGTTGTGGAAGAGCTATTCAGATAGTTCTCAGTTCTTTTTCAGAGGAAATTGTTCCATATGTAGTTGTAGATTTGGTATGTCTGTGGAAGGAAGTGAGTTCGGAATTTTCCTGTGTGGCCATCTTGTTGATAGTTTTCTTTCTTTCTTTTTTTAATTTTAGAATAGTTTTATTTATTTTTTATTTTATTTTATTTTTTAAAGATTTTTTATTTATTTATCTGACAGAGAGAGATCACAAGTAGGCAGAGAGGCAGGCAGAGTGAGAGGGGAGAAGCAGGCTCACCACTGAGCAAAGAGCCTGATGTGGGGCTCGATCCCAGGACCCTGGGATCACGACCTGAGCCGAAGGCAGAGGCCTTAATCCACTGAGCCACCCAGGCGCCCCATTTTTTTAAATTTTTTTATAAACATATAATGTATTATTAGCCCCAGGGGTACAGGCCTGTGAATCACCAGGTTCACACACTTCACAGCACTCACCATAGCACATACCCATCCCAATGTCCATAACCCCACCACCTTCTCCCTACCCCTACTCCCCCCGGGCCACCCTCAGTTTGTTTTGTGACATTAAGAGTCTCTTGTGGTTTGTCTCCCTCCCAATTCCAACTTGTTTCATTTATTCTTTTCCTACCCCCCAAACCCCCCATGTTGCATCTCTACTTCCTCATATCAGGGAGATCATATGATAGTTGTCTTTCTCTGATTGACTTATTTCACTAAGCATAATACCCTCTAGTTCTATCCAAGTCATTGCAAATGGCAAGATTTCATTTCTTTTGATGGCTGCTTAGTATTCCAGATAGTTTTCTTTTTTAAAAGTTTTTATAGGAAAATCTCCAATAATTTTCAAGTGATAATAACTGGAAACCAAGCTGCATTAAAGTTAGGGCTGAGCTATATCAAATTAGAGAATTTTATTTATAGATTTTCTACTTGCATCTACAAGGGCAGAGTTATAGTTATGCAATTATGTTGAGTGGATAGAATCAATGTAAATAACAGTCTGGGTAACTAGGCTATAAACTCCTTGCTATATCATTTCTTTAATTATAGAGCATACAATTTATGTCCAGCTTTTTCAAATAAGTACTTCTATTCTCTACCTAGCCTGTGTAGACACAGCCCTTTTTAAAAATCCAAGAATTTATGTAGATTTCTATAGCCATTTTTAAATTTTTCTGATAAATACATTTGAAATTGTATTTTTCATATCTAACACTAGTACTGAGTTACAATTAATTTTTTAACATTTTAATTATAGATGAGCAGAGAAATTATAAAATCAAACTAATGTCACTTGTAGAAAGATCAGCTTATTTTACACAATATATGAAGTGTCAGCAAAATAAAATTATTAGCTTTATCTAATGAGATCAAATCATGGCTAATAATTTATTTGTATTAAAATTTCACTGGGACTACTATTTTGAATTAAGGAAATGGGCATATATGTGATATTGGTACAAAGTTGCCTTATAGAATAAAATGGTGAAGTTATTTATAATCTGAATTTATTCATTTGCAATTATAAAAACATAAAATAATGTATTCAGGTAATCTAACAATCCTATGTATTATCATACATATATCAAATCTAAAGAGAATTTAATAAATAGCATTTTCATCCTATTAAGATATAAAACAACATTTAATTTTAAGTTTTAATTAAGCCTTATCTGTAAGCAATACATAGAACAAAATAGGGAAATAAAGCTTAAAATTATATAAGGGTCTCCTAAATACATTTCTAGCAACTAAAATAGTGATGAACTAGATACAAATAATATTATATGAGTACCACAGAATATAAACTCAGGAAAAAAAGTTACAAGACCCACATTGAACTATACAAAATTATAGTAACATAGAGCTTGTCCCACTGTAGAACAAGGTGATCTCTGAAATTACAAGGCAGTGAATTCAAAACTATAAAAAGGAAATATTACTTCATAACCTTTAGTTAACCTGTAGCTACAGTTCCATAGGAGGTCATAAAATCAAATTCTGTGGTTGGATTTAAAAGCTGGATAATTTTATGGCCACTCATAATATCAAGGTTCAAGCTCATTGCCTTCAGTGGCTGGAATAGAATTCTTTGATCATTCATAACAGTAGACTACTAGGTATAAATGTGTGTGGTACTATATTTTGTTTTAAAAGTTAAATATTGAAATAACTTCTTGGGAGTCAAATGACACTGTTTACCACATTAGTCTCCTTTCCAGCATATGTTAGAGGTGAAGAATGAAAGCGACAGGAGTCTATGTTTGATAAAATACTGGCATCAGACGGTTGTTAGTATTCCTAGTTCCAGGTTATTTCATTTTCAGTGATCTTCTGTTTCCAAACTGAAAAACTGCACTTTTCCAGAATGCTCACTCTTCTCCCCTACATGAGGATTTAGCTAATGAAGACATTTCCTATAACTATTATCTGCTTAAAAAAATACAGTCACAATGTCGTACTTAGGCATGCTTTTAAATTGCTTTTTAAAACATACTGTCCTTTCATCTTTAAACATTTTTAAGTTGTTATTTCTTGTCTCTGTGGCTTTGCTCATTCTGACTCTCACTGGAATGCCTTTCCCACTTCAAGGATCTATTTTAATTCCAGTTTTTCATGAAGTGATCCCTGATCTCCTCCGATTAAAGTGATAATCCAAACCCACCTTCTCTATCCAGCCTGTATTGCATCTATATTTCTAATCTCTATCCATTTCTGCTTCATTCAAAATGTATGCATAAATGAATATGGCTTATCTCTTGATTGGCTCTCTTCTAGAATGTAAAAATCTTATAAACCATTGCTACACCTAAGTCATCCCTTGTGCATTTCTATGCACCTAGCCAGTGTCTTCAATGTGCCAATTTTTCAGTAAGCATCTGTGACACAAAAGAATAATTAAATGAATGAGTTTTGATGTGAGTATGTGCTTCCTTGGACAATAATGCATATGAAGAATTACTTTGGTGGCATATCTGTTAGTAATATCTTTACATAATTCTTACCTCTCCTCTTCCAGCTGGTGATTATTTGCTTTTTTGGTTACTTTTGAAAATTCTAATACTTTAAAATAATAAAAAGAAAATTAACCAATACAAAAAATTAAAAAAATTCATAAAGCCAGTATTCATATGAAAAGAAATACTGTAGTAAAAATATATAAATTAAAGAATGCTGAGACTGCATTCTTTTAAACACAGTCTTGGGGTTGGTTGTTTCTGGGTAGAATTGAATGAAGCACCAAAAATATTATTTTGTTAACCTACTTCTTCCATCTAGTGGCAAAAAGCAGGAAGAAACAATGTCCTAGAAAAACACCATGATCAAATGGTTCTAAATGCCATTTCAGGAACTACTGAGAGTCTAACATCCAAGGTTTAAGTTATAAGTATATTTTTAAAAGTATATAAAGTATATAAAAAGTATATTTAAAATTCTATAAAAATAATTCTAGCAAATTGGTAGTGTTCACCTAGGGTAACTGTCAAATTCACTTAAATTCATATATGTATTTACACATTTTAACAAAAAACACCCTGAACTAAATTGGGATGAATTTGTTTGGGTATGTAATTACATTTCCAGACCAAATTTTAGATAACTATTAAGAATTCCATTATTCCTTAACTAAAGGCACAGGGCTCCTGTGCTGTTATAAGCTTCAAGAAATATAATTGAGAGCCAGTGAAATTAACCTATCCCATTGGAATTTCCAGTCAAAACACTTCTCCAATAATAGGCACTGAAGTACTTTACGACCTGTCAAGTGCAGGGTGGGGAAAGTAAAAAAGTTTAAAGGAGGCACAATCAGCTATTCTGCATTGTTAGAGCTCCTTCAAAGGCATTAATGAAAAATAACATATAATGAACAGCATAATTGTACATTTTCTGCACTCTCAAAGGCCACCAGCTTTATCCCTAAAGCATGAGGTTTAATTGCCCCTCCGAGACTCTGTTTGCCACACTGCTAATGTAATTACTGTTTTAAAGTTAAATGTGGGCTATACAGGAATTTTTTTTTTTTAAAGTGTTCTCCAAGAGAGAAGTTTTTCCCTTCCCCTATTTAAGTGAGGCACATAACATGTTCAAAATTTAGAATGGTAATATACATATAGAGTTTGTTGGGGCACCTGGCTGGCTCTGAACGTGGAACATGCGACTCTTGATATTAGGGTTATGGGTTTGAGCCCCACTTTGGCTGTGGAGATTACTTAAAAATAAAATTTTAAAATAAAAACAAAAATAAATAAGTTAAGAGTCTGTCAACATTTAAAAATATATTAAGACTACATGGGGCACCTGAGTGGCTCAGTGGGTTAAAGCCTCTGCCTTCGGCTCAGGTCGTGATCCCAGGTTCCTGGGACTGAGCTCTACATTGGGCTCTCTGCTGAGTGGGGAGCCTGCTTCCCTTCGTGTCTTTCTGCCTGCCTCTCAGTCTACTTGTAATCTCCGTCTGTCAAATAAATAAATAAAATCTTTAAAAAAATTATATATATATATATATAGAGAGAGAGAGAGAGACTACATATGGGGGCGGTGCCTGGGTGGCTCAGTGGGTTAAAGCCTTCGGTTCAGGTCATGACCTCAGGATCCTGGGAGGGAGCCTGCTTCTTCCTCTCTCTGCCTGCCTCTCTGCCTACTTGTGATCTCTGTCTGTCAAATAAATAAATAAAATCTTAAAAAAAAAAAAAAAAGACTACATAGGGGAAATATAAGTATTAGTGAATATCATAATTATTTCAAATTCGTATTTTTTATTAAAAGACTTTTTGTTTGTTTCCTAATTTTCAAGAACAAAGGAACCCTGCCTTAACACCCTCAACCCCAAAAGCAAATATAGATGTAGTAGGATTGGCTGCAATGCAGTGAAGCCCTAAGATCAGAGAATGGAAAAAAAATCATTCGAAAGCACCCAATCAATTTTTCTGTCTCTGTGTAATCTGAGTTGGAGTGAGGCTACAATATGGTAAAAAAAAAAAAATTTGTAAAAACGTATTTAGAGAATAGACATATTATCATATTTGGATAGAATACATGCAATTCTACATGCCTATTCAAGATTTGAAATACATTCTTTGTAATTAATGAGGAAGAAAGGACTTATAATTTGCACATAAATGTATCTGAGTTATTACAGTCACTCACTCTTGTTTATTCTTCTGAAGTCACTTGCAATTATGAATTGATCATCTTTAACATGCAAAATATTTCTGAGGGACTCCCAAGATTACAAAAAAAAATACAAGATAACTTCAAAATATTTTAGGCTTCTAAGTGAAAGGTTTTTCTTTGCATGTCACATACTTGCTTTTTCTTTCTGAATCTACCCATTGCTTTAAATAAAATCAGAAGATACAGATGTGCTCCAGTTTTGACTCAATCTATTGGACTTTAATATAGAATTTTTTAAAAAACATCAAATCTTTCTGATTTACCCATATCAATCTGTACATCCCATGGAACACGAGGTTTGATGGTGAACATTCTTTAACAGTTCTAAATTGTTCTGCTAACTATTCACGAGCAAAAGGGCCTCTGGCATACAGTTTTCTTTCTCACCTTTTGAAATCAAATTCTTTTAGATGATTCTACAAGTGTTCCTGACAAAGTTTACCCCAACTTGACAATGATTTTTTTTTTTAAGATTTTATTTATTTATTTGACAGAGAGAAATCACAAGTAGATGGAGAGGCAGGCAGAGAGAGAGAGAGGGAAGCAGGCTCCCTGCTGAGCAGAGAGCCCGATGCAGGACTCGATCCCAGGACCCTGAGATCATGACCTGAGCCGAAGGCAGCGGCTTAACCCACTGAGCCACCCAGGCGCCCCCCAACTTGACAATGATTTAAATGCAATACTTTCACAATAAAACCTTATTTATCTAAAACTCTAGTAATTAGAAATAGTTACCAGTATAACCAACATCTCATTTTTCTACTATCTAATAGAAATTTTATTGCACCACTTTTATTTTAAGCACATGGTGAAAAATGAAAAAAAAAAAAAAAAAAAAAAACACTGATGCGAAATTCTTCCTAAGATAGGAAGAACTATGACCCTCCCTAAAAAACAGTAACTTCCCTGCAGGATTGAAAAATTATAAAAATGAGTCAAATACATCTTTGGTAAAGAGCAACATGCAGGGTCTCCACAGCATGCTGCAATAAGAATTAGGATCAGGATTGCCTTCACTTTTAAAAACTAAAACAGGGGCTCCTGGGTGACCAGTGGGTTGGCCTCTGCTTTCGGCTTGGGTCGTTATCTCAGGGTCCTGGGATCGAGCCCTGCATTGGGCTCTCTGCTCAGTGGGGAGCCTGCTTCCCCCCCTCTCTCTGCCTGCCTCTCTGCCTACTTGTGATCTCTGTCTCTGTCAAATAAATAGGTAAAATCTTTTTTAAAAAATAAATAAATAAATATAAATAAAAACTAAAACAAAAAAAGGGCACTCAGCTGGTTAAGCATCCAACTCTTGATTTCAGCTCAGGTCATGATCTCAGGGTTGTAAGACTGAGATCTTGGTTGGGTTTCTGACTGGGGGTGGAGCCTGCTTAAGATTCTCTCTCTCCCTTTCCCTTTGCCCCTACCCCCACATGTGTGTGCACTCTCTCTCTTTCTCTTTCTCTTTCTCTCTCTCTCAATCTCTCTCTCTTTCTCTCTCTCTCTCTCTATATATATAAAACTTTAAAATGCATTCTGCACATTATTTATATATTAATACAACTTAACAAGCTTACAACATTAGATTTCATATTTATGAGAAAGTTTATTTACTGTCCTTGATTGTATTTATTAATAGATAATGGTGATGGATTAATGTGGCAAATACATGGTCAGAACAAGGTAGACCAATATCATATAGACTAACTCTGACAGAGACACTTATGGTCACTAAAAGCAATGCTAACTTTTTTTAAAAGTTGTTTTTCTTTTAAAATATCATAATAATATTATTAATGGAGGAAAAATGTTTATTGACTCATTGCATAAGTCTAGAGGAAATACTGTTAGCAACTTTTAATTAGTAATCAGTCTTTAGCCTCTAAGATGACATTTCTTACATCTTCTAAACTAAAATTGGGAATAGATCTTCATTAACTAAATTATTTTCATTTATTTGAACTTATTTCTAGGACTTACAGGATATAAAACATTTAGCTTATACTGTAGTGAGGAAAAGGCAAACTAGGCGCAAGTCATGTCCCCAAGTAGCTCAGTTTAGTTGGGGAGATAATTGAATAGATAAGACAAATGCAAAAATAATAAGGCACAATAAGAAAAGCATGTACATAAAGGTTTCATGAGATTTTTGGAAAGGAATTTTACTAACAAAAAAACATTGAAAATTTGATGGGATATATGCATGTTCTAAGGAAAAGATTTGCATTCATTCATTCATTCTTTCTTTCTTTTTTTTTTTTTTTTTTTTTTTTTTAAAGATTTTATTTATTTATTTGACAGAGAGAAATCACAAGTAGATGGAGAGGCAGGTAGATAGAGAGAGAGAGAAGCAGACTCTCTGCTGAGCAGAGAGCCGGATGCGGGACTCGATCCCAGGACTCTGAGATCATGACCTGAGCTGAAGGCAGCAGCTTAACCCACTGAGCCACCCAGGCGCCCCATTCTTTCTTTCTTTCATTGATTCATGTGTCAGCCAATTACTCTACTAGGACACAGACTTAGATTTATCCACTCTGTGAGAAGAAACTGAACAAAAAATTGTTGTAATTTCCTTCCCCACTAGCCAGAATATAGCCATGAAATGTGGTATATTTCTGAATTTCTTCACTCTTGCATTGTAGGGCCTATAGGAGAAGTTCACAGAAATCTGAAATTCAACCAACACGTCCAATTATATTTGCATGTGTATGTGTGTGCACTTGTGTGTGTGTGTGTGTCTGCATGGAAAGGAGATAAAAATGGGTTCAGAGGCATTTAAATGGTCAACTTGTAGGAGGACAGAGTGTTTGAAGTATTTTCTGAATATAAACTGCAGACAGAGGTTTAGGAAATTAGAAGATTTTGTGCAGGAGGGAGGAAAAAATGGCAGAGGGGTAGGAGACCTAAATTTCATCTAGTCCCAAGAATTCAACTAGATAGTTATCAAACCATTCTGCGAATCTACAGATTCAACAGGAGATCGAAGAGAAGAACAGCAGCAATTCTAGGAACACAAAAGCGACTACTTTCTGAAAAGCAGGACATGCAGAGAAGTAAATCCAAGGCAATATATGGGAAGATAGACAACAAGGGGAGGGACTGGCTCCCAGCAAGTGAAAGAGCAGTGGAGCACAAAATGACAACTTTAGAAGTCTGCTCCATGGAGGGACGTCACTCCAGAGGCTAAGCAGCAGTGAAACCCTTGCTAGGACACTGGGTCACAGAAAGACCAGGGGTGTCTGAGTGCAGCAGAGCTCCCAAGTATTAGAGCAGGAAAACCAGCTGCAGAGATGGAGCTGAGGAATGGGATCTCAGCTCGGGGTCACTTTAAACTGTGGTCAAAGGCATAGTCTGACTACTACTTTTCGAGCAGGGACCCCACAGGTGGCAGTCCAAGGAGACATTCCCTTCCTCCACTGGGAGCAGCAGTACAGGAGTGCGCTGCAGGAATCTGCTGGGTTGGAGACTCCAAACAGGGCCAGGTACCAGAGATAGAAATGCTCAGTCAAAGGCTGGCTGACCGTGGAGTGCAACCAGAGACCAGGGAGACAGGCATGGTTTACTGCTTTTCTCTGAGGGCTCACTGAAGAGGGGTTCCCAAACTATTGGCTCCTCTAGGACTGGAGATTGGGAAATTGCATTCTTCATTCTCCTCTTCCAAAGCTGAGAAGAAATCATTCGGGGAACAAAAGCTACTGAGAGAAAATCTGAGCAGATTGCCTGGCCCCTGGCAAGGGCAGTGCAATTCTGCCTCTGCCAAAGACATTTGAGAAAGCCTGCAGTAGGCCCCTCCCACAGAAGAGAGAAAGAGCATTTAGGCAAGACCAAGTTTACTGATCAATGAGAACTGCAAAACACCAGTGCTAGGGAAATAAAGCACATAGAATTCATGGGTTTTTCCCATGATGCTTTAGTCTTTAAAGTTAAATTGTTTTAATTTTGGTTATTTTTTTTTCTTTTTCTATTTTTTGAATGTTTCATCTTTCCTATTTTAACTATTTAATCTTATCAATAACTTTTTTTTAAAGCTTTCTTTTTTTTTATTAATTTTTTATTTTTTATAAACATATATTTTTATCCCCAGGGGTACAGGTCTGTGAATCACCAGGTTTACACACTTCACAGCACTCACCAAAGCACATACCCTCCCTAATGTCTATAATCCCACCCCCTTCTCCCAAACCCCCTCCCCCCAGCAACCCTCAGTTTGTTTTGTGAGATTAAGAGTCACTTATGGTTTGTCTCCCTCCCAATCCCATCTTGTTTCATTGATTCTTCTCCTACCCACTTAAGCCCCCATGTTGCATCACCACTTCCTCATATCAGGGAGATCATATGATAGTTGTCTTTCTCTGCTTGACTTATTTTGCTAAGCATGATACGCTCTAGTTCCATCCATGTGGTCGCAAATGGCAAGAGTTCATTTCTTTTGATGGCTGCATAGTATTCCATTGTGTATATATACCACATCTTCTTGATCCATTCATCTGTTGATGGACATCTAGGTTCTTTCCATAGTTTGGCTATTGTGGACATTGCTGCTATAAACATTCGGGTGCACGTGCCCCTTTGAATCACTACATTTGTATCTTTAGGGTAAATACCCAATAGTGCAAAGAAGACATCCAGATGGCCAACAGACACATGAAAAAGTACTCCATATCAATAACTTTTTAAAAAATCTTTTTAAATTTTCATTGTTACAGTCATATGCTATCTTTTCATTGTATTTAACCTTGTTTTTTGTATACATATAATCTTTCTTACTTTGAAATTATGGGATACAGTTTCTTCTAACAGACCAAAATATACCCTAGATCTAGTGTATGGCTTTGTTCTAGTCTCCAGCCTGATCACATTCTCTCCTTTATTCTTTCTTTTTTCAACCAACTGGTTATCCTACCAATTCCTTCTTTAAAATCTTTCTCAATTTTCATCTGTACAGTCATATTCCATCCCTTCATTGTGTTTACACACACACACACACACACACACATATGTATAAATGTATATATATTTTTTTCCTTTAAAATTCTTAAAATTTTAATTCCTTTAAAATTTTGGGAGGTAGTTTCTTCAAACAGATGAAAATACACCCAAAATCACGTGTGTGTCTCTGTTCTATTCACCAGCCTAATCATATGTAATTTTTTCCCCTTTCTTCTCCCCTCGGTTTCAGGTATCTTCTGATTTGGTTAGTGTATATTTTTCTGGAATCATTCTTACCCTTAAAAGGGTAACAAAAAATGCTAAAGCATTCTGCTCTCTCACTCATCTGTTCCTCTCTGGACAAAATGACAAGGCAGAAAAACTCATCTCAAAAAAAGAATAAGAGACAGTACCAATTGCTCGGGACCTAATAAACATGGACATTAGTGAGATTTCAGAACTAGAGGAGAGTGACGATTATAAAGATGCTAGCTGAGCTTGAAAAAAAGCATAGAAAATATTAGAGAATCCCTGTTTGGAGAAATAAAATCCCTTTCTAGAGAAATAAAAACTAAAATCTAACCAAATTGGAATAAAAAAAGCTAATAATGAGGTGCAATCAAAACCGGATGTTCTGACTGCTAGGATAAATAAGGCAGAACAGAGAATTAGTGCTCTAGAAGACCAAATGATGGATAATAAAGAAGTGAAAAAAAGAGAGCTAACTACTGGATTATGAGAGAATTCAAGAGATAAGTGATACCATACGATGAAACAATATTAGAATAATTGGGATACCAAAAGAAGAAGACAGAAGGGGAACAGAAGGTATATCAGAGCAAATTATAATAGAGAATTTCCCTAATTTGGAGAAGGGAACAAGCATCAAAATGCAGGAGGCACAGAGCACCCCACTAAGAATCAACAAAAATTGGCCAACACCCCACCATCTAATAGTAAAACTTACAAGTCTCAGAGACAAAGAGAAAATCTTTAAAGCAGCTCAGGACAAGAGGTCTGTAACCTACAATGGGAGAAATACTATATTTGCAGCAGACCCATCCAGAGAGACTTGGCAGGCCAGAAAGGACTGGAATGATATGTTCAGAGCACTAAATGAGTAAAATATGCAGCCAAGAATACAATATCTAGCTGGGCTGTCACTGAAAATAGAAGGATAGATAAAAAGCTTCCAGGACAAACAAAAACTTAAAGAATTTACAAACACCAAAACAGCCCTATAGGAAACATTGAAAGGGGTCCTCTAAGCAAAGACAGAGCCTAAAAGTAGTAGATCAGAAAGGAGCAGAGACAATATACAGTAACAGTCATCTTATAGGCAATACAATAGCACTAAATTCATACCTTTCAATAGGTACCCTGAATATAAATGGGCTAAATGCCCCAATCAAAAGACACAAGGTATCAAAATGAATTAAAAAAAAAAAAGACCCACTGATATGCTATCTGCAAGAAACTCATATTAGACCCAAAGTCACCTCCAGATATAACGTGAGGAAGTGGAAAACAATTTACATCAAAAGACAAGCTGGCATGGCAATCCTTATATCAGACAAATTAGATTTTAAGCCAAAGACTATAAGAGACAAGAAAGGATACTATATCATACTTAAAGGGTCTGTCCAACAAGAAGATCTAATGTTTAAAATATCTATGCTCCTAACATGGAAGCAGTTAACTATATAAACCAATTAATAAAACCAAAGAAACACATCGACAATAATACAGTAATAGTAGGGGACATTAATACTCCCCATACTGAAATGGACAGATCATCTAAGCAAAAGACCAACAAGGAAATAAAGGCTTTAAATGACACACTGGACCAGAGGGACATCACAGATATATTCAGAACATTCCATCCCAAAACAACAGAATACAAATTCCTCTCTAGTACACACGGAACACTCTCCAGAATAGATCACATCCTGGGTCACAAATAAGGTCTCAGTTGGTACCAAAACAGTGAGATCATTCCCTGAATAATTTCAGACCGCAATACTTTGAAACTAGAACTCAACCACAAGAGGAAAGTTGGAAAGAATTCAAATACATGGAGGCTAAAGAGCATCCTCTTAAAGAATGAATGGGTCAGGGTGCCTAGGTGGCTCAGTGGGTTAAGCCTCTGCTTTTGGCTTGGGTCATGATCTCAGAGTCCTAGGATCAAGCCCCATATTGGGCTCCTCAGCGGGGAGCCTGCTTCCCCTCTCTCTCTGCTTGCCTCTCTGCCTATTTGTGATCTTGATCTCTCTCTCTGCCAAATAAATAAATAAAATTAAATTTAAAAAAAGAATGAATGGGTCAACCAGGAAATTAAAGAAGAATTTTTAAAATTTCTGGAAACAAATGAAAATGAAAACACAACTGTTCAAAATCTTGGGGACATGGCAAAGGCAGTCCTGAGAGGAACGTATATAGCAATACAAGCCTTTCTCAAGAAACAAGAAAGGTCTCAAGTACATAACCTAAACCTACACCTAAAGGAGCTGGAGAAAGAATAGCAAAGAAAGCCTAAACCCAGCAGGAGAAGAGAAATAATAAAAATCACAGCAGAAATCAATGTAATAGAAGCCAAGAGAAGCACAGAACACATCAATGAAACTAGGAGCTGGTTTTTTTTTTTTTTTTTTTTTTTTTTTTTTTTTTTTTTTAAAGATTTTATTTATTTATTTGACAGAGAGAGATCACAAGTAGGCAGAGAGGCAGGCAGAGAGAGAGGAGGAAGCAGGCTCCCTGCTGAGCAGAGAGCCCGATGCGGGACTCGATCCCAGGACCCTGAGATCATGACCCGAGCTGAAGGCAGCGGCCTAACCCACTGAGCCACCCAGGCGCCCTAGGAGCTGGTTTTTAAAGAGAATTAATAAGATTGATAAACCCCTGGCCAGACTTATCCAAAAGAAAAGAGAAAGGATCCATGAATAAAAGAGGAGAGATCACAACCAACACCAAAGAAATAAAAACAATTATAAGAACATAATATGAGCAACTATACACCAGCAAATTTCACAATATGGAAGAAACTGATACATTCCTAGAGATGTAAAAACTATCAAAACTGAACCAGGAAGAAATAGAAAACCTGGAGAGACCCATAACAATTAAGGAGATTTTAGCAGTTATCAAAAATCTCCCAACAAACAAGAGTTCAGGGACAGATGGCTTCCCAGGGGAATTCTACAAACATTTAGAAAAGATTTAATACCTATTCTTCTGAAACTGTTCCAAAAAATAGAAATGGAAGGAAAACTTCCAAACTCATTTTATGAGGCAAGCATTATCTTGATCTCAAAAGCAAACACCCCATCAAAGAGGAGAATTACAGACCAATATCCCTGATGAACATGGATACAAAAATTCTCATCAAAATACTAGCCAATAAGATACAACAGTAGTACATTTAAAGGAATAATCACCATGACCAAGTGGGATTTATTCCTGAGCTGCAAGGTTGGTTCGACATCCATAAATCAATTTGATACAATACATTAATAAAAGAAAGAACAAGAACCATAGGATACTCTCAATAGATGCTGAAAAAGCATTTGACAAAGTGCAACATCCTTTCTTGATTAAAACTCTTCACATTATAGGAATAGAGGCTACATACCTCAATATCATAAAGCCATCTATGAAAAACCAACAGCAAATACCATTCTCTATGGGGAAAAACTGAGAGCTTTTCCCCTAAGGTCAGGGACATTGCAGGGATGTCCACTATTACCATGGCTATTCAACATAGTACTAGAAGTCTTAGCCTCAGCAATCAGACAACAAAAAGAATAAAAGGCATCTGAATCGCCAAAGAATAAGTCAAATTCTCACTCTTTGCAGATGATATGATACTTTATGTGGAAAACCAAAAGACTCCAATCCAAAACTGCTAGAACTCACACAGGAATTCAGTAAAGTCCTGGATATAAAATCAATGCACAGAAATCAGTTCCATTTCTATACACTGACAGAAAACAGAAGACAAAAAGACAGAAGAAAAAGAAATTAAGGAGTCAATCACATTTACAATTGCACCTAAAACCATAAGATACTTAGGAATAAATATAATCAAAGAGGCAAAGAATCTGTACTCAGAAAACTATAGAATATTCATGAAAGAAATTGATAAAGACACAAGGAAATAGAAAACATTCCATGCTCATGGATTGGATTGTGAAAATGTCTATGCTACCTGCAGCAATCTACACATTTAATGCAACCTCCATCAAAATACCATTGATTTTTTTCAAATAAATGAAACAAATAATCCTAAAATTTATATGGAACTTGAAAAGACCCCAAATAGCCAGAGGAATGTTGAAAAAGAAAACCAAAGTTGGCGGCATCAGAATTCCAGATTTCATCCCTGTTACAAAGCTATAATCATCAAGACAGTATGGTACTGGCAAAAACAAACAAACAAACAAACAAACAACAACAACAAAAAGACACACATAGATCAATGGAACAGAATCGAGAGCCCAGAAATGGACCCTCAACTCTATGGTCAACTAATCTTCGGCAAAGCAGGAAAGAATGTTCCATGGAAAAAACACAGTCTCTTCCACAAATGGCATTGGGAAAGTTGGACAGCTGCATGCAGAGGAATGAAACTGGACCATTTCCTCATACCACATACAAAAAGAGACTCAATATGCGGGGTGGATTAAAGCTTCTGCCTTTGGCTCAGGTCATGATCCCAGGGTCCTGGGATTGAGCCCTGTGTCAGGCTCTCTGCTCAGCTGGGAACCTGAGAGGAACTTCCTCCTCTCTCTCTCTCTCTGCCTGCCTCTCTGCCTATTTGTGATCTGTCTGTCAAATAAATAAATAAAATCGTAAAAAAAAAAAAAAGACTCAAAATCGATGAAAGACCTCAATGTGAGACAGGAATCCATCAAAATCCTTGAGGACAACACAGGCAGCAACCTCTTTGACATCAGCTGCAGCAACTTCTTCCTAGAAACATTGCCAAGGGCAAGGGAAGCTATGGCAAAAATGAACTGTTGGACTTCATCAAAATCAAAAGTTTTTGCACAGCAAGGAAAATAGTCAACAAAACCAAAGGACAACAAACAGAATGGGAGAAGATATTTGTAAATGACATATCAGATAAAGGGCTAGTACCCAAAATCTATAAAGAACTTACCAAACTCAACAACCAAAGAACAAATAACCCAGTTAAGAAATGGGGAGAAAACATGAACGACATTTCTGCAAAGAAAACATCCAAATGGCCAACATTTGGCCATTTGGTTGAGTAATGAAACATTTGGTTGAGTAATGAAAAATTACTCAACATCATTTGGCATCAAGGAAATACAAATCAAAACCACAGCAAGATACCACCTTACACAAGTCAGGATGGCTAAAATTAACCAGTCAGGAAATGACAGGTGTTGGCAAGGATGTGAAGAAAGGGGACCCCTCCTACACTGTTGGTGGGAATGCAAGCTGGTGCAGCCACTCTGGAAAACAGTATGGAGATTCCTCAAAAAGTTGAAAATAGAGCCTATGACTCAGGAATCGCTCTACTGGGTATTTACCCTAAAGACACAAATGTAGTAATCTGAAGGGGTACACGCACCCAAGTGTTTATAGCAGCAATGTCCATAATAGCCAAAATATGGAAAAGAGCCTACATGTCCATTAATCAATGAATAGATAAAGAAAATGTAGTGAATATATATACAATGGAAAGCTATGCAGCCATCAAAAAAACTAAAACCTT
Source organism: Mustela lutreola (assembly GCF_030435805.1). NCBI lineage: Eukaryota > Metazoa > Chordata > Mammalia > Carnivora > Mustelidae > Mustela > Mustela lutreola. The sequence continues at coordinate 81,945,469 of NC_081290.1, forward strand.
ACCATTTGGAATGATGTGGATGGAACTAGAGGGTATTATTCTAAGCGAAATAAGTCAATCAGAGAAAGTCAATGATTATGATCATATGATTATGATCCCAATGATATGAGTAATTTGAGAAATAAGACAGAGAATCATAGGGAAAGGGAGGGGAAATGAAACAAGATGAAACCAGAGAGGGAGACAAACCATAAGAGACTCTTTATCTCAGAAAACAAATTGAGGGTTGCTGGAGAGGTGTGGAGGGAATGGGATGGTTGGTTGATGGACATGGGGGAGGGTATTGCTATTGTGAGTGCTGTGATTTTGTAAGATTGATGAATCACAGACCTGTACCTCTGAAACAAATGATACATTATATGTTAATTTTAAAAAAAAAAAGACTTCAGAAAACAAAATTCTGAATGAATTCCTCACAACAGACCTATACTCTAGTAAATGTTAAGGGAAGTTCTTTAGGCAGAAGAAAATGATGCCAGATTGAAAAAAAAAAAAAAAACTTGGATTTCAAAGGAATGAAGAGCACCAGAAACAGTAAATATAAGGGCAGACATAGAAAAAAAAGAAAAAAAAACACCTTTCTTTTCTCATATTTAAATTATTATAAAATATAAGTAAGTAATGAAAGCAAAAATAAAAATACTGTATTGTGGATAGAAGAGTAAAAGAATGTGTTCTAGCAGTGAATTATATTGTGAATTCAAAGAACAGACGTTAAAAAACATCTACTCTTTGAGTGATACATTTAAGAAAATTAAAAGACAAGCCCAGCTATAGATAGGGAGAAAATATTTGCAATCTATACATTTGTCTAGGGACTTTTTATCCAGAATATATATGTTTTTAAACATCTCAATTATAAAAAGATAGAAATCAGCAAACTATTTGTACAAACACTTGAGAAAAGAAAATATATGAATGGCTAAGAGGTAGACAGAATTATTGGTCAGTCAAGAAATACAAATTAAAACATTAAGAAAATAGCACACCCACACTTGAAGGTCTAAAAATAGACTAACAATATCAAGGCCAATGGGAATGTAGAACAAGAACCATTATGCATGTTGCTATTATAAAATGGTAAAACCACTTTGCAAATAATTTATCATCCTTTTAGAAGCGAAATATACTGTTACCATATAATCCAGTCCTCTTAGACATTTTCTGAAAAGAAATAAAAACTTATGTTTGCAAAAATACTTGTATACAATGTTGGTAGCACCATTACACAAAATAGACAGAAATTGGAAACAACATGAATGCCCTTAACAGGTGAATCAATAAATAAATTGTAGTATATCCATTTGATGGTATAGTACTGAGCAATAAAAAGGAGAAAACTACTGATACATGCAACAACATAGATAAATATCAAAAAACATCATGCCAGTGACATCCCAGACACAAAAAAACTGGGATCATAGTGTACAATTATAAACATATAAAATTTCTAGGAAAGGAAAAACCATGGGGCCAAAAGAATAGATTAACTGTTCCTTGGGTTTGGGGATGGGAGTAGGGATTGACAATAGATAAGCAAGGGGGTATTTTCCAGTGGTCAAATTGCGCATTTAAATGAGTACACTTCAGAGGCGCCTGGGTGGCTCAGTTCATTAAGCATCTGTCTTCAGCTCAGGTCATGATCCTAGGGCCCTGGGATCCTAGGGCTCCCTACTCAGAGGGGAGCCTGCTTCTCCCTCTTCCCCTGCCCCTCCCCCTGCTTGTGCACCTTCTCTCTCACTCATGCTCTCTTGTTCTCCCTCTTTCTCAAATAAATAAGATCTTTCTAAAAATTAATCTTAAAATAAATAAATAAGTGCATTATATTTTATGTAAATTTCACCCAGATGATATTGCTTTTTAAAAGTGCATTCTGTGGGCGCCTGGGTGGCTCAGTGGGTTAAGCTGCTGCCTTCGGCTCAGGTCATGATCTCAGAGTCCTGAGATCGAGTCCCGCATCGGGCTCTCTGCTCAGCAGGGAGCCTGCTTCCCTCTCTCTCTCTCTCTCTGCCTGCCTCTCTGTCTGCTTGTGATCTCTGTCTGTCAAATCAACAAATAAAATCTTAAAAAAAAAAAAAAGTGCATTCTGGCTTCTGTGTAGAGAATAGACTTGGGTGGTGGCAGGGGAGCAGGGCAAGGGGAGAAGCAGGTAGATGTGTTCAAAGACTACTACAATAATCCAAGGTTACAATAATCTAAGGAAGATAATAGTGATTTGGGCCAGAGTGGTAGTAATGAAGGTGTTAAGAAGTTGTGAGCTTCTAGATATATTTCAAAAATGGAGAACTAGTTAAATGGACTAGATTTGGGTCAAGCAAGAAAGAGTTTTTGTTCTGAACTACAGAAGCCTTGCCGTTTAAAATGAGATAGACTTTAGGAATATCAAGAATAGTGACTGAAAATAGTTCTGTTTGGGGCATGTAAATATAAAATGCTCATCACACAACCTAGTGGCAATAGCAAGAGGTATATATGTCCGGGAACATATTAAAAGGATGAAGATATATGTGGTGGAATCATCAGCACATATATTGCATTTTAAATCACAATATTGACTGAGGTGACCAAGAGAGGGAATAAATAGAAAGAAGAGTTCTAAAGATTGAGTGTTGGCAAATTCCATTTTTAGGTTTTCAAAGAGAAGGAACTAGCCAAGATGAATTAGAAGAAGGTGAACTGAGAAAGTGATATCCCGAAGACAAATGAGGGATATCTAGAAGCAACACTGTCAAATTCTGACATACACACAAATGATATATAACAACCTTATAAGGTTAATGCAAATTATCTAACATACCATTTCTCACCTATCAGGTGAGAAAAATCTTGAAAGTGCAATAACATACTCTGGTGAAGATGCTGTGGGATAAAAGCAACTATCATACTTTAAAATGCAAATTTCCCCATAGAGCATAATTTTGTACTTTTTAGCAAAATTGTATAGGCATTTAACCTTAGGCTCAGAAAACACCTTTCCAAGGAATTTATTTCAAAGATATATTGGCAAAAATACATGTCTTTGCAGAACAGCAATCTATTTCTTCTTTTACATGGAATATCCTAGGTGAAAAGAAGGTGATTAAGGGGCACCTGGGTGGCTCAGTTAGTTAAGCATCTGCCTTAGGCTCAAATCATGATCCTGGGGTCCTGGAATAGAGTCCTGCACTGAGTTCCCTCTTGGATAGGAGTCTGCTTTTTCCTCTCCCTCTGCCCCTCCCACCTGCCCTGCTCCTGCTCTTGCTCTCTTGCTTGCTCTCCTTCTCTCAAATAAATAAATAAAATTGTTAAAATTAAAAAAGGATGATCCAGTCAAATCTCTTTGTAAATCCAATCATGACCAATCTGGCAAAATATGTGCTAGCAAGAGATTCCTTACTTATGGAATGCTTTTAGCAGGATGTATTTAGTTGGCTTAAGATTACTTATGATAAACAAACCAACCAACCAACCTAGACTTGGATTTATGTGGTACAGATCCTTGGGAAATATTATATAAGCAGCATAATAATTCAAATATAAAATGGAGATGGTGGGGCACCTGGGTGGCTCAGTGGGTTAAGCCACTGCCTTCGGCTCAGGTCATGATCTCGCGTCCCGGGATCGAGTCCCGCATCGGGCTCTCTGCTTGGCAGGGATCCTGCTTCCTCCTCTCTCTCTCTCTGCCTGCCTCTCTGCCTACTTGTGATCTCTCTCTGTCAAATAAATAAATAAAATCTTTAAAAAACAAACAAACAAACAAACAAAAATAAATAAAATAAAATGGAGATGGTTATTGGCTAAAATATAGCCTCCTTCAGTGTTAAGTCCTAAAGCTGAAAACATGGGTCATGTTGCCTGTGCCCTTTTTATGGAGAATATTGACCAAGTTCACCCTTCACCTAACTTTAATTGGCCATGCTAAGCACCTCCGGAATTGGCTAAATCCTCCTCAGTAGTAAACATTAATCAATATAAAATTCTAGGACAACAACAATAGATCACGCTTTCAATTAAGGAAATCATTGAGGAAGCAGTTTTGATTCCCATTAACTCCCTTTTTCAGCAGTCCTAGCTACCATATAAAACAGAAAGTTCCAAGGGATGCCTGGTTGGCTAAGTAAGTAGAGCATGTAACTCTTGATCTCACCGTCATGAGTTTAAGCCCCAGGTTGGGCCTAGAGCTTACTTAAACAACAACACACCACAGAAGTTTCCAAAACATTCCTAAAGATAAACAGTAGACTATCAAAGATCAAACAAAGTAGTTCCTTAGATTGCCTCAGTTATATCTAATATGGTGAAGACTGTAGAGGAAGTACAATAAGCCAAGGGGGCCTGGTATACACCTAAAAAACAATGCTTTATTCTCAATCCCAAATTCGGAATCCTGCCAGAGACAGTAAGCCTTTTTGTGTAAATGTGTAATGGAAATCAGTGTAAACTTACTGTACTGCCATAGCAATATATAAATTTCCTGGCATATTACCACAGTTTAGTGAGTCAGTACTTGGACTTACCCATTAAGAGCAAATAAATACACTACACAGATGTCATCATGCTAACTGACTCCTCAAAGGAAAGTCAAGAGGAGTTAAAACCATAGTCACCTTTATGACAATAGAGGATGGCTAATAAATCCAGCTAAAATTCAAGTGCAGCCCATCTGAGAAATTCCTGGAGCAACCAGAGCTATTCCTCAAACTGGGAGAAATAAGTTGTTGTCTCTTAAAAGACCCTTCCAACAAGCAAGGAAGACACCATTGGGAAGGCTATCTGAGTTTTGGCAAAATCACAGTGCTCTTATTAAGAATACTGTTAGTCACTATCTCAAAGTCATTAAAAATAAATCTCTTTTCAAGTGGGGTCCTGAGAAGAAACAATCATTAAAATATTTACAGAGGATGATTGCACAGGGACCCCACTAAGACCTCACAATCCAACAGATTATGTAAGAATATCCATTTCCTAGGATATTTGCAGCTATGCAGCCTTTGGAAGAAATCAAATAGTGCTACTCCACAAAGACCTCTTTGATTTGGATTTGTAACTACTATGGCAGTTGCTCATTAAACTCCATTTGAAAGACATTTGCTAGCTTGTTAGTGGGTATTTGGTCAATATCCCTGGACCACAGAAGGGCATTAGATAATTCTGAGGCTAAATAATAATCATGTCTTGGATGATATCAGTGACGGAAAGTAAATGCTAATATGGTAGAGTGCCCTAAAGTGGGAAGTTCAGGGGGGAATGCACTGAATACATAAGCAAGCTTCTCATCCATCCAATGAGAGAGCCCTCCAGGAATTTCCCTTCCCCACATTACTTTGACAAAGTAGCTGACTGGTTCACTGATAGGATTCCTCGCTTGAAGTCTGTGTTACTGTTTGGAAATTGCCAACTATGTGCCTTACTGATAGGAAAAAAACAAAAACAAAAACAAAAAAACTTGAGGAGAGAAAGAACAGGCAAGTCTGAAGATGTGGCAGAGTTGAGAACTACTAATTTAGCAGTGTGAGAAGAATTAGGCTCCTGATCTTAGAGACCATTTGGATATTTACAGACTTTGGTGTGAACTTGACAGCAACTGGGTCCTAGCTCCTCACTAGACAATAGAGAATGCCCTTATGCGGCACTCAACTAAGTAAATCTCTGTGATAGTTAAGGAGAATTAAAGGGGGTCGTGTGGATGTTCACAAAACATATGATATATATATACTATATATATACATACATATATATGTTTGTGTATATATAGTAATATGATATATATATCAGATATATATATCATATACATACATATATATGTATGTATATGATATATATATATATATATATCATGTTTTATTAGGAGAACATTATTTGTTCTCCTAATCCATGAGCATTGAGTATCTTTTCATTTGTTTGTGGTATCTTCAATTTCTTCCATCAATGTTTTATAATTTACAGAGTACAAGTCTTTCACCTCTTTGGTTAAGTTTATTCCTATTTATTTTATTATTTGTGGTACAATTGTAAATGGCACTGTTTTCTTAATTTCTCTTTGTGCTACTTTATTATTCATTATTAGTGTATAGAAATGCAACAGATGCATGCTATGATTTTGATCTTCTTGAATTTGTTGAAACTTGTTTTGTGGCCTAATATGTGACCTCTCCTGGAGAATGTTCCATGTATACTTGAAAAGAATGTGTATTCTATTGTTTTCAGTAAAATATTCTGACTATTCTGTTAGGTCCTTCTGGTCCAGTGTGTCATTCAAAGGCACTCTTACCTTGTCGATTTTCTGTTTGGATGATCTGGCCATTGAAGTAAACAGGGTGTTAAAGTTCCCTACTATTATTGTATTAGTCTCAATTATCTTCTTTATGGTTATAGCACCTTTATGTATTTGTGTGCTCCCCTACTGGATGAATAAGTATTTACAATTGTTACATCTTCTTGTTGGATTGTCTCCTTTATCATTATACAGTGTTTGTTCCACCTATGATTATATAGTGTCCTTCTTTGTCTCTTGTTATCGTCTTTGTTTTAAAGTCTCTCTATATATTTTTTAATTTTTAATTTTTCTGTATTTCTTTTCAGTGTACCAGAATTCATTGTTTATGCACCACACCCAGTGCTCCATGCAATATATGCCCTCCATAATACCCACCACCAGGCTCACCCACCTTCCCAACCCCTGCCCCTTCAAAACCCTAAAGTCTATATATTTCTTAAAGATTATAAAGTCAAAACCCTAAAGTCTATATATTTATTAAAGATTTTATTTATTTACTTGACAGAGAAACAGTGAGAGAGGGAACACAAGCAGGGAAAGTGAGAGAGGGAGAAGCAGGCTTCCTGCTGAGCATGGAGCCTGATGCAGGGCTCCATCCCAGGACCCTGGGACCATGAGCTAAGCAGAAGGCAGTCAATTAGTGACTGACCCTTCCAAGTGCCCCTTAAAGTCTATTTTACGCAGTATACATATCGCTACCCTGGTTTTCCTTTCACTTCCATTTGCATGATAAATGTTTTTTCATCCCTTTACTTTTATCTGCATGTGTCTTCAGCTTTGAAATAAGTCTCTTGCAGACAGTATATAAATGGGTCTACTTTTTAATCTATTCAGTCAACTTATGTCTTTTATTTTAACCATTTAGTCCATTTACACTCAAAGTAATTATTGATAGGTAAATACTTAATGTCATATTGTTATTTTATGGTTGTTTTTGTAGTTTTGAGCCTCTCTTCTCTTGCTCTCTTCTCTCACAGTTTGCTGGCTTTATTTATTGAATAAATTGCATTCTTTTCTCTTTATTTTTTGCATATTTATTATAGGTTTTTGATTTGTGGTTACCATTATGTTTACATACAGTATCTTATGCATATACCAGTCTGTATTAAATTGAAGGCGGTAAAGTTTGAAACCATGCTAAAAGCACCAAATTCTTATTCCTCTTCTCCCAATGTTTTAGGTATAGGTAGTCATACTTTATGTCCTTTTATTTTGTGAATCCCTTAACTGATTTTTATTGATACACTTAATTTTACTGCTTTTGAGCTTCCTACTTTTCTTACTCTTGCTTATGATTTTTCCTTTCTACTTACAGAGTCCTCTATAACATTTCTTTTAAGGCTGGTTAGTGGTGATAAACTCCTTTAATTTATGTTTGGGAAATTCTTTATCTCCCTTCTCTTCTGAATGATAGCCTTGCTGGATAAAGTATTCTTGGTTCCATGTTCTTTCTTTCAGCACTTCAAATATATCATGCCACTCCTTTCTGGCCTGCTAAGTGTCTGCTGAAAAATCAGGTGACAGTCTTATGGGGTTTCTCTTGTATGTAACTGTCTTTCTCTTGTTCTAAAAATTCTCTTATTTTCATTAATTTAATAATTTATTAATTAAAAATTCTGCAATACATTTTGTGACTTTAATTGCTATGTGTCTTGATTCAGACCTCCTTGGGCTGATTTTGTTGGGGGCTCTTTGTGCCTCCTGAATCTGGATATCTGTTTCCTTCCCTAGATTTGGGAAACTTGCTAATTTTTTTTTCAAATAAATTTTCTCCCGCCTTTTTCTCTGTGCCCTTCTGACATCCCTATAATGCAAATGTTATTATGCTTGATGTATTGCTGAGTTCCCTTAATTTATTTCCACTTTTTACTATTTTTCTCCTCTCTCCTGTTCAGCTTGATTGCCTTCTACCTACTCTGTCCTCCAGGTCACTGAGTTGTTCTTTTGTTTCCTTTAGTTTATTGTTTATTCCCTCCTGTGTATTTTTAATTTCAGATATTGAGTCCTTCTTTTCTGATTGTTATATTTTAATATATATTTTCCATCTCTTTGTTAAGGGTCTCTCTGAGGTCCTCTACTCTTTTCTCAAGTCCAGTGAGTATCTTTATGATGATTAATCACTTTGAATTCTCTATCAGGCATAATGCTTATCTCTGTTTTGCTTAGCTATCTTGCTGTGACTTTGTCCTATTCTTTCATTTGGGACATTCCTTTGTCTCATCATTTTATCTAATTTTGTCTGTTTCTATGTGTTAGGAAAGTCAGCTATGTCTCCTGCTCTTGAAAGGAGTGGCCTTATGAAGAAGAGGTCCTGTAGTGCTCTGCAGGACAGTGACAGGGGACACATCAAAACCATCATCAAAACCTGCCACTTCAGGGATGTGTGTTGCATGCACCTGGCTATTGTGACTAAGCCATGTTTGCCTTCAGTCCTCTTGTCTGCAATGGCTCTCTCTCCTGTTATAGGCAGTGTTTGGCCCCTGTGCTGTTAGTGGGCCAGTCTGGGGATGCCTTTGGCTTGAGCTGTCAGACCAGGTATTTTCCAGAACTGCAGCAGCACCAAACTGCAGGGCACCCTTCCTGTGTTGTCCTCTAGGAAGTTCTCATTGGTGGGCAGGGCCTACAGTCAGACAACACATCTGCCCCCAACCCACTGCTGAAGCCATAACCAGACTGGGGTGTGTGGTTATCATCACCACTTCCTGGGGCAGAGTCACTTTGGGGTGGCGCTGGCCCCTGTTGGGGCTGCTTGCACAGTGCCAGGCTCCTGACACAACTTTGGATGGGCTCTTGCTAAAGACATGTTGGAGGGTGTGTCTGCAGGAGAACGAGGGGTTGAGGCACACTCAGTGACAGCAAGGTTTGCATAGGTCTGCTGTGGGTGGGTATGTGCAGGTACCTGGGACAACTTGTGCCAAGTCTGGTTGGTTTGGAGGGAGTGGATCTGAAGAAACACCTAGAATAGGATGTGCTGTTATCAAGGTAGGTGGAGGGTGTTTTCAGTGCACTAGTTCCTGCAGTTGTCCATGTGGGGGTTGGGGGTCCTGGGAGAGAAAAGGCACACTCCAGCTCCTTTGCTCTTGGAGAAGTCTCCCAAGGTTCTCTGCCCTTCTGACACATGCTCTGAGATATTAAATAAATCTTCCCATATACCCAAGTATTTTTCAAACTGCTGGGGCTTTTTTTTATTTTTTTCCCTGTATCTCAGTGGGGCTGTTTGTTGTGTTCTCTTTAAGGGTGGGGACTCAGCTTCTCCCTCTCCCTTTGCCTCCCCCCCATCCTCACTGGAGCTCATTCTCTCTCTTTCAAATAAATAAAATCTTAAAAAAAAAAAAAAAAAAAAAAAGGAGGAGACTGTTTCTTATTGCCCTCCAGCTCTCCCAGGGAGGAACCTGCTGATTTTTAAAATTGCAAGTGTGAAGCCCCATTGATTGTAAAAACTCATGAAGCCAGACCTCTCTGCTTTTCAAAGCCAAATTTTACAGGGATTCATCTTCATCTTCGCAGTGCGGGTCCCCATGCCTGGGGTGAAGGGAGTGGGGTTTGCTCCTCTCCCTCTCTGCATCCATGGCATCCCTCCCTCCTGTGGACAGTCCTACAGATCTGTTTGGCTCCCAACGGTATCCCTGCCCTTCCTACCATCTTTGATGTGGCCTCTTCTCCACATCTAGCTGTGGTGAGTCTGTTCTGCCAGTCTTTAGATTGTTTTCTGGTTTATTTACACTGAAGTGGGTGTTATGTAGTTGTATCTGTGGGACAGGTGAGCCCTGGATTATCCTACTCACCATCTTCCCTGGAATTCTGAGAGATAATTTTAGAAATCTCATTGGTCATTGCTGGAGATTGCTATAGCACCAATTATTCATAAAACTGCTAAATAAAAAGAATCAAGCATTTATACTGTAGAAACAGTGTTTCTTGGTATCCGAATAGTTGAATTGAGACCATTCTTAATAGAAATATTTCAGCTAAGAAATATGTAATAATGACAAGATGGAATTATCAAAATTTTACAAGCCCTAATTATTTATGAATTTAGTCGATGGTCATCAATGGCTCCTAATATCACAAAATGGAGACAACCAGTCATTATGTGTCTCCTGACAGAATACAACACCATCTATGAAATACTCTTACCAAAAATTTAACCTGAATGTAGCCAAGCTATTAGATGTAATTCACAGAAAATATAGGAAGCAGATAAAAGCATGGGAATACAACTATCAAAATCCACAGTGCAGAATTTTTTTCTTTTTTCTTTTTTTTAGATTTTGTTTATTTGAGAGACCTAGCAAGAGAGAGCAAAAAGAGCATAAGTGGGAGGGAGAAGAAGGCTCTCCACTGAGCAGGGAGCCGGGTATGGGGCTCAAACCCAGGACCCTGGGATCAGGACCTGAGCCAAAGGCAGATGCTTAACTAACTGAGCTGCCCAGATGCCCCCAGGCTGCAGAATTTGTAAAATATGAGGAAACTATCTAGAATAGTGGCAAAAACCAGAGTTTATTTTCTCTTGCATTGACTTGTCTTTTTAAATTATCTTAAAATGCAGTTTGTCATTTTAAGACCTGTGACACTCACAGTCATTTCATATGCAAAAATAAGCTGTCTTTAGATGAAGATGGCCTAGAAGATGACAGAGCAAGAAAACACCAATATAAATGAAACCTGAGGACACAGTGTGATTATCAACCTCTACCTCAAACTGCAAAAAGCGAGTCTGTCGTACCTTTTACTGTTTAAGCTTGTTTGAGTTAAACTTACTTTTACTTGTAAACCAAAGCTTCTTAATTTATAGATTAGATAGGGAGCTATATATTGTGAAAATGAACCACTTCCAATGAATAAATTTACAATTTGAGGCTCTCTATATGCAAGTTCTATCTATCTACTATTTATCTATCCATCCATCCATCCATCTATATTTCTGGGTTTTTTTTCCAAGTTATAAATAAAATCAAATTGAAGGGTAAAGTAGCAAGCCATCTTCCCTTCCTTAGTTTTTAAGCAGCACTGGAGACATGTTGAAATGTGAGGTTCCCCTCTAAATCTCCTCCAGGTATTAATCATTTAAAATATTTTGGATATTGTCTAGTAACCCAAAAGATAATACTGTGAAAAACCAGTGTTTAGAACCGGTTTCTGTAAACACTCTAAATTGATGGATCTTGAACATTTGTGACTAGATCCACATAAGAACAAAATTCTTGAAACAATGTATACACATAATAAATGTGAGGCAGTGTGATATTTCAGTTCTATTTAATTATCTGTGTGTTACAACCCACTATATAGATTCCACAATCCCTCCCTAACAGGTTTGCAGCCTACAGTCTGAAAAGTCATTGATATAAATTACTTATTTTTTTGAAAGCAGATGGTCCTCTCAGGAGAAAAAGATACACTGTCACCATTGCAAACAGTAAAATATTAAGGACAGGAAAGCAGACATTCACTATCTTTAGGTTTTCTACACAAATAGCCTACAAGATTACTTGGAATAAATTACTATAAATGACTTCTGTTTCTGGTATGTAGATAAAAAGCTCTTCTAGTTATTGCAACTTCCTCAAGGGTGTGATTTGGTTGCCAAAGTTTTCAGATCTTCTAAAGTTTGTCTTTTGATCTTTGACAAAAACCATGTTAGTAAAAGCATTTAGTATAGAAGCAGCCTTGGTTTTCTGCCTCTCTAATGTTCTCCTACACTATAATTCATTCCCTAATCATGACAAATCCTAAGAGATCTGCCTTCACATTAGCCACTACCCCACTACCCAAATATACCTGTTTCAATGACAAGTTTTCAGGTGTGACACTGTTGCAATAAATAACACGCTACAGGGGCCTGTGGAAAAATGTGTTTCTCTTAGCAAGTAGCTTATTAATAAGAAGTGGCTTGAACATTCATCTTCTCTGTGAGTGTACCACGTATGGTGGGATTTGTACAGATACCTCTCACTTTTCATAGATTAATAATTTCTTGTTTCCTATATTCCTCACACATGTATACTCTTAGCTCTGGTGATAATTCTTTTTACTATTCCTTATATGAAAAATGATAGTTGGTGATAAAGTGCTTCTGATTGTCACTTTAAAAATTTGCTCTATAAGAACAAAATTAGGGTAAGAAATGATCAGATAGTGCCCAGGAATGATGATTTAACAACAAATATGGTGCCCATATGAATCTTCAATTAGAAGATTCATTATGGGGGGGAGGAGTCAAGATGGCGGAGAAGTAGCAGGCTGAGACTACTTCAGCTAGCCGGAGATCAGCTAGATAGCTTATCTAAAGATTGCAAACACCTGCAAATCCATCAGGCAGATCGAAGAGAAGAAGAACAGCAATTCTGGAAACAGAAAAACAACCACTTTCTGAAAGGGAGGACTGGCAGAGAAGTGAATCCAAAGCGACGGGAAGATAGACCCTGGGGGGAGGGGCCGGCTCCCGGCAAGCAGCGGAGCAAAAGAGCACAAAATCAGGACTTTTAAAAGTCTGTTCCGCTGAGGGTCATCGCTCCAGAGGCTAAAACGGGGCGAAGCCCATGCGGGGTCAGCGTGGCCTCAGCCGGCAGGGTCACAGAAGGATTGGGGGTGTCTGAGTGTCGCAGAGCTTGCGGGTATTGGAACGCATTGGAAAACCAGCTACAGAGACAGAGCTAACAGGAAGATCACAGCTTGGGCTTACCTTGAACCAGTCGCAGGCTAGGTGAGCTCGGAGCGCGGCCGGAGGTCAGGCAGACGGGAGTTACTGGGCGCTATTCTCTGAGGGCACACTGAAGAGTGGGGCCCCGGGCTCTCGGCTCCTCCGGGCCGGAGACCAGGAGGCCGCCATTTGTATTCCCGTCCTCCGGAACTCTACGGAAAGCGCTCAGGGAACAAAAGCTCCTGAAAGCAAACCCCAGCGGATTACTCAGCCCCTGGTAAGGGTGGTCCAATTCCGCCTGGGGCAAAGACACTTGAGAATCACTACACCAGGCCCCTCCCCCAGAAGATCAACAAGAAATCCAGCCAAGACCAAGTTCACCTACCAAGGAGAGCGGTTTCAATACCAAGGAGAGCAACAGAATTCCAGAGGAGGTGAAAGCAAAGCACGGAACTCATGGCTTTCTCCCTGTGATTTTTTTAGTCTTGCAGTTAATTTAAATTTTTTCTTTTTCATTTTTTTTTCTCTTCTTCTGCTAAAAATTTTTTTAAACTTTATTTTTTTTTTACCATATTCATTATTTTTAATGTCCAGCGTTTATAATACGAGGGCCAGAGCTCTTTCCCCAGCTTAAGTTTATAAGTTTTCGATTGGCTTGTGAGGCCAATAGGGATACTTCTTCTTGTCTAATTTGGTTTCTGGGAAGGCTTCATTCAGGTCCTCAATGGTCATCTGATCGAACGGAATTATGTTCCTTAGCTTCTCCAGCTGTTTTTCGTATTCCACAATCCTGGCCTTTGAGAGAGACAAAAACTCAGCACAACTTTTCACATCTTCTTTTTCTTCAGCGTCCACCTGAACAGTGTATTTATCCTCTGGCACAGGAATCTTCAGGGCATTGAACTTCTTCTCAAAGTCATCTACCAAGCCAGCTTTCGCCACATTGGCCTTGTAGTAAGCCCAGTCGATAGCAGGGGGTTTCTCAGGGAGAGTAGCCAACTTGGAGGTAAGTGTCTCATTCCAAGATTTCAGGGAGTTAGCAATGGCCTTCTGGTTTCGGGGTATGATCTCCCCAAAAGCTACCCAGTCAATGGTTTTTAGAGCAAGTTTTCACCCAGCCATCTTGAGATCCTTCACCGACCCCGGCTGCCCCAAAATTTTTTTAAACTTTTACCCTTTTCTTTTTTAACGTTTTTTAACTAGTTTATCTAATATATATTTTTTTCTTTTTTATATTTTTCTTTATTCATTTTTTTAAAATTCTTTTATTTTTTTTTCCTTTCTTTTCTTTCTTTTTGAACCTCTTTTTAATCCCCTTTCTTCCCCCTCACGATTTGGGATCTCTTCTGATTTGGTTAAAGCATATTTTCCTGGGGTTGTTGCCACCCTTTTAGTATTTTACTTGCTCCTTCATATACTCTTATCTGGACAAAATGACAAGGTGGAAAAATTCACCACAAAAAAAAGAACAAGAGGCAGTACCGAAGGCTAGGGACCTAATCAATACAGACATTGGTAATATGTCAGATCTAGAGTTCAGAATGACAATTCTCAAGGTTCTAGCCGGGCTCGAAAAAGGCATGGAAGATATTAGAGAAACCCTCACAGGAGATATAAAAGCCCTTTCTGGAGAAATAAAAAACTAAAATCTAACCAAGTTGAAATCAAAAAAGCTATTAATGAGGTGCAATAAAAAATGGAGGTTCTCACTGCTAGGATAAATGAGGCAGAAGAAAGAATTAGTGATATAGAAGACCAAATGACAGAGAATAAGAAGCTGAGCAAAAGAGGGACAAACAACTACTGGACCAAGAGGGGAGAATTCGAGAGAAGAGTGACACCATAGGACGAAACAACATTAGAATAATTGGGATTCCAGAAGAAGAAAAAAGAGAGAAGGGGAGCAGAAAGTATACGGGAGAGAATTATTAGGGAGAATTTCCCCAATATGGCAAAGGGAACGAGCATCAAAATTCAGAAGGTTCAGAGAACACCCCTCAAAATCAATAAGAATAGGCCCACACCCCATCACCTAATAGTAAAATTTACAAGTCTCAGTGACAAAGAGAAAATCCTGAAAGCAGCCCGGGAAAAGAAGTCTGTAAGATACAATAGTAAAAATATTAGATTGGCAGCTGACTTATCCACAGAGACCTGGCAGGCCAGAAAGAGCTGGCATGATATTTTCAGAGCACTAAACGAGAAAAACATGCAGCCAAGAATACTATATCCAGCTAGGCTATCATTGAAAATAGAAGGAGAGATTAAAAGCTTCCAGGACAAACAAAAACTGAAAGAATTTGCAAACACCAAACCAGCTCTACAGGAAATATTGAAAGGGGTCCTCTAAGCAAAGAGAGAGCCTACAAGTGGTAGATCAGTAGGAAGAGCCAGACGGCTTCCCGGGGGAATTCTACCAAACATTTAAAGAAGAACTAATTCCTATTCTCCTGAAACTGTTCCAAAAAATAGAAATGGAAGGAAAACTTCCAAACTCATTTTATGAGGCCAGCATCACCTTGATCCCAAAACCAGACAAGGATCCCATCAAAAAAGAGAGCTATAGACCAATATCCTTGATGAACACAGATACAAAAACTCTCACCAAAATACTAGCCAATAGGATTCAACAGTACATTAAAAGGATTATTCACCACGACCAAGTGGGATTTATTCCAGGGCTGCAAGGTTGGTTCAACATCCGCAAATCAGTCAATGTGATACAACACATCAATAAAAGAAAGAACAAGAACCATATGATACTCTCAATAGATGCTGAAAAAGCATTTGACAAAGTACAGCGTCCCTTCCTGATCAAAACTCTTCAAAGTGTAGGGATAGAGGGCACATACCTCAATATCATCAAAGCCATCTATGAAAAACCCACCGCAAATATCATTCTCAATGGAGAAAAACTGAAAGCTTTTCCGCTAAGGCCAGGAACATGGCAGGGATGTCCATTATCACCACTGCTCTTCAACATTGTACTAGAAGTCCTAGCCTCAGCAATCAGACAACAAAAGGAAATTAAAGGCATCCAAATCGGCAAAGAAGAAGTCAAATTAGCACTCTTTGCAGATGATATGATACTATATGTGGAAAACCCAAAAGACTCCACTCCAAAACTGCTAGAACTTATACAGGAATTCAGTAAAGTGTCAGGATATAAAATCAATGCACAGAAATCAGTTGCATTTCTCTACACCAACAACAAGACAGAAGAAAGAGAAATTAAGGAATCAATCCCATTTACAATTGCACCCCAAACCATAAGATACCGAGGAATAAACCTAACCAAAGAGGCACAGAATCTATACTCAGAAAACTATAAAGTACTCATGAAAGAAATTGAGGAAGACACAAAGAAATGGAAAAATGTTCCATGTTCCTGGATTGGAAGAATAAATATTGTGAAAATGTCTATGCTACCTAAAGCAATCTACACATTTAATGCAATTCCTATCAAAGTACCATCCATCTTTTTCAAAGAAATGGAACAAATAATTCTAAAATTTATATGGAACCAGAAAAGACCTCGAATAGCCAAAGGGATATTGAAAAAGAAAGCCAAAGTTGGTAGCATCACAATTCCAGACTTCAAGCTCTATTACAAAGCTGTCATCATCAAGACAGCATGGTACGGGCACAAAAACAGACAAAGAGATCAATGGAACAGAATAGAGAGCCCAGAAATAGACCCTCAACTCTATGGTCAACTAATCTTCGACAAAGCAGGAAAGAATGTCCAATGGAAAAAAGACAGCCTCTTCAATAAATGGTGCTGGGAAAATTGGACAGCCACATGCAGAAAAATGAAATTGGACCATTTCCTTACACCACACATGAAAATAGACTCAAAATGGATGAAGGACCTCAATGTGAGAAAGGAATCCATCAAAATCCTTGAGGAGAACACAGGCAGCAACCTCTTCGACCTCAGCCGCAGCAACATCTTCCTAGGAACAACGCAAAAGGCAAGGGAAGCAAGGGCAAAAATGAACTATTGGGATTTCATCAAGATCAAAAGCTTTTGCACAGCAAAGGAAACAGTTAACAAAATTAAAAGACAACTGACAGAATGGAAGAAGATATTTGCAAACGACATATCAGATAAAGGACTAGTGTCCAAAATCTATAAAGAACTTAGCAAACTCAACACCCAAAGAACAAATAATCCAATCAAGAAATGGGCAGAGGACATGAACAGACATTTCTGCAAAGAAGACATCCAGATGGCCAACAGACACATGAAAAAGTGCTCCATATCACTCGGCATCAGGGAAATACAAATCAAAACCACAATGAGATATCACCTCACACCAGTCAGAATGGCTAAAATCAACAAGTCAGGAAATGACAGATGCTGGCGAGGATGTGGAGAAAGGGGAACCCTCCTACACTGTTGGTGGGAATGCAAGCTGGTGCAACCACTCTGGAAAACAGCATGGAGGTTCCTCAAAATGTTGAAAATAGAACTGCCCTATGACCCAGCAATTGCACTACTGGGTATTTACCCTAAAGATACAAACGTAGTGATCCAAAGGGGCACGTGTACCCGAAGGTTTATAGCAGCAATGTCCACAATAGCCAAACTATGGAAAGAAACTAGAATGGATCAAGAAGAAGTGGTATATATACACAATGGAATACTATGCAGCCATCAAAAGAAATGAAATCTTGCCATTTGTGACAACATGGATGGAACTAGAGCATATCATGCTTAGCGAAATAAGTCAAGCAGAGAAAGACAACTATCATATGATCTCCCTGATATGAGGAAGTGGTGATGCAATATGGGGGCTTAAGTGGGTAGGAGAAGAATCAATATAACGAGATGGGATTGGGAGGGAGACATACCATAAGTGACTCTTAATCTCACAAAACAAACTGAGGGTTGCTGGGGAAGGGGGGTTGGGAGAAGGGGGGTGGGGTTATGGACATTGGGGAGGGTATGTGCTTCGGTGAGTGCTGTGAAGTGTGTAAACCTGGTGATTCACAGACCTGTACCCCTGGGGATAAAAATATATGTTTATAAAAAATAAAAAATTTTAATAAATAAATAAAAATTTAAAAAAAAGAAGATTCATTATGTAGATATGCTCATCTTAAAATGTAAATTTGGACTTAAGTCCAAAAATCCATTAAGTATAAATTAACCTAATTAAGTATAAACTAACTTTAAGTATAAAGTATAAACTAAGTATAAAGTATAAACTAACATTAAGTATAACCTAACCTAATTAAGTCACTGAATCAATACCTAGTAAAATAGTACTTACAGAGTAAAACCATTGATTGTGATGACGACTAAAGGACAAGTGGAGGTGGGTAAAGAGGACTGGGAGGGACAGAAACTTGGGACAGACAGAAGGAAGTGGGAGGCTCCTCATCGAGACCAGAAGAAGCAGCAGAAGTGGCTACAGAAATTCTGAAAGAAATTCTACTTAGAAATCAATGCTTATAGGCTATGTACTATACAAATAATATTTTAGTGTAAGCATAGCTGGAACTAGAATAAATTAGTAAGACATGGTTCCTTTCTTTTTTTTGTCTACTGTCTATTATATGTAGGACACAAAGGTGGCCTGTGTAACAGGAAAAAAATCTTTGTTGCAAGTCAGTCTGAGTTGTGATCTAGGGAAAAAAAGGAACTCTTCAATTTCCTAAAAATGGGCTCATTTTCCCAGTCAAAACTAACCATCCCTGCATCTCCAGTCTATGTTTCAACAAGAATAAGAAGGTAAGACAAAGATGAAGAGCTAGGAGGGAAAAAAGGTTAATGTATGAATGTGTTTCCATCTCCTTTCCTTCCTTCATTAAAACCAATATCAAAAAAGAAAATACTCCAAGATTTTCCCTACACATGAAATTTTGAAATGTCTTTTAAAATTATTAAATTCAATAAACTCTCACTGAATGCCCACTGCACACTGGGCTCTGTGTGCATAGACATAGGCCCTTCAGAATTTACAGAGACATATGGATAAATAATTACAAAGCAATGTACTTTAGCCTGGATTCCCCTAAAAAGCAGACTGAAAAAAGAGCTATGTGCCAGTCATTAAATTTGGAATGCAATGCTAAAGAATCAGAAGAGGGATCTTGGAAAAATTAAATTGGATAAGCAAATATAAGGTTATGTTTTTAATTTTTTTTTAATTTTTTTTATTTTTTTTTTAATTTTTTATAAACATATATTTTTATCCCCAGGGGTACAGGTTTTGAGGTGATCAATACTGTAGGCAACTGAAGCTTAGGCACTGAAGACCCTTGAGAAACTGCACGGAATGCATCTCAGAATCGTCTACCCAGAAGATAGAAGACAGGAGTATTTATCCACCAACTCCTATCCCCCATTTCACAAGAACGCTAACTCCCTGAACTTGCGTATCTGCACATATATCAGAATAGCTGAGCAGATTTCCACAGGTGCCACATGTAACTGAAGTGTCAGAAAAGAACAAAAGCAGAAAACAAGAGATATGAGTATAACAGAGGTAAGGTTCTATGAAAGAGTGCAATGGGTGGGAACTTTAAAAAGATGGCCTGAAAAGATGGGAGTTGAAACACAAAAACTACCCAACACAGTCCACTCCTTGCAGCTTTCGGAGACACACATGTTCCATATCGAGACCAATCTACCACATAGTCTTCAAGGCAGCCACGATTAAGACACAGTGCAAATTATTTAGTGGAACAAGCTACAGTATCCACTGCTTCAACTGATTTCACATCTATAATTGATATCATCTCGCTCCTCTACCACAAATTCTACGTTTCCCTCATACTAGGCCAGATTCCTCAGCAAGTCCAGCCTGTTTGAATAATAAATAATCTAGACTTTCATCCTCAAAGATCAGTGTCCTTAGTTGCTTTACCCTGTCAGGCTGCCGCTGCTGCTACAGTTGCCCATTTCAGGTTATTATTTGACATTGAAGCAAGAAATGCTCCAGTGGATTGCCTAAGAAAGATGTACTTCATCCTGTCTCCATTAAAGCTGTAATTCCAGCTCTTCATGATAGCCAGGGTCATAGTCCCTTACAATATTATGCATTTATTTGCCTGATGAACTCCTGCCACAAGGAAGCATGACTAGATAGTTTTCATAGGTTCAGGTTCACTGGAACACTTACTGGGTCCTACTGTGGAAGCCTTCCTACTTTACTTCAAACCAGAAGAGCCCATAGTTGCATCATGGTGATAGTAGTTGCCAATGTCCAACTTCAGTTTTTTTGGATCATTGGTTCAGGGTAAATACTATATCCTAGGGAAAATCAGTCCAACCTTAGAGGAACCTTATACTTAGTTAACATGTTATAAGACATTTCATTTCATCTTTCTATTAGTTTGGCTGCTTCCAGGTAATACAGTATATGATAAGACCCATAGCTACTATAGGAACATTCCTATTTTCATATCTCCTCTATCATAAAATTGATTCCCTGGTCTCGATGATATGATACAGGATCCCATGTCAGGAAATCAGGCATCCTGTAAACTTTCTGAATGGTGGTCTGGAAGCTGTGGTAGATGTGGTAGGCATAGAAAACAAATCCAAGTTTACAATAGATGCTGATCACAGAATAAATGATTTATATTTTCTCAAATGGAAGTCCCATATACTCAACTTACTATCAAGTGGCTGGCATATCTCCTCAAGAAATGGTACTGTGTTAAGGTCTTGGGATTAGTCTGGGCTGCTGATATTTGGGGAATTAAAGAATAAGTCACTAGTTCAATATGGTGATAAGGAATACATGCTATTGCACCCATACATAGCGCCCATCCCTATCAATGTGGTCCTTCTACTCATGAAGGCATTATGTAAACTCTAGAGTAGCTGAGGACAGAGGCTAGCTGATATCCACTGGATAAATCACTCTGTCTACCTGGTTGTTCAGGGCTTTTTCCATAGTGTCTCTGCTCTGGCAGGAATTAATGTGAAACATAAAGATCTTCATGCCTTGTGCCCATTACCATAAACCCATCCACATACCTCTTTCCCAAACTTCCTTGCTTCCCAACTTAAAATCTTATCCTCACCAACTAGCCAAACCATTTGCAGGGGTCCTTAAATATATGTACTTAAGGACATTTCTCCACAAGTAAATGACAAAGTAGACTGCTCACTAGATGGCTCTCCCTTCATCACTGTCATCTGGGGCCTTCCCTGAATGGATCTGTAGTATGGGAACACTTCACTTTCAGCTAGTACCAACATATCAAAATAACACATTAGGTTTGTCTTTTTCCCTCTTCTGTTATTTAGTTGTGGAACTCTTCCCATGAAGCCATGAATGTAAGTTGACAGGAAGACATCCATGCAATAGAAGTAGGTAACAGGGTTCTGGGACATCTATTCATGCAATTTATTTTGTGCCTTCTGGACCTTGTCAGACTGGATCTTGAAAGTAGTACCTCCATCATATGATGGACTGTTGTTGTGCCCTCTTGACCTTATCACTTGGTAGATTTGATAATACCTACCTCATAATAGATAGCACTGGTCATAGTCACTTGTATGTTTCATGGTCAGGTATTCATCCTTTACTAGAAGCCAGGGACACGGCAGAAACTTCTTTTCAAATATTCAAATATTTGAAATTATTCTTAGCTAAGAAGGCATGGCCTTGCTTCAGAAACCTAAAGAGTCTGTACTATCTTTCTCCTACTGGGACTTTCCAGAGACTCTATCCCATATCCTTACTCACCACAGAAACTAGCATGATCAGATCTACTGGGTGACACTGTCAATTGCACCATGGCCAAAACTACTGCAATATCCTCTCTTGCTCCTGGGAATAATCTCGGGGAGGGGAGTGGACCTATTAGACTTATTACGAGATGTCTGTAGCCAAGATTCCTTTGATCACTTGGTTTCCATGTGTCCCATTCAAACAGAAGGCCATAAAGCAATTCAGGTCCCTTATCAACAGCATCAACTCAGTCACTAAATTTACTGTATTCAGCATTCCCAAACATCTTAGTAGTTACCTTTCTTAAGGCTTGAGTTGTTTTGGGTGTGAGTTAGGGGAGTATTTATCACTTATTCTTAGGGTAACATTTCTAGTTATTAAGGGACCCAGCTTCTCTTTAAGTCAACAGGCTCTGTGTTTGAAAACTCGATTAGATCTATGAAAAGGGTGACAAACCAAAATGGTCTCAGAGCTGAAAATAGCCTACTGCTCACCAGCTCTCAATTTTTTTTTTTTTTTCTGGTTAATAAGTCAAGGCGGCTAGCTACCCATATCATTCTTAGGTACACCCTGGACTATTAGGTAAAGTCATGGATATCTGATGTTAATGCACTCTGACGGCCACTCCAGCCTTGCTGCTCATTATAGTAATTACATTCAAATGGCTTCTGTTAATTAGTATCTCTCTAGGAATCTGATATTCTGGAAATTTATCATATCCATCAACACTAGACTTCCCAGTTCTATGGCAACACTGACTACTCAGTCCTGGGCTATAGAGACTACCTATAGTTACCCAGGTCACAACTGAGTTTCTGAAGAATGATGGTGTTCTCCTCTATGGTCTCCCTTATTTCTATTCTCCTTGAGGTAAACACAGTCAGATGGTGGGTTCTCTTGTCTCATATAACATTATACATTTATAGCCTAACGGCATAACATTATCAGCTCTCCAAGCCTTTGACCTTTCCTCAATACTCCACCAAAGCAATTTTAGCATTTCTGCTTCATGTACGTATATAAGCCACCATTTTATCCAATTTCAAGAATTACCTTGGCAGCATATTAAGGCAAGTTTCAGGTGTCCTTGTCAAGATGTCAAGCACCAAGTTTAACATCCCATGTCAATAAACTTTTTCCCTTTCTAGCCACAGATACGGACTTTCCTAGAAACACATGTGCTCCCCTTATTCCAGGTCCTATATCCTTTCAGTGTGCACAATACTGCTCACCACATGTACTGATTATTTCCACCACCTTTTGGGAAATGCTGAGATGTGAACTTCCCAGGCAGGACAGTGCAAGATTTTATCAGGATACTCAAAATGGTGTGTAATTTTAAACTAATGAATTGTTTCTTCCTGGAATTTTCCATTTAATATTTCTGGACCACAGTTGACAACAGATAACTGAAACCTCTGAAAGCAAAACTGCAGATAAGGGGTGGGGGGACCGCTGGATTTCCCCATGGACTGTGACTTACACTCTACTGGAGCTCTGAAGGGCATGAGAAAACACCTAAATAAATGCATGCACTGTTTAGGTGGTGCGAAGAGAGGATCTGCACGATACTGTAGTGAACAATTCAGAACACAGCAAGGAAATGCATTTATACATATATTGAACAAAGAAATGATTTTTCTTTTGTGGTCCTGAAGCTGAAAAGCAAATTTGAAATAGTGATTACAAACACCACTCCCAAATATTAATTTTCTATCGGGTGCACTGTTTATATGGTAATAATGGACAAATTTTCTAAAACTCTGTGGTTGAACTGCATGCTCCTTTCAGAAGAAAATGTTATATAAGGTGCTTTTGCTTCCTTGGTATTGGAAGAAGGAAAATATTTCTTATCTAGATGAGGAAAACTTGAGAGGTTCTAAAGACACCAAAACAGATAAGAAGAGGATCTCTACTGGGTTTTAGAAAGTTTACAAACCACAACATTCAAATTCAGTATTTTTATGGTTATATCTAAAATATTTGTGCTTTATTTTTCCCCATATTATAAACAATTTGCTTTATATCTGAACCTGTGATTCAGAAAGATTGATTCACTTCTCAACTTAGGACACACTAAATATCTCTTTTTGTGGATAGTTTTATATATGTTTATAAAATATCTTCAGGTATTTTACTAGTAAGTCCCTGTAGATTATTTTAAATATGACTTTCCTATCCCAAACCAGCATATTATTGCCATATGAGTTAGTTGCTATTGTCAATTTTTAAACTATTTTCTGAATTTATCTAGGATGCCTAATACTGATACCATGATATGTAGTTATGAAGACACTTACGGCCTTTTGTAAGTCAGTATTTACCTTATATCAGCTCTCTTTTCAGATAGAAAAACATGCTTAATAAATGAAAAAAATTAGTTAATAAGCCACATTTAGCTAGCACTAGTGATTGTTCAGTGGGACAATATACAGAAGTTAACTTCATTTATTTACAGCTTATTTTATAACAATATTTTATTAAGCTATAATTACACAAATCTTAAATGTATAGCTTGGGGAAGGTTCACAAATGTATACAGCTATATAACGGTCAGCCAAATCAAGATACAGAATATTTCAACTACCCACTGCCCCAAATTCCCTCATGTCCCTTTTTCCAGCTAGTTTGAATCCCCTGCCCTCAACCGGAGCAATCACTGTTCTGAGATGTATCACTGCAGCCTAGTTTGGCCTATAATTGGCCTTCATATAAATAATTACACAGAATGTTATATCTGGTTCATTTTGCTCAACGTGATGTTTTCGAGACTCATGTCGGTTATGGCATGAACCAGTAGTCCATTTGTTGTCATAAGTAGTAGTAGTAGTAGTAGTAGTAGTAGTCTGACTATATTGCAGTTTGTCTATCCATTCTCCTGTGGATAGAAACTTGTTGTTTATAGTTTTGTGCCATGAATAAAACTGCCATAAACTTTCATTTCTCTTGAGTATATGTCTAAGAATGAAACTGCTGAAACATAGAGTAGGTGTGTATTTAAGAAATTTTCAGTTTTCCATAGTGGCTGTACTATATATTACATTCCTATCCATATGGTATGAAAGTTCTAGGTACCCTACATTCCCATTATTGCTTGATATTATCAATCTTTTTCAGTTTTAACCATTTAACCAATGTGTATATTTTGTAATTTTAGTCAGTTAGTATCTTGTTGTGGCTTTAATTTGCATTTCCTTCAAAATAAGTGATGTTGACTTTCTATATACTTATTGGCCTTTTGTATTTTTTTTTCTGTGAAGTGTCCCTAACTGGCTCTTATATTACTGGTTTATATTCTTCATATATTCTGGATAAATATTCTTTGTTTGATATGGATATTTTGAACACTTTATTCCAATCTGTGACTTGCTTCTTCATTTTCTTTTTTTTTTTTTTAAGATTTTATTTATTTATTTGACAGACAGAGATCACAAGCAGGCAGAGAGGCAGGCAGAGAGAGAGGGGAGGAAGCAGGCTCCCTGCGGAGCAGAGAGCCCGATGCGGGGCTCGATCCCAGGACCCTGGGATCATGACCTGAGCCGAAGGCAGAGGCTTTAACCCACTGAGCCACCCAGGCGCCCCTGCTTCTTCATTTTCTTAATGGAAGCTTTTGATGAACAGAAAGTTTTGATTTTGATGAAGTCTAATCTTTTTCTTTGTTAGTGCCTTTCATGTCCTATTTGAAAAAAAAAAAAAAAATGTTTCTCTACCCTGATTATAAAGATTTTCTCCTAGATCTTTTTCACTTGGTCAGTTACATTAATTTTTCTGTAAGCTGTTAAGTAGAGGTCAAGGTTTCGTTTTTGTTTTCATGATTTTTACAGTAATTCAATACCATTTGTTGAAAAGATTATCCTTTTCCCTTTTAAATACATTGGCACCTTTGTCAAAAATCAAAAGAACTTTAAGTGGGTAGGAGAAGAATCAGTGAAACAAGATGGGATTGGGAGGGAGACAAACCATAAGTGACTCTTAATCTCACAAAACAAACTGAGGGTAGCTGGAGGGAGGGGGGCTGGGAGAAGGGGGGTGGGGTTATGGACATTGGGGAGGGTATGTGCTTTGGTGAGTGCTGTGAAGTGTGTAAACCTGGTGATTCACAGACCTGTACCCTGGGGATAAAAATATATTATATGTTTATAAAAAAAAATAAAAAGAACTGCATATTGTTCTCTTTCCGGTTTCTCTATTCTGTTACATTGATGTATTTGTCTAAATCTATGCCAAAGTTACACCGTCTTTATTATTGAAGCTTAGTAGTAAGTTTGGAAGTCAGATTGTATAAGTCCTCCAACTTTTTCTTTTTCAAAATTGTTTTGGCTATTTTGAGGTCCCTTGCTGTTCCATATAAAATTGGAGTCAGTTTGTCAATTTATACTCCCCAAAAAGTGGCCTGTGATTTTTAACTGGGATTGTACTGAATCTATAGATCAATTTGGAATAGCAAATTAAGCAGCTTATGTTCTCCTATGTAAAGAAATCTATAGGTGGGCAGTCCAGATATGATACATTACTCTATTGCACTGTTTAGAACACAGGCCCTTTGCCTTACTGCTCAGGGGAACCTGGACTGTCTCCTCATTGATACAATATAGCTAGTGTGTTACCTCAGGTTTGAATTATGCAATGCAGGAAAAAGTAAGAGGAGGGCAAAGGACAAAAGGTAAAACATGTAAGGCAGCTGAATCTTTCATCTTTAAAACATCTTTTCTTGAAGTTCCACCTAACACTGCATACTCACATCTCATTAACCTGAAATGTTTTTGCATATCATTTCTATCTGCAAAGGAATCTGGAAAAATGTTTTTGTGCAATGACCCTAAAAATTCAGGTTCTGTTAGTAAAAAACAAGAGGATAAATTACATTGTTGAGTAAACAACTAGGTATTCTGTACAAGTAATAAAAGTTCTTTAAAAAAAAGTTCTCCTGAAAGACTGCTAGCCTCTGAGTTAAGAATGCTAGTGAAAGACCAGGTTTGGTGGAGAAATTCATAGATGATATACTAGATGGCTTTAAACACTGAATTATATCACAACACAAAATTTGAAAAATTCTAGACCAGGAGTGTTTGATGTTTATAAAATAAAGTGAAGATATTTTGGCATCTGGTTTAACAGCATTAAGAAAATGTCATCTGTTTGTAAATGAAAGTAGAACCTGCTGCCCAAATTTAAGACTACTTCATTCCATTTCCTTCTACAGACTAAAAATAATCTCAAGACATGAAAAACAGCTGGTTATATACATATGTATCTTAATGATGCCTTAACAGATGTGGATGTCCTGCTTATCTGAAATAGGTCATTGTTTTCAATCTACTTCAAGAATGCACAGAAGATTCCAAGTAAAGAATCCGTGTATGTTACACGGAACTTTAAAAAAATGCACAAATAAGATGTTCCAGTGTCAGGCTGGCTAAGGTTTAGGGAGGTAGAAAGAGAAATAACAGTGTTAGTTGATAGAGTCAGGGATATCCGGGGTGATGGATATGCAAAGCAGATAGAATATGATGGCTCCTAGACTGAATGACTCTGAGAAACATTTTCACTTTCTAGATAAAGTCACCTACAAACTTTCTATTTTCTTGTTAATTCATATACAACGTGCTACAAAGATACTCTATTTTCACTGATTTCCATGAAAATAGTTGTTCTTGAAGTGTACTGGTGGTATCATGATTAAAAAGATTATACATATTGTTGGTTTACCTTAAAAGATACAGAGAAGAAATGATTGATATGGTCATCTACTATACTCCTATACATCAGGTTTCTCTATTAACCACAGCTCTGATTCTGGTTGTTTCCATTCTTCTCCAAGCAGTGTATTAAAACTGAAAGGCTTGAAGTATTCCAGACGATGGCTAAACACAAAGAAAAAGAAGGTGGGAACTGAAATAAATTATGCATTTGTAAAATAGTTGTCCTGAAGGGCTATTTATTTGTCACATATGTGACAGAACAACATTATAAAAATACCAAAGGTAAGAGGAATTCTAAGTGTAAAACTTTCTCACTCTTGCTATCAAACATTCAGCTCTGAAATTCACCCACATTTCAAAACACTCTCCTCTTAATTCTAGAAAAGCTCCCTCACAGCTGAGGGAAGAATTAAAAATCAACCCTCAAAACCTGACTGATTCTATCTAGCCTTAAACAAGTATTATACCCTTAGAGATGTTTTTACATTTTAATTTTGATACACTTTCTATGCTATATAGAAAATCATTTTAAAGTTTCAGCTCTGTAACTTAGAGGATTGACTACTTTGCCAAAGCAAGAGAGGTGAATGTAAAAAGGATTTAATCCTACTTATTTTCTTTCTAGGAAAACCATTTAAGTATTGTGGCTTAATGAGGAGACAAAGGCTTGACTAAATGTTACAATGGGTCTCAGCTGTGCAGGAAATCATTCTGCACAGCAGACTCTACCTTGATTCTACCTTGAACAATGGTATACTCATACTTTCATCTAGGGTAAGTCTCTAATAACTTATAAATGAGAAGCCTGAATACAGGAAGGCATTAGCTGGTGAAGAACCAGAGAAACAAGCCATCTTGTTTTGAGGGCCCTGAGTAAGTTGCATCTGGATTCCTGTCCCATTCTGCTACCCTGACCAGACTGAACCAGGCTGAACCTGGTTTAGAGTCACACTCTCAATCCAGAATTAAGAAGTTAAGGAAACCTCCAGTTATGAAATGAATAGGTCACAGGGATAAAAAGTACAACCTAGGGAATATACTCAATGGTATTATAACAGCATTCATTGTGCAGAGACTGATGGTAGCTACAGTTGTGAACATAGAGTAGTATATAGATTTGTTGAGTCATTATTTTGTACACCTGAAACTAATGTAACATTGTGTATCAACTATACTTCAATTTTTTAAAAATTAAAACAATAAAAGAGGTTAAGGAAACAACAGAGATGGATAAGAGGTAGCAAGAAGAGAAAAGCAAAAGGGAAGGATAAGAAAAAGGGTTAGGACTGGGGACAAAAGCAAAGGGAAAGGTGTGTCAGGCAGAATAAAGGAATATACTAGAAAAGATAAAGGCAAAGTGAGTGAAGTAAGAGCATAACAGGAAGGAGAAAGCTACAGGGAGAAGGACAGTATAGCACTTTCTAAAGGTAAAAAGGCAGGAAGTCAGTCTACCATGGCACAAAGCTCACCAGGATATCTCTGTTAGGCTCTCGTAAACAGGCAAACTCACCAGACTGGGCACCAAGCACACGCAGAGAGATACAGAGCAGGAATCTCAGCTTTTCCCTAGTAAAGCATTTGCCTTTACTGTGTTTACAGCAGTCCTTGAAGCACAAAGAAAGCTGGCCAAGAGCTACATTCTCCTTAAGTGACAGCTTCAGGAGCAAAGAGCTAAGACTCAAACTGAGGAAGTATAGGAGATACCTTAGCTTACATGCCTGCTGTGCCACAGAAGCCAATATCTCTTGTGATAACAACTCCACTATTACAATTTCTAACAGCCCCATGGGAAACAAGACTTCTAAAGGGAAATCCCAAAGACATGCTGCCCCTATCAGGTGTTCAGAGTTTATTCATAATTCCTCTCAGATCAGAATCAATT
The DNA here is from genome assembly GCF_030435805.1 of Mustela lutreola. Classification (NCBI taxonomy): domain Eukaryota; kingdom Metazoa; phylum Chordata; class Mammalia; order Carnivora; family Mustelidae; genus Mustela; species Mustela lutreola. The sequence continues at coordinate 81,974,648 of NC_081290.1, forward strand.
CACCAATTAAGGGTCATTATTATGACAGGCAAAATTGCCTAGAAATACAGTTGACATTTTTATCTTTATGAGGTTACCAGAGAAAGTAAGCTAGAAAGTTAACTGAAGGTCACATTCTCAAACCGCAAGAAAGGCTTTATTAACCCTTTACTCATACTAGAACACAGATGTCTCTGGCCATTTAACTCTGAAAGGAATCATAAATGAATTCGCAATAATATTTTGATACTTGCTGTTGCAATACTCACTAAGCAAGATTTTTCTCATACCACTATGGAAATATAAGTGCAGTGCTCTACTGACAGCAGTAAGAGAGACTATGTCTGTCCAAAGTCAGTCTGTCAAGTATTTACTGAGGACCATCAGGGAACATATGACTCTACTAGATATTTGAACACATATGTTTTCTTGGAGTGAAAAATGTTACTACTGTTCTACCCATAATTAGTTTACCAAAAACTCAGAGTTGGAACCTATCTTCATTTAATTTCTACTTACAAATCAGGTTTTTGTCCTTGTTGCAGTTCATGTTGAGGTATCGGGTAAAGAGCTTCATAGTTTCTTTTATCTGTTGATCCATGAATTGCAAATGAATTGAATTTTGTCACATTTGGTGGAAAATAACTCCAAGGAAGATAAGCTCTGCCTTCCCATTTTGTCTCTCCTCTAGATACTTTGTATGACAGAGCAAGTTCTTGCTACAGAAACAACATGTGAAACACATAAGGTAAATTCAGATTTATATTTTAAACATTCTATTTAAGATATGTATCTTTTACATATGTATCTTAAAGATTACATTTAGGGATTTTTTTCTAATATTTTTATTTACTTACTTTCCAGACATTTCTTCTTCCAGAGAGTAAGAGTACCAAATGTTGTCCATGACTGTCAAAATTAAAATTTGTCATGAGTGTTTGAAAGAAACAAATGTTACCTTCTTTACTTTCCTTCATATCTGCAATATGTGCTTATAACTCAGTTTCCAAATAATTAAAAGATGCAAATGAATAATGGATAATTAAAGAGAGGACTAGTGTGCTCAGTTACTTAGAAATAGCATCTTTGAGTTTATCATTTTTCAGACAACTGCAGTGAAAAGCATAAAGCTACACATGTCCAGACTGCTTTTTATATTCTGTAAATAAGAATTTATATAAAAAAATACTTCAACTGGTTAGATGGTACAAAGTATGAAAAAGGGGTGGAGAGTACCATAGTATCCAGTACTCATAATAAAGCCCATTTCAAAAAATATGTACTCTAGGAGAAGCTGGCACCAATTTCAAAGTCTGAATCCAATAACTTTACTAAAGGCTACTTCCATGAAGGGGGGGGGGGGGGGAACTATCTGAAGCTCATTAGGAAGATAGAAAATAAAAACATAGATTGTCTACTACAGGTCAACAAGTTGAAGATTTTAATTTGTATCTATTCTCTTGCACAACTGTCCTCAACCTGCCTGCCTCTTGTATTTTCCTGCTTTTTACCATTAGTTTCAGACACTGGTGACACATTTTTCAAGATAAACAAAATATAACCTCATGTGAAATTCTATTAAGAGAGCATAATTGGGATTAATCAGGTCAGTTAGAATCAAAGGATTTTAAGTAATTATATGAAGCAAATTTACTGTCAGTGGAAAAGACTGAACATTTCTACTCAGATGCTCTGTTGTGATCTTTTCAGGGAAGACTTCCCTTCAGTAAACTATTCCAACAGAAGACAATTATTATTTTTCATTTAAAAGTTCTCTGCTTATTTTTATTATTATTATGCAACTTTCAGAATATCCTAGGAGGGATAAAAGTCCTTGCAAATCAAAACAACAATATTCTTCATGTTGCTTTCCCAGAGGTTAATTAACTGTCACAGGAGTTCATTGTCAGAAGCAAAACCATAATAATTGATTGATAACTGTCCTATAATATATGAAGCCACATTACTCTACAGATTTTTAAACTTATTAATAATGTAACTTAAAATATATTTTTAAATTATTAATTTTATACATGTTTATCACATAATTTTAAAACAAAAGGGAATCTAATTATCCTATTCATCCATTTTCACTTTGTGAAAATAAACTGATATTATCATCTAATGAAATTAAAACTAAGGATAAAACTGGAATTTCTAACATATCCAAGTTCTTAACCGCTTTCTAGACAAGTAATAAACCTATTTGCCTTAGCTTTTTCACCTGTTTGATGAAAATAATCACACAGCAGTTGAAGTTTTCTTACCTCACAAGACAGTTAAGTCATATTTTTCAATAAAAGACACTGGCATGTTAGTTAAAAGGTGACAAAGATATATGATTATTCTCAAAAATATAATTATGAACAGCTAGGCTTTCCACATTAGAATTAGCAAGAAATCAAACTAAGGGAAAAGAAAATGATACCTAAAATATTTAAATCAACTGTTTGGGACTCTGCCCACCCTACAAAGGGACAGAGGCTACCGAATATTAGATACTGAAAGGTATTTAAAGGTCATTTAAAATGAAAAGTGGCAATACAAAGAAATATTTCATTACTAAATATTTTACTAATTTAGAATTTGTTATCATGTAGATAACAAGTAGGTATAAATTTACTTTTTCACATATGCAGGGAAAAGAGTAAAGTAAACAAAGTAAACAGGGTTTCCAAATGACTGGTTAAATTTGAACAAAAGAGTCCAAGATTAATATTTTTAATAAGTCTAAAAAAAACTATGTGTCATTTAATTTTTATCCCTGGCACTGAAGACAAAGTGATGTAGTATACACTCAATAAATGAATGATGAATAAAGGAAAGAATATGCAACACATAAAATTTATATAATTATGCAACACATAAAATTTAAGTTTAATCTAGTTATTTAAAAAAATTCCTTAAAAGAAACTAGTTCAATTCATTGTATTTATATCTCCCTTTATTTCTGAATAGGTAATTCATAATGATATAAATTTCATAATAAGTAATGAAAGACAGTTCCTGTTATTTATAATGATTTTTCATTTTACCAAAAAACTTTCAATTTATTAGAAAACCAACCACATTAGTGAATTGAAAACAGTATCAATGTAATATTTTCAAACATTTATAAAATATGTTTTACTTGAGAATAAAGTATATGTAATTCAGATTAGCATTCTTCCTTTTGGTTGAGCTTTTAACATGAACCATATAATTTATAACCAGAAATTAACTATATTCAAATTATGAAGCTGTGAGTTAGAAAAAATTTTATACTTACGGACAAAGTTCAACTTCTAAATACTGTTCAGTTATGTCATTCAAGAAAAATGCTTCCACAACTTTTGAAAACAGAGAGAAGACATGCCAAGAAATTTAATTCTACTTCACTAATAAATTATTTTTTTAGAGTATAAAGTGAATTAACTCATTATTTTTAACTATAATTCTATCTCATAAGAAAAGGGGGAAAGCAAATAAATACACATTGCCCGGAAGAAGAAATACATAAAAAACAAATCACCAATTTTTCCCATATCAGATTGTCCTAAGATTAAAAATATTAATAAAGCCTAGTGTTGGGTGAGGTTCTTAAAGAAACGAATGTTATTACACAGACTTTGAACCAGTTATCTTCTTCTAGGATTTAATCTTAAGAAATAATCAGAGAACTGGGAAAAGTAAGTATAATGCTATTCATCTAAATATTGCTCAAAAATAGAGAATGATCTACATGGTTATTTCCTATGATATAAATAAAACTATTACACAGGAGAGCTGTTAAGTAAGTTATGGAATTCATATATTCCATGCAATAGAATATAATGCAGTCATTACAATAAAATATACAGTTGAATTCTTTTTAATATTTTATTTTTTTATTTGAGAGAGAGAGAGATGGCAAGAGAAAGCAGGAGTGGGGCAGGGGGAGAGGGAGAAGCAGACTCCCCACAGAGCAGGGAGCCTGATGCAGGACTCAATTCTAGGACCCTGGGATCATGACCTGACCCAAAAGCAGACATTTAACCCCCTGAACCACCCAGGTGCCCACCAAGTGGATACTCTTAATAAAAATACCAAGAGGGAAGGAGGTATGGATTGCTGCTACACCCACACACCAAAAAAAACCCAGACACTTAGCTCAAAAAGTAGTTTAGGGAAGGATTCCTGGAGAGGGTGCTATCTAAGCTCCACCTTGAAAGATGAGTTGGAATTGGGGGAAGAAGAATGATGGAAAGGACATTCCAGGGTGAAAGAGAAGTGCAATCAAATGTACATGATTAGGAAATATCATCCCTTAAAGAACTACAAGCAGTCCGGTCTTCCTAGGCAAATATTTCAATGCACAGAGAAGGAATGCTGCAAAGAGAATAAGGGGCTAGGTCATGAAAAATCTTATATAAAGATCATAATAAGAAGGGCGAAACTATCCTGAGAGGACAGGGAGCCTGAGAAGGTTTGCAAGGACCTGAATTATGAGTTTGAATTTTCATTTTAGATCCATCACTCTGGCTTCTAAGTGAAGGATGGATCTAAGGGTAAAAAGACCATAAAGGGTGCTTTGACTAGCCCAAGTAAAAGATCACAAAGGCCCAACCTATGGTATGAAGAGTGTGAATGAAGAAGAGGTACTAACTAAATCAGAGAAATGTTAAGGAGGTGAAGCTGGTAAGACTCATAAATAAATCCAAATATGGAGAGTGAGAGAAAAGGTTATCTTGGAAAGCTCTCATATTTCTATATGTAGTAAACTGATGTATTATAGTGTTTGAGCAACTGGGGAAAGAAGCAGGTTTATGAAAGAACTGGATGAGTTGAGTTTAGGACTTCTTGAGTTTGGTGTCTGTGGTACCTCTGGTAGATAAGTCACACTAGTGTCTATACCAGCAGGTAGCTGGTATATACAAGTTCTGTATCAGTAAAACATAACATGTTTTACATATGATAAAAATTAACACTGACAAATATATGCTATACAGATGTTAGTATGGCCTACAGGAACCATCAAAGCTTTTTTTTTTTTTTTTTAAGATTTTATTTATTTGACAGAAAGAGATCACAAGTAGGCAGAGAGGCAGGCAGAGAGAGAGAGAAGAGGAAGCAGGCTCCCTGCTGAGCAGAGAGCCCGATGTGGGACTCGATCCCAGGACCCTGAGATCATGACCTGAGCCGAAGGCAGCGGCTTAACCCACTGAGCCACCCAGGCGCCCCCAAAGCTTTCTTTAAAAGAAATGAAACCTATATTAGACCTTGAACTAAGTGCATGAGAGGCAGGGGATGGGGAATAGAATGAGAAAAGGTACATGGGTGAGAATATGCATGGATAGTAAGACAATTAGCCTTTCAGAAGTCAAGCTTTTGGTTGACACATGATTCCACTTACATATTGAATCTAGAAAACAAAACAAATGAGTAAACAAAAGGTAGAAATAAACCCATAAATACAGAGAACAAACTCAGGGCTGCTGGGGGTGGGGAGAGTGAGGGGTACAGAGGGTAGGGGGATGGGCAACACGGATGAAGGAGAGTGGGAGATACAGTCTTCCAGTCACGGAATGAATAAGTCACAGAGATAAAAGTAACAGCATAGGGAATATAGACAGTGGTACTGGAACAGTGCTATGGAGACTGATGGTAGCTACACTTGTGGTGAACACAGCATAATGTAAAAACTTGTCAAATCACTATGTTGTAAACCTGAAACTAATGTAACATTGTTATATTAAAAAAGAGTTTTTGATTGAATAGGATAGCCCAATTTATGAGTATTCTGAAAGCTTAAAGGAAGGGTTTGAATTTCATCTCAGGGATAGTTATGGTTTGCCATCTGAGGAGTGGAATCATAAAGAGTATTTCAGAAAGATAAGTTTGGTAGCTTAATTATGATACATTAGAAGGGGATCATAGAGCAAATCTGGCACAGTGTAATTTTATGGCATGTCCTTTAGCCTTCATTTGACATGTGAGATTAATTGCCAGTATAAAATAAAAACTACATTTCCTATTAAGGCTGACAGTATTTCTATAATAAGTAAAACATCCCCAAACTTCCACAGAGAAGGTTTATAAGGTTAAAGTAGCAATTCAAAGATACTTAAAGACAAAACAGAAATGCTGAACTCTCCTTAAAATAGGTATCAGAAGTAAACGAAAGAACTATGGCAGCAATTTAAAAATCTGGATTTGTCATTGCCATTTTTCAGTGTTCTAGTTACATAGCTTAAGTCACATAAGTGATGGTGAAAAAGAATGAGCGATTGGTAGAGAACGGAAGAAACTGCGCATGTCAGTTGCTCGTAAGAGCGCTCACTTTCTTACAATAATAGTTCTAGGAGAGGTTATTATAGAGATTTATGTTTGCAGTAAAATACAGTACTTCCACTTACCTTCATAATTCCACAGTTCATTGTAAGGTTTTCCTGGTTCTCCAAGTGGGGCTGGAGGATCATTGAAAAATGGAGCACTAACTTCCACCATCACTCCTCCATCACCTGGATTCAGCCTGACAAACACTGGCTCATGCTTCACGGGAAAACCATCCCAAGTGTACTGAATTTTAAAATCCATCTGAAGACTCTAAAGGAAAAAAGAATAAAACAAACTCTTTAACAATTTACAAATGTTTCCTTTAGTTGGAAATGAAATTTTCAATGCCAAATAGCAGGCAGGAAGACAGCAGAGTGACAAGAACATGGTTCTGAGAGTCAAAAGGCCATTTGTGTTATGGCAAACCATGGACAGGAGTTCTGTTGTAAAATAGGTTTTTGGATCCTAAAAGCTTTAGAACTAAGTCTAGATCCAGCCCAAGTTACCTTGTAAAGAGTATATCAAAATCATTTATTTTATTTTTTCAATGTTCCAAGATTCATTGTTTATGCATCACACCCAGTGCTCCATGCAATACGTGCCCTCCTTAATACCCACCACCAGGCTCACCCAACCACACACCTTTTCCCCTCCAAAACCCTCAGTTTGTGTCTCAGTTCACAATCTCTCGTGCTTTGTCTTTAAAAACTGTAATTAAGTCCACCGATGACACTGTTCATATACTTAATAACTATAAGCATTATGAGTTTCTATGTCATCATTTGTCTCTTATTCTAAAATGTGCAGGTGTCTGAATTATTGGATCCCTTGGGAATCAAGATCATTCTAATAAAATTCGATCTGATTAAAAAAAATAACTCTATAAGTCATCAGAAGCACTTCTGCTAACACTTGTTTCTTTGGCTAAAACCCTTTCTTTTTAGGGTGGGAGTTGCAGGGCAGGAGGTACTCCAACCATTTCAAAGTTAATAGAGTTTAATACTGTCTTCCTTGGTCTCAGGGTATAGATTTTCTTAGCTACTTCAATTGTTGAAATTTCACATATTAAATGACCACGTTTGGTTAATCCTTTATCTCCCAATTAGAAATGGGAATGGAATTAGCATTTAAACTTTGAAATAGACTAAATACATTTGATACAAGCAGTATTTGCATTTTTGCCTTTTTTCTAAGGATTAACTAGACATCCATAGCATTCTAGTAACAAAATTACATTTTTTTAAAGATTTATATATTTATTTATTTGACAGACAGAGATCACAAGTAGGCAGAGAGGCAGGCAGAGAGATAGGGAGGAAGCAGGCTCCCTGCCAAGCAGAAAGCCCGATGCGGGGCTCGATCCTAGGACCCCGAGCTGAAGGCAGAGGCCTTAACCCACTGAGCCACCCAGGCACCCCCAAAATTACATTTTTTATTAAACACTATATCAGGAATTCTATAAACATTATCTCACTTAATTTCACAACAAACTTACAGAGGAACCGTTTTTATCCTCATTACAAATCAAGAAACAGATTTGTCTGTTTGCCACATGGTTGGCAAACCATGAAACTGAATCAATGTAGTCATGTTTTCCCAGCTGAAGACATTTCAGGAATCTGCAAGGAGGTGCAAACCTCCTTTTAAGAGTGGTAGAGTCCCCAAATCATACGAGGTCCTTATGTCTTGTTCAGAAGATAATCTTGATTAGTAACAATGCTATTTCCAGACTTAAATTTCCCTTATCTGAAGTCTTTGAATGCATTTCCTCGTTTTATATGTTATTTTTACTGCAAATAAGTTAAGTTTTGGATAAATTTATTTCAATGAATAGATACTACTAGGTACCAATCATTGGGAGATCCAAATATATATGCTCTGTCCTACACAGGAATCCAAGATCTTTGAAAACCTTTTTCTAAAGTATATAGCTCTTCCTAATTTTTACTACATGTTAACAAATTTTAATTGATAACCTCAAAAACTTCAAAATAATTCTGGTATTACAACCCATTTGCAACTAATAGTACTTGAGAAGAGGATATATTTAGTAATTTATATTCTTTATTATTAAAGTAAGCACAGTGAGTGATAGGATTGTATAAATTGATTCTGATTTTTGTAGAATTTAGTACTGATTTATGTGGAATAAAAACCTCAATAATAAACTGATTCTTTTTGTTGTTGTTGTTTAAAGATTTTATTTATTTATTTGACAGAGAGAGATAACAAGTAGACAAAGAGGCAGGCAGAGAGAAAGAGAGAGAGGGAAGCAGACTCCCTGCTGAGCAGAGAGCCCGATGCGGGACTTGATCCCAGGACCCTGAGATCATGACTGAGCCGAAGGCAGCGGCTTAACCCACTGAGCCACCCAGGCGCCCTGATTCTTTTTTTTTTTTTAACCAACATTTTTTTAAAAATTTCTTTTCAGTGTAACAGTATTCATTGTTTTTGCACCACACCCAGTGCTCCACGCAATACGTGCCCTCCTTAATACCCACCACCTGGCTCCCCCAACCTCCCACCCCCCGCCCCTTCAAAACCCTCAGGTTGTTTCTCAGAGTCCATAGTCTCTCATGGTTCACCTCCCCTTCCAATTTCCCTCAACTCCCTTCTCCTCTCCATTTCCCCATGTCCTCCATGTTATTTGTTGTGCTCCGCAAATAAGTGAAACCATATGATATTTACTCTCTCTGCTTGACTTATTTCACTCAGCATAATCTCTTCCAATCCCGTCCATGTTGCTACAAAAGTTGGGTATTCATCCTTTCTGATGGAGGCATAATACTCCATAGTGTATATGGACCATATCTTCCTTATCTATTCGTCTATTGAAGGGCATCTTGGTTCTTTCCAGTTTGGCGACCATGGCCATTGCTGCTAAAAACTGATTTTCTTTAGTTGAAATATCAAAGCACATTCTTCATACATAAGTGGTTAAACTTCAATCCCAAATTTTGGTACTATTAAGTATCATCTTGAAGCATTCAGGAAGACATAAGAATAAATCAAGATATTAGAAAAGCTGATTAAATCTGATTCTTATACCAATATGCTGAGAGAAAATGCTATTCTCCTAACTTGGAGCTTGACAATCCTGGCAAATTATAATTTTGCAACTAGGAAGTTTTGACAGATTCATTCATTCTCCACAGAACCACCATATGTACAAAAATACTGTACACATTAGAATGATCCCTATCTTAATCAGTAGGGTTTCCACCAGGGAATTTCCAACTTCTCGCTCTTCAAGGCAATCATCTCTACGTCCACATGGAATTAAAGCACATTCAGTGATTGGATCCTAAAAATGGCCTGTAATTTCCATGCACATGTCTGGTCAGAGTGAGGTGTATTTTACAGCTTCAAATTAATTCTAAATGTAATCTTATCTGAAAGTTAAGAAGAATTTAAATATAAAAGCATAGCTACTCTAGTTGAGAGTATAAGGTATGGATACCTCAAGACTTTCTACTGGCCCTTTTCCCTGATTTTTTTGAGTAGTGTTTAAAATTACTGTAAGAAATGCCAATACTGTAAGAAGTGCCATGGCTGACATGCCCAAGGGTAGAATGTAATTTTGGCTTTAACTGCATAAAATGGTTTTAGTTTCCTGTTAGAATGACAAATTTGTTAATTTGCTTAAAGGACAATTATGTTAATCCAAGTGTGCATAATATTTATAACCAATATAACCTAAAAAAGTATAGTCCTACCCACTAATTTACAATGTAATCTAAAGATAACCTGGACCTAGACAGAAATAACTGATTCTCCTTCCAACTTCCAAGGGATACTGAGAACTGTCTCCTGAAGCTTAATTCTCATGACCTCTCAATTTTTTTGTCTGCACATGTGCTCATATGAAGTAAAGACAATTCTACTGTAAATGTCCTTTGTGACCTGTGCTAGTGTGTACCCCCTGCTCTACTTCCTGTCATTCTCTACTGCCTGTACATTGCTCTGTTTTGATTCACAGCATTATACCACATGACATATTTGTTTATTGTCTCCTCATTCCCAACTAGAATGCCTGTAAGTAATAGGAACTCATTATTTGGGACGCCTGGGTGGCTCAGTTGGTTAAGCAGCTGCCTTCAGCTCAGGTCATGATCCCAGCGTCCTGGGATCGAGTCCCACATCGGGCTCCTTGCTCGGCAGGGGGCCTGCTTCTCTCTCTGCCTCTGCCTGCCATTCTGTCTTCCTGTGCTCGCTCTCTCTCTCTGACAAATAAATGAATAAAATCTTTAAAAAAAAAAAAAAAAAGGAACTCATTATTTATTTATCAAGTGAATAATCACCTTAGTCTCTGGATCCAAAATTTCATGATTCTAAGAAATCAGCTGTGTTTGTGGTATCACTCTCTTTCAACCAAAACAACTATAAACAAGGTGATATATCTAGAAACTTCCTTTCAGTTTAGTTTATCAAAAGTTTATTAACTACTCACTTCTTTTGAGTACCATACCAGGTGCTAGGGAAATTAAGTATAAGCCTATGGGGAGTTAGAGATGATTCTCATGATTCTCAGAGATGATTCCAACCAAGGCTCATGTAGCTAAACCAGCTAGGTCTATTATCAGTTGGTTCATTTTGTAATCCAATTTAATAAGGTTGGATCTATATACCAAACTAAGTTTTAAATGAGTCCAAGATTTACAAATAAAAAACAAATTAAAAAAGAAAAAATGAATTTTTAAAGATGATCTTAGAGTAGAAAAGTCTTTTAAAATATAACCCCAAACCCAAAAGACATAAAAGAAAAGAGTGATATATTTGGCGCATAAAAATAAAAATAACAAAACTGAAAGCAGAAGTCTGCTTACACCCACCAAAAGAAAAGCACACCATTACAAAATCAAAAGACAGTTTCGGGAAAAAAATATCTTCAACATGTATTTCAGACAAATCAGTAACTTCTTTAATGTTTAAAGGGCTCCTAGAAATCAATAAGGAAAAAGATCAATATCCCAGTGGAAAAATGGGAAAAAACAGTTCGCAGAAAATAAATGCAAAATTTTCAACCTCACATGATAGAAATGCAAATTAAAACAACAATAAATTACTATTTTCACCAACTGGAAAGCTTGACAACATTCTGTGATATGAGGACTGAGAAATAATCACATTATTATTGTTGGGACATAACTGGTACAGCCTCTGGGAAGAGCAATCCCTCAAAATCTATCAAAACAAAAAAATGCAAATATTCTTTGATTCAGTAATTCTAGTTCTAAGAGTTATTACACGTGCACATATTCAAAATGACATAAGTATAAAGATATTCACTGTGACATTGTCTACAATAACAAAATATCATAAGCAATTTAAATACCCATCAGTAGATGAATGGTAAGGAATTTATGCTATATCATGGAATGAATTACTATGTACCTGCTAAAAAAGAGTAGAGCAACTCTATATATATATCTAAAATATATTAAGTGAAAACAGCAAGGTGCAAAAAGTATGAATTTATTTTATTAAAAAAGAAGACTATTTGCATCTATGCTTGTGAAAGTATACACTATCTCAGGAAGCATACACAAGAAACCAGTGATGGCAGTGGTTACCTCTTTTGAGAGAATTATTTACTTGAGACAACAGAGCAAGGGAGGTTTACTTTCAACTGTTGTTACTATGGATTTTATACTATGATAGACACTATTAAAAAATAAATGAGTAATTTAAGTAATGAGTAATTTAAATGAGTAATTTAAATATATTTTTGTAAAGTCCATTTTATGGCTGGATCTCTCAGAGTATGCAATCTACCTCTTCTCTATATTATATATGCTGAACATTACTGAAATGTCAGAATGAATACTGGGAATATTATTGAAGGAATATATTCATTCAAAGTGATCACCAGCCTATTACACAATTTTGATGCTAGTTGTTAAGACTTTCTTAAAAGAATGTTCATTGCTAATTTGTGTTTTTCCACATTTTAACCTCTACTCTCCAAATTACCCTTTCATCAAAAAAGTCACAATTTTTAAATTATTTTCATGCTTGTCTGTACTATGGACAGGCCTTATAGAAGGAAATTAAGGAAGAGAAATGAGAAAGAACTCCTAAGTGCCTAGGAGACAAAAAACGTTCCACAAAGGTTAAAATTAGGAAGTTATGGAAAAGATGTTTTCTCAACACAACGTTTTACAAGGAAAATTTCCAAATTCTTCTATTCACGAAATATTCTTTAGTTTCCTACAATAATTATTTTTCAGTTTGCATTCTGCTTCCACGGGCACCCCTAGCTTATAAAAAAAAATGGAGAAATGAGGAAGTGAGACGGAAAGCGGGAGTAAACTGTTCCAACAGAAGAAGCTGCTGAAAAATAAGTTAGCAGAGAAAAAGCTAACAAGACTAGGTCAAAGTGCAAGTAATGACTGAGGAAACACCGTGTAACAAGAAGAGAACACAGACCGGGAAGTTCTTTACCTTGCTCCACTCAGCTCGCGGCTTTCTGCAGAGGTGACTGGAGAGCCTTAGGCTCCGCCCAGATTCCTACACAGGCTGGGCCAGGGCTTGGAGGACTGAAGCCCACTCTATCCGGTTTTTGCCCGAGAACCTGGGTGGCTCAGTGGCTTAAAGCCTCTCCCTTCAGCTCAGGTTATAGTATCAGGGTCCTGAAGAGAGCCCCACATGAGGCTCTCTGCTCAGCAGGGAGCCTGCTTCCCCCCCATCTCTCTCTGCCTGCCTCTCTGCCTACTTGTGATCTCTATCAAATAAATAAATAAAATCTTATAAAGAAAAAAAGGAGGCTAAAAAAAAAAGAAAGAAAGAAAAATGTGAAAGGACCACCAGAAAACTCAATCACTCCACTGAAACTTGAGTGGTTTTTTAGATGGAGAAGAAAGGGTAATTCAGTAATATAAACACTGTGTAACAATCTTAAAATGAACTATAAATCATTAGGATTACAATAGAACACATACAGCAATAATTCACTTAATGTAACTAAAGGTTAACTGGCAATATAAGCAAAGCTGTAAATTAATTATATTACACTGGCCATAAACAATATTACCCTAAATGTAAATGATATTACATTGCTGGGACTACTGGGAGGCATATACATAGTGATTAAGGATTGTGACATTTTAATGCCTAGATTAAAATTCCAATTCAGGCACTTTCCATCTATGATCATCAACAAGTTACTGTAAAAAGGATTTTGTAAGTGAGATACATATATATATATATATAATACCTATATACACACTGTACACTGTGTGTGTATACATATGTGTGTGTGTGTGTATATATATATATTTTTTTTTAGCATAGTGCCTAGCATATATGTAGTAAATACTCAGAAAAGATAAGCTGTTATTATTAAAGTATATACAGGTTTGCTTAAAGAAAATATTTCTCAAATGCCTTTCGGTTAAGTTAGTCAGTTAAGAGTCTGTCTTTTGGCCCAGGTCATGATCTCAGGGTCCTGGGATCGAGTCCCACATTGGGCTCCCTGCTCTGCAGAGTCTGCCTCTCCTTCTGCCCCTCATCAGGCTCATGCTCTCTCTCACTCTCAAATAAAATCTTAAAAAAATAAATTTAAAAAAAGGAAATATTTCTCTGTCTCAAGTCACTAAAATTACAAGTTTCTTAAGTGCTTTTCCTATATAAAACTAGACGCAAGGCAGGATAGGCTAACTGACCCTTGATATAATAAAATATGGTTAAGTGCTCCAGAGATGTACAACATGGTTCTGGTTGGTTCAGTCTTACTTATCCTAGTAACTTCAGCATTTATCAACCTATTTTCCTTCATTTAGTGTCTCTTTCAGCCAAGACAGTGTGAACTTATTGTTTCTACACAGGATTAAAGGTAAGTAAATTCATAAAACAGTCATACATAAACTTTTAAACTTCTCTGTCCAGTCTGACCAGCAAACCCTCAGATGGTGAATGAAAAGATTACTCCATACACCTTAACAGGAGAAAGGAGAGGTCTGGGCACGAGAAGCCCTAGCAGAGAAAGGCCTTGTGCCAAATTTTGCCTCCACTTTTATTGGGGTCTTAGCAATACGTCAGGTGTAAGCACAAAGTGAGGAAGAAAGTGTAACTTTAATGGTCAGGATAATAACATATGAAGCAGCATGTGATAAGGATGAGGAGGCAAGGAGTTGGTGAAGTACGTGACCACCACAGGTGCTTGTTTTTCTTCAAAACCTAAATATTGACTCCCTTGATTAGGACCTTGAGCAGCAGTAAGAATTTGGCCAGGAAATTTGGCCATTTTCGGCCAGGAAACTTCAAAGGAGACCCAGTGTTCAGGGACTCCTCCTTTGTTTTTCAATTAGTCTCACCCAGGGAGGCACATACAAGTCAGATTTTGTCTATCCAAGCACTGTGAATTCCCTCACTTCTAAAGAAAAGGTAATAATTTATAGAACTACAGTATTTCCAAGTAATAGAATCACTCTGTATTTTGGTTGCTGAGAGTTACCAAAATGTCTATAGGATCTGTGGGTTTAATCCGGCAAGGATTCACTACACCTGAACTTCACAGTTACTCTCAGAATACCGTGCATATTCTACATGTTTAAGTAAAGTGATCACAATTTTCTTCTGATCTGAAAGAGCAGATATTACATTAACGTGTAGACAGTATTCAAATATTGTTCAGGTAAAGTATTACAGTAGACCATATGAAATTGAAGAAAATCACAATTTCATATGGCTCAGCCTAAATATAATTTACTCAAAACATGCTTTTAAAAATCTCTTTGGGGGAAAATAGCTTTTGTATTCATTTTACCGAAACTATGATTTTTGTTTTCTAAAAATCACTTTTGGTGGGAAAGGGAAATAAGGAGTTATAGAGATATAGAGTTTTAGTCATGCAAGATGGAAGAGTTCTAGAGATCTGCTGTACAACAATGTGCATATAGTTAAGACTGCTAAATTGTCCACATGAAAATCTGAGAGATTTCATATCATTTTTAAACAAGAATTATAATAATAAAAAAGGCAAGCTTAAAAAGAGAGCTCCCAATTTCTAGGCCATGCTTCTCTTGGCTGGTTAAAATAAACGTAATTATTTAATTAATTTATTTATTTATGAGAGAGAGAGCGCGCGCACAAATGGAAAAGCAGAGGGAGAGGGACAACCAGACTCTATGCTGAATGCAGAGGCTTGATCCCAGGACCCTGAGATCATGACCTGAGCTAAAATCAAGAGTTGAACACAACTGACTGAGTCACCCAGGTGCCACTAAAATAAACATAACTATTGTGTTTATTTTTATTTATTTATTTTCATTATTTTTATTTATGTTATCATTAAGAGCTTTTTGAAAATCTCTTTTTTATGGCATTTGATGACATCAGAGAATGTTTCATATGGTTTTGACCCTGGCTTAAATCTCCAACTTTATATTCTTCATGACGATTTCCACATAGTCCTGGGTGCTCAATGTCAATTTATTATAAAAAATATTATTAGTAAAAGCTATCAATTTTCAGGAGTTTTCTTACTGAAGAAATATATCTAACATAAAAACGTGAAATTGGGGCTAGAGCATGGTTAAATCCATACTAAGTAATTTTTCTCCCACATCTCATCCTTGTAGTCAGTTACACTAATAGATACTTTCCAAGCACATCCACTGAATTCTTTAAATTCATTCCTTCATCAGATATTTACTGAATGCTCATTGAAGTTCCAGGCACTCTGTTGGAGCCTGGAGACAAACTACAAAACAATATGATTTTTGACTGAAGGAAGAAGCATGAAGTATTAAGGAAACACCTTTCTTGGGAAAGTGGGTAGAGGACACAAAGGAACAAAGCAAGCAACACTAGAGGGAATACTTAAAGGATGAGTGGAAGCGTAACAATTTTGTTTAATAAGAATGAAAGATATTTTTTAAAAATCCACTGAAATACAAAAATCAGCAGAATCTTGTAAACCAGCTCCCCAAACTCTAAATCTCAAAACTGTAGCTTGTATTGAACTTAACCATATAAGCCAAATAGTTCAAGTACAGAGATAAAAATTCCAACTTCAGATATTTATTTTACACAATGGAAAGACCACTCATCATTTATATCCAGAAGGTTCTCTTTGCTTTCACCAAGAGTAATGTATCTTATCAACTTACACTGTAAATGTAGAATTAAGTTTATAACTGTTTGGTGCCAAATTAAACTACAATATGATAATATACAGATTTAAATGTAGGAGAATTTAAACACAAGCCCCTTGGGAAGTCAGTGAGGAGTTCATGAAGAAAGTCATACAATGACCTTCAAAAAAGAGTAGAAGTTTGCCCACTCCATCTCTCCCTCCAATAAATTTTTTGTATTAACTTCATGGCCACCAGACACCAGACCAAGTTCAATCTTCACGGACACAAAACTAAACTTTTTAAAAAATGATTTTTAGATCTATCTCCCTATGTAACAGCCAGTCTTTAGAGGAAGGGACCACCTCATTCTCTCAGTACTAAGTATGGAGAAAGCTTCAGGACTTCGAATATCTAACTGGACACAGCTGGACACATTTAAAAAATTTCTTAATACATTCTGCTAACATTACTTCCTTTATGTAAGAGTCTGCAAATAGGACAAGAAAACTTAAATTGTTAAAGAGAAAGCCAAATGGAGGGACCTCTTGACCTGTTTAGTGAAACTACTTCAATAAAAACAATCTTTTTTTTTTTTTTTTTTTTTTTTTTTTTAGATTTCTATCTATTTATTTAACAGATCACAAGCAGGCAGAGAGGCAGGCAGAGAGAGAGGAGGAAGCAGGCTCCCCACCGAGCAGAGAGCCCGATATGGGACTCGATCCCAGACCTTGGGACAATGACCTGAGCCGAAGGCAAAGGCTTTAACCAACTGAGCCACCCAGGCGCCCCAAAACACACAATGTATTAATGTATTAAAAAGCACTAACACTAGTAGCTAGCATTTTCACTGCTAGTGTTGAAATTTCCCCGCAGAATTAAGATAAAGCTTAAACCCAGACAAAATCAATTTTTAATACTGGAAATTGTCATTTACCCCTGAATATAAAGCTTTGCCTATTAAAATGTAACTTTTTTCTTCTTTTCGAGGAAGCAAAGTTATTCTAAAGAAATAACTGGTGAGTTTGCAGGATCTTTGGAGTGCCTTTACCTATATGCCTTATTGATATAGTTACATATTTAAACAGCTATTTCCTTCCTCTAAAAGACCCAAAGAGGCAAGATCGTACTTAGCTGCTGGAGTTTAAGCCCATAATCAAAAATCCTCGGGAGGGTCAGCCTTGGTGGCGGGCTCTGAAGCCTCCAGACTGGGTTCCGCCACCAGCCGCAGAAATCTACTTATTTTCCACCCACTCTTTGCCTAGCGGGTTCTCCCAGTCCAGAAATGCCAAGTATCAGAGATCCTGGGAGCATTTAAGATATGCATCAGATGCCCTACCTACGTTTACATCTTCGGGATTTTCTTTAAAACACACACACACAAACACCGGCTCCAACACAGGAACACGCAAGCCAGCGAGCTCGCCCACTGGCTCGCTAGTGGCTCAACCCGCTGTTACCCAGGTTCTCACAGCTCCGTCCGTACCTTGACAAATAGCCAATGGCGTGCAAGGACTCTAGGAAGCGCGATGGCGTAAGCGTGGACGTCCACGTGATGACGCAGACGGCGTTACCGTCTCCAAGGAGCGGTCCGGGGCACCGGTTTCAAAGTCGCAGGGCGGGCCGAGTGGACTTCCGCTGCTGGCCTCGGGTTTCCCCGTCGTCCTGGAGTCAGCCCCGCACACCAGACGCTCCTCCAAGGACGCCGCCCCCCGGCTGCTTGGCGGCTCCTTCGGCTGTCTCCTAAGTGGCCCGACACGACCCCGAGTGACCTGCGGGACGCCTGTAGCCATCCGCGTCCCCGTTTTCCCCGGCCGGGATTCGGGTGGCGGTGGAACAGAATTCACTTGGCGGGTCCCCAGCAGAGCTGAAATCTGAAGTCTGTTGCCTGAGCGAGGGGCTGGGCTGGGACTCGGGAGAAGAAGGCGCGGCGGGGAAGCCGCGTGAGGAGGATGCTGATGACACCGCCCGAGTGCCTGACAACCTCCGGAGCGTTGCGTTAGTTTTGTTTTCCCGAACAGCGAGTTCTGGGGTTTTTCTTTTTTGGTGATGGTGGTGCTGTTGGGGTTTTGTTTATTTTTGTCTTGAAGAAAGTGAAGGTGGTGAAATCTCCAAACTAAATTCTATCGAAATGGCTACAGAAATCGACTTTCTGAGAGATCAAAGTAAGCTCCGTATTCCTTTATTGAGAATTCTTACATGTAAGGTCGTCGTTGCTGACCAGCAGATATTTTTCTGATGCTTGCTTGGTGCATGGAAATTTGTAAAAACTTAAAAGTTAGCTTTGCAGAAAGCTTGGTAGTATGTGTGGGGATGTGTATATACTTAAGCAGAACCGTTTGGTAAATCCTTGGAGGATTCCTTAAGCTTACATGGGACTCTCCTAGACACTAAACATGGTTGTTTTGCTCCTCGCATGCTCTGGAGATATTAGAGTGCTAACGGCCAGGAATAGTTTCCAAGTCGGCCATTAGAACCTGGAGGCACAGTTCTGGCCATTTGTAAAGAGATGTTTATTGAACTCCTCCTGTTTTTAGTTGTGTGCCAGGCTCTATACAGGCAGAGCTGTTTCAAAGACGAGGAGGGCAGTTCTACCCTCCAGGAATTTAATTTGGGGAAGGAAATACCTAAATTCCATACAGTGAAGTGGCAGCAAGTGCTAACGCTTTTGCCTCCGTTTCCTCATAGGTGTTGGAATGATTAAATGAGTATTAAAATTTGTAAAAGGTTTGTAATACCTGACAGTAAACAAATGTGCTCAACAAGTATTAACTATTACAGGATTATTATTAACTGTGGCCAAAGGAAGGTGCCATTTGTCCTGAAACTTGAATAATACGAATTTACTAGATAAAGAACTGTGTCGATATCCCAAAGAGAATAGTATATTCAGCGTTGAGGGGATTACGAATGTGTTTGTTAAAGACTTGCGAGAACGTTGGCTTACATGGAATGTGGTTTATGCAGGCAAATACCAGGTGGAGCTGAAAGGGATGAATGGGACTGGATAGTGAAGGGCCTTGTCGGCTGTATGTGGAGTTTGGACCATTGTACAGGTTATCGGAACCACTGAAAGGAATTCGCTTGAGAGTAGCGTGATCAAATTGTGATTTGAAAAGCCTGGTATGGCTGTTACGAGGAATATGCATTATAGCAGAGCTGTTAGGTGACTTAACATACTGGTAAGAAGTGAACTAAGGTAGTACGGTGAGATTGGAGATTAGGGAATTTGAGAGAATAAGGTAGAGGGCAACTGAGGTTTTTGCTTTAAACAACAGGGAAGGTGGGAAAAAAGTGCTAAGTACCATTTTGGAAGCTTTAGAAACCAGTGGTTAAGAACTCAGCTTCTCAATTCATTCTGTCTAGGTTCGTATTCTGGCTTTATCTCTTTTCAGGTCTTTGACCTTTCGCAAGTTACTTAGCTCCTCTGTGCCTCAGTTTTCTCGTTTGTAAAATGGAAAGAATAGCACAATAAGGGTTGTAAGGATTAAATGAGATGACATAAATAAAGCATGGTTTCTAGTACATATTAAGTACACTATATATGTTATTTAAAATTATTGTTGCACTATAATGATACTGTAACATTAGCATTATTTCTCAAGTTTGAAGTGGGAATATCTGCCACCCTGTAAGGAAGACTGGCTGGCCACCATCTTGCATGGTGGGAGACAACAGTTTGGTGATGAGTTTGGTTGGGGTGGGGAGGGTTCCTGAGTCACTCAAACTATGAGTTTTGGAGGAATGAGCCAGCCATTTTTTCCTTTTAACTGAACCCAGTGTGCCAGTTACAGCTGAGTGGGTTACCCTAGTAGGCAAAACACCTTGACACCAGCTGCGGTGAATAAGGATGGCTTGACGTTCTCCCACCTATTTTAACCTTCTCTATACTGACTTCTTGATCTTGATTGCCTCTCTTCATTTGTTCCATTTGGATTAGGTGTTTCTCAACTGGCAACCCCTGTGATAAAGCATTAGCTTTACAAGTAACTACAGGCAATTCCAAACCTGACCATTCTTCTAGTAAACTCCTAACACATTTTCAGAACACCGTTCTCCCACCTCCATCTGAGAAGGGAAATCTGATAGTCCTTAGAGACCTGTTCAAAGAAATACTTATTTATCAAGCTAAGGAATGAAAAAGTCATTCTTGTAGCGGGGATTTGGGAAGTTTAGATGAACTTATTTGTTCTTTTCATTCTCCCTGAAGTGTTCTTCACAGAGCCAAATTTTTAATTTTTTTTTTAAAGATTGTATTTATTTATTTGACAGAGACCGCATGAGAGGGGAGGGAAGAAGGTCAGAAGGAGAAGCAGATTCCTTGCTGAGCAGGGAGCCCAATGCGGGACTCGATCCCGGGAGTCCAGGATCATGACCTGAGCTGAAGGCAGTTTCTTAACCAACTGAGCCACCCAGGTGCCCAAAAGTTTTTAATTTTTATGAAGTTCTCAAATTGTTCTTTTATGGATGTCATATCTAAGAAACCTTTGCTTAATCAACGGCTGCAAAGATTTTCTATGTTTTATTCTAAGAAATACCGTAATTTGGGGTTTTACATTTAGATTTATGATCCACTTGATTTAGATTTTCTATAAGGTGCAAGATAAGGGTCAAAGCTCACTTTTTTGCATATGAATGCAATTGAACAGATTATCCTTTCTCCCATCAATTACCATTGTACCTTTGCAAAAACCATTTGACCTTGGGACCCTTGGGTGGCTCAGTCCATTAAGTGTCTGCCTTCAGCTCACGTCATGATCTCAGGGTGTTGGGATCAAGCCCCTCATTGGGCTCCCCACTTAGCAGGGAGCCTACCCCTGCTTGTACTTGCATGCTCGCTCGCGCTCGCTCTCTCTCTCTCTCTCTCTCTCTGTCAAATAAATAAATAAAATATTTAAATAAGATCATTTGGCCTTATTTGTATTCATCCATTTCTGGACTCTATTCTGTTCCATTGATTTGTTTATCTGTTTGAGCACCAGTATTCCAGTGTTTTCATTATTGCAGCTTTGTAGTAAGTCATAGAATCAGATAATGTTAGCCTTTCAAATGTGTTCTTTTTCAGTTATTTTGACTGTCCTATGTGCTTTGCACTTCTATATGAATTTTAGAATCAGCTTGTCAACTTCTTCAACTAGATGCTGAGATTTTGAGAGGCATTGCTTTGAATCTGTTGATCAATATGTGTAGAATTAATATCAAATGATATTGAGTCCTCTTATCAATAAAAGGTATATTCTCTCCATTGATGTATCTATTCTTCTATTTCTCTCAGCAGTATTTTGTAGTTTTTCATATATAGGATTTGCACATCTTTAATCATATTGATCCCTATGTATTCTGTTTTTGATACTGTTGTAAATAGTATTATTCTTTTACTTTGGCATCTGATTTATCATTGCTAATATATAGAACTATGTCTCTTTTTTTGGTATATTATACTCTGCAACCTTTTTAAACTCACTTATTCTAATAGGTTGGTTTTAGAGCTCATTAAATTTTCTGCATAGACAATCTTTTCATCTCTTAACAGTTTTAGTCCCTTCTTTCCAATTTAGATGTCTTTCATTTCATTTTTTGGCTTATTGTACTGGCTAGAACTTCCAGTACAGTGTTGAACATGAGTGGTTGGAGTGGACATCCTTGTCTTTTTCCAAATCTTAGGGTTCAAACATCTATCTTTCAAAATTAAGTATGATACTAACTGTAGATTTTTTTATAGGTGTTCTTAAAAGGTTAAGAATATCCCTTTCTATGCCTAGTTTTCTGAGAGTTTATCAGAATGGATGCTGATTTTTTTTCAAATGCTTTTTTTGCATTTATTGAGAGGATCATATTTTTTTTTTCATTTTTAGTTTGTTAATAAGGTGTCTTACATTGATTAATTTTATTTTTTTAAGCCTGCCTTACCTCTCTTTTTGGGATAAACTTCTCTTATTCATGTATTATCCTTTTTATATATTGTTAGATTTGATTTTTTAAAAGTTTATTTAAAATTTTCATTTTCTCTTTTCATAAGCCCTTTTTTCCCCTTCTAATCTCTTTGCCTGGTTTTGGCATTAGGCAATGCTTGCCTTGTAGATTTTGTTGAAAAATATTTTGTTTTCTTCAATTTTCTGGGAAAGTTTATGTAGAATTGACATTATTTCTTCCTTAAATGTTTGGTAGAATTTACCAGTAGTCAGTTGGACTTTGAGTTTTCTTTGTGGGAAGATTTTAAACTAGAAATTTAATTTCTTTAATAAATAGCTAGTCAGTAGTCTGTTATGTACTGTTGTTTTTGTTTTTTGGGGTTTTATTATTGTTCTTGTGTACTGTTATAAACAGAGACCCACCACAGATTTCATATATCCAGAGTTCTCTAACTTTCTCTTTCATACTTTGTCTTGCCAATTCTTGTTCACTTGGTCTCCACTTCCTTAACTCAGAGAAACTTCTGATCTCTGAGGCCTGCATTTTCCCTCTTTGTGCCATGGCCTAGACTCTCCAGTCATTAAGGTGGAGCAATCATAGCGTTTACCTCGTTTGTTTTGCATCTCTCATTAACGCTGTCTATTGTCTAGTATCTTGCAAACCATTATTTCATTTATTTGCTTTTGGTTGTATTGAAAGGGAAGGTGGTCCTTGTTACTTCTTGTTGGACATAAGCAGAAATCTATTCAAGTTACCCTGCTTTTGAAATCTTAAACACAAGTTTCTTGCTCCCACTGTAACTATTCTTTGGCTTCATCAGACTTCTATTCTGATTGGGTTATGGACATTGGGGAAGGTATGTGCTATGGTGAGTGCTGTGAAATGTGTGAGCCTGATGATTCACAGACCTGTACTCCTAGGGCATATAATACATTATATGTTAATAAAAATAATTTTTAAAAATTCATCAAGATCAAAAGCTTTTGCACAGCAAAGGAAACAGTCAACAAAGAGGCAACCCATGGAATAATGGGAGAAGATATTTGCAAATGACAGTACAGACAAAAGGTTGATATCCAGGATCTATAAAGAACTCCTGAAACTCAACACACACAAAACAGACAATCCTATAAAAAAAAAATGGGCAGAAGATATGAACAGACACTTCTCCAATGAAGACATACAAATGGCTATCAGACACATGAAAAAATGTTCATCATCACTAGCCATCAGGGAGATTCAAGATAAAACCACATTGAGGTAACACCTTATACTAGTTAGAATGGCCAAAATTAGCAAGACAGGAAACAACATGTGTTGGAGAGGATGTGGAGAAAGGGGAACCCTCTTCCACAATTGGTGGGAATGCAAGCTGTTGCAGCCGCTTTGGAAAACTGTGGAGATTCTTCAAGAAATTTAAAATAGAGCTTCCCTATGACCCTGCAATTGCACTACTGAGTATTTACCCCAAAGATACAGATGCAGTGAAAAGAAGGGCCATCTGTACCCCAATGTTTATAGCAGCAATGGCCACGGTCGCCAAACTGTGGAAAGAACCAAGATGCCCTTCAACAGACGAATGGATAAGGAAGATGTGGTCCATATACACTATGGAGTATTATGCCTCCATCAGAAAGGATGAATACCCAACTTTTGTAGCAACATGGATGGGACTGGAAGAGATTATGCTGAGTGAAATAAGTCAAGCAGAGAGAGTCCATTATCATATGGTTTTACTTATTTGGGGAATATAACAAATAGCATGGAGGACATGGGGAGATGGAGAGAAGGGAGTTGAGGGAAATTAGAAGGGGAGGTGAACCATGAGAGACTATGGACTCTGAGAAACAACCTGAGGGTTTTGAAGGGGCAGGGGGTGGGAGGTTGGGGGAACCAGGTGGTGGGTATTGGAGAGGGCGCGTATTGCATGGAGCACTGGGTGTGGTGCAGAAACAATACTGTTACGCTGAAAAAAAAAAGACATATTCTTTGAACTCTTCATTTTCCTCTTTTTCCTTAATTCTTTACCAGCTTATATTCACTACTTTCTCTGTTTTAAAAGATGTATTTATTTATTGGGGGGTTGGGGGAGAGAGTGTGTGCACAATTTGGGGGGAGGGGCAGAGGGAGAGATTCTCAAGAAGATAACCCCACTGAGCACGGAGCCTGACATGGGGCTCTGTTGGACAACCCTGAGGTCATGACCTGAGTCGAAACCAACTCAACCAACTGAGCCACCCAGGCACCCCTGTTTTTACTTACTTTCTTTACTGTAACCATTGCCCATTAGTTCATCTGCTCTTTTGCCAGTAATCTTTTTTTTTTTTTTAAGATTTTATTTATTTATTTGAGAGAGAGTGAAAGTGAAAGAGATTACAGAGAGGATCCACTGAGCAGAGAGCCCGATGCAGGGCTCGGTCCCGGGACCCTGGGATCATGAACTGAGCTGAAGGCAGTCGTTTAACTGACTGAGCCACCAAGGTGCCCCTCTTTTGTCATTAATCTTGATATGATTATATTGCTTTTTTAATGTAACTCACACTCAGTAATACTTCATCCCTTGATCAGTTGTTTAATTTTCCTTAATAGTTTTCACACCCAACTGTTCAATAGCCTTAGATTAAAAAACTCAATGCTTTGGGTAAGTACCACTACAAGCTCACTAAAGACTGAGCTGAGATTTGAACTGAGACTGTCTGGTTCCAGTGTCTGTATTCTTAACTTCTATCCAACAAAGATACTTGTAAGAAAAAAAAAAATTATAGGCTTGTTTCACTTATGTACATACAAACTAAAAATCCTTCATAAAAGGGGCACCTGGGTGGCTCAGTGGGTTAAGCCTCTGCCTTTGGCTCAGGTCATGATCCCAGGGTCCTGGGATCGAGTGCTGGGATCGAGTCCCGCATCAGGCTCTCTGCTCAGTGGGGAGCCTACTTCCCCCTCTCTCTGCCTACCTCTCTGCCTAATTGTGATTTCTTCCTGTCAAATAAATAAATAAAATCTTTAAAAAAGTTATTGAATACAATAAAGACCTAGGTTAGTGGAGAAATCATTAACATATCAAATTTGTGGATTAGAACACAATATATTAAGTATGTCAGTTCTTGATTAATTGTTAGACTTATGCATTCTCAAACTTAGTTTTGACAACATGATTCTAAAATCTAGTCGAAGAGGGTGCCTGTGTGGTTCAGTTGGTTAGGCACTCAACTCATGCTTTCAGCTTAGGTCATGATCTCAGGATTGTGAGATCAAGCCTCACATCGGGCTTTGTACTGGGTGTGAAGCCTGCATAAGATTCTTTCCCTCTACCTGTTCTCCTTACCCCCACTAGCTTTCTCTCACTCTTTCAAAAATAAATAAAAATCTAGTGGAAGAGCTAAGAGAGTTTTAAAGAATATCAAGGTGGGAAATTTTATAGGCTGGTAATTAAGACTTAAAAATTTGATTATTAAATCAATATTAGATTTTCATATTGGTATATACATAGATCAGTGGAATAAATTAACACAGAAAAGACATGTACGTGAAACTTGTTATCTGAAAGAACAGCAATACAAATCAGTGGGGAAAAGGTATTTAGCAAATGGTGCTAGGATAATTGGCTATCCAAATAGGAAGGAAGAAATAATAAAGATACCTTTCCACATATATAGAAATATTATCTGCAGGTTGATTGAGAAATAAATTATATTCAGACATTAAGAAAAAATTTAAGAAGGTGTCTTTATGATCTCAGGACAAGGAAAGATTTAGATTTAAATATTTTGGATGAATAAATGAAAGAAATAGGAGACTTAAGTTAGAGTAAAATTTTCTCCTTATTAAAGGCAACCTCTGAGGATTGAATGTGTTTCCTTCAGTAATCCACAATTGACTTTTTTTTTTTTTTTTAGATTTTATTTATGTATTTGAAAGAAGGAGTATGAGTGGGAAAAGAATATTTTTAGGAATTATGTATATGCGTAATTTTAAAGTTGCACTAATTTACGTTCTCACCAGCATTTGAGAGTTTTCATTATTTTACATTGTCACCAACATTTTCTATAATTTTAGCTCTTTATTGTAATTTTAATTTGTATTTTCCTAATGTCTAATGAAGTTGAGCAGCTTTTCTGTGTTTATTTGCTCCCTGGGTAATCGTCATGTAAGGTGCCCATTCATGTCTACTTACCACAATCTATAGCCTTGTCTGCCTTTTAATTGATAGTTTTTTGTATATTCTAGATACAAGCCCTTTTCTGTTACATGTGTTGGAATACATTCTCCATGTTTGTGTCTTGTTAAGTCTCTTTGTTGAACAGAAGTTCTTAATTTTAATGTGGTTCAGTTTATCATGGTTTTTTTCACTGTGGTTAGTGCTTTTTGTGTTCTGATTAAAAAAATCTTTCCCTACCCTAAGATATATAAAAATATTCTATACTTGTCTAGAATTTGTTTTAGCATTCACAATTAGATCTTCATTTCACC
Source organism: Mustela lutreola (assembly GCF_030435805.1). Taxonomy (NCBI): domain Eukaryota; kingdom Metazoa; phylum Chordata; class Mammalia; order Carnivora; family Mustelidae; genus Mustela; species Mustela lutreola. The sequence continues at coordinate 82,001,380 of NC_081290.1, forward strand.
TAGAATTGATTTTTATGGACAGTGTTTTATTTTTTATGAGGCTATCCAGTTGACCCAGAACCAATTTTAAAAAGATTCTTCTTCTTTTTTTTTTTTTTTTTCATTTTTTAAATTAACATACATTATTTGTTTCAGGGGTACAGGTCTGTGATTCATCAGTTTTGCACAATTCACAGCACTCACCACAGCATATACCCTTCCCAATGTCCATCACCCAACGCACCATTCCTCCTACCCACCTCCACTCCAGCAACCCTCAGTTTGGTGTCCTGAGATAGAGTCTCTTATGGTTTGTCTCCCTCTCTTTTGTCTTGTTTCGTTTTTTGCTCTCTTCCCCTAAGATCCTCTGCCTTGTTTCTCTATTTCTACATACCAGTCAATCAGAGAAAGACAATTATCATATGATCTTACTGATACATGGAATATAAAGATTATTCTTTACTTCACTGCTTTGCAGTGCCCCTTCAATCATAATTCAGTTGTTTTAAGTGAATAATTCAGGTGTTCTAAGTGAATGTGAATTTATCTTTATATTCTTTGTTCTCTTCCATTGGTTAAATTTGTTTATTTTTATATAGCTATCATACTTTCTAAATGACTGTAACTTTGTGATAAACCTTGGTATCTGGTAAAGCAAGTCCTCCACCATTCTACTTTTGCAAGAATGCCTTCGCTTTTCTTGTTATGTTTCCACCTATATTTTAGAATCACCTTTAAATTTTTGCAGTATCATCTTTTGGAATGTTAACTGAGATTGCATTTAGGCTATTTGTAGATCACCTTGGGGAGAACTTCTGTCTTCACAATACTAACTCCTGTAAACCATGAGTATCTCTGTCCACTTAATTAGTCTTTAATTTTTCTCCTTATTGTTTCATAGTTTTCTGTACACAGTATTATACATCTTTTGTTTAAATCTTTTAGATTTATTCATAGACATTGGTTTTTTTAGTATGGTATTGTAAATGACATCTTTTATTTTAACTTTGTTGCAAATATATAGTAATATAATTAAATTTTGTATATTGGCCTTGTCTCCAACAACCATGCTGAAGGTAATTATTCTAAGAATTTATCTTTGTGCTCTCTGGGATTTAATTATACCTATACACGATTAACTATGGATAATGGATAATTTTTTTTCTTTTCAGTCTTTATACCTTTTATTTCTTACTTGTCTTATTGCATAAACTTAAAACTCCACTAGAGTGTGAATAAATGTCAAGAAAATTCCTTGTTCCCAATTTGTATTTCCCAATTTCCGGGGAAACTTTTCAACGTTCTTGTCCTTAATATGATGTCTGGTGTGCATTTCTGTAGAAATCAGTTGTTATATCAAGGAAATTAACTTCTGTTCTTACATTCCTGAGGCTTTATCATGAATATATCTTAAATATCATCAGATGCTTTTACTGTAACTTGTGAGATGATTGTATTTGTTGATCTTTTTTTGTATGTTTATTTTGAATTTCTTTGGGGGTGAACTCTATTATTTCCTTCACTTGATCTTTGGGTTTAATTTGCTTTTCTTCTCACCTTTTGGGATGGACCTATATTTCATTGACTATAAACCTTATTTTCTAATATAAGCAATTAAAGCTATAGACTTTTTTTTTAGCAACTTCTCAGGTATTACATTTTCACTATCAATCAATTCAAAATACATCCAAATTTGTTTTGTAATTCCTCCTGTGACCCATGGGTTACTAAAAAGTAATTTTTGAACTTCAAAATGTATTAAAATTTTCCCTTTTGGGTTTTTTATTCTAGCTTAATTGCGCTACTGTCAAGTAACATGCCCTCTTTGGCTCTCAGTCCTTTTGAAAGTTGAGGTTTACTCTGTTGCTAGCAAATTATCAATGTTAAACAATCCATGTGATCTTGAAATAATTTTTCTACATTCACTGTGTTCTATGTTTTCTTGATGTGAATAGAAATATTAAGCGCCTTGTGCTTACTGAGAGCACTTGACTTTATTCCAGTCCTTCATTTTTATGATCTCTTACTCCTGTATAATTCAGAATCTTTGTCCTACTGTTTCTCTTCTGTGTGGAGGTTTGTTCTGGAACAGAATTTTAGCCAATTTTCACTATTGGAAAAATATGACTATAGCTTATCTTTTCAGTTCTTTTCACTTCTAGTAGCAGGAATTTGGGGGGGGGGGAAATGGAGTACTTTTTTACTTCTGCTAGCCTGAAGAGTAAACCAGGAAGAATTGAGAATTAAAATGTAAGAAATCAGAACAATTAGTTCTTCGCAGCTATTCTTTTCCCACTAGCAGTAGGTCGTTGACCTATGTGTATAGAAGGGCCTTTAAATTCAAAAAACATGTGTTGAAATTGATGATTCATTTTGAGAAGCAGTGAAGACTAGCAGTTTTGCATTGGATATGTCAGATAATAACTATCTTGTTTGTAGTTTTTAAATATTGAGTATTAGCCAGTGAACTACAGTTTGGTTTTTTTCTCCCCTTTGTTTCAGATCACCGACTAAATGAAGTTCTTAGACAATATCAAATGGAAAAATTTTCAAAATGTTCATCGGTGCAGGTATGTAAATTAGTTAAGGTCTAAAAAACAAGGTACAGATTTGGTTGTAAATATGTTTATGTAAATATTCTACTTAGGATTATTCTCATGTGAAGTTGCCTATAGCACTTTGAAATTTACTTACAACTGGGATTTGAATAGGGAAACGTTTGTTTTTGCTTAATAAAAGTAGTTCTTTGGCCATAGAAATTGCCTTTTTTTCTGAATTGGAGGTTAGGTATTATGTATGATGTTAAAATATCTGATTCTAAAATGCGAATTCATTGACGTTTTGAAATGAAATCTTTTCTTAGGATATATTTCATAGTAAGCTTTAACTTGCAATTCTCATAACTTATGGCAAGCAAAAACTAAATCAAAACAGTAAACAATATACAGCACTGTTTTTAACACTTCTTTCCTTGGGTACATGTTCTTATTTAAATATTCTGTTAAAAATTTTTTGAACAATGAGATATGTTTATTGGTGGACTCCTGAGTTACACAATATTAAAAGAAAAACAGTAGCTCCTATATTAGTGATAGCAGCCTACTGAATTAATAAGGATGTATTTTGATCTTGACATCAATGAATCTTGTAACCAAAACATTGTTTGGGGGCGCCTGGGTCGTTCGTTGGTTAAGTGTCCAACTTTTGATTTTGGCTCAGTTCACGATTTCAGTGTTGTGAGATAGAGCCCTCCATTGCTCGGTCCTGAGCCTGGAGCCTGCTTGGGATTCTCTCTCTTCCTCTCCCTCTACTCCACCACTACTACTCCCACCCCACTCATGTGCCCTCTCTCTTAAAAATAGAATTGTTTTTAAGGTATTAAGAAAGAAGTAGTTTAAAAAGTAATAGTTTGAGGGAAATTGGAAGGGGAGGTGAACCATGGGAGACTATGGACTCTGAGAAACAACCTGAGGGTTTTGAAGGGGCGGGGGGTGGGAGGTTGGGGGAACCAGTTGATGGGTATTGGAGAGGGCACGGATTGCATGGAGCACTGGGTGCGGTGCAAAAACAATGAATACTGTTACGCTGAAAAGAAATAAAAAAATTTTTTAAAAAAGTAATAGTTTATCTTGTTGACTTGACTATACTTACACTTTCTTTCTTTAGTGTATTGTCAACATTTAGCCTGCTGTTCTATTTTTATTTACAAAGTCCAGACTGCGTCCAGAGGGTCTTAAATTTATCCATCCACTATGTTAATCAAGTTACTGTTTTTCTTATGTTATTTTGTTAGTTATGCTTAACTAAGAACTGTTATCATTTAGATGATAGAGAATTATAATACAGCAGCCTCTAAATTTTGTTCAGATTCTTAGGTTCTTTTTCTTCTGCTTAATGTCTTATAGAATATGTCTAAAAGGAGGATTCAAACAAAAGAGTGATTTTAAAGCCTGAGAAGATTTCTTGGCACAGTTTTATATCATACCTACTGTACATGGCTGACTTATGAAAGATGGTTTTACCAGATAAAGCAGTGATTGTATGTAGACCTTTAGATGCACTTGCCTTGTAAATTGTGATTAATTAATTAAAGCCTCAAGGTAACATACCAAGTAAGGTCAAGTCTTCTCTAATAGTGTACACTCCTGTGCAATTACAGCTCCTTGAATTCTCTAAAGGTACATAGTCTTCTTTTACAGATGCTATTATAGTCATACAATCAAACCTTGATTCCTAGCTTTTATTTTTGGTAGTAATATATTGTTACTGCATTAGAGTCTTCTGAAGTTCGCTGTCTCTTCAGAACACATTGCTGTCTCAAAATACCAATCCCCTTGCATCTTGCCTACCACTGCATATTTTGCAGTAATGAGAAAGGAGGTGATATGAGAATATGAGAAAGAGATTAATCTGCTTTCTAGCATTATAGTCCATATCCTTGGCCATATATAGTGCATTCTTCATTTCTTCACCCCAGAAATGTTATACTAGTTTCTGAAAAAATACTGTAAAAAGTGAAAAAATTTGAAAAAAAAGAAAGAAAAGAAAATAATGAAAAAAAATTGAAAAACTGTCAAGATGAATTTTTTAATTTGTGTTTTTTTTCTTTTTATAGTATTTTTACTTTTTTTGTGTGTTTGTAGACTTAGAAGTAGGAGGAAACCATTATTAAAGTTTATGTGAAACCCAGGAACACTGGCTGAGATCTCTTCTCACTAACTTTAATGATTGCTGCTAGCAACAGAAACCCTTCATAAATTTTATTTGGCCTTTTTGTTTAGCTATGTTTCCCAGGTGTCAATTCTTATTAATAGATGCTCAATAAATATTTGTGGAATGAATGAAGCAATTATATCCTTCCTTTACTTTATTCCTGCTTACTAATTTCCCAACATCATTTGAGCTCTATATACCATGTACAATGAGAGTTGAGATGAAAAAGTTATGATCAGCTTGTGAAATACAACAGTTCATGCTTTTTAGTCTATTTTTCAGGATAAAATCACAATGAAATTCCCTTCTTTCTCACACTAGGCAAATGGCCAGGACTTGTGTTAAATGAACATACTTTATGAAACTTTTCTAATATTAGAAAAATAAAGCTGCCAGAATTTGATATTTTTTTCTTATATTTTAAGTGGGAGTTTCAAACTTGATTTTCTGTAGAAACTGTGCTATAAGTGATAGTTAAAATTCATTTGTGCTATCACTATATAATAATCATTTATGCTTCCCATGGATCAAAGGAAGTTTTATGAATTGCCTTAAGGTTTTTTTGTGTAGTGTTTCTTAGGGAAATACATGATATATTTAGAATAATGATACATAAATTATATGGATTTAAACTGAAAGTTAGATTTTCCAGTGTGTGCAATAGCTTGTATGTTTAATATATTTGGTTCATTATACTTTAATAAGTCACTCCTCTTTTACTTATTTATTTTAAAGCTTTATTCATTTAATTTTAGAGAGACAGGGTGCATGCATGCACCGGGTGAGGAGCAGAGGAAGAGGGAGAGAGAGTCTTAAGTAGACTTGGTGCTGAGTCGGAGCCCAATGCAGGACTTGATCTCACAACGTGAGGTCATGACCTGAGCCAATATCAAAAGCTGGAAGCTTAATCTACTATAACATCCAAGCACCCCCGTTCATCTTTAAAAATAGAAAACCTCTTATAATTGTATGTGACCTTCCAAAGATGGTTTAAATAACAACTAGTTTCTTGAATGATCCCTTCAGGGTTGTTGTGAAATTTAGTTGTCTTCCTTTGGTTATTTTGTGTTTTATGTGTAAATAAAAAGTATGTCAAGTGGCACTGCTCTCTGAGAGCATGAGATCCAGCACCATGTCAGGCTCCGTACTGAGCACTGAGCTTGCTTAAGATTCTCTCTCCCTCTCTCTTTGTCCCTTCCCTGTCACATGCATGCACAAGTGTGCTCTCTCTCTCTCTCTCTCAAAAAAAAAAAAAAAAAGGAAAAAATGATTTAGCACTTTAAAGAGAGTCTAAGTGTAAGAGTTTAGCAATTTCTGTACATTGACCTTCATTGATAAATGATGAAAATCCATCTCCCCATATATAAATGATTTGCTGCAACACTCAAAAATGTGCAACAACACTTTCACAAAATGCTAATCAGCCTATATTTTCTTCCAAAGGATGGCAGATAGGATGTGATTAATATATTTCATAGCCAGTGATATAAAGTAAGGGGCACAAAATTAAACATTCAGAATTATGATTAGAATACTTAGTGTGTGTTTTCCTCAGAGGAAGTATCTGGAATATCCTCAGAGAAAGTATCCAGAAATTTTGTCTACCCAATTATAATCCAATATTATTGACATTCTTCTGTGATACACTCTCATCATCATCTCAGGAAGTCCTTTTGGGATCAAAATAATAGAAATTAATTGTAGAGTATCTGTTATTCAAGATATATAAAATGCTTTGTATGTTTATTTAGTATAGTTTGTTTAAATTTTGTTTTAGAAAATATAAAAAGGATATTTATAAATGCTTTTTTTGTGATCATAGCTTATTGGATAGGATTGTTAGTCTTGTTCACCTGAAACTAATATGACATATGTCAATTATATTTCAATTGAACTATATAAACATAAATATATGTAAATATATATATATATTTGGCTTTTATAAAAAGATTTTTTTAAGTGTTTCTACACCCAACGTAGGGCATGAAACCCACAACCCCGAGATCAAGAGTCACACACTCCACTGAGTGAGCCAGCCCCATACCTCTATATAAGTGCTTTTATAGTCATTGTCAATCTTATTCTCCCAACTTGATTTTTTCCGCTAGATCTTGAATTATTAAGTCATGCAGTCTTTTATTCTGGAAGTTTCACTAGTAAGTGGGGAAGGATTGCTGAAACTATATTTTTATTCTTTTAGCTATTTTTCTTATATTTTGATTTAATATGTTTATCTTATAATCCTGTAATTTTTTATAATTTGGATTATTGGTCATTTACTCTTAAATTAGTATTTCCGTAACAACTATCATTAGGAAATAGTTTCAGAGCAGTGTCTTTATAGAATTCAGTTAAACTAATATATATTGAGTACCTCCTCTATGTAAAGCACTAAGCCAGAAGCTTTAGTGATATGAAAAGGTATATAATAAAATTACCATTTCATAGGAACCTAAAGACTAATAAAAATATCAGTTGAGACAAATATTAAATAACTAGGTATAAGGCATATTATTCATATCTTAACCTTAAAGCCAAATGAGGGTATCAGAGAAAAAGGAGATCAAATATAGTTGGAGAGATCAGAAAAAGTTTCCTGAAGGATGTAGCATGTCTGATGGGTACTGAAAAGTAAGTAAGATTTCTAAAGAACTTCAATGAAAGCTAAAAGAAGGGGTAGTGGAGAGCATAGCAGATAGACTCACTGGCATGATGAGAAAGTGGGAGTTGTATTTAGGGAGTAAAACATACTTCATTTTTTATACTGTGTTTGACATATACGAGAGAAGTAATGGAAAATAACATTAGGAAGAGTAGGTTTTGTAGAGTGCCTTAAATGGTTAAGTTGAGGAGTTTGGATTTAATTTAGTAAACACTGTGCAATTCCTAAATATTGTTTAGAAGAATGATAAGGTAGAGTGAAACTCAGTAAGAATAACAATTAAGAAACTTAAAATTGATGGGTGGGAGGTTAATGAGGGCTTGAATTATTATTTTGTAGAATGCCATCCATCTCCCAACTATTAGTCATAACACTGGTAGTTGTTTTGATTTTTATAAAAATTTCTAAGAAATTTGAGAAATATTTTTAAAGTTTGAATTACTTAGCTATCCCAAGAAGATTTTTAACTAACTTTTGAACAATTGAAAGTTAAAATATCACTTGTCCATTAATTAATATTTAAATAATACAATAATTATTTTTAATAGTCTAGGATTAATAAATCCAACCCTGAAATTACATAGACTACTGGATGCATTTATTCTTTAATCTATCAGAGTTCTCTCTGGAAGGTTATCCTTTTTGTATAATTCATCTTACAGTCCTAGATCCATGTCAACATGTCTGTTGAGGCTGTATATTTTGAGAAATCCTTTCCATGTTGGTTGGAGGTTCATAACATATACTTTGGTTAGCTAATAGAGTGTCCCCCATATTAAGAAAAAAGAAATTTTAAAAAGTAAAGAGCAAAGATTTATTAAGAGCTTTCTATATGTCAGGAATTATACTAAACACTTTGAGTATATTGTTCCTTTATTTAAATTTTTTTCAAACATACATCGAAGTACAGAAGTTACTAAAAATGGTATCTGGTAGCTAGCTACCACCCAGTTGTGTCCATTCTTAATTTTTTGCCATGTTTACTTCCACTCTTTTTTTCTTTATTCAGTCTTTTTTTTTTTTTTTAAGATTTTATTTATTTAACAGAGATCACAAGTAGGCAGAGAAGAAGAGAAGAAGACAGAGAGAGAGGAGGAAGCAGGCTCACTGCTGAGCAGAGAGCCTGGCTCACAGGCTCAATCCCAGGACCCTGGGATCCTGACCTAAACTGAAGGCAGAGGCTTTAGCCCACTGAGACACCCAGGCGCCCAGTCTTTTTTTTTTCTTTGTTAAAGAAATAAGACACTGCAGAAACAATTCAGTGTCTGTACCTCTTGTGCATTTTCTTCTATCCCTTTCCAGTGGTAATCACCATTCTAAATTTAGTGTTTTCCAATGGTATATATGCTCCCAGTACTTTTACTATGTATGTTCATATCTGCAGTAATTGTATTGTATCGTTTGGCAAGTTTAAAATCTTTTATAAGTGATATCATACTATATGTATCTGTCTGCAAAACTTGCTTTTTTTGCTTAAAATTATTTTTAAGAATTTGATACATATATCACAAGTTCATGCATTATATAACGTTTGTCCATTACATTCCACTGTATTATTAGACCACAAGCTATCCATTCTCCTATTAAAGGACATTTAGATTTTGTCCAATTCTTATATTTTGCAATAATCCTTAAGCTCATTGTTAAACATGTCTCCATATACACATTGTACTTAGAGGTTTTTTAGGATGTATACCTAGATTGGACTTTTTTCATCTTCAGGTTTACTAGAAATTGTCCGAGGTGGTTGTACTCGTTTTCATTCCCATTCATGGTATATGAGAGTGCTCCTTGTAAAACATCTTTCTGAGCCATTGGTTGCATTGTCAGACATTTTGTTTTGGTCGGTGTGGTTGGTGTAAAATGACATCTCACTATTGTTTTATTTGTATTTCCCTAATTATTAATGATGTTGTGCTTGCTTTTATTTGTCTGATCTCAGATTTCCTCTTTATTTTGCTTGTTGATACTCTGTGCACTGACACATGTGGAAAGTTCAATTTGTGGGTTTTCATTTATCTTGTTTATATGCTTTATAGTGGAAAAATTTAAACATTTAATATAGTCAAATGTGTCAGTGTTTTACTCTTGTGTCTTAAGTCCTTTACTTGCATAAGTACATAGTTAAGTCTTTAATTAATCAGGAATTTATTATTGTGTATTATGTAGGAAGGATGTCTGGTATACGAATAACTTCTAGAATTAGCCTATTTGCTTTTGGGTTATGCCCATAGTGATACATATAAATCTTGTTAATTCCTTGAACTACTTATGGGATCCTATTGTATTACTTTCCTTTAGCCTATTGTTGGACATTTTATCTGTCATTATAGTAAAAGCTGCACTGAACATCCTGTATATCTCCTTGTGTTTGAGTATTTATTCATACTTTATACTAGATAATGAGTTTTTGGTCATGTTAAAAATGTTGCTGGCCTTTTAACTTTGCTTATGGTACTTTCAGCTGCATAGACGCTTTAAATTTGGGTGTTGTAAGAAATCTCAGTCTCTCTATAGATTTTACACCGGGTGTCTTCCCGCTAGAAATGTATTTTGAGTGGAAGTATTGGGCTTTGGTTGATATATTAGTGAACAAAACAAACAAAAGCCTCTGCATTTTTTGGAACTTAAGAAAGCTTTCTCTATCCCGAGGTCAAAAATGCAATTTTTTTCAATAACTGTTAAATATTTTTTAAACATTTGGATCTTTATCTGTAATTTATTTTTCCATATAGTACATGCTGGAATCTAATTTTATTTTGTTACCTAACACTGTTACTTAAAAGCAGTATTTTGTCTATTCAATTATAATTTCACTTCTTTTAGATGTCATGTTTCTATAAATTTTTTATCTATTTCTGGATTTCCTATGCTCTTCTGTTTGTTACTGTGTCTGTACCACAGTGTTTTTTAAAATTATTTTTATTAATATATAATGTATTATTTGCCCCAGGGGTACAGGTTTGTGAATCGTCAGGCTTACACTCTGTACCATAGTGTTTTAATCACTCTAGCATTAACAATGTTTTGATATGTAGTAGGGCAAACCCTTTACTCTTTTTTCTTTTCCATCCCTCTCCCCTTTTTTTTTTGGCCAGGTTATCTTAGCTATTCTTGCACATTTACTCATTCACAAGAACTGTAAAATCTGTGTAAGATAAAGTTTCATAAATTATTCTATTGAATTTTTGTTTTGGAATTGCACTTGCAGTGAATTTTAAAGAATTAATATATTTATAGTATTGACCATTCACATATCCATGAATAGTATAGTACTATTTATTTATATCTTCTTTTATGTCCTTCAGTAAAGTTGATTTTGCAGTATAGTTATTGCAGTGGTCTTTGTTTTGTTTTTGTTTTTTATTCTCAAGTACTACCTTTTGTTACAGTAGTGAATAGAGTATTATTTCCTTTTACATTTTCAAATTATTGCTGGCATTTGGGAAAGCTGTTCTATTGATCTTCTATGTGATAACTTAGTGTATTCTCTTATTAGACCTAATAATTGGTAGATTATACATAGATTTCTAGGTAAATGGTCAAATTGTCTGTAAATAATAATAGTGTTATATCTTCCCTTTCAACATTTAAATTTTGAACTCTCTACCCTGTTTCCACTGACTAGAACCTCTATACAGTGGTGAAGTTAGCAGTGATGGTGAGCAGCCTTATATTATACTGCATTTAATGCAGTGTTGTTGGTGTTTTACCATGAAAGATAGTAATTGATTTAGGTTTCTGGTAGATATTCTTTATCAAGTTGAGAAAATTCTTCCTATTTCAAGTTTGCTGAGAGTTCCTATTATGCATGGATGTTAAAATTTACCAAATAAACTTTTTAAAAATTTATTTATTTTTAGCATAACAGTATTCATTATTTTTTCACCACACCCAGTGCTCCATGCAATCCGTGTCCTCTGTAATACCCACCACCTGGTACCCCAACCTCCCACACCCCCCCACCACTTCAAACCCCTCAGATTGTTTTTCAGAGTCCATAGTCTCTCATGATGCACCTCCCCTTGATTATGCTGAGTGAAATAAGTCAAGCAGAGAGAGTCATTTATCATATGGTTTCACTTATTTGTGGAGCTTAACAAATAGTATGGAGGACATGGGGAATTAGAGAGGAGAAGGGAGTGGAGGAAATTGGAAGGGGAGGTGAACCAAATAAACTTTTTTTAAAGATTTTATTCATTTATTTGACAGATAGAGATCACAAGTATGCAGAGAGGGGGAAGCAGGCTCCCTGCTGAGCAGAGAGTCCGGATGCAGGGCTCAAGCCCAGGACCCTGAGACCATGACCTGAGCCCAAGGTAGAGGCCCAACCTATTGAGCTACCCAGGCGCCCCCCCCCCCAGATAAACTTTCAACTCAGTTTAGATGATTACTTGTTTCTCTTCTTTTAAATTGCATTAAGATTTTCTAAGGTAAAATTTTTAATTGTATTTAATTTTAAACTACCGCAAATTTGGGGCTTGGATGATATGAGAAAACATTTTAAGATGCAATATTCTCTGTTATAGAAAGCTGTCTTGAAAGGAGATGGGAATGACACATTAGAAAACACAATAGTTGATCAAAGGTAAGGTTGAGTTACCAGAAAAATATTATTTTCTTAAGTATATTTATTATTGTTGAAATAATTCCTTTAGTATTAGGATGGTTTATTTCATAGTCTGCTATAATTAGATTTGAACATTGACTATACAAGTGGAAAAAAAGCCAGCATTGTAATCTATAAGAGTAGCTCTCAAATGGGGTAATTTTATCTCCCTCCTATTCATAACCTCTGGAGTTTCTAGAAACTGGCCCTCAAAAGTGGAGGGCTAAGAGAGACTGAAGGAAGAGGCAGACCACTCCAGATTGGTAAGTGGCAAGTTTATTAAGCAATAGAACCTATTGACGAGGCTTGTCTTGGGAGAACACAAGACAGCTATATTTCCTCACCTGCCTGCCATAATCTTGGAAGCTTAAACTTGGTTCAGTCAGAAATATAGGAGGCCTTACCTGGATTCACTTACATACCCAATATAGATAGCCTCAGCATCACATTACTATCTTAAGGCTGTATCCTTGGAGCTGCTTCTGGAAGTGGGGAAGGCAAGCAGAACACATATTCCAAGGGTAAGGGAGGGGGTGAGTAGCCTCCAGTTGCTCAGGTTCAGCTCAAGAATCAACTGGCAGTTGTTTTCTTGATGAACTCCTTCATTACCTCCCCTCCCTCAATATTTGACAATATCTGGAAGTATTCAATTGAGCTAAGATTGAGAACAGGAAAAAGACAAAGTATTGATTGCTGTGGATAGACTTATCATTAAAATGTTCATATTCAATTTCATTATGTATTATACATTGACCTATATTAAACAATATGTCCTTTTTTAAAATTATGTATTTTTTCTTTAGCTTTTTAGCTCCTCTTATTATTGAGTATGATAAGCATCTGGAAGAGCTACAGGGGCAGCTGAAGTATTATCAGGTATGAAATCATAGTCATCAAGCTTTTTATAATATTCTATTAAAAAGGTAAAATACACTTTTCAAAAACATTGATGATGAATAAAATATTTAGCAATAACTAATCAATTCTTGGCTGTCTGTAAGAGAGAAAGTGTAGTACGTGTGTGTGTGTGTTTTAAGATTATCTTTAGTTTTGCTTTTTAATCCAGTGTTCCCTTGCTCCTGATATCTCCCAAGATCTCCTAGGTGCTTGAAGCTCTTAAACTCATTATTATAAGCTTATATCTTTATTTTCCCCCAGGGAGATCCCAAACCATTCCATACTTTTAGACCTTTCTCTTTACCCTCATTCTACCTGTATTTCCCATTACTTAGAGGATGGATTTTTCACCCAATTTCAAATATGTCCATCAGATTATAGATGCATTTGATCAATTTCTAATATAGCCTTAAGCTATGGCATCTTTTTCTGAAATCCCTAGTAGTGAGGTTTATTTTAGGAGTGAACAGAGTGAAGAAACTGAGGACACTTCTATATCCTAGAATTTCTGAGATTAGGATATACAGCAGGCTCATGGAGAACTAAAATGATAGCACAACATTGCTCAAGATATAATCTGAGTTTCAATGATCGATATTTTTAGAATATACCTAATATTTATAATCTGTTTCTTTGATTTTAAAATGTTTTTTACATTTTCCTCCCAAACTTTGACCTTTCTGATTGTTGGATAACCATATAAAGGAAGCATTTGTTCAAGAGATGCTGTATGTCTCAAGCTAAGCTCACCAGAAGGTGGTAAACTTCTTAGAGTTTGAATATACTCATCATTGTGTTTGGTTTAGATACCAATCCCTGGATCAGTTCAGTTGGGTAGCAAGGTTAACTTAATTTTAATGCAAATGAAAGTATAGCATGTTTTTTTATATGGGGCTATAAATGGGGCAAACACTAAAAACTTTATTTATATCTCTCTCCACTTCATGCAGGGACAGGAAGAGATCCTACCATATGCTTTGAAGTCTAGTGCATAATATGCCCTCAATTTTTGATGAATGAATTGAAAACCAGGACTTATTAGAACAAGATGATTAGATCTAGCTTAACAATCTCCTACTTATAAATTACTAGATTGACAAAGTATTTTACTAAAAGAACACATAATGCTTTCATTTTCTAAAAATAAGTTAGGGTTTCCATTGCATTTGATATTAATACTTTCATTTCTAGGATTAATCCTTTAATATAAATTTACAGAGTGATCCTGTAGACCCAAATTTCAAAAACAAGCATTTCTTTAAATTGCAGTTACTGTCTTACTGTAAGTTAATTAGATGTTTTCCTAGTCTTTACTATGGGCTTTTTTTTTTTGCCTGTGGTCATTTAAGTTCGAACCTATCATAGTAATGTCTTTTAATCTTTCTAATTGACAATTAAAGAACAATAGAAAGCTCTATTCTGCACAAATGGCATTTTGCTTTTCTTTTTAGGGCTAGTGAGTTTAAAGTTTCTGCTGAATTCACTCAAAATTGCTATAATGACATATTATGTGGTTCAATTGTTATAAAATGGGATAACTAGTTATCTTGAATTAAACTTTTAAATGTTTGATTTTTTATAATCTATCTGATTCATATATCTCTATAATCAGCTATTTTACTAAGGTGTTTAACTTCATTCCCCCATCTAACATTCTCAATCTAAGAATGATTATTGAATTAATTACAAGAGAGAGAAAACTGTAGCAGAAGGCCCAAGGGTCTATAACAAGAGTAATTGCTACTTTTACAGATGGAAAAAAAGATGCTGACAAATCTAAGAACAGTTGCTCACATGAATATTACTGACAAGTACTAGTTCTTAGGATCTATTGACCCAGTAAAAAGAATAGTTTATCCTGAAAGCAGGAAAACTATCACTGTATTTCTTTATATGAAAAACTCCCTTCCAAAAATGTAAATAAGGGAAAATTTAGTAATACAAGAGGTACTGCTGAGATTTTGTTTACTTCCAACTATTAAATATTTTGGAATATTTGACAGTAAAGAATCTCTAGTGTGACCATAATGATTCACCTTTAATCCTAGCTATTATATATACATTCTAACTATTTGAGTAATTTGAGTAAATATTTTTAAGATGCACCAACCTTTTTACAACTTTTAAAGATCTTGCAAGATTTTGCAACTTTTAAGATCAGTTTTGTTGTTGTTTTTTTAGTGGCAAGTATCAGGATAATTGCTACAATAAAATACAAACCTCTTAGTTACCATGGCATACAAGAGCTGCTGCCTGCCTTTCTAATTTTCTTTCACTGCATCATGACTCAATGTATGGTTTTACTTCTTAGTTATCTGATAGTGAATTCATTCATTTTAATTTAATTGTGATTCATTCACAAAAAGGACCTGGGAAATGTTCATCTTTCCTAAAGCCAGCTTTGTATTTAGAGTTGGCTGTTTCTGATTTCCTAGTCCAAGCTTCCACTAGCTTCTCTGGTTGAAAAGGAGGCAGAAGGGCTTGGAGGATTGCCTGTTTCACCCTTCCCTTGCCAGGTTCACTCCAGCCTTGGCTCCTCTCCTTTAGCCTAGGTTACTCAATCAAGATTAATGGACATACCATGAGTTGATTGCAGTTTTAAGTGTGATTTTACATGGTCTCCTTCCTGCTCTCCCCTAGCCCATTTACTCTCATTGAGAGCTGACAACAATGCCTGTGTTCTAATATTTTTGCCTCTTTGCTTTTATACATATATCTCCCTACTTGAAATGCCTTTTCTTTCCTGTTGAGATTTTACAATCCCTTCATCTCCTCAGAGAAAATTAATCATTCCAAACTCATTCTCTTTACAGTTTATATTTTATTCTCATTTTTATATGAATTAGTGATTTTTTTCTCCATTTTTCCTATTAAAGTATATGTTGGTGACGATACAGGTTTACCAACGTTGTATGGTGTGGAGAGTTTAGACAGTTAATAAAGGTGGCAAATAGACTGAGAAAATTACTGCTAAAGATCTCTAGTTTCTTTTTCACCGTTAACATTTTACTTTTCCAAATACAAGCTGTTATCTGGGCTTCAACTAAACTAAAGTGGATTAAGAATACATTCAGGGTATGGGGATCATCTGGTATTTGTTACAGTGACATACTGAGGAATATCTCTCATCTGTTTTTTATAAACATCTACAATCATAGGACTGCATTTGTGAGTATTTCTCAGTGTGTCATATAAATATTTTCTTTATATTTCAAAATGAGTGTTTTATTATATATTCTTTATGTATTATTCTGTGCATCATTAAAATATCCAAATTTACTAGTGCTTATTAGAAGTAAAGAATCATTGTTTCTTATCAGTAGCCTAGTGCCATAGAATCTGACTGCTTGGTTAGGAATGGATTACATAATAGAGACCCATCTACAAAATATATTCAATATTTTAATCTTTCAGAAACATATGGGTGAGATGAAACTACAGCTTGAAAATGTCATCAAGGAAAATGAAAGGTAAATCAATTTAACTGTTGATTCCTTTATTGTTATCCTAGGTAACTTTTATTCTTCTTATTTGCTCTTTTATTCATATAGTACACTGGCTATGAGTGCAGACTCTGGAGCCTGATTTCCTGTTTGA
Source organism: Mustela lutreola (assembly GCF_030435805.1). NCBI lineage: Eukaryota > Metazoa > Chordata > Mammalia > Carnivora > Mustelidae > Mustela > Mustela lutreola. The sequence goes on from NC_081290.1 coordinate 82,017,837, forward strand.
CCCCTGGGTCCATTACGTACGAGCTATGCAACCTTACTTGGGCAGTTACTTAACCTCTTTGTGCTTTAATTTTCTCATCTATGAATTAGAAATAATTATTTCATAGTGCTGACTATAGGGGAAAATAGGGTATATAATAAACACTTTATAAGTATTAGCAATCCTTAATAGTATAGTTATTTTAGTCACGTATGTTATGAAACATACTGATAAAAACTGTCAACCCATCATCCAGTTAAGAGCTAAAAGAGGTTAACAGTACTGGTATACCTACCCATGTTTTCCTTCCCTATTCATTCCTCTCCTGACCTCTGCTGGATATTAGCACTTTCTTGAATTTCGTGTTTATCATTCCCTTGCTTTTTAAATTTTTTAATAAGTGTGTGTATTCCTAACAATAAATTATTCAGTTTTGTATTTTTTAAACTATATAAAAGTGATAATCATTTAGTCTTCTGGGACTTTTTTTTTTCTACTCAGCATCATACACAAACAAGCACAAGAGTTTCAAGGGATAATCTTGCTGGGTCATAGATTATGTAAATATTCAGTTTTACAATATAACACCAACTTAATTTGCAAAGTGGCTGTACCAATTTACATTCCCACCTGTGATATTTATGAGTTCTTACTGATCTACATGTTTTTTTCAGCACTTAGTCTTACTAGGTTTTTAAATTTTTGTTATTTTAAGTCTTGAAAGGTTTTTCATTGTGGTTTTAATTTAACATTTCTCTGAATCTAACATTTCCCTATAATACTAATATGGTTGACCATTTTTCATATGTGTATTTACCCATGTGATTTTCTTTTCTCATTAAATGCTTGTTCATTTTTTTCCCCATTTTCTATTTACCTTTCCCTTATTAAATTATCAAAGTACTTTATATACCCTGTATTCTGAATATTTGTTAGTGTGCCAATCTCTGTCAATGTAAAAATACTACTATAAACAATAACCATTGTAGAAATTTCAGAGAGGAAGGAATTTAGTTACTTATCTGTAAGTGCTACTAGGTCCCTGATTTTAGGATCATAACTTAGGGATTGTGATCTGGAGGTTGGATATTTATGTTGCTGCCACCATCTCTGTTGCTACTCCTACATTATCATTTCCATAAAGCTGGAGCCTTGCTATTAGAAAGTGAGGCACAGGGTTTTGACTGTAAGAGACCCTCATGTCTACCCAGTTTTGCTTGCTATCTGTCATACCAGTAGAGGAATATTCTCAGCTCACTTCTGTTTACCATATCCCCCACAAGGGCTTCTCACTGGTAAAACTTTAATCCTACCCACAACTCCAGCTTCAAGAACCTCCGAGAAATAGAGTTTTAGACTTTCTGCCACTGTGCTAGATGAAAAGGGATGGGAGTGAATAATGTTGCTGCAGTACCGTACAATAGGTGTTTCCTGTCTCTGTTCCCAGGTTATGATAGGTTTCATGAAAAGAATTTTCTATTTTGTTTTTAATCTTAAAAGATAGTTGAATCCAGCTTTCTTCTTATGGTTGTTATTCTTTGTCTCTCTAACAAATCCCCTCTCAACCGGTGATCATAAAAATCTGTTTTTTTGCTTAAAATGTTTAAAGTTTTATTTTATCCAAGTTTCTTAACTTTAACTTGAAAAGATTATATAGCTGGGCTGAAATCTGATATATCTTTTGTTGTTGATTTGTATAACTAGACCGAAAAGTAAAGAGGTATTTTTTTTTTTTTTTTTAGTTCTAAATTCATTTAAAACACAGACTCTTTTAAAGCTGGCATTCTTTTGTATGTATTTTGGTATGTTATATAGCAGTTTCCTTTTTTGTTGTTTAATATAATACATGTTGTTCTTTAGAATAATCTAGAACTCCCATGGAATTCGTATGTCTGGTTTTGACTATTTTGTCATCTTCTCCCTTCAATTTTAAAAAATATGTTTCACTATTTCTCCTTTTCTCTAATTTCTGAAAGCTTCATATATTTAAGCTACTAATGTTGGCTGAAGTGTAAATAAGTCCTTTAATTGGGTTTTCAATTTTTATTTGTTTTTCCCCCAGGGAAAAGCTTTTCTAATTTTAACTTTTTATGATTTACTATTCTTTCTCAAAAAAAGTTATTAAATAAACTATGCCATTCCTATTAAAGAGTATTGCTAAGATTTCTGAATCACCAATGTATATAGATTAAGCTTGTATTTTAATGTAATGGGAATAGAAAAAGGTACTATAAGGTCAAGACAATCATTGTATTTCCTGTATTTGATTCCACATACTTATTTCCTTTCATGTCTGGTTCTTTTTAAGCCAGTCTTTTAAAAATTTGCCTTCACCTATTTAATAGTAATGTGGTCATGTCTCATGAATGTATTTATTCCTAGTACAATAGGAAAGGAACAATAGAAACAAATGGATTCTGAGCTTATTATAAAGGCACTTTTGGTAACTGGAAAATTTCTCGGTTTTAAAGTGAATTCTTCTTATTATGTTTTTAGGGCAACAGCCTACCTTTTATTATGTGTTGCAGTTAAGAACTGCAAAATCAAGAGTTTATCATTTTTAAGGAGAGTATCTTAAATGTGTGTACATAATCAGTTCTGAGTAATGGAAGCTAACAGTGACATGGATTATGTAGTAGTATGCAATTCTACACTGTTGGGTTTAGAAATGTTTTAATATTTACATTTTTATATGGGTGGATATAATGTAAGAATTCACTACAGATAGGAAATAATGAAGTTAAATCAGGCTAAGGAAAAGGTGAAAAAATACTTTCCTTCCTCCCATTTTTAAATTTGTTCTTTGAAATCCAGCTTCTGTTGAGAACATATATTTTGTTTTGTCCTTTTTTTTTTCTGTAATACCATCTTTTCTCCTCAAAACTTATCAGAGGAAATAAATTGAATGCAGGATTATATGTACAGCACTTTCTGGCACTAAATACTAATTTTTTATTATTTATTAAATTATTATTCAGGCTATTCATTTGTTGTCTCCATATGAGCCATTTTTAATTCTTTCATTCACCCCTGATTTTGTTCCAGTGTCCATGTGCTTGGGGGAGAAGAGCTTTTCCACAATTTTATTTTATTTTTTTTTAAGATTTTATTTATTTATTTGACAAAGAGAGATCACAAGTAGGCAGAGAGGCAGGCAGAGAGAGAGGAGGAAGCAGGCTCCCTGCTGAGCAGAGAGCCCGATGCGGGGCTCGATCCCAGGACGCTGAGATCATGACCTGAGCCGAAGGCAGCGGCTTAACCCACTGAGCCACCCAGGCGCCCCCTGCTTCCACAATTTTAGATGATAAGTCTTTTATTTAAACTAGTTTGAATTTATTTTTGCCAGGGATTGGTCTAGGAATGAACACAGAACCCTACTTTTAGCCAGTGAAGTATAAGAGAAAGTCTGTTGTAGAGCTTCTGGTAAAGAATCTTCTCCCTGATTTAAAAAAAAAAAAAAAAAATGGCTGGCATGAAGAAAGCTTTACCTCCTTCCAGCTTGTCGTTTTAGAAAGTGGTTTATGAAGTTGATAAAACCATTTTGTATCCATGGGGATAGATATCCACATTGAAAGAAGGGAATTATAATGTGGAATTATTGAACTGCTGAAACAAATCTGGAACCACTTACCCTTCTAATTTAATATTAGATGAGGTAATAAAATAGTCATTCAGTCATTCATCTATAAGTATTTATTGAGTACTAAGTAAGTACCAGGCACTATTCAAGTGAATACATCAGTGATACACTGATAAAACAGACAAAAATGACCAAATATCCTTGGGGTGCCTGGGTGGCTCAGTCGGTTAAGCATCAAACTCTTGATTTTGGCTCAGGTAATGATCTCAGGATCCTGGGATCAAGCCCATTGTTGGTCTCCCTCCTCAGTGGGGAGTCTGCTTGTCTCTCTCTCCGTCTGCCCTTCCCCCCACTAGTTTGTGCATTCACTCTCGCATGCTCTCAAATAAATAAATAAATCTTTTTTTTTTTTTGGTAAGGTTTTATGTATTTATTTGACAGACAGAGATTACAAGCAGGTAGAGAGGCAAGCAGAGAGAGGGGAGGAAGCAGGCTCCCCGCTTGAGCAGAGAGCCAGATGCAGGGCTCGATCCCAGGACTCCGAGATCATGACCTGAGCCAAAGGCCGCGGCTTAACCCACTGAGCCACCCAGGCGCCCCAAATAAATAAATCTTTTTAAAAAATGATTGTCTTTACTTTTTGTTAGGCATTTTGTTACTTACATCCAAAATATACTAACTGATAGACTTAATTGTCTATCAGTTATCTGTCAAAGATTCATAAACTACAGCCTGTGGATCAGATTTGGCCTGCTATCTCTTTTTGTAAATGAAGGTTTATTGACTCACAGCAACATTCATTCATTGATATATTGTCTGTAGTAAACACTGCTGTTCTTGAGTTACTTGAGGTCTGTGAAGAAGAACATCCCCAAAAGTCTGCCAAAATCCTAAGCTTTATAAAGTGTTAAATTTCTGTTTCAAATCTCATATAAAACCAGAGCTACCCTGATTTCCCTATGTCTCTGTTTATAACCCAGTTTACTGTTCTTTTATTATGTGCATATACATACTCTCTTACCATGGTTCCCTTTGATTACTAGTCTCTCATCACGTCAGCCTTCTTATTTGGCTTTCTCAAACCTAGCAAACCAGTGTTCCCCTGAAGACCTTACCTAATACTTTTGCCTAGAATACTCTTCTCTAGAAGACTAGTAGGACTGTCTACCCTTTTTTCAGCCCTTTTTCAGGAAAGCATTCCCTGACTACATTATCTAGCTGTTTCCAGCCTCTTCTTTTTTCTATAATACAATTTTATTTTATTTATGGCACCTATTACTACTTGAAATTATTTTTTTGCCTTTTTGATTATTTTTTTGTCTTATCTACCGGAATGTGTTCTTCATGCGAGCAGGGCCCTTATCTATTCTTTCTTACTGCTATATACCTAACACCATTGAATAGTGCTTTATCTTTTATGCAAAAACCATATAATTCAATTTTTATAATTTCTAGTTTGAGTTTCTTTGAAGGGTAAAACTTAGAGATCCTTTTGATCTCCTTTTATCTGTGATTTTATAATTTTTCTGATTTTTTATAAATATTTTACTTATCTCTAATTCAACAGTAGTTACTTAACGACTCATCTTTATTGAGCATTTTGTTTTCAGCTTAGGTTTCATGGGGAAAAAAAACTCTTTTATAATATAATTTTACCACCTTGGGTCATATTTAATTAAAGTAATAATAACAGGTTCTTGCAGCTATAATGTAGATTGACTGTTCCAACCTGTTTTTAGTATGCCTTCCTGTATTACAGAGGCTGGAAAACTAAAAACTAGCTCAGGATATGAATTAGGTTCTGCTAATGATAAGTACTTGTAGGAGACCTAAATTAGGAGGTAAGTAGGAGGGAAAGCAGTATCTGAGGATCTAATTTTGTGGCTGAGATCTAACAAGTGTACTGTAGCACTAGAGCTGATAATTCTGGGCAGCTGCTTCTATTGAAGCTAAAGTAAGTTGTTCCTACAGGCAATAACTCTCAGACAGTAACATCCTAATCCCAGGATCTCAGATGAAAAGGTGTGAACTTGAAACCAGCAGTTGGTGTAGTTGCTTCCTGATTATCTAGCTTCCTAATTATGGCCCACATATAAGTGGGCCATAGTTAGATTTTAGCAAATCAGTTTAGCTAAACCAGTAAGATTGACTTTTTCTAGAAACTGCACTAGAAAATAGAGATCAGCTGATCAGTGGTGACAGCAGGAAAAATGAACACTACTAGTTAATAATAATAAAGATGGGGGATACCTGGGTGGCTCAGCCAGTTAAACATCTGCCTTCCGCTTTGGTCATGATCTCAGAGTCCTGGTATTGAGTAAGCCACGCAGCTCCTTGCTTGGCTATGAGCCTGCTTCTCCCTCTGCCTGTAACTCCCCCTGCTCCCTCGTGCACGTGCTCTCTGTCCCAAACACAAATAAATAAATATCTTATAAAAATAATAAGGATAACACTGTCTACCTCCACAAAGCTTTATATGATTTTTCTTCTTACTCTCAAGCCATCCAAAATGATGGAACTTTCTTCTTTTTATTTTCTCAAGGCTCTTATATTTTTTTAAGAAAAGATTTTATTAATTTGACAAAGCGATGGAGGGAGCAGCAAAGAGGGAGCAGAAGAGGAAGAAGGAGAAGCAGGCTCTCTGCTGAACAGGGGCTCAGTCCCAGGATCCTGACATCATGAACTGAGCTGAAGAGAGACACTTAACCAACTGAGCCACCCAGGTGGCCCTAAGCGCTTACATTTTGACTTAATTATTATATATTTGAATAAGTACAACTAGAACCAGAAGTCTTACCATCTTGTATGTAATACCTCTTCAAGTATTTATTGAACATGATTCAATTACTGATGTCTGATCTTCAAGATTTATTAATGATATATTAAAAAAAGCTTTGGAAAAGATTAATTCCTTGAATCTTTGCAGTAATTAAATGGTTTTATTTTCTCAATTATACTGCTAATATTTTTAGAGAATTAGATAAAATAAATTTAATCAGTATTTGCAAATATATTATTACAATTATGTTTCAGAGGAAACGGCAAAAATGTATAAGAAAAATAAGCATAAAGATTAGAGGATAGGAAGAACTAATTAGCAAGTTTGAGTATAATATTTTGTTTATATGCACTCATATCAACCAAGAAGAATACACTGTTGTTTTTAAAGGACCATGAAACATTTATAAACATAGACATGGATTGCAAACCTTGCCCACTGTTATACACGCATATGAATTTAAAGCAATATAAGTCATATAGTAAAATATCATATATATATATGATATTATATATATGACTATATTTATAGTCATATATATAGTGAAATTAGAAATAGCAAAAAACAGCAGTGCCTGGCTGGCTCAGTCAGTTAAGTGTCTGCCTTAGGCTCAGGTCATGGTCTTGGGGTCCTGGGATTGAGCCCTGCTGCAGGCTCCCTGCTCAGTGAGGAGTCTGCTTCTCCCTTTCCCTCTGCCCCTCACCCTTACCCCATTATGTACGCTTGTGCTCCATCTCATATAAATAAAATCTTAAAACAAAACAAACAGGCACAGATAATTTAACTACATTTTCAACTAACTCCTGAGATGAAAAGGAATTGAAAACTGAAATTAAAAACTTCTTAGAATAAACAACATATCAAACTAGTGAGATGTAGCCAGACTAGTACTTAGAACATAAATCAATTAAAAAATAAAATTGAAAATAAGTGAACTAGGGAGTTTTGTTTACAATGATATCAAGACTAGGTAATCAGACTCCTGAGAAAAATTAGAAATTCTAGACAAAAACTAGAAAATTGGGACCAAAATTTGACAATAGATCTATTTAAATGAATTGGACTCAATGGAGAATTATAGGGCAAGACCAGGAAAAAAATGAAATCCAGGGATATGAGCCTGCTTTTTGGAGATGCCTTCCCCTAGGTAAATCTCCCTATCCTGGAGAAGGTGAAGAGAGGTTGAAAAACTGAGCTTGAAACAAATTTATAGGGCTAGAGAGATTAAATTTGAAAGTCAGGGGCCATTAGATTTGAGGGTGAGTGGCTCAGGAAGTTTCCAGGCATTGGGTTGGTATACCCTAGAAGAGTGACCCCCAAAATATACTAGTCCTAAAAAGATCTAAAACATAGCTAGGAATTATCTGAATCTCTGATGTTGATATAAGGTGATCAGAAATTGATAATGCACCCAGCCACCTGTGGGGGAAAAAAGAAGACTGTTTTAGAGGAAGATAACATTATTGCTAGATCTCACAATATCTCCAGATATTTTTACATGTAATATCAGGCTCATATTTTTAAGACAGCACAGCTTTTTTTTTTTTTTAAAGTTTTTATTTATTTTTCTTGACAGAAATCACAAGTAGGCAGAGAGGCAGGCAGAGAGAGAGGGGGAAGCAGGCTCCCGCTGAGCGGAGAGCCCGATGCGGGGCTCGATCCCAGGACCCTGGGATCATGACCTGAGCCGAAGGCAGAGGCTTTAACCCACTGAGCCACGCAGGCGCCCCAGCACAGCTTTTTAAAATTGATAAGAAATAATAGAAATAGAATAATAGAAATAATAGAAAAAAATCCACAGGACTGGTCTTTAAAATAACTCTGCTTAATATGTTCAATGAAAAAAGACAACTTTGAGAATGTTGATAAGAGAAAAGGGAATGCTAAAAAAAAAACACCAAACCGAAATTCTGAAACTGAAAAAAAAATAATGAGATAAGGTATAACTAAAGCGAGAATTAATGGAATCTAGTCCAAGTCTGAAGAAAATATCCTAAATGAATATCAGAGAGACTAGAGGATTAAAAAATACAGGAAATAATATAAGAGACATAAGAGAAATAGTGCAAAGGGCTAAAATTCATATAACTTGAGTCCCAGAAAGAGAGGGCAGAAAGACATTGATCCACAAATTAAAGAAACACCATGTATCATAAGCAGGATGGTACAAAAAACTATAGATACATTATTGCAAGATAAAATACGTAAAGGCAATTTTTTAAAATATTCAAAGCAGAAAAATTATCTTTGAAGAAACAGCAGTAAGCCATAAATGAACTTCTCAACAGAAATGATGGAAATAGGGAGACAGTGGAATATCTTCAAAGCTGAAAGAAAAACTATTAACTTAAAATTATGTATCTAATGAAACATTTTTCTAGAAGTCAAATAAGTACACTTTCAGATGAAAAGTGGGGAAAATTATCATTAGCAAAATTAAAATCTTAGGATATTCTATAAAAAAAAAGGAAATGGTAACTGAGAGAAAGTCTAATAAAGATAGCTATTCTGCAATGATAATAATGTTTCTAAAATATCTGTAGAGAATTAAAATACAAGGCAGCAATATCATAAATTTGGGAAAAGGGTAAATAGAGTTAAAATATTCTGAGCTTCCAGCATTACTAAAAAAAAAAAAATAGAATACTAATTTAGTTTTGCTAATTCTATAAGCATGTTATAATCTCTAGGATAGACACTGAAAGTAAAGAATCCTATAACTGCCAGGCTAATAGAGTAGAAAAATAGAATAATAAAAACATCTAGAACAATAGGAACTCTCTCTCATTCCTGGTGGAAAAGCAAAATGTACAGTCACCGAGGAAGACAGTTTGGTGGTCTCTTAAAAAATGAAACTTATTCTTATCATAACAATCCAGCAATCATACTCCTTGATATTTACCTAAAGGAGTTGAAAACTTATGTCTACACAAAAACCTGCAAATGAATATTTATGGCAGCTTTATTCACAGTTGCCAAAACTTGGGAACAACCAAGATGTCCTTCAATAGGTGAACAGATAAATAAACTGTGGCACATTCAAACTATGGAATATTATTCAGCAATAAAAGAGAAATGAACTATCAAGCCAGGAGAAGATATGAAGGAGCCCTAAATAGATAATACTTAGTGAAAGAAGCCAATCTGAGAAGGTTACAGATTGTATGATTCCAAACTGTGTGCCATTCTGGAAAAGGCAAAACAATGGAGAAAAGGAGCCACCTGGGTGGTGCAGTTGGTTGGGCATCCAGCTCTTGATTTCTGCTCAGATCATGATCTCAGGATTGTGAGATCAAACACCAAAGTCTGTTTGCATACACTCTCTCAAATAAAGAATCTTAAAAAAAAAAAAAAAAAAAAACCTGTGGAGACAAGAAAATGATCAGTGGTTGCAAGGGGTTGGGGGAGGGGTTGGGAGTAGAGTGGATGAAAAGGCAGAGCACATAGGATTTTTAGGACAGTGAAATTATTCTGTAAGACACTAGTAATGGATACATGTCATTATAGGATGTACAACACTAAGAGTGAATCTTAATGTAAACTATAGACTTTGGGTAATTGTGTCGATGTAGGTTTTTCGGTTACAACAAAATGTACTACTCTGGTGGGGGAGGTCATGCTGGAGGGGCCAAAGGGTATACTGAGGAATCTCTGTTTTCTGCTCACTTTTGCTGTGAACTTAAAACTACTCAAAAATTCTTATTTTTTTAAAAAAGAGTCACCTAAAATGATCACATTAAAAAAAAATCAAAAGAAAGCACATAAGTAGAGAAAATCATAATAGGCAGACATAGAAATAAATACTAAGGTAGTATATATAAGTCCAAATATATCAGTAATTAAATTTCAATGTATTACATGCTACAAATAGAAGAGGTATATCAGCTACATATAGAAGAATGAAACTGGACCATTCCCTTATACCATACACAAAGATATACTCAAAATGGATGAAAGACCTCAGTGTTAGACAGGAATGCATCACATTCCTAGAGGAGAACATAGGCAGTTACCTCTTGGAAATCGGCCACCATAACTTCTTTCAAGACACATCTCCAGAGGCAAGTGAAACAAAAGCATGAACTTTTGAGACCTCATCAAGATAAAAAGCTTCCACACAGCAAAGGAAACCGTCAGTAAAACTAAAAGGCATTCCAGGGAATAGAGGAAGATATTTGCAATAACATTACAGATAAGGACTAATATTCAAGATCTGTGAAGAACTTCTCACACTCAACACTCAAAAAACTAATAACCCAGTTAGAAAGTGGGAAGAAGACATGAACAGACACTTCTCAAAAACACATACAAATGGCTAACAGACATGAAAAAATGCTCTACATCACTAGCCATCAGGAAATACAAATCAAAACCACCTAACAACAGTTAGAATGATAAAAATCAACAAAACAGGCAACAACAAACATTGATGAGGGTGTGGAGAAAGGGGAACCCTCTTACGCTGTTGGTGGGAATGCAAGTTGGTACAGCTACACTAGAAACCAGTATGGAGGATCTTCAAGATGTTAAGAATAGAGCTACCTTATGATCCAGCAATTGCACTACTGGGTATTTATCCCAAAGATAGAGATGTAGTGAAAAGAAGGGGCACATGCACCTTAATATTCATAGCAGCAGTGTCTACAATAGCCAAACTGTGGAAGAAGCTGAGATGCCTTTCAACAGATAAATGGATAAAGAAGATGTGGTACTTATATACAATGAAGTATTATTCAGCCATCAAAAACAATGAATACCCACCATTTGCATCTACGTGGATGGAACTGGAAGGGATTATGTTAAGGCAGTAAGTCAAGCAGAGAAAGACAATTATCATATGGCTTCAGCATAACCAATAGCATGGAGGACCATAGGGGAAGGGAGGGAATTCCAAAGGGGCATAAATTAAAGAGGGAGATGAACCATGAGAGAAGATGGGCTCCGAGAAACAATCTGTGGATTCCAGAAGGGAAAGGGGACAGGGGAGGGGTTAAAAAGGTGATGGGTATTGAGGAGGGCACGTGCTGTGATGAGCACTTGGTGTTACTCTTAACTGATGAATTGTTGAACACTAAGTCAAAAACTAATTATGTACTCTACAGTGACTAACTGAGCATAATAAAAAAAAGTGATGTATCGGTGGAGATTAAAAAAAGAAACCAATTATGATATACTTCTCAGAGAGATTCCTAAAATGTAAAATAGAATGGATGCAGATGAAAGGATGGAAAATAGATCCATCATGCAAGTACTACCAAAAGAAAGCTGATAATATTGGACACAGTAGACTTTAATGAAGAACAGATTATTAGACGTAAAAAGAGATATTTCATAATGATAAAAGATTCAGTTTTCCCAAAAGATATGACAGTTTTAAATTTGTAAGCACTCATTAACAAAGGCTCAGATGGAAAATTTTCAAATTTTCTGTTCTTCTAGAATCAAAAAATTCAATTATAGCACTGAGTGGCAAGACAGACCAATTAAATTTTTTTAAGCACTTAAAAATGTCAGTAACGAAAGGTTATTTTTATTTAGTTTTTATTTATTTGAGAGAGAGTGAAAGAGGGCACGAGAGGGGGTAGGGTCAGAGGAAGAAGCAGACTCTCCACTGAGCAGGGAGCCGGATGTGGGACTCGATCCTGGGACTCCAGGATTAAGACCTGAGCCGAAGGCAGTCGATTAACAAACCGAGCCCCACAAAAGGTTATTTTTAAATATGCTTTACTATTTTTTAAATATTTACTTTTCCCAACAGAAAATGTTTAGTAAGAGAAAAACGACCAAAATATAAATATAACAAGATTTTTTTTTTTTAAAGATTTGTCAGAGAGAAAGCACAAGCAGAGGGAGAAGCAGGCAGAAGGAGAAGCAGAGTTCCTGCTGAGCAGGGAGCCCAGTGCGGTACTTGATCCCAGCACCCTGGGATCATGACCTCAGCCAAAAGCTTAACCTACTAAGCCACCCAGGCGTCCCTATAACAAGAATTTTTAAAAAGGCACCCCAGGGGTACCTGGATGGCTCAGTTGGTTAAGCAACTTTATTTTAAATGGATGGATGCAGTTTCTTTGCCTTCGGTTCAGGTTATGATCCCAGGGTCCTGTTCCTTGCTCAGCAGGGAGCCTGCTGTTCTCTCTCCCTCTGCCAGCTGCTCCTTCTGTTTGTGCTCTCTCCCTCTTTCTCTGTCAAATAAATAAATAAAATTTTTAAAAAATTAAAATAAAAAGGCATCCCAAACCCCAGAGAAAAACTGTGATAGTAGGAAATACAAACAGATCGCTCTCAGTAATTGACAAAACAAGCAAACAACAACAACAACAAAAGGGTATGTGATATTTGAACAATGAAGTTAACAAATCTGTAAGGGGCATATATTGAATACTAATACCCAACACCTTCAGAATACACATTCATTCAAAGTACACATACAGCATTTCCACAATTAACCAGTTTGAAAAAGTAACTCAGGGATTTTTAAAGTATCAGAATTACTCTGCTTATGTTCTTTGATGACAGTGAAAGTTATACTAGAATTCAAATTTTTTAAAGATAACTAGAAAATCCCCAACTTTAGTTAAGCAACTTCTCAATATTACATGTAAGTCAAAGGATTGACAATGAAAAATTAGAGCATGTTTTTAACTGATCGATAATGAAAATAAAGCGATAAAACTTATAGGTTGTAGCTAAGGCCATTCTTAGAGGAGAATCCAAAGTCTTAACTGTATATATTAGAAAAGAAAGTCTTAAAATCAGTGATCTCTAAGAATTTGCAAAAGAGGTTAGAAAAAGAACAGTAAACTAACAGTAAACACCTAAGGAATTATAAAATACCTAGGGAATCTGGGCACATTGAGTAAGAGCCAGCAGACGTTGAAAACTCCCAAGATTGGACACCCAACCCTAAGTACTAAATATACTAAAACAAAAATAAGCTATATATAGGTAGTCCTTGCTACGTATGATAGAGCGGGACTTTAAAAATGACCATGCAAGGGACGCCTGGGTGGCTCAGTTGGTTGGACGACTGCCTTCGGCTCAGGTCATGATCCCGGAGTCCCGGGATCGAGTCCCGCATCGGGCTCCCAGCTGCATGGGGAGTCTGCTTCTCCCTCTGACCTTCTCCTCGCTCATGCTCTCTCTCACTGTCTCTCTCTCAAATAAATAAATAAAATCTTTAAAAAAAAAAAAAAAAAAAAAAAAAAAAAAAATGACCATGCAAGGTGAAACTGTGGAAAGTGATCTTAATAATCAATGGAAGAAAATTATGATTTTTCTGTGACCTTTAAAATTTTTTATAAAAATGATAATAGCTGTCTTACTGTTGTTTATAACTGTACTGTTGATTATAAGGGATAGGTTTTGTTATTGTTTTTTTTTTTACAAAGAAAACATTTTAATTCTTAATGTTTCTAATGTTTTTAGTGTAAGTGAATATTAACTTTACTGTTTTTTTAATTTCATTCAAAATTACTCTAGGAGGTTTACCTGAGTTGACTTATGATGAAAATATCTGTATAATGGAAATAATGGAATATTATGCCATCATTAAAGTATTTATAGGGAAATATTTTATAATCTGGAAGAATGCATATGTTTCAATAATAAAGTTTAAAAGCCAGGTTATAAGATATTAGCAATATGGTATATCTGTCTATTTTTAATGGAGAGCAAAAATTCTGCTATAAAATATATCACACCATTACAATGGTTTTTCTCTGGAACTTGGGATGTCTTTTTTAAAACCCTTACTATATTTTATATTATGAAGTATTTTTTAAGATACCAGAAATATTTAAACCCATAATTTTATGTGCAGTTAATCTTCGACAAAAAAGCGAAGTATATGCATTGGGAAAAAGACAATCTCTTCAACAACTGATGTGGGAAAACTGGACAACTACACGCCAAAGAATGAAACTGGACCATTTTCTTACACCAGGCACAATAATAAATCCAAAATCCTGAAACCATAAAAATCCGGGAAGAGAGCATAGGCAGAAATGTCACTGACATTAGCTATAGCAATAATTTTTTAGATAGGTCTTCTGAGACAACGAAACAAGAACAATAATAAAATACTAGAACTCATCAAAATAAATAGCTTATGCATAACAAAGGAAACAGCAAAACTAAAAGGCAGCTTACAGATTGGAAGAAGATATTTGCAAATGACATATCTGCTAAATAGTATTCAAAATATACCAAGAACTTACATAACTCAACACCAAGAAACCAAATAATCCAATTTAAAAATGGGGAGAAGACATGAACATATATTTCTCCAAAGAAAACATAGGTGTCCAACATCTGAAAAGGGGCTGAATAGCATTCCTCATCAGGGAGATCAAATCAAAACCACAGATACTACCTTACACCTGTCAGAATAGCTATAATCAGAAACACAAGAGACAGCAAGTGTTGGCAAGGATGTGGAAAAAAAAGAACACTTGTTAACACTGTTGGTTTGGAATCCAAAATTGTGTACTCACTATAGAAAACAGTATGGAAGGTCCTCAAAAAAGGTAAAAATAAAACTATACTACAATCCAGTAATTGTACTACTGGATATTTACCCACAGAATACAGAAACACTGATTTGAAAAGATATATGCAACCCTATGTTTATTGCAGCATTATTTACAGTAGCCAAATTAAGGAAGCAGCCCAAGTATCCATGATGAATGGATAAAGAAGTTGTGGGTATGTGTGTGTATACACCTGCAATGGAGTATTAGTCACCCTTTAAAAAAAAAGAATGAAATCTTGCCATTTACGATGCCGTGGATCAAGTTAGAGTATAATGTTAAGTGAAATAAGTCAGTCAAAGAAAGACAAATACCATACAATTTCACTCACAAGTGGAATTTTAGATACAAAACAAGTGAATACAGGGGGTGTAGAAAAGAGACAAACCAAGAAACATGGCCTTAGATGTAGAGAACAAACTGATGGTTACCAGGAGGGGGGGAGGGTGAAACAAGTGATGGGTATTAAGGAATGCACTTGTGTATAGAATTGTTGAATTGCTGTATTGTATGCCTGAAACTAATGTAACACTATATGTTAACTATATTGAATTTAACTATATTGAAATTAAAATTAAAAATTTAGAGGTGCCTGGGTGGCTCAGTCTTCAAGTGTCTGCCTTCAGCTTAGGTCATGATCCCAGAGTCCTGGGCTCCCTGCTCAGTAGGAAATGTGTTCTCCCTCTCCCACTCCCCCTGCTTGTGTTCTCTCTCTCATTGTCTTTCTCTCTGTCAAATAAATAAAATCTTAAGAGAAATTAAATTAAAAACTAAAATAAAAACCAAAGAATACTAGAAATATTTTAAAATATGAATGTGTTATTGATAAAATTTTTAACTAGGAAATAATCAGCAACCTCTGCCCTTTCCTTAGGGAGTAATTAATTTTTTTGTTGTTTCTAAAGTTAATTATTCTGTGAGTTTCATGTGTTTGATGAACTTTGCTTTTAATGAATATATTCTAAAAATTAAGATTGAAGTTTTCTAGTTTCAAGGAGATTTTTAATATCAGCAGGTAATTCTCTTTATTTTAAATGGATGGATGCAGTTTCTTTGGGAAACTACCTTGAGATGTGTTTATTATAAATAACATTTTCTGCTTATAATTTATGCATTAAAGATTTTTAAATTTTTCTGATACTATAAATGTATTTTTCCTTTTAGGTTTGTATCATTTTAAAGTAAATCAGTCTTTTAATGTGTACTTCTATAGCTTTCTTTTGCTAGCTGTTTTAAAATATAAAATATTTGTAATTTAATGTTAAGATTAATATTGAATTTAAGGTTTTCAGAGTTATGGTCAAGCTTATGTAAAATATGCTGAAATGTAAAGCCTCTAATCATCTTGATTGCATAACTAGCAACAACTTTATTCTACTCTGTTTATTAACTGGATTAAGTAAGATGTTAACTGAGTTTTGTGAAACACAATGTAGACAATAAATAATCCAACAATATTTTATATCCAATTTCCTTTTAATTGACTACATGAAACCATGGTTACAGTTCCATTTTTTTTTCTGAATGGCTTGTTTCATAAATTAATAAGATATAATATCTGAATTTTACCTTCTTGAATAACTAAAATCTCCTTAGGACAAACAGAATTATGCTTGAATTAATTATGACAAATTTAATGCATTTGAAATTGTTATATTTTTATTTTCACAGCACAGTATTTAATGGTGATTAACAATTTAATTTTTGAAGTCTACTTAAAACTTATTTTTGTGTAAAGAATTATTTTAAATAAATTATTTTAAAGACTGTTTTTTGTGTACAAATGTTTATTTAGTTTACCTTCAAATAGTGATAACTGTTGGTAAAATGAAATTACATTATTACTGTGTTAACTCTTTTCTGAAGGTTGCACAGTGAATTAAAAAATGCTGTTGAAAAGCAACTGGAGACCCTTCCCTTTGGCATAGATACGGGAAATGATATGTATACAGATGATGAAACAGCCAAGAATTTACGAGAACAATTACAACTAGCCAATCAAGTGAGTGATGTAAATTTTTTGAACTATATTCTGAATAAACAGAATCTATGTTAATCATTATTTATGAATGATAACAACAGAATAGCAAAATTAGTACTTACTGATTTTCTACAATTTATAAGAATAGTTAACAACTAACAAACTTGTAATATATACCCTCCCTAGTTGTTAAAAATATAGCTACCAAATGTATATTTTAATTGAATCATAAATCTATTGACATGATTTTTATGTCTTATAAAAATATATTAATGCCAGGAGTGCCTGGATGGCTCAGTGGGTTGGGCATCTGACTTGATTTTGGCTCAGGTTGTGGCATTGAACACTGCATCTGGCTCCATGTTAAGGAGAGTCTACATGAGATTCTCTCTCTCCACCTGCCCCTCCCCAAACTGGCTCACATGCATGCATGCACTCTCTTTCTCTAAAATAAATAAATAAATCTTTAAAATATATTTTTTAATGCCCTAAAAATTTTTTAAGGAAAAAAATAATTATCTACTCAGCTAAATTTACATTTTTAGTTTTCTGTGTTTTCTGCTGATATGGTGTTTTCCTCAATTTTCAAAGAGTATAGAATTATATTTCTCAAAAATTGTACTTCTTCTAATTACTTCTCCTTTTTTCCTCCCTCATAGTAATTGAATTATTTGGGAAGCTATGTTATATATAACTTGTTTTCAACACTGAAAATGTATAATCATACATAAGGGAATTTGGGGTTTTTTTAATCTTTTTTTAAAGATTTCATTTTTTTGCTTGACAGAAAAATAGCACAACTAGTCACAGCAGCAAGCAGAGGGAGAGGGAGAAGCAGCCTCTCCGCTGAGCAGAGAGCCTGACATGGGGCTCAGTCCAGGACCTTGGCATCATAACCTGAGGCAAAGGCAGCCGCTTAACTGGCTGAGCCACCCAAGAGCTCCAGGAATTTTCTTTTAATTTACAGTTTTATATCCTAGGCATCTCATATCTGTATGGATTTGAAACTCTGTTCTGCTTTCTAGCTGTGTGTCTCAGTTTCTTCATTTATAAATGGAGATTACAAATTCTTCATTGCAATTTTGATTTTATAGTTATGTATGGAAAATCATTTTTTGTGCCCTACAAATTTAGTTTTAGAATTCTGATACTTATGAAAGTGATATTTAACTGATTAAATTAAACTGGATTTAAACAGTCTGTATTTACCATAATAAAAGAGCATGTATTTATTTATTTTTTAAAGGAACATGTATTAAACTGATTTTTTTTTTCATGTGTAAAGGGAAGGGATTTGAAAAAGTAATAGAGGAAAAAAATAATGAGAAAGCATACTCTTCCAAACTTTTCCAACTTTCAAGCTCTAGTTTGAACTCTGTTCAAAATAATAATATCAGAAAGGATTGGTGAATATTTATATAGAAGTAAATGGAAATTAATTAAGCCGTGTGAAGGCTTTCTAACAGGCTATCAAAATTAGTGCACAATATGCAATTCTTGATACTCTAGAAAAAGATTATGATAGACCATATGTAAAACAACCCCCTGTTACATACCTTAAATATATACAATGATTATGGGGTTTTTTTCAACTTTGTTTATTTATTTGACAGAGAGAGAGAGATAGGAAGAGAGGGAATACAGGCAAGGGGAGTGGGAGAGGGAGAATCAGGCTCCCTGCTGCAGCGTACCATCCCAGGACCCTGGGATCATGACCTGAGCTGAAGGCAGACGCTAAATGACTGAGCCACCCAGGTGTTCCATACAATGATTATTTGTCAGTCATACCTCAAAAAAACTGAAAAAAAAATTTTTTTAAAGAGGAAGTGGAATGAAAACTAGATAAGATTTGTAATTTCAAAAGACAAAACAAAAACAGAACCCTGTCTCAAAAAG
This sequence comes from Mustela lutreola, assembly GCF_030435805.1. Classification (NCBI taxonomy): domain Eukaryota; kingdom Metazoa; phylum Chordata; class Mammalia; order Carnivora; family Mustelidae; genus Mustela; species Mustela lutreola. The sequence continues at coordinate 82,036,580 of NC_081290.1, forward strand.
ATCTCTCTGCAGTACTTTTGTTGCTATAATTTCCAATGTGAAATTTTATTAAAACTTCAAAATTACTTATTCTTTTTTTCTTATTAAACCAAACTTGTTCTCTCATTCCTTATCTTTTCCTCCTCCTGCCTATCCTCTCTTTGCCTTTCTCCTTCTACATTTTGCTCCACCTCACATTTTTTCTCTGAAGATGGTTCTATTTTTTTTTGCTACATTTTGGATCAGTCACTCCACAGAAGATTTGATGAGGTCCACCTGAGCAGTCAAAAAGGAGAAAGCTGATTGGTTATAAACAAATTTCCCACAAAATCTATAATGTACTTTTTAAATATAAAATTTCAACTAAATGAGAGTTTAGGCAATCTTATGAAATATAAATAATAGAAGATGTTAATAATGCAATAGTATCAAAACAGTGATGTCAGATATTCTGCTTATGGTTCATATATGTCTAAGTATTTTGTTTTTAAGGTGGGATAAAACATAAAACTGTTTTGGTATCACTAAATTGAAAGACCTTTGTGTTATACATGAAGACTAGCTGAATCCAAACTGAAGAGATGAAAACTAAGTTAAATACAATTTATAGTAAAAAATAGAATAATTTTTATATTATGTTTTATCAAAGTAATAAACATGAAGAACTTGACTGTTCAGATATCTTCATTTATTTCACAAGTATTAATTAGATGTCTATTAAATATCAGGCACTGATAGGCAAATTGTTGAGGATACAGTACAGAGTGTTGATCCTTGCTTTCGTGGAAAACAGGCTTTTGTTTCAAAAAAACCTCTCATCAGACTTCTTGAGTTTGTTCTCTATTCTGTTTTCTAGCTCTGTAATGTTGGAAATGTCTTTTGTATCTTACTTTCATTTATATAGAGAGATTATAATAATTCTTATCTTATGGAGTTCTTATGGTAATTCAGAAATTCCCATAAAGCACTTAATGTAATAACTAACACACATGTAAATTAATAAATTTACCTATTATTTTTATCATCATCATTGTGAAAGAGGAAGGTAATTAAAATTGAGTTCAAAAGCTGTTGGGTAAAGCAAGTATAATTGCCTCGGGAGCTGATAACATTATTAAAATATTAAGTACCTAACTTAATATTTTTAGTTTGGAGTATTTTGTTCTGATAGTGTGATTTGTAAAAATCTCTCTGGAGGGCACATTGGCAGTAAGAGCCTTAGAAGTGTTTATATCCTTTGACCAATTAATTAGATTAGGATATCACATAGATTGTAGGAATATATCCTAAGAAACTGTGTGAAAATTGATGAATAAATATGTGTGTTATACTATTATATATGATAATGAAAATTAGGAATAGTTTAAAAATCTAATAATATGGAATCACTTATATTGTGATTTTTCAAAAATGGGTTATATACCATTTAAAGAATTTATATTAGTACATTGGTTCTTAATTTTTTTGTGCATTATATTCTCCTAAGAGCTTTTTGAAATAGAGATTATTATTCCCCTTTCCCAAGCTTCTGATTCAAGAAGTCTAGGCTCAATAGTTTTGTGTTTTTAACAGTTTCTGAGGTAATGAGTAAACCACTGCTTTAGAGAATTGGTTTTCTAACTATTTGTCCAGATAATTCTTACCATCAGGCAGGTTTGTAAAACTGCAGACTTTTGAGGTTATGATGTGTCTTCCTGACCATTCTACTGAGAAGAAAATGTTCTTAAGGAATTGAAATGAATTGTCCAGGATCATTCAGCCAGAAATCAGGGATTGAATTCAAGTCTTATGGCTCCAGATTCTGTTTGTCTACAAATTTTAAAGCTATGTAAGTTTTAGGCAAAACTAACCGATGATGTAAGGATAGTAGTTACTTTGAGGGAATAGTAGTATCTTGAAGAAAGGGCTATCAGGCTTCTAGGTGCTAGTAATAACATTCTCTTTCTTGAACTGTGTGCTGGTTACATAGGTTCAGCCACTTTGTGAAAATTCATGATTTTCATGTGTGTTTTCCGAATGCATGTTATACTTCAGTAATAGTTTCCTTAAAACATATGAACCTCTATTTATTTTAAATGTATATTCTTTATCTTCTTAGAATGCTTATCTTTTCCCTATACCTTGTTACATTCTTACTAAAACAGAGTGGATTAGTTCTGACCTGGGATTTAAAAGTTTGGGCTTTGGGGGCACCGGGTTGCACAGTTGGGTATCTAACTCTTGGTTTTGGCTTAGGTCATGGTCTCAGGGTGGTGGGATTGAGGCCAGTGTTGAGGCCTGCAATGGATTCTGCACTGAGTGGGGTGTCTGCTTAAGATTTTCCCTCCCTCTCCCCCTCTCTGTATCTCTCTCTCTCTCTCTCTCTATTTTTTCAAGTAAATAAATAAATCTTTTAAAGTTTGGGCTTTGGAAACAAAGAGGTAAAGTTTTCTTCCTGATTCAGTCAACAACTTCCTGAGGAACCCTCAGCAAATGGCCAGAACCTGTTCTACTTTTCTTTTTAGACAACAAAAAGAGAATAATGCTCTGTGCCTACTAGCTTAGCATTTCTTCCCCTTTTGGTTTCGGGACCCTCCTCCAGGATGCTTAAAAATTATTGTGGACCTTGAAGAACTCTTTTTTTGTGGTTTACATATCTATCAATATCATATTATAGATTAAAACTGAGACATTTTAAAAAACAAATGGGAACTGAAGAACAGATTCCACTACCCATCAGAGAGAGGACATTACATCATATAAACTTTGGAAAACTTCAGTGTACACTCATGAGACAATGAGAGTGAAAAAGGCAAATAATGTCTTCATATTAAAATGAACACAATTTTAACTTCAGGGGTCCCTATATCACACTTTGAGACTTGCTATATTGAAAGAATAGTTAATGACTCGAGAAAACTCTAATTGTAAAATGCCAAATGAAAATAGTATAGTACACATAGTATATTGTCTGATTCCTAATTTTGTTAAAAGAACAGAAATACAAACTTTTGTTCCAAAATCACATTTAAAAACATGAATGCATTCAAAATTTATAAAGATGGTTATACCCAGACACTAGCAGTATTTATTATCAGGTAGTAAAATTACAGGTAATTCTTATTTTCTGGTTTGCTATATTTTACCAACTTTCTACAACATTTATTACTTTTATGATCTGAAAAAAATCTAGTACTGTATTGGGGCAGTTTTCTTCTTTAGTAATTTTTAAGGCTTACATCTTATAGGACAAAAATCGTGCTTTAAATCCTTATCTCTGATTTAAGAGTTAAATTTTAGGGATAAGATCTGAATGAAAAAAATTCAGCATAAGGAATTTCATCTTTAGGTTTATTCTCTGAAACATTTTTGTTTGTTTGTTTGTTTTGTTGTTGTTGTTGTTTTTTAAGAGAGAGAGAGAAGGAGAAAGGGCAGAGGGTGAGAGAAAGTCTTAGGCATGCGGCACACTCAATGCAGAGCCCAGTGCGAGGCTCTGTCTCACAACCCTGAGATCATGGCCTGAGCCAAAATCAAAGGTCAGACGCTTAATCAACTGAGCCACTGAGGCTCCCCTTCTCTGAATTGTTATTAATACAAGTGCATAAATCAGAAATATAACCATATAACTATACCATCTTTACACAAGTTCCATTTTTATTTTTGTGACTTCATATACTAGAATTCATTCTGCAAAACAGTATGATTCATTTGTACTATGCAATAGCCTGATAACAGTTTAGTGAATTCTTGATTCTTTTTGTGTTATAGGAAAAAACTCAGGCTATGGAACTCTGGCAGACTGTTTCTCAGGAGCTGGACAGACTTCAGACACTTTACCAGGAACATATGACTGAGGCCCACATTCATGTAGTTGAAAGTCAAAAACAAAAGGTAATCTCGGAGAGAGAGATCCGGAAGAATTTACACTAAAAATTGGCAATGGCTGTCTCTTATGGGTAGGAATATGTTTTAATTTTTTTAAATGTACGTGTGTTTGTATTATATGATTTGCTACCATATGTATTGCTTTTGTAATAATAAAAGGCTGTAAATTTTAAAGAGGTATTCTTGGATTTCATGGTTCTCTTACATATCAATTTTCATGTATATCTTCATTCTTGAGAAACTCCATTTTGAAGAGGAATGCCCAAATGTCTCCTGTGTTATTTATGTTAAATCTTTGCTGGTTAGAAAGTTCTTGGACAGTTAAAGCAATGCCTAGTATACATTGGGTTTTATAATGTGATTATCAGTGAAAGCTGTATTTCGTTCTAAGAAGCAGCTATATGATGATTCTGTATAAATGGATCCCTAGAGCTTATATATTGGCTTGTGACAGGAGCTATTATGGCCAGTGAAGAAACCTGCTCAAATATAATGACAATACTGTGTGAAGTGAAAATGTTAACACTCTTTCAGTTACCTCTAAAATAGATGTCAAGTGTATTCAGCTTAAATTAATCAGAATAGAATTATACAGTAGGAAGAAATCTTAATGATTATTAAGGCATTCTTTCTATCCACAGCTAGAATGATTTTTGTATTCTTTCAAAGTGGACATCTCAGCTTTTGCTTATACCTCTGTTGACAAAAACTTACTATCTCAGAAGACCATCCATTCCATTGAAAAATGTGCCTCCTTGATCCTTCCATTGGTTCTTTTTCTGCTAGAAACATTGAGAACTATGGGGTATTCCAATTTTGATCCCTTTTCTATGGGTTTTGAGAAGGCAGATGTTTAAATATATTTTTATCACTCCTTTCTCTCATTTATGGACTTTCCAAATTCCAGTGTATGAATGTTCCTATTACTATCATCATAATTGGGAATTTCTACCTAAAGGAGTGGCAATAATACTTACATGATGCTTTGCAGTTTACAAAATGGTTTTTCTATATATGCCCATTTGAAAGTAGCCCATATGTAGTCTGAGCAAGACCTTTACCTCTGAGGGAGGGGACTCTCTTGAGGGAGAATGGACAAAATGGTTGAAGGGAATTGAGTAGGGAGATAAAGGCTTCTAGATATCAAATGAATAAGTCATGGGAATAAGAGGCATAATATAGGGAATATAGTCAATGATATTGTAATAACATTGTATGGTGACAGATGGTAGCTATACTTGTAGTAAATCATAGCATAATGTATAGAAAAGTTGAATCACTGTATTGGTTGTACACTTAAAACTAATGTAACATTATATGTCAACTATATTCAAATTTTAAAAATTATTTTTAAATACACACACGCGGCACTTTATCAAAAAGAAAAGGCTTTTACCTGTGAGATCTAGAAACTATTTGTAATATAAGTGACTACTCTGAGGCTATTTCCTCATCTAGGTCAATCAACTCCTGTGGTATTTTTTTTTTTTTTTTTACCTTTATTCTTGTACTGTAGCTGTGCAGTTAGGTTTTTTTTGTACAAGCGTTTACAAATAATACTTCATTATTTTTATTTCTTTAGTTATCTATCAGCCTTTAGTTCTGTCATCCAACATATTAATAGCCCCTTCCATCATAACAGATAATCATACAGTTGGAAACTTGGGCTTTCAAGCCATGAGACTTTTAAGAACGGATGAGGCAATAATTCCTGTGCCACGGTTTATATTGCAGTTTTTGAGTAGGTTTGAATGTAGTCTTTCAGTATTGTACAATGTCTCTCCAATGTCTTTTTACTAATAGAGTGATTTCTAGAAATAATGCTCGTACATAAAACATAAATAGCCATGTTTGTTTCTACATTGTCACCTTATTTAACTTTGTAGTTATTTAAAATGTAGTCATTTAAAAAATTATTTCTTCAACTGCTAATTCACACAGCAACAGAAAACATCTAAATTCATCTAGACTTAAGCATAATTATTTTAGACTGATTTTAGGTTAATTTTACATATGGGCTTTAAACAGAATGTTATTCATGTACACCTCTACCTTCCTACTGTAGGATCAATTGACCAAATTTCAACGGTTGACCAAGCAGCTTCATGTAACTAAAGAGAACATAGAAATGGTAAGTGAAAATATCCATTTAGTGTACTGTTGATAAAAACTAGAAATTGTGACTTTAATATTTATTTATGCTAATAAAAATCAATAACAGAAAGGCCCACATATGGGAAATGGAAATAAGTAGGCAGTACTCTTTTCTCTTTATCTATCTTTTCCTTTCACATTCAATAACATGTCTGTGTTCACAATACTTACTGGAGACCTAAAGCTAATATCTTTCTGAGCTATCACCTAATCTAATAGTAATCTTAGTGTGCTTGGTGGTACTCTTGAGAGTAATCTAGACTCTGAGCTCCTCAAGAGTAGGACTCAGGCTTTATTCTTAGTATTTCATTTAGCATGCTGGTAGGTATATAATAAGAACTGTGGAACTGTTAAATGAATAACCAGTTTCTTAAGAATAATAGGACATTAAGAATCATTTGTTAGTTAGTTCAACTAACAAATGATTGGTACATCGAATTTAGATGTACCAGTTACACCAATAGATGTAATTGGTACATCTAAATTTCTTTTTTTTTTTTTTCTAAAAGAAATGCAATAGTTAGCCTTCCTTGTTCTGCTCACTACCTTTTTTCTCCTCTCACTTTTCTTTTCCTTTCTTTCTGGAATTTTATTTTACCTCATTGTTGAGTAATACAATTATGACATCCCGGGTAATTCCTCTCTTTCCTTTCTTCAGTTTGCTTAGCACCTCTGCTAATTCTCGTTATTACTTAATGAAAATGTCTTTGTTTAACAGTGGAGTTGTGCCATCAAAAGTAAGTTATTAAATTTTTTTCTGCTTTTCAAAATTTTCTCCTTAACCATGTTAAAAAATATATTAAATAAATTTCACCTTATTTCACTTTTGTTACTTCTAATCACTTAAAATTTTTGATAACATACTTTGTAGACATTTTAAATAGTATTAAAGTACTCCAGAACTAAATGACCGATATCTATAATTAAGAAATCATATTTCTATATGAAATTAATAGTTTAGGAGAGGAGGAGTCAAGATGGCGGAGAAGTAGCACGCTGAGACTACATCAGCTAGCAGGAGATCAGCTAGATAGCTTATCTAAAGATTGCAAACACCTGCAAATCCATCGGCAGATCGAAGAGAAGAAGAACAGCAATTCTGGAAACAGAAAAACAACCAATTTCTGAAAGGTGGGACAGGTGGAGAAGTGAATCCAAAGCCACAGGAAGATAGACCCCAGGGGGAGGGGCCGGCTCCTGGCAAGCGGTGGAGCAACGGAGCACAAAATCAGGACTTTTTTTTTTTTTAAATTTTTATTTTTTATAAACATATATTTTTATCCCCAGGGGTACAGGTCTGTGAATCACCAGGTTTACACACTTCACAGCACTCACCAAAGCACATACCTCCCCAATGTCCATGATCCCACCCCCTTCTTTCAACCCCCCTCCCCCCAGCAACCCTCAGTTTGTTTTGTGAGATTAAGAGTCAAAAATCAGGACTTTTAAAAGTCTGTTCAGCTGAGGGACATCGCTCCAGAGGCTAAACCGGGACGAAGCCCATGCGGGGTCAGCGTGGCCTCAGGCCCCGCAGGGTCACAGAAGGATCGGGGGTGTCTGATAGTCGCAGAGCTTGCGGGTATTGGAACAGGAAAACCGGCTACAGAGACAGAGCCGACAGTAAGATCAAGCTCGGGCTTACCTTGTACCGGTCACAGGCTCGGTGAGCTCGGAGCGCAGCCGGAGGTCAGGCAGACCAGGAATAACTGGGCGCTGTTCTCTGAGGGCACACTGAGGAGTGGGGCCCCGGGCTCTCTGCTCCTCCGGGCCAGAGACCAGGAGGCTGCCATTTGTATTCCCGTCCTCTGGAACTCTACGGAAAGCGCTCAGGGAACAAAAGCTCCCAAAAGCAAACCCAAGCAGATTACTCAGCCCCTGGTAAGGGCGGTGCAATTCCGCCTGGGGCAAAGATACTTGAGAATCACTACACCAGGCCCCTCCCCCAGAAGATCAACAAGAAATCCAGCCAAGACCAAGTTCACCTACCAAGGAGTGCAGTTTCAATACCAAGGAGAGCAGCAGAATTCCAGAGGAGGAGAAAGCAAAGCACGGAACTCATGGCTTTCTCCATGTGATATTTTTAGTCTTGCAGTTAATTTAATTATTTTATTTTTCATTTTTTTTCTCTTCTTCTGATAAAATTTTTTTTAACTTTTACCCTTTTCTTTTTTAACGTTTGTAACTAGTTTATCTAATATATATATTTTTTCTTTTTTATATTTTTCTTTATTCGTTTTCATTTTTTTTAATTCTTTTTTTTTTCTTCTTTTTTTCTTCCTTTCTTTTTGAATCTCTTTTTATCCTTTTCTCCCCCCTCACGATTTGGGATCTCTTCTGATTTGGTTAAAGCATATTTTCCTGGGGTTGTTGCCACCCTTTTAGTATTTTACTTGCTCCTTCATATACTCTTATCTAGACAAAATGACAAGGCGGAAAAATTCACTACAAAAAAAAGAACAAGAGGCAGTACCGAAGGCTAGGGACCTAATCAATACAGACATCGGTAATATGTCAGATCTAGAGTTCAGAATGACAATTCTTAAGGTTCTAGCCGGGCTCGAAAAAGGCATGGAAGATATTAGAGAAACCCTCTCGAGAGATATAAAAGCCCTTTCTGGAGAAATAAAAGAACTAAAATCTAACCAAGTTGAAATCAAAAAAGCTATTAATGAGGTGCAATAAAAAATGGAGGTTCTCACTGCTAGGATAAATGAGGCAGAAGAAAGAATTAGTGATATAGAAGACCAAATGACAGAGAATAAAGAAGCTGAGCAAAAGAGAGACAAACAGCTACTGGACCACGAGGGGAGAATTCGAGAGATAAGTGACACCATAAGACGAAACAACATTAGAATAATTGGTATTCCAGAAGAAGAAGAAAGAGAGAGGGGAGCAGAAGGTATACTGGAGAGAATTATTGGGGAGAATTTCCCCAATATGGCAAAGGGAATGAGCATCAAAATTCAGGAGGTTCAGAGAACGCCCCTCAAAATCAATAAGAATAGGCCCACACCCCGTCACCTAATAGTAAAATTTACAAGTCTCAGTGACAAAGAGAAAATCCTGAAAGCAGCCCAGGTAAAGAAGTCTGTAACGTACAATAGTAAAAATATTAGATTGGCAGCTGACTTATCCACAGAGACCTGGCAGGCCAGAAAGAGCTGGCATGATATTTTCAGAGCATTAAACGAGAAAAACATGCAGCCAAGAATACTATATCCAGCTAGGCTATCATTGAAAATAGAAGGAGAGATTAAAAGCTTCTAGGACAAACAAAAACTGAAAGAATTTGCAAACACCAAACTAGCTCTACAAGAAATATTGAAAGAGGTCCTCTAAGCAAAGAGAGAGCCTACAGATCAGAAAGGAAGAGAGACAATATACAGTAACATTCACCTTACAGGCAATACAATGGCACTAAATTCATATCTCTCAATAGTTACCCTGAATGTTAATGGACTAAATGCCCCAATCAAAAGACACAGGGTATCAGAAAGGATAAAAAAACAAAACCCATCTATATGTTGCCTCCAAGAAACTCATTTTAAGCCCGAAGACACCTCCAGATTTAAAGTGAGGGGGTGGAAAACAATTTACCATGCTAATGGACATCGACATCAGAAGAAAGTAGGAGTGGCAATCCTTATATCAGATCAATTAGATTTTAAGCCAAAGACTATAATAAGAGATGAGGAAGGACACTATATCATACTCAAAGGGTCTGTCCAACAAAAAGATCTAACAATTTTAAATATCTATACCCCAACGTGGGAGCAGCCAACTATATAAACCAATTAATAACAAAATCAAAGAAACACATCAACCATAATACAATAATAGTAGGGGACTTTAACACTCCCCTCACTGAAATGGACAGATCATCCAAGCAAAAGATCAGCAAGGAAATAAAGGCCTTAAATGACACACTGGACCACATGGACATCACAAATATATTCAGAGCATTTCATCCCAAAGCAACAGAATACACATTCTTCTCTAGTGCACATGGAACATTCTCCAGAATAGATCACATCCTCAGTCCTAAATAGGACTCAACTGGTATCAAAAGATTGGGATCATTCCCTGCATATTTTCAGACCACAGTGCTCTGAAGCTAGAACTCAACCACAAGAGGAAGTTTGGAAAGAACCCAAATGCGTGGAGACTAAACAGCATCCTTCTAAAGAATGAATGGGTCAACCGGGAAATTAAAGAAGAATTGAGAAAATTCATGGAAACAAGTGATAATGAAAATACAACGGTCCAAAATCTGTGGGACACAACAAAGGCAGTCCTGAGAGGAAAATATATAGCGGTACAAGCCTTTCTCAAGAAACGAGAAAGGTCTCAGGTACACAACCTAACCCTACACCTAAAGGAGCTGGAAAAAGAACAAGAAAGAAACCCTAAGCCCAGCAGGAGAAGAGAAATCATAAAGATCAGAGCAGAAATCAATGAAATAGAAACCAAAAAAACAATAGAGCAAATCAACGAAACTAGGAGCTGGTTCTTTGAAAGAATTAATAAAATTGATAAGCCCATGGCCAGACTCATCAAAAAGAAAAGAGAAAAGACCCAAATAAATAAAATCATGAATGAAAGAAGAGAAATCACAACTAACACCAAAGAAATACAAACTATTATAAGAACATACTGTGAGCAACTCTATGCCAACAAATTTGACAATCTGGAAGAAATGGATGCATTCCTAGGGACATATAAAATACCACAACTGAACCAGGAAGAAATAGAAAGCCTGAACAGACCCATAACCAGTAAGGAGATTGAAATAGTCATCAAAAATCTCCAAACAAACAAAAGCCCAGGGCCAGACGGCTTCCCGGGGGAATTCTACCAACCATTTAAAGAAGAACTAATTCCTATTCTCATGAAACTGTTCCAAAAAATAGAAATGGAAGGAAAACTTCCAAACTCATTTTATGAGGCCAGCATCACCCTGACCCCAAAACCAGACAAGGATCCCATCAAAAAAGAGAGCTATAGACCAATATCCTTGATGAACACAGATGCGAAAACTCTCACCAAAATACTAGCCAATAGGATTCAACAGTACATTAAAAGGATTATTCAACACAACCAACTGGGATTTATTCCAGGGCTGCAAGGTTGGTTCAATATCCGCAAATCAGTCAATGTGATACAACACATCAATAAAAGAAAGAACAAGAACCATATGATACTCTGAATAGATGCTGAAAAAGCATTTGACAAAGTACAGCATCCCTTCCTGACCAAAACTATTCAAAGTGTAGGGATAGAGGACACATACCTCAATATCATCAAAGCCATCTATGAAAAACCCACCGCAAATATCATTCTCAATGGAGAAAACTAAAAGCTTTTCCACTTAGGTCAGGAAACACGGCAGGGATGTCCATTATCACCACTGCTATTGAACATAGTACTAGAAGTCCTAGCCTCAGCAATCAGACGAAAAAAGGAAATTAAAGGCATCCAAATCAGCAAAGAAGAAGTCAAATTATCACTCTTCGCAGATGATATGATACTATATGTGGAAAACCCAAAAGACTCCACTCCAAAACTGCTAGAACTTGTACAGGAATTCAGTAAAGTGTCAGGATATAAAATCAATGCACAGAAATCAGTTGCATTTCTCTACACCAACAACAAGACAGAAGAAAGAGAAATTAAGGAGTCAATCCCATTTACAATTGCACCCCAAACCATAAGATACCTAGGAATAAACCTAATCAAAGAGGCATGGAATCTATACTCAGAAAACTATAAAGTACTCATGAAAGAAATTGAGGAAGACACAAAGAAATTGAAAAATGTTCCATGTTCCTGGACTGGAAGAATAAATATTGTGAAAATGTCCATGCTACCTAAAGCAGTCTACACATTTAATGCAATTCCTATCAAAGTACCATCCATCTTTTCAAAGAAATGGAACAAATAATTCTAAAATTTATATGGAACCAGAAAAGACCTCAAATAGCCAAAGGGATATTGAAAAAGAAAGCCAAAGTTGGTGGCATCACAATTCCGGACTTCAGGCTCTATTACAAAGCTGTCATCATCAAGACAGCATGGTACTGGCACAAAAACAGACAAAGAGATCAATGGAACAGAAGAGAGAGCCCAGAAATAGACCCTCAACTCTATGGTCAACTTATCTTTGAAAAAACAGGAAAGAATGTCCAATGGAAAAAAGACAGCCTCTTCAATAAATGGTGCTGGGAAAATTGGACAGCCACATGCAGAAAAATGAAATTGGACCATTTCCTTACACCACACACAAAAATAGACTCAAAATGGATGAGGGACCTCAATGTGCGAAAGGAATCCATCAAAATCCTTGAGGAGAACACAGGCAGCAACGTCTTTGACCTCAGCCGCAGCAACATCTTCCTAGGAACATCGCCAAAGGGAAGGGAACCAAGGGCAAAAATGAACTTTTGGGATTTCATCAAGATCAAAAGTTTTTGCACAGCAAAGGAAACAGTTAACAGTTAAAATCAAAAGACAACTGACAGAATAGGAGAAGATATTTGCAAACGACATATCAGATAAAGGACTAGTGTCCAAAATCTATAACGAACTTAGGAAACTCAACACCCAAAGAACAAATAATCCAATCAAGAAATGGGCAGAGGACATGAACAGACATTTCTGCAAAGAAGACATCCAGATGGCCAACAGACACATGAAAAAGTGCTCCATATCACTCGGCATCAGGGAAATACAAATCAAAACCACAATGAGATATCACCTCACACCAGTCAGAATGGCTAAAATCAACAAGTCAGGAAATGACAGATGCTGGCGAGGATGTGGAGAAAGGGGAACCCTCCTACACTGTTGGTGGGAATGCAAGCTGGTGCAACCACTCTGGAAAACAGCATGGAGGTTCCTTAAAATGTTGAAAATAGAACTGCCCTATGACCCAGCAATTGCACTACTGGGTATTTACCCTAAAGATACAAACGTAGTGATCCAAAGGGGCACGTGCACCCAAATGTTTATAGCAGCAATGTCCACAATAGCCAAACTATGGAAAGAACCTAGATGTCCATCAACAGATGAATGGATCAAGAAGATGTGGTATATATACACAATGGAATACTATGCAGCAATCAAAAGAAATGAAATCTTGCCATTTGCGACAACATGGATGGAACTAGAGCATATCATGCTTAGCGAAGTAAGTCAAGCAGAGAAAGACAACTATCATGTCATCTCCCTGATATGAGGAAGTGGTGATGCAACATGGGGGCTTAAGTGCGTAGGAGAAGAATCAATGAAACAAGATGGGATTGGGAGGGAGACAAACCATAAGTGACTCTTAATCTCACAAAACCAATTGCGGATTGCTGTGGGGAGGGGGCTTGGGAGAAGGGGGGTGGGGTTATGGACATTGGGGAGGGTATTTACTTCGGTGAGTGCTGTGAAGTGTGTAAACCTGACGATTCACAGACCTGTACCCCTGGGGATAAAAATATAGGTTTATGAAAAATAAAAAATTTTTAAAAAATCTAAAAAAATTGTAATCTGTGAATTGAACACTAAATTCTGATCTACAGTAGTCTATTTCCCAAAATAAAGATGAAGATGCAGTCTTCAGGCTTTCTTTTATATTTCATTGGAGGCGTTCATTCATTTATTCCTTAAAGGTGTAAGTACTAAGAATGTATTAAATCATATGCCAGTCACTGGGAATTCTAGGAGAAAGTAGTTTTCAAAAAGTGACTCATATTGTAGTATGAAATTTAAATTTAGTGTTTGAATATAATGCAGTGTGCATTGTAAAAGTGCATATAAAGTTTTATCAAAGTACAGAAAGGATACAGTTATTTCTGTCTTAAAGTGAATAGATGATGGCAGAATGGAATTCTAATTCCAGAGGGAAATAAAATAGGGTACTAAAAATACGAAGTCAATAAGATTGGGTAGAATATGAGAGAACCACAATGAAAACTGCTTTCAGGACAAACAGTTGGAGAGATGTATGTATGATCTGTTGGGATGTGAAAAAACTGAAATCAAGACTGTCAGTTAGGAGGTAACCATTCTATGTTGACTTTGCCCATAAGGCATATACATAATGATGATAAGGATAAGGAGTTTGTGCCTTCATGGTAAAGTCATCACTTAGAGAAGAAAATTAATTCCCTTAGAAAAATTTTTCCTACACTTGGAAGACTGCTTCCTATATTCCATTAGGTTCTGGTTGATTAGTGTACTGATTTTTATACAATTTTCCCTACACTTGGAAGACTGCTTCCTATATTCCATTAGGTTCCTTTTTAGGCTAACCCTAAAGGATTCGAAAGTATGCCATGTATTTAGGAGACAATACCAGGGAGTACCAGTAGGGGAATGGGAAATTGAGACTGGGAAGAGAGAATAAGGCAGCCAGAGGGTTTCTAAGGATCATGCAAATTAATACCTTGCTTAACTGAAACTTAATCCTACCAGGGGACTCTGGAAGCCGGTGTAGAACAGGCTGACTTACTCCACCATGGGGCACAGGAGTTTGGTGTATTTACATCCCAGTTCTCTTCAGTCATTGTTACGTGACTTAGGTAAAGAAAGAAGGCTCAAATGGCCAAAGAAAAACCATAAGACATCAAAAAGCAGTTGTATGTAGTTTGAAGTGAAGCAGGTGTCCACTAAAATAGTAAAGTAAAAGCAAGGAAAGATTGCCAAGGTTATATTTTACTGTCAAAAACTCCAATCATTTCATGACTTAGTTTCTTTCTATTTATATGTTCTACAGTTAATCTTTAAAGATGTAGTTTTAAATGTTCTAATACTGAATGTTTCTAATTTTTTTCCTATGGCAGAGTAACCAACACTTTCTGAAAGCAATAACTGAACAAAATGTGGAAATCGAGCGACTCCGAAAACAACTGAGGTATTTTCAAAAATGAATTTTGTTATTTTATTAATAATTATTTTTCTTCAGAATAAGTGATGATGCCATAATTTTTCCATGAGCATTTTTTTCTTCCCTTTAAGCTTCTGTCAATAGCTTTCTGTATATATGATCTGTTAGTACTGAAAAAGACTGAAATTGTGACACTTAGCAGGAGGCAACTATAATATATATATATATACACATATATATATGCAGGGATGTTCCTTGAAGGTAAAACCAGTGCCTATGGAAGACAATCAGTTCTCTTAGCAATATTTTTTCTGCACATATCTTTGTATTCCCCAATAAGCAGACCCTGAGAAAAGGGATTTAGATGTAATATAAGTGAGCACCAGTAGAGGAGTGGGGAAGTAAGACTGGGAAAAAGACAAAGCCGATAGAGGGTTTTTAAAAATCAGGTGACTTAATACTATACATGTTTATTGTGGCTGAGTGGTTTAATAATCATTGCATTAATAGACTTCACAGGAAAAACTTTTTCACTTTTTTTCCCCCTTATTCATAATACTTAAAATCCACAAGTATGGATATAATAGAGTTTTGCTCTATGATGGAGTCATTTAGAAATATCTTTAAAGTATAATATAAATTAACATTTTATAAAAAATATAAATTTCTACATTGAATTTAGATGTCACGTCTTAGTCTCCTCCAGTCTATAGCAGTTCTTCAGTCATTGGCTGTCATCATTTCCAAGCTTCTGAAGAGTACTCACCAGTTATTTTGTTCCTTTGATGTTTTCTCAGGATTTAGACTGTGGTTATGGATTTTTATGAAGAATACCACAGGTGAAGTGCCTTTCTCATCTTATCACATCAGGGGATACATGATATCAGTAGGTCTTATTACTAGTGATGTAAACTTTGATCACATGCAAGGTGGTTTCCCTCTCCAGGGGTTTGTCACAATGTCCAGCCCCACTCTAAGGCAGAGGAATTAGGTTTTGCCTCCTGGAGGGAGGAGCATCAAGACATCTGTGGACTTATGTTAAGCCTCCATAGTAATTAATAAATACTTCGGACAACATACTTTGAGGCTATACAAATATCCTGGTTCTATAATTTAGATGTTTCCAAAAGCTATTTCTACATATATCATTTCCTTTGCCCTTCCTAAGAATCCTTTATTTAATGAGTAAATGGACCGAAAATGAAAAAAATATATATACAAATTTCTGTTGGTTAAATGAACCTTGCTATTTATTTTTATACCATCATGTATTTTGCCCCACAAAATATTTTGCTTTTTTAATAATTTATTTTATAAAATGTTATGTACCACTTCTTATATTTTTATTGCCTTAATCAACTTAATTTAAATAAATTTACTTTCTTTTGCCCTAGACATTTCTAGCTATGAGCTCTTATTTGGGCTTCCTTGTTTCTTTAAATGTTATTAGTTTACAGTTTAAAATAGTAATGGTTTATTAATTGCAAGATTTTGTTCATGTTTTCAAGATGGAAGTGGTTTTTTTAAAATTATAAAAGTAATGTAAGTCCATTATAGAAGACTCTAGATAGTATAAAAGTATAACAAGTTGCAGTACAATTCTGGCACTAATCATAGTTAGTCCAGCCTCCACAAGTTAATAGCATAATTCCCAAGAAGACTATGCTCACTAAGACACAAATTCAGGGATCCTCAGGCCAAACACACGTCTGACCAATTGGCTTTACTGTGTTCCAAATAACCTACCAGGCTTAGTAATTCTTTAGAATGGCTCAGGGAACCTATGATTAGTTTTATTATAAAGGTCACGGATCAGAACCAGCCAAAAGAAAAAACCCATGAGGTGAGGTCTAGGAAGGTCTCAAAATTTGAACTTTCATGTCCTCTCTCCATGGAACCAGGAATCATCACCCTCCTGGTGTATCTCATGTTCACAAACCAGGAAGCTCACCTAAGCCTTGGTGTCCGAAAATTTTATTGGATTTTTATTATTTGCATATGATTTATGTTAAATGTAAATACATATACTTTTTTTTTCATATATCATTTTTCACAACGCCTGTAACTCCACTCTATCTCAAAAATAAACAAAAATTTTTTCATGTGTCTGATAGCCATTTATATGTCTTCATTGGAAAACTGTCTGTCCATATCTTCTGCCCATTTTTTGATATGATTATCTGTTTTGTGTGTGTTGAGTTTGAGGAGTTCTTTATAGATCCTGGATATCAACCTTTTGTCTGTACTGTCATTTGCAAATATCTTCTCCCATTCCATGGGTTGCCTCTTTGTTTTGTTGACAGTTTCCTTTGCTGTGCAGAAGCTTTTGATTTTGATGAAGTCCCAAAAGTTCATCTTCGCTTTTGTTTTCCTTTGCCTTTGGAGACATATCTTGAAAGGAGTTGCTGTGGCTAATATCAAAGAAATTACTGCCTATGTTCTCCTCTAGGATTCTGATGGATTCCTGTCTCACATTGAGGTCTTTTATCCCTTTTGAGTTTATCTTTGTGTACGGTGTAAGAGAATGGTTGAGTTTCATTCTTCTACATATAGCTGCCCAGTTTTCCCAGCACCATTTATTAAAGAGACTGTCTTTTTTCCAGTGTATATTTTTTCCTGTTTTGTCGAAGATTATTTGATCATAGAGTTGAGGGTCCATATCTGAGCTCTCTGTTCTGTTCCACTGATCTTTGTGTCTGTTTTTATGTCAGTACCATGCTGTCTTTGTAGTAAAGCTTGAAATCAGGTAATGTGATGCCCCTAGTTTTATTTTTGTTTTTCAACATTTCCTTAGCAATTCGGGGTCTCTTCTGATTCCATACAAATTTTAAGATTATTTGCTCCAGCTCTTTGAAAAATACCGGTGAAATTTTGATTGGAATGGCATTAAAAGTATAGATTGCTCTAGGCAGTATAGACATTTTAACAATGTTTATTCTTCTGATGCAAGAGCATAGAATGGTCTTCCATCTATTTGTGTCTTCTTCAATTTCTTTCATGAGTGTTTTGGAGTTCCTCGAGTATAGATCCTTTACCTCTTTGGTTAGGTTTATTCCCAGGTATCTTTTGGTTCTTGGTGCTATAGTAAACGGAATCAATTCTCTAATTTCCCTTTCTGTATTTTCATTGTTAGTGTATAAGAAAGCCACTGATTTCTATACATTGACTTTGTATCCTGCCACGTAACTGAATTGACTTCTAGTAGTTTGGGGGTAGAGTCTTTTGGGTTCATCATCACTAGCCATCAGGGAGATTCAAATTAAAACCACATTGAGATACTACCTTACACCAGTTAGAATGGCCAAAATTAGCAAGACAGGAAACAACATGTGTCGGAGAGGATGTGGAGAAAGGGGAACCCTCTTGCACTATTGGTGGGAATACAGGTTGGTACAGCCACTTTGGAAAACAGTGTGGAGATTCCTCAAGAAATTAAAAACAGAGCTTCCCTATGACCCTGCAATTGCACTGCTGAGTATTTACCCCAAAGATACAGATGTAGTGAAAAGAAGGGCCATCTGTACCCCAATGTTTATAGCAGCAATGGCCATGGTGGCCAAACTGTGGAACCAAGATGCCCTTCAACGGATGAATGGATAAGGAATATGTGGTCCATATACACTATGGAGTATTATGCATCCATTAGAAAGGGTGAATACCCAACTTTTGTAGCAACATGGACGGGATTGGAAGAGATTATGCTGAGTGAAATAAGTCAAGCAGAGAGAATCAAGTATCATATGGTTTCACTTATTTGGGGAGTATAACAAATAGCATGGAGGACATGGGGAGATGGAAAGGAGAAGGGAGCTGAGGGAAATTGGAAGGGGAGGTGAACAGTGAGAGACTATGGACTCTGAAAAACAACCTGAAGGTCTTGAAGGGGCGGGGGGTGGGAGGTTGAGGGAACAAGGTGGTGGGTATTAGTGAGCGAATGTATTGCATGGAGCACTGTGTGTGGTGTAAAAACAATGAATACTGTTAAGCTGAAAAGAAATTTTAAAAATTAATTTAAAAATTAAAAAAATTAAAAAATTTTAAAAGGATACTTCTATGGCAGGGGTGGGGTGTAGTGGTTGGCTTTCAATTTTAAATTAAAGTATTCAGAATAAATATCACTGAGCAGTTGAGATTCGAACAAAGACTTGAAGAATGTGAACTTTTCCATACAATTGAGGGAAAGAGCGCTCAAAGTATAGAACTTGCCATTGCATAGTTGGAAACATACCGGGGGAACAGCAAGGAAGTTGGCTGTGATCTATTGCTGAGTAGCAAACCATTCCAATATTTTGTGACTCAAACAATAACCCATTTAGCTTATGATATGAGGGACAATAGAGCAGTATTCTGGTCTGGGCTTACTGGGCTATATCTGCTAGATTTGCCCATGTGTCTCTAGTCAGATGGTTGGTCCAGTTATAATGCAATAGTTGGCAGTGTGTGATAAACATCTCTGGCAATCAGCAGTTTCTTTACCAGGACAACAAGGAAAGTCATACTTCTCTTGGTCATGGCAGGATTCCCAAATATATTAAGAGAGCAGATCTCAGTGTACAAATACATTTCAAGCCTCTCTTGAGTCATATTTGCTAATTACTTATGGCAAAGAAAGTCACCAGGTTAACTCAAATTATAGGGAAATAGATAACCCTCTTGATGGGAATATTTTCAGCATCATGTTACAAAGATGTGGA
Organism: Mustela lutreola; assembly: GCF_030435805.1. NCBI lineage: Eukaryota > Metazoa > Chordata > Mammalia > Carnivora > Mustelidae > Mustela > Mustela lutreola. The sequence continues at coordinate 82,056,143 of NC_081290.1, forward strand.
TGTAGAGTGGGAAGAATTTGGAGCAATTTTTTATACTTTCTCTTACCTAGTATACAGAGTAGACTGAAACAGAGTATATGAGAGCAGTAAGAGATGAAGTCAGAAATGTTATGGAACGTGGAAGACAAGGTCGTATGGGGCCTTATAGGCTATCGTGAGGACTTTGGTTTTTTGCTGTGGGTGAAATAGGAATGGTTTTTTTGTTTCTTTTTTAGGAATGGATCTTAATAGAAGATTGACGTGATCTGACTTATATTTTATTTGATTGATCATTCTGACTGCCATATTGTAAACAGACTGTAATGAGAGAAAAATGGAAGCAAGGAGACCAGTGAGAAAGCTATCACAGTAATCCAGGCAAAAAATCATGTTGAATAGGACTGTGGTGGTGACAGTGGGAGATGGTTAAGATGTGGCCACTTTCTGGATATCTTTTTTTAATGTTTTATATGGTAGATTTAAGAGGATTTACCGATTGGCTGGAGGAACCAGAGAGATTGAGTCATCAAGGGTGACCTGTGTTGTTTTTGTTTTTTGGGTTTTTTTTCCATAAGCAACTGAAGAATGAAGGCAGAACTCTATGTATAGGTGGCCAGATTTGATGGGGATGGAGAAGTTGGGCCATATTGAGTTTGCAGTAACTACTGGAAATCCTAATGCTGATAACTATTAGCAAGCAGATCAGTAGAGATCTGGACTTAAGATATGAGATGTTTGATGATCAACATAAGAGTAGTGTTAAAGGCCATGAGACTGGGATAGATAAGTACACTTGACTCATGAATAGCACCGGTTTGAACTTCATGGGTCCATTGTAAATGCATTTTTTTCTTCCTTAGAATTTTCTTAATATTTTTTCCCTAACTTACTTTAAGAATACTGTATATAATATGTATAACAAAAAATATGGGTTAATCAACTGTAAATGTTATCACTAAAGCTTCTGGTAAACAGTAGGCTCTTAGTAGTTAAGTTATGGGGGTGTCAAAAGTTATATGTGGATTGTTGACTACATGGGGGGGGTTGGTGCTCCATGTTGTTGACTGGCCAACTTTTTTAAATAGGAAGATTAAATTCCCTAATGAGAATAAATCTTCCCAGATCTTTAAAATTAATCTCAATGTAAATTGTGTTAAAACCCCTATATTTTGTGTGTATATGTGTCTGAGAGAAACTTGGCAATCTAATCCTAACATCATTAAATAGGGAAGTGCCATTTGCCAAGGCCATTCTGTAGAAGAATAAAAAGCAGTGTTATTTGTAAGAGCATGAGTTTGACAAAATAGAACAGAATAAAGAGTAAATAGAAATTTAGTATATGACAGAGGGGGGATTATAAATCAGTAGGAAAACAATCATATGGGGACTGGTTGCTATCCATGAAAAAAAAGTCTGTAAGGTTTTGTTTTTCACATTTAAGTATTTATATGGTTTTATGGATTAAGTATCTAAATGTAAAAAGCAAGACTTAAAAAAAAAAAAAACGAACAATCTCTCTTGAACATTTTGCTAGGGAAGTGTTTTTTTTTTAATTTTTAATTTTTCTATTAATATATAATGTATTATTAGCCCCAGGGGTACAGGTCTGTGAATCGCCAGGATTACACACTTCACAGCACTCACCATCGCACATACCTTCCCCAATGTCCATAACCCAACCATCCTCTCCCAACCCCCTCAGTTTGTTTTGTGAAATTAAGAGTCTCTTATTGTTTGTCTCCCTCTCAATCCCATCTTGTTTCATTTATTCCTTTCCTACCCCCCCCATGTTGCATCTCAACTTCTTCTTATCAGGGAGATCATATGATAATTGTCTTTCTCTGATTGACTTATTTTGCTAAGCATAATACCCTCTAGTTCCATCCAACTTGTTGTAAAAGGCAAGATTTCATTTCTTTTGATGGCTGCATAGTATTCCATTGTGTATATATACCACATCTTCTTTATCCATTCATCTGTTGATGGACATCTAGGTTCTTTCCATAGTTTGGCTATTATGGGCATTGCTGCTATAAACATTTGGGTACACGTGCCCCTAGGAAGTGTTTTTTTTTTTTTTTTTTTTTAAGATTTTATTTATTTATTTGACAGAGAAAGTTCACAAGTAGGCAGAGAGGCAGGCAGAGAGAGAGAGAGAGGAGGAAGCAGGCTCCCTGCTGAGCAGAGAGCCTGATGCGGGACTCGATCCCAGGACCCTGAGATCATGACCTGAGCCGAAGGCAGCGGCTTAACCCACTGAGCCACCCAGGTACCCTAGGGAAGTGTTTTTTAATCAAAATTTAAATCCAGGCCAAAAAGGAAAGATTGATATATTTAAATATGTTAAATGTAAAACTTCTATTAAAAAATCAGTATGATCTCCCTGATACGAAGAAGTGGTGATGCAACATGGGGGCTTAAGTGGGTAGGAGAAGAATAATGAAACAAGATTAGGAGGGAGACAACCCATAAGTGACTCTTAATCTCACCAAACAAACTGAGGGTTGCTAGGGGGAGGGGGGTTGAGAGAAGGGGGGTGAGGTTATGGACATTGAGGAGGGTATGTGCTATGGTGAGTGCTGTGAAGTGTGTAAACCTGATGATATGCAGACCTGTACCCTGGGGATAAAAATACATCATATGTTTATAAAATATAAAAATAAATTAAAAAAATATAAAAAATCAGTATGTCAAATGAAAAAGCAACTCTTAGTCTGTGAGAAGACATTTGCAATGCATATAATTAATAGTACATTAGTGTTGAGATACATTAACTAGGCATCAGTAATAATAAGTAAAAGTCCAAGAATTGGGCAAAGTATATGAACATTTCAAAAGTCATAGCAATCAAGAAAATGCAAGTTAAAATAATGTGATACTATTTCTAAATACTGCTACTGAAATAATGTGATAATTGTGATACCAATTATCAGTATCAGAAATGTGTGGAGTGTAATAACAAGGTACAAAAGGAAATTATAGTACAGGATGATATAGTTTATATATTTTAAATCCTTTAAACAGTAATGTATATTGGTTATGGATATATACTTTTTAGTTATATACATATCAGGGTATACAGTAAAATAAAATGTATATATGTTGTATGTGTATATATATTATAAAAGAATAAAATTTAAAAATTACTAGGACTGATCTACCCTAACTTCAAGTTAATGATTGTCTGTATTCGTAGAAGTGGGGCATTGGAAGCAGCCTAAGTGTGTGTCACTGAGGAAATGGATAGGTAAAATGTAGTTTTTGCATCCTGTGGAATACTGTGCATCATTTAGAAACATATATTTACATGTAAAGGTATAGTTTTGGCAACATAGATCTAAAAAACAAGGCTTTATTAAAGTAAAAAGGGATATTGATCTATAACATAAAAACACATGCATGTAGGGGCACCTGGGTGGCTGAGTCAGTTAAGTGTCTCCTGGGATTGAGCCCAAATTGGGCTCCCTGCCCAGCAGGGAGCCTGCTTCTCTCTCTCCCTCTGCTGTCCCCCTTGTTTATGCTCTTTCTCTCTTTGTCAAATAAATAAAATATTTTTATATGCATGCAAATAACAATATACATTTTACCAGTATATGTGTATGTCCAAGAATATATTGCATTTTCATGTGAACCTACGAAGTGAGGAATGAAAGAGGGATTGGGAATCAACAGAAAAATAAAAGAAACAAATGAGAGCTGTTTTTCACAGCTAATAGTGAAATAGGTCTTGGAAAGAGTATTGTGATTAGCTCCACTCTGCGCTCAATGTTCAGAAAGAGTAGAAGAAAAAAGAATGTGACTTACAGTGTACATAGGATGAACCAGGGTGTGGAGATTCTGGAAGGAAGATGAATAAGGAAATTGATTCATAAAGACTTGCGGTCATATGATAATAGAAACTTAAAATGCATGTAAAAGATTCCATATAGGAAAAATGGGTGGAACTTGGTAATATAGGACTAAAGAACAGGGGAACAATTTCAGAATTTTATTGCTAAAGCTATCTTAATGATCATCTTAGTTTAACTTCCAGTTTTATGGAAGAAACAAAACTGAACCAAAGGTTCAGGAATTGTCCTATCTAGGGTTGCACAACAAATTCATGGAATTGGAATTCTGATCTTATAATTGCTAATCTGGTGAGTTTCTAAACCTGACTTTCTGACAGTATTCACAGAAGTAAGAAATCCAGAATGAGAGTTAATTATTAAAGGATCATGAGTGCTTACATTGACTTTTGACATCTGCATGGAAGTTTCATTTGGTTTTTGGACATTTGCGCCTAAAGATTTTAAATTAAGGTTAGATAATCAGTAAAGGTAGTTGTGATTTTCTAAAGCCTAAAAGTTTTTAAGTGTTTAATTGTCCGTGAGCAATTTTGCCATAATATTTACTGACAATATTCTGTAGCTTAGCATTAAGCAGTTCATGGTTGTATACATAAAACTATGCTTGCTTTTCCTGCCACAGATTTGGAAACATAAGGATAAGCAGATGCTTCTTTTAGAGTAGAGGGTGTTGCTTTCAAGCTTGACAGATTCTGAATGATGGGGCATATTGACATTACCAGAACTTGGGTTTTTGAGATGCCCCTAAAACTATGCCAAGAATAAATAAATTGAAAACTCTTTAAATGCTAGATTTGTTTAAGTTTCTACTTATACTGAAAACAATTAGTTTCATTTGCTATCTGGTTTTATAGTGCAAAAAAAAAAAAAAAATAGAATCATAGGAACTTAAAATGAAAGCTTTTATCATTTCCTTCTCAGTAGTGTCTGGTGAGGCTCTGTCATAGATAAAACTCTCTAACCTAGTTTCTAAGAACCTTCATTCACCAGCCCCCATCCCCAACCTTCCAGTTATGTACAAACTGCTCAAAGTAGTCATTTTACTGTTTCTCATGGAAAAATGTTGGTTTCTTCCTTTGGCCTTTGATCATTATTTCGTTTCTCAGAAAACTTACAACTTTCAAAATCTGGTTAAAATCTGCCTTCTCTGAGACTTCTCTCAATTCATCACACCAGATTTTTACTCTTTTCTTGTGGATATACTCAGCATTTATTCACTTTAAGATGAGATTTTATGCTATTTCTCTTTCAGTCATTTTTTTTGGTCATATATTTTGTTTATAATGTATATTTAGCTAACTTATGGAAATGATTATTTTTCAAATCATGTGATCACATTGTATATCTGCCTTTTTTTTTTTTTTAATTTTAGAGAGCAAGTGAGCATGAGCTGCGGGAAGTGCAGGGGCGAGAGGGAGGTGGAAAAAATCTCAAGCTGACTCTGTACTGAGGGCAGAGCCCAATGTGCAGCTTGACCTCACAATCCTGAGATCATTACCTGAGCAAGATTCTAAGCAGGAATCAGAGGGTCAACCGAGTAGGCCATGAGCAGGATAAGAGCAGAGAGAGCAGAGCAGGAGAAAGAGAGAAGCAGACTTTCCACTGAGTGTGGAGCCCGATGCTGGGCTCTATCCCAGGACCCTGAGATCGTGACCTGACCTGAAATCAAGGGCCAGCTGTTTAACCAAGTGAGCCACCCAGTCACCCCTCAAGAATAACTTGTAAAAGGCATAACTGTAAAGATTGACTAAAGCACTTGCATAGAGATCCTTATTAACCTTTCATCAGATTGGCATCGTCAGAATATTTATTTTAAAAAATTTTAGCCACTAAGGAATGATCTCATTAGCAGGTACAGATATTATCTTCATATAAAGAATCTGTAACTTGTCAATCACCTCATTTTATATTTATTGAAAACTTAAACATATACATGTGTGCTCAGTGTAGAAACGGTCCTTAATAAGTTTCTGTATGATATAGCCTCAAAATTGTTGTAATTGGACTCATTTCACACATCTTTTGTGGATTCAACAATTTCCAAAGATGAGATCCCATTCAGTTTTTCTAGCTTGAGGTTCTTTTTGTTATTTTCACTCACATAGGTCAAAGATACTAAACTGAGCTTCTTACCACCATCCAGTTCCTGCTTCAGAAAACCAGGAAGCATCCAAAATCCTTTGCTTTTCCAGCTCTACCCTCTAAATGTCTCTCAGGTCCTCCACTTTTTTATCACTATATTGTTACTATTTTGCTCAGTCCATCAATGCTGTAGTAACCTCCAAATTAACTTAGCCCTCCCCACTTTCTTTTTTCATAGTCCTCAAAATTATCTTTCTAAAATAAAGTCTAATCATGTCTGTCTTCTTTGATGGCTACTAAATGCCTGTAGGATTTAATTCAGATTACTCTAAATGACATTAAAGCCTTATGTGACTTGACCCTTGGGAACTTAACTCTGTATTTTGTCAGTCCTCACTTTAATTTCCTGAACTACTTTCGGTTTCCCAAACAAGCCATGCTATTTCATAATTCCCTACTTTTGTTCACATTGTCAGTCTGCCTAAAGTGCCCTTTGCTGATACATGTCTCAACTTTCAAGGTTCAGCTCAAGTGTCACATTTTCTAGAAATCCTTTTCTAAATATTTATGGTTTCTTCTTCCTTGCATAGGAACCAAGCATGCCTACCTTTGTGCTTCAGCTGTAGATTGCTCATACATCTGTCAGAGCATTTTTAACACTTTAGTGTATATAATTCTTTACAAATTGATCTTTGCTAGTTTATAAGTTCCTTATTTAGCCATTTTTATCTTGCCATCATCTAACACAGTGCTAGACATGTGACAAGTGACAAGTGCTCAAAAAACATTTTTTGAGTCATTAAGTCAGTTAAATAGTTAAATTGCTTCTCATTGGAGGGGCATAACTAAATTTATGTGGGTTTTTCATTCACCCTTAGTCTTTTGGGGCACAACTCTTTCCTTGGACTGTAATTATTTAGAAAATTATATGTTAAATTCTTCAGTTGTGGAGAAACATATGTCTGCTTAGTAGTTTTCCTAATGCACACCTGGAAAAAAAAATTTCTAATATAACTAATAGTAGCCTTGTGGATAAACTAAGAAATTTTTCAATATTTCCCATTATGGATCCAGGCTTTAGCTTATATTGACTTTTAAATCTGTCTTTATTACTAATCATCTCTAGGTTTAAATGCATGATAGACACATTTGTGTATTTTTTATGTTTAGTGTTCTATTTAAATATGACATAAAATCCAGGAAATCTTTAAAATGTGATCATAAAATGCTTTATAACTGAACAGTTTTATTGAAGAGTGTAAGAGCTGATATGATAGGAATGTAATTTTTGGTATAATCTTATTATGCTTAGTGCAACAAAGTTTAAGTTACATAAATCACTATGTATATTCATTGTGTTCATTAATTTTTTTATGGATGCATACTTTTTTCTTCAAAAATGTGCCAATAATTTTTTATATATTTTAGAAATATACGTATATACCTTTGCCATGTAATAGTTTTATTTTAGCTGAGATAAGAGATTTTTCTCAGATGTTTCATGTCCAAATTTGAATAATATTGTGTCTTCTATTATAAAAATGCTCTGGAAATCTGGAATTCATGGATCACCACTTTTGATTCATAGTATTTTTTGGAAACTATCCCTCATGAGAGATGGCCCTGTGCAGGTGTGCTTGTGATAAGAATTGCCACAGTTGCTTATGTGTTGGCAGCTAGTTTTCTGAGCATAGAAAACATGTATTAAGATAAGAAAAGGGCTTTGTTGGCATTTTCCTATCCCATCATACTCTTTCATTTCAATGTTATTTACTACTTCAGTGTAAACTTTATGAGGACAAGTTACGTACAGTGGCGCCTGGGTGACTCAGTCAGTTAACCATCCATCTCAGTTTTGGCTCAGGTCATGATCTCAGAGTTGTGAGGTCAAGACCCAAGTTGGGCTCTGCTCTGGGTGTAATACCTCCTTAAGCCTGTTTTCTCCTTCTGCCCATGCCCCAACCCCTTTTAAAAAAAGGTAGGAGTTACTTACAGTCACCCCCTTCTCAAAAATGTTTTTCTTTTCCTTTCCTTCTAAAGAAGGCATAAAGAATATTAGACTTACTTCTAGAATATACTGGTCAAGAGTATTCATAACTTAATTGTTTGGAACTTTTACCTCTAATAGGGGGTTACTGTTTTACTTCAAACTATGTATCTTACTGGTGTTTTATATTTTGCTAATACTCCACATTTGCACAGAAGAAGTATGTTCTTCTGAGTGGTGTGAAGTTTAAAGAGCATAGGCTTTGAAGTCAAACAGCTCTATATTTGTATTCTTATTTTTTTATTTTCTATTGACTTGGGCAGGATGCTTAACTGATTGAGCTCCAGTTTCCTCATCTTTGAAATAGAAATAAAATGAGCTTCTCTGCAGTTTTGCAATGTACTGTACTTTTACTATCTATGCTCTCCTCCATTCTACTTTGATATCCAACCTATGTAAGTAGGCTTTTGTAAGATATATATAAAGTAGTCTCTCTTAGTCTTTCTTTTGTGGGGTTCTCCCAAGACCTCCAGTATATCACCTGATGTGATGTGATCCAGATGTCACCTGATTTTCTTCAGATTACTGTATTTTCTTTCCCCTTTTTGAAATTGCTTAGAAGAAGTCACTCATTGGAATTTCTTTCAACTTAGATTTAGTCCCACCTCTCTAATCTTTTCCTCAAGTTTACTGGTACCTTTTACCTTGTTTGCCTGAAAACAAAATTTCCATTCTTTTTGATGATTTTTCTGCTTCTTTAGTCTACTAACTGAAAGTAGACATTTCTTAAATTTCTAGCATATTATATGATCACATTTATCCTACCCAACTTAAAATTTAATCTCAGTAATACTGTTTCCCCGATATTTGCCTCTGGCAGTGATCACTTTGTGGAGCTCAGTACTTGAATTGGTAGAGCAAAGATTTTCAAACTTTTTTTTTTTTTTTTTTTTAGCAGCAGAACCCTTTTAAAAATCTTATACATATAATCCCAATATATAAAAATGATATAAGTAGAACTGCTATGATTGAGGTAAGGAGTGCATATCTTCCCTATCTTGTAATTAATATTGTCATCAAACCTAGGAATTTTGCTTGGTACTTCTCTTTTGCTTTACTACCCCCCCCCCATTCAAATCTTTTTGGCTCTATTTCCGGATTATCACAAATCCAATCATTAGGCATCCAATAGATGCCTCTATCCCAAGCCATCACTATCTCTTGCTTTTATGTCTTCTGTCTGATCTCTCTGCTTTCATTCTGATATCCACTGTAAATCATTCACTATACACCAGCCCAAGTAGTCTTCTCAAAACATAAAACAAATCACATCACTCACCTGTTTTAACACTCAGTGGATTTTCATTGCAATTGGAACAAATTGCAAATTTCTTACTGTGTCCAAAGGTACTTATATGATAGGACCTCTCTGCCTTCCTCTCTAATTTCTGCTTTTTTTTCTGTAATACATCCTAGCTAATTGTAATTTCTCGAAGTACCTTTCTTTTACTATTTGCATTTATTGTTAATTCTAGCTAATTGTAATCCTAGCTAATTGTAATTTCTCGAAGTACCTTTCTTTTACTATTTGCATTTATTGTTAATTCTCTCTGCCTTACAACTTTCCCTAGATTTCCCTAAATTGACCCCATTGTCCTTTAGACCTTAGCTCAAATATCCTTGTTAAGGCAGGCTCTTCCTGATGATCCATGTCTTTCTTCCTTTGTTCTATACCTTTTGCTTCATAGCATTATCACACTCTGAAATTACTTCATTTATTTTTTTACATATATATTGTCTTTCTCCCTCTACTACAGTGTAAACTTAATGAGGACAAGGGCTTTGTCTCCCTTGCTTACTACTGCATCACCAGTGCTGACAATAGTACTTAGTACAGTTTACATTACGTGCTTAATGAAATAAATCTAGGGCTCCAGAAATACAGTTTAAAAAAGAAAACTGAATGAGTCATCAACACTTGAAGCTAAACGTGTCCTGACTGTATTCACAGTGTCTGGCACATTACAAGCATTCAATAAATATTTGTTCAAAGAATGAATGGATGGAATCTCTTAGATTCTATCCTGGTAAAATCTATGCCATCTTACCCAGTGGAACTGCTTACTTATTGTCGTCATCACTCTAGATCTTTCCGGCCTCTGGTTCATTTATTATGATCTATTGGTTAAAGGAGGAGACAGAACAATCATTCTAGTCCAACCTTTTTCATAAATGCCAGATTTATTTACTTTATTTATTTATATTATATTCAGTTAGCCAGCATGTAGTACATCATTAGTTTTTGACATACAAATGCCAGATTTAAATTCTAAAAGTACAGCTCTGATTCCATTTTTTGAGCAAGTCCTTGCATTTAAAGTAATACAGATCACTTAACTTGTTAATTGACCCACATTGTAACCTCTCATCACCTTTCCAGTCTTATTTCCCATCTTCTCTAAGCAAGTCCTTCACTTTCCAACCTTCATGCTAGTACTTGTTCCTTCCTGAAGCTTCTCTTTGTCTCTGCTTGTGAAATTCACCATTTCTCAGCCAATTCTCATTTTAAATACCTCCTGCTTCAATATTCTCTGAGCTAAATGCAAATATACTACCTATTCTGAATCACAATACTTTCTTTTTATCTTGGGTAGTGCCTGAAGAAGTGTGCTTTATGGCCCTTCTAAAGATAACTATAGGGTGCCTGGGTGGTTCAGTCCTTAAGTGGCTGCCTTAGGTTCAGGGGTCATGATCCCAGAGTCCTGGGATCCAGCCATGCATCAGGCTCCCTGCTTGGCGGGAAGCCTGCTTCTCCCTCTCCCACTCCCCCTGCTTGTGCTCCCTCTCTCGCTGTCTCTCTCTCTTTCAAAAAATAAATAAAATTAAAATAAAATAAAATAAAGATTACTGTATCTCACCTATCTTTGCGTGCTCTGTACTACCTAGCAAAACATCTTTTGTGTCTGATACATGACAGGTGTGTGGTAAAAACTTTTGAACACGTCCATTGTATAAGCCTATATAATAACAGAAAATTAATGTGTTCTCCAGATTATCAGTGGTATTTAAAGTTGTAACACTCTATATTTGTAATCATTGTTTACAATATTTTTGCAAAGATAAACATGTTGATTATGAGTTATTGTGTAAAATCAAAGACAGTAGCTGTAGAATCAACTATAGTGATTCTGAAAAAGAAAAAGAAAGATGCCAGGTACTACCCTTCCTTCCCCTCCCCCCAATATTCTGAAATAAGACTCAGAGACTATGCACATATGGTTGCAAAAAGCTCACTCTCATATACAGAAAATGTAGGGAACTACTAGTATGATAGAAAATTATATTCTAATATAGAATTCAGCATTTTGAACTAAATTATATGTAATTTTGAACTAAATTAGATAAAAATTTTATACAAATGAACTATGTTTAGACTGTGGAACCTCTTAAAATTTTAATAGCTCAGTACATGAATTATTATCCATGTTTTTAGAGTTTCTCAGCAAGTTTCTGTCTTTTGAATAGGTTTAATCATTACACTACAAAGATTGAAAGGAGAGAAAATTAAGATAAAACTTTTCCAAAAATAAATAAATAATAAATTAAAAAATAAAATGCAAGAACTTCTTATTATTATTTCAGTTTCCTAAAAACAGCAGTGATCTTAAAAATTCAGAACTTTGTCTAAAATTATGTTTGGGGGGCGCCTGGGTGGCTCAGTGGGTTAAGCCTTTGCCTTCGGCCCAGGTCATGATCCCAGAGGTCCTGGGATCGAGCCCCACATCGGGCTCTCTCCTTGGCGGGGAGCCTGCTTCTCCCTCTCTCTCTCTGCCTGCCTATCTGCCTACTTGTGACCTCTCTGTCTCTCTCTGTCAAATAAACAAATAAAATCTTTGAAAAAAATAAATAAATAAAGTAAAATAAAATAATGTTTGGGGATTTTCGGAAGTTTTTAAGCATAAATGATTGGTTTATTTATACTAGATAATTACAGAAGTACTTATTAAAGTACTTGATGTGTGCATTTTTCTTTTACATTTAAAAATTTAGAATATTTGGGGTGCCTGGATAGACTCAGTTAAGCTTTTGCCTTCAACTCAGGTCATGATCTCGGGGTCCTGGGATCAAGCTCTGCATCAAGCTCTCTGCTCAGTGGGGAGTCTCCTTCTCCCTCTCACTCTCCTCTGTGCTTTCTCTCTATCAAATAAATAAATAAAATGTTTAAAATAAAAAATATATATATTTAGAATATTCAGCAGTAGCTGAATTATAGAAAGAGCCCAAAGAGTCCATCAACTAATGAATAGGTAAGTTGTGTTACACACACACACACACACACACACACACACACATACTCACACAGAGACTAGACTATTATTCAGCCATTCAGAAAAAGAATGAAACTCTTGTCATTTGCAATGATGTGAATGGAACTAGAATGTATTATGCTAGGTGAAATGTCAAAGAAAAATACCATATGATTTCACTCATGTGGAGTTTAAAAAACAAAACAGATGAACATAGGGAAGAAAAAAAAGAGAAAAAGCAGATAAAACAGATTATTAATCATAGAGAACAAACTAAGAATTGTTAGAGAGGAGGTGGGCATTTGTGATGACCACTGGGTATGATGTATAAGTGATAAATCACTAAATTCTACTACTTACTGAAAGTAATATTATACTATATATTAACTGATTTTAAATAAAAAACTTGAAACAAAAAAATAAAAACTTAGAATATGTATCAAATCAGTAAAAACTGGGTTTTATTTCTTTCAGAACCTTAACATTTTTCCTTGTATGAAAAAATTATAAACATTTCTAGAACTCTGTTGATAGGAGACCACAAAAGAAATTTATAAAACTTTTCCTTAAAATAGGCTCACACTATATTTGATGTTTAGTCTAAAAAATTACAAATTGATAATTAAGACATTTTGATTTCTGTCTTGTTCCTAACCATTGAGGAAAAGCTCTTAGTTTTTCCCCATTGAGGATTGTAATAGCTTTGGGTTTTTCATAGATGGCCTTTATTATGTAGAGCTATTTTCTCTCTAAACCTATTTTGTTGAGAGTTTTTATCATGAATGGATATTGTCCATTGCCAAATGTTTTTTTCTGAATCTATCGAAAGGATCATGTGGCTCTTATCCTTTATCTTGTTGATGTGATATATAACATTGATTGATATTGCAAATATTGAACAATTCTTGCCACACAGGAGTAAAGCCCACTTGATCATGATGAATGATTTTTTTAAATGTATTGTCAGATTCAGTTTGCTAGTATTTTACTGAGAATTCTTGCATCCATGTTCATCAGGGATATTGGCCTATAGTTCTTTCTTTCAGTGGAGTCTTTTTTTCTGGGTTTGGTAGCAGGATAATACTGGCCTCATAGAATGAGTTTGGAAGGTTTCCTTCCTTTTCTATTTCTTGGAACAATTTCGGAAGTATTAATTCTTCTTTAAATGTTTGGTAGAATTACCCTGTGAAGCTATCTGGTCCTGGGCTTTTATTTGTTGGAGTTTTGATTACTAATTGAATTACCTTTCTGGTTATCAATCTGCTCAAGTTTTCTATTTCTTCCTGTTTCATTTTTTGGTAGTTTGTATGTTTCTAGGAATTAATCCATTGTCCGATTTGTTGGCATATACCTTTTTATAATATTCTTTTACAATTGTTTGGATTTCTGTGGTGTTGGTAGTTAACTCTCCTCTCTCGTTTGTGATTTCATTTATTTGGGTTCTCTTTTCTTTTGGTAAGTCTGGCTAGAAGTTCATCAATTTATTCATTTTTTTCAAAGATCCAGCTCCTGGGTTTGTTGACCTATTTTATAGTTTTTTCAGTTTCTATGTCACGTATTTCTGCTTTAATCTTAATTACTTTCTTCTGCTGACTTTAGGCTTCATTTGTTCTTTTTCTACCTCCTTTAGATACAAGATTAGGTTGTTTATTTGAGATTTTTCTTGTTTCTTGAGGTAGGCCTGTACTGCTACATACTTCCCTCTTAGGACTGCATTTAGTTCATCCCAAAGTTTTGGACCATTGCATTTCCATTTTCATTTGTTTCCATGTATTTTTTTTTTTTTCCTGTGATTTTCTGGTTGGCACATTCATTGTTTACTAGCATGTTGTTTAATGTCCATGTATGTGGTCCTTCCAGATTTTTTCTTGTGTTTGCTTTCTCATTTCATAGTGTTGTGGTCAGAAAAGTTACGTGGTATTATTTCAGTTCTTCAAATAATTTTCAAATATTTCAGTCAAGTATTTGTTCAGGCCTGTTTTGTGACCTAATATGTGATCTACTGGGGAGAGATTATTCCATGTGCACTTGAGAAGAGGGTGTATTCTGCTCTTTTAGGATGGAATGTTCTGAATATCTGTTCAGTCCATCTGATCCATTGTGTCATTCAAAGCCATTATTTATTTTCTGTTTAGATGATCTATCCATTAATGTAAGTGGGGTATTAAAGTCCACTACTATTATTGTGTTACTATCAATTAGCTCCCTTACATTTGTTTTAAAGGCTAGTTTATCCAATATAAGTATTGCTATTCTAGCTTTCTTTTGACATCCATTTGCATGATAATTGGTTTTCTGTCCCCTCATTTTCAAACTGCAGGTATCTTTACGTCTAAAATGAGTCTCTTGTGGGCAACATGTAGATGGGTATTGTTTTTTTATCCATTTGCCACCCTCTGTCTTTTGATTGGAGCATTTAGTCCTTTCTAAGTGATTATTGAAAGATACGTATTTATTGTGATTTTATATCACTTGTTTTGTCACCATTCTGGTGATTTCCTCTGATCCTTTCTTGGCTTTGTCACTTTTGGTCTCTCCTTTGCAGTCCGAAGAGTCCTCTTTGATAATTTTTGCTGGGCTGGTTTATTGATCATGAATTCCTTTAGTTTTTATTTGACTGGGAAAATCTATCTCTCCTTCTATTCTGAATGGTAACCTTGCTGGATAGAGTATTCTTGGTGGCAGATACTGCCCACTCAGCCCTTTGACTATATATCATGCCACTCCCTTATGGTTTGCCAAGTTTCTGTTGAGAGATCTCCAGCCAGCCTTATAGCATTTCTCTTATAAGCAAAGGACTTCTTTTGTTTTTTGCTTTTAAGATTTTTTCCTCTATGACAGTATTTTGCAAATTTAAGTGCAGTATGTCTTGGTGTTGGCCCGCTTTTGTTGATTTTGATGAGAGTTCTCTGTGTCTCCTGTATCTGGATGTCTGTTTCCTTCCCTCAATTAGGGCAGTTTTCTGCTTTTATTTCTTAAAATAAATTTTCTGCCACCTTTTCCCTCTCTTCTTCTCAGACTCTTATAATATGAATGTTATTACGTTTGATGGAGTGGCTGAGTTCTCTAAATCTGTTCTCATGTTGCAGGATTCTTCCTCTCTTTTATTCAGCTTCATTATTTTCCATTTTGTTGTCTTCCAGATCACTAGTTCACTTCTCTGTGTCTTCCAACCTGATGTTTATTGCATCACTACTTTTTCCAATCTCATTTATTGTATTCTTCATCTCTGGTGGATTCTTTTTTAACTCTTCAGTTCTTGTGGTAAGTGTCACTGATGTCTTCTCTTTTTCTCAAGCCTAATAAGTATCCTTATTATTGTTGCTTTAAATTCTTCATCAGACATGTTACCTATATCTGTTATCCTTAGATATCTGGCCATAGTATACTTTTCTTTCATTTGGGACAAATTCCTCCATTTTATCATTTTGTCTAATCTCTGCCTTCTTCTATGTGTTAGAAAAGCCAGCTATGTCTCCTGCTTCTGAAAGTACTGGCCTTATGAAGAAGAAATCTGGCACTTCAGGGAGTGGCTCCAGTGTGTACTGAGTATGCTCTGCTTTTGTGTTTTGGCTGCTCTGTCCTTTAGGCCAGTCATCTGCAGAGGCTCTCCTAGCCTCCTGTGGGCAGTATTCGGTCCATGACTGAATGTAGTGTTTAAATGAGGTGTGCTCTGGTCTGCCTATGAAATGGACCTGACATCACCTCCACCAGAACTGAGGCCCTGTAAAACCCTCTGATCTGGAGATGTGGTGCGGGAAGGGGACTGTGCTGGTCTACTGGAGTAGGGGCCCACCACACTGAAACAGAGGCAAGCTTGACTAAGAAGGGCAGTCCCACCAGAGCTCAAGGGATTGGGGTTTGGTATAAGCAATTAAGGCAGCCAATATTCATGCTGTGCTGCTTCCCTCAGGTGGCTCTGTATTTATGTTGAGGAGTGGGGGAGGGAATTGGCACCAGCCAATTCAGAAAGGTGTGTCAGTGAATGCTGCCTATAAGAGATGCACTATGAGAAGAGCAAATAATCTCCCCAATGTGTGCCTCATACATTCTGCAGATCACTGTTCCCATGCTGCCTGCTCCCAGTTGTTTGCCTGTCTTCTCTCTAAGAGCAGCACAGTGCCCTCTAGGCTCTATCCCAGTAAAGCCCACCAAAACTTAGAATTCCAGTGCTTCAAGCCCAGCTGGTTCCAAGAACCTGCAAAATTCAGCCCTTCATTTTCTAAGCCAAAGGCTTTGAGGAAATATTCTCCTTGTATGTTCCTCTGTGAATTCCCCCTTCTCTTGTCCTTCTCCTTGACCACAGCCCCTTCCCCTCTGTAGCACCCCTAAGCCTCATCTCTGCACTTCTTACCTTTTTTGATGTGGTCTCTTCTCTCCCTTTAGTTGTGGAGTTTCTTCTGTCAATCTTCAGGTCAATTTCTGGGATATTTAGGATGATTTGATAGTTAGCTAGTTGTGTTTGTGGGACAAGATAAGCCTAGGGTCCTCTTACTTCGCAGCTGTGTTCCTCTCTGCTAATCAAATCCCAGAAATTTTAAATTGACAAGGAAGTGTACCTGAAAATGAAATATTATGCATTTAAAAAATATTCCTTTGGAGCAAAAAGTAAATATAAGTGTAGTTTTAACATTAAAATTGTTAGCATTTAGTTATTCTTATTTCTTTTTTAGCAAATGTGTTTTTCCAAAAAGGAAACTATTTTTGACTTTTATAAAATTATGTCCATAAGCAGACATATATCTAAGACATTTGCATATAAAATAGTATAAACACATAGATATTAAACATCCTTCAGAAAATAAAATTAGTATTATTTTTGTTGATTCCTTCAAAAGTTTTACAAGTGTGAATATTTGAAGGACTGACAAGTTTCTGCAGAGCATACTCACATAAGGCTTTTTTTTTTTTTTTTTTTTTTAAATTTCATGCAGTTAAAAAAAAGCATAAACAGGCATACAGGGTATAGGTGACATTCAGCCACAAGCATCCCTAGGGTCTTTAAACAAAGACATGCTTTGTCTCCAGATTCAGTTACCAAGATGTGTCTTTTTTTCCCCTCTACTCACATAGTCCATCCTTGTTGTCTACCTAGTACTAGGGGAAAACCATCAGGAGACAAATTCTGATTGGGGGTTACCAGGTGAGATTCATACTTTTTAAGCAGCACATCATAAATACTATTTTCCATTTTTTGGCCAAGAGTTAAGGCTAAAAATTCAAGCATCCCAAAGCTTTCTTGGCTGTAATCTAGCTCTGTCATGCAATTTGCCTTTAAAAAGGCAAAATTATGATAATAGTTTGCATTTGTATCAACTACAATAAAGTTTATAAAAGTGCTTTAATATGCATTAATTTATTTGAACTTTATGTTAATTTTGTGAGCTATGCAGGAAAATTGTTCTTAATCTGTATTTTACAGCTACAATTCTGAGACTCAGAAAGGTTAAGTGATTGGCCCAATTTACATGGCTTTTGTGGTGGTGGAGTGAGGTCCAGAGGACAGACCTTACATTTTTGTTTTAAGATTTTATTCATTTATTTGACAGAGATCGCAAGTAGGCAGAGAGAGAGGGGGAAGCAGGCTCCCTGCTGAGCAGAGAGCACAATGTGGGGCTCAATCCCAGGACCCTGAGATCATGACCTGTGCCAAAGGCAGAGGCTTAACCCACTGAGCCACCCAGGTACCCCAGACCTTACAATTTTTATCCTAGAATATTTTTTAGTATTTCATGCCAGAAGTAAAAGTATTTAGTTCATTTCTATCTTGTGAAACAAGGTATATAATATATGATATATTATTTTTATATATTATATATATGTTTATATATATATTTTATATATTTTATGATATATTATTTTTATATATTTTATACATTATCTATAATATGTTTTTATAATTATATATAATTTGTATATTACATATAAAATTTTAGTGATTTCTATATTATGTGTAATATATAATTTGTATATAATATAGTTTTATATGGTTTATATATAGTTTTATGAATATTTCTATATCATGTATACATGATAATGTATACCCTATATCATGTATACATGATAAATATACATAAATATCAAATTGGGTATGCAGGATCTAAAGTAAAATATCAAGATATAAATTATACCTGTTACTGTTTATCTCCTTTCCTTTTATGCTTTTTCATTGATTTGTGACATATTTACATGTCTGCCATATATATGCCAGGTACTGTGCTATCTCCTGAGTATTTAAAATTATTAAAATGTGATTCTTGCCTTTAATGATCTTACATTGCATATGTTCTTAAATATGGAATATACATTTTTAATAAACTCACAATTCCACAAGGAAGTCAGTGTTAATGTACAAAGTATTATGTATTATGCAGGCTGGCATTATAAGGTCTATTGCCTAGGAGAAGTTAGGGAAGACTGGAGATGAGGAGTCTTGAGCTACGTCTTGAAAATTTTTGAGGAATATATGAGAAAACAAGGAAGAAGTTTAGCCCAGTCAAACATGTCAAAAAGTAGACAAGGATCTGTTTTAAGAAACAGTGAGTTAGTGCTTTGTTACACCTGAAAAAATAATTAACATGAAGGGAATTGGCAAGAGATGAGACTCCTTGAGGCCAAATGATGGCTAGCCTTACATGCCATGCAGAGTGTTGATTTTGTGCCCAAAGAAATAGGGAATCCAGAAAGTGTTATTAAACAAGAATTTTTACCAGTAGAAAACCTTAATTTGCAGGTTATATAGAAATTGAATTAAGGAGGAGACCCACAGTGAAGACTTCAGTTTGAAAACCACTGGAATAGTCCTGGGAAGTAATGATGGGACCAGTGGTTGGGCCATGAAGTGGAAATGGAATACACAATTAAAGACAATTTAGAATTAGAATCATTAGGAAAATTGGAAATCAGGAGACCAACTATTATAGGGTTTTGGTCTTTGCAGATTGTCCAATCCACCTCCCTGTTTTTGGACATAAAATAGCTGAGATACTTTGTGTCAGGTGAATTGTATTAGGCCACATTACTAGTCAGTGACAGAACTAGGTTCCTGACTCTGGAGTTTACCATATTGCACCCTATTCTGATTATGTCTCTAACTGATATTTTTTTTTTTTTTCTTAATCATGCTGTGGCCTTACATTTGTTTGTAGTTTATAGTGCACCTTAATATACAGTATGTATTTTGACTTGTTCAGCAACACATGAGATAAGTAGAACATTGTTATCCCTGTCTGAAGACAGGAAAACCAAATCAGTGTGGTTGTTATGCTTTCTTAGAGTTTACTCAATTTTATCATTACTACTTGAATATCTTACTCAAGTTTTTCCTTTTAAAATATACAAAGTGTTATAAATGAATGGTAGGTTTATTTATGGATTCATATAGTAACTGCAATCTTGAAATTCTCTCTAACCTTGAAGGAGATTTTAAATCAAAGCACTGAAGCTTTGGTTCATTTTGATAGAAAAGCCAATCAGTGCTACTTCTTTAACTCTGTAAATTCAGGAAGTTATAACTATATTCTGCTTAGCAGTGCCATTTTTGTTAGGTGATTTACTAAGATGATAAAGTGCTTTCTCATGAAATATGAATCATTTGATTATGAAATATAATTTATCCAAATAAAGTATTAATGACTCCCACTTTATACCCATGCCCTTCACCTATATTTTTCTTCTTTACTCTTCCACATGCATTTTATCAGTAATAAAGGAGTCTTTCGGGTATCTACCCCTTAGATCCATTTTTAGGTGCATAAGAGTTATTGCCGATTTTACCAAATTTAGATATCTTTTCTAGCTTTTTAAATTCTTTATGCCCTATGAGAGGGTTTATTAATTTACTTTCTATTGTAGGCAAGGCAAGTTAGATCTGACAGTTGCAGTAGCCAAAGTGAAAGAGTTGACTATCTTGACGGAAGATCTTCAAGGACAAATCCAAAAGAAGGTATTTTCCTATTTCTAAGACAACTGGAAGCCTTTAACTTAGTGTTCTCTGAATTTTATTATTAAACTATTTTGGATTAGGTGTTAAAGAGGGTTGCTGGAAAGCAAATTAAAATCATTTTATTGTTCTCTAAATATAAAATATGAAATTAGGAAGCCAGATTATAATTTTGGAAATTACTTTACTTCCATTCACTTTCTCCTGAATCAGTAAAACATTGTAGTCATTCCTGAACACATCATTACTGAAAGACATTGAAGCTAGATCAAGTTTGATTAATTGGTAATACATAGGTGAAAAGAAGCATTTAATACTACATTTTGTGTTATTTGTGGAAATACTTATTGGCATAAGAAACTCTTGTTTTTTATGTGTAATAAGGACATTTCAGGAAGGTGTCAAGGAAATGTCAGGCTTTAGATTTAGGTGGATCTAATTATTAAAAATTAAAGCTGTGGTACTTACCAGCTGTGTAAATATTCTAAGTCTTATTTCCTAATCTGTCAAAGTTGATTATAGATTTCTAATGATGGATTCCTTAAAGGCTTTTGTAAAATTTCCCATAGATAACAGTTATAAATTTGGATACATTCTTTAAAATCCTGGGACACACCCAAAAACAGAAAGACCCTGAAAGAGATACAAATGGTAAATTTTTTGAATTTCTGGCCCGAATGTTTTCGCCAACCCCCATAGCTATGGCTTCAGAAAATAACAGCTTTCTATGGACTTAAATAGCCAAGATCAAAGTTTAAGGTTGGAGAAGCAGCTGAAAATTTAAAGAAGAAATACTGGCAGCAAGAGAACAAGAACAACAAAAAACAGAGAGAGAAACCTAAATTCTGAGTATAAACTCTGACCAGATCCATGGCTGACAGCCAGAGTATGCATATTAAGGGTTCAGTGAACAGGTAGGCAGTGACCTGAAAGAAAACTACTCTTAAAAGATAGAGCTATATGGAATTATATATTTAAGTTTGCTGCTTTTTATAATTGATTGCATTCCTGAAATGTATGCTGTTCAAGCAACAGAAAGCTAAAGCCTTAATGTTTGAAGTTCCAGAGGACAGAGCCCAAAGCAAGCAGAGCAGCTTAAAATTACAGGGGAATCTCCCAAGAGCAACAAAATCATGAAGAGGATGAGCCCTACCCCTGCCACACTTGACTGATCCTTAAAGTATGTAGGCACAGGAGAATTTCCAAGAAGCCTAGCTAAAAAAGCAATTGTGGAAAGAAATAAGAACTGATTACAGATGGCAGCTGCTGCATACTGTAGGGGAAACATTCGAGTTTGAATGGATGCAAGATAAAATTGCCTCCTTGAACAGATAAGCCAATAATCCTGAAGAACAAAACAGAATCCAAAGTAACTGCATTGCATTATCTGTATTATCCAGTTTTCAACCAGAACTTTCTAGGCGGGTAAGTGTGACTGATGGGGTTGGGATAGGGGAAGCCGTCAGTAGAAATTCACTCTCAGCAGACCCAGCTCTTGGATATAGCAAACAAAGACTTCAAATAAGTGGTTTTAAGTATGTTCAAGGAATTAAAGAAAACGTGTATTAAAGTAAAATAAAGCTTTAGTGATGGAGCAGAGAATGTTAACTGAGAAATAGAAAATAATTTTAAAAAATAGAAATTCTGGAGTTTAAAAGTAAAACAAAATAAAGATTTAATTAGATGGGCTCAAGAACAGATTGGAAAAAGCAGAAGAAATAAACAGTGAACTTTAAGACAGATCAACAGTGACACCTGGGTGGCTCAGTGGGTTAAAGCCTCTGCCTTCAGTTCAGATCATGATCTCAGGGTCTTGGATCAAGCCCCATATCGCATCGGGATCTCTGCTGAGCAGGGAGCCTGCTTCCTCCTCTCTCCCTCTCTGCCTGCCTCTCTGTCTACTTGTGATCTCTGTCTGTCAAATAAATAAATAAAATCTTTAAAAAAAAAAAAAAGAGCAACAAAAATTTTCCTATCCAAAAAAAAGTTTAAAAACTGAAAGAAAAATGTGGGGCATTGGGTGGCTCCATCACTTAAGCAGCTGGCTCTTGATTTCAGCTGAGGTCATGATCCCAAGGTCCTGGGATGGAGCCTAGGATACAGCTTCTTGCTCAGCAGGGAGCGTGCTTCTCCTTCTCCCTCTGCCTACCACTCCCCCTTCTTCTGCTCTTTCTCTCTCTCTTTCTCTCTATGTGTCAAATAACTAAATAAAAATCTTCAAAATAAAATTAAAAAATGGAAGAAAAATGAACAAGACCTCAGAGATCTGTTGGAAAATACAAAGCAAGCCAACAGAAGTGTAATTGGAATTGCAGAAAAGATGTTTAAAGAAGTAATGGCTGGAAACCTCCAAAATTTGGTGGAAAACAGGTAGGATAAACACAAAGAAAATTATTTCTACACATCACGAATGGAGGAACAGCGATAAGAGTAATGACTGACTTCTTACAAGAAACATGGAAGCAGAAAACATTGGAATAATATATCTGAAATGCTGAAGGGAAAAAATGCTCACTAAGAATTCTATGTCCAGTAAAACTGTACCTCAAAAATGAGAGTAAAATAAAGGCATTTTCAGATAAATGAAACAGAAAATTTGTCACTAGCAGAGCTGTTCTTCAAAGAAGGCCAAAAGAAATTCTTCAGGCTAAAAGGAAAGGGCACCAGATGGTGACTCAGATATAGGAAGAAAGTAAGAGCACACTAATGTACATATGAAATAATTTTTTTGCATCTTTTTCTTTAATTAATACCTTAAAAGATATGACTGCTTCAAAGCAGAATTGAGCAGTGTACGTGATGGATTCTTTTCTTTAATTTAATTTCAGTTAACATATTGGGTATGATTAGTTTCAGAGGTAGAGTTCAGTGATCTGTGCCTATGTGATGGATTTATAAAGTATGCAGATATAACATAACAATGGTACTCAGGACTAGGATGGTACATGGAAATAAATACATTGCTGCAAGATTCCAGTGTTTTTTCTGAACTAAATATTAACTCTAAATAAATTGGGATGAGTTGAAGATACATATTATAATCTCTAGAGCAGTTACTAAAACTTAGAGAGATATAGCTAAAATTCAATAGAATTAAAACAGTATGTAAAAAAATATGTAACATAACAAAAGGCAAGAAAGGATAAACAGGATTTTTTCTAAAGGTGGTACAAATCAGACCTATTTATTTCAAAGCATTGCTAGGTCAGAGAAGAAATATTCTATGATTATAATGAGATGCTGTATATCCACATTTTTTTTTTTACTTTTAATTTTTTTTATTTTTTATAAACATATATTTTGATCCCCAGGGGTAAAAGAGCTTATTCTGAAGGCAGATTATCTGCATACAAATCCCTGCTTTGTTTTGTTAGATTTGCACTACAGAAATACTTTGAAATGTTGGTATAAATTTATATGCAACAACTTTAGATTGTTTTTCTAATATAAAAATAATAGTGAGGTTCTCTTCCCCCTTTTCAGTATGTGCATGATTTATTTCCAAACTGTTATTGCTTATTTTCCTTTTTAGTTGTTTGAAAATTCAACCTTATTACTTTTCTAGTTATAAAGGTAGTGCATGCTATTCGTAAAAATGCAAATAATATAGAAAAATATAAAGAAAAGCACAATGTAGATAGAAAAATATGTAATAGAGATAATGCAAGATTACCTCACAGTCCAATCTCTAGGAAATAATCACTGTTAACAAATTGTAGCTTAAAGACCTTTTTTCTGTGTATGTATATGCATATATGTTTAAAGTTTTTAATGTAAAATGCGTCATACCATAAATCCTATGCTACAGAATTTTTTTTAGTGAAACATTTCATGGACAGCTCTCAGACATCTAGGTCTATGTTTAAGGACTTGATTAGATAATGCTGTATTGGTATCCCTTCTTTAAACTTACATTTTAAATTACATTTAAAATTACATTTAAAATTTTACATAACTTTATGGAGTGAATTCTTTATGTTGTATAATGATGTATTGTATTTTCACATACTCAAGTTTCCAGTTTGTTTATTTTCTAGGAGGAGGATTTGTTGTCTGCTCAAGGAAGAGAGGAAGCATCAGATAGGCGTTTACATCAGTTACAATCTAGTATAAAACAATTAGAAACAAGGTAAATTGTTAAATACATCTAGCTTTCTCTATAAGCTTCAAAAGGTTTTCTAATTTGGAGTTTCAGTTTATGATATTTTCTAGGATATGTATTTTATAACTGCTAAACAAACTATAATCATAGGTTTTAAATATGATTTATTAGACATTATTTATTTCAAAAAATCATGTTCAAAACATTGATTTATTTTGAATGTGTATTCGAAGGTCATTTCTGTCTACCTTTTCCCCAAAGCAGTCATAGTCACTCAATCCCCAAATCAAAAATGTTCTTTACATCTTAAAGCAGAAAAACAAAGTTGGGTAAAAATTAAACAGAAAAACTATCTTACTAAGTAGGTACCCAAGAGGAAAAAAATACTCAAATCATTATAGGTATTTTCTCTGGAGTCTTCTGGAGCAGTAATTTTCAGTTATCTTTGAGGGTCTGGGTTACTTTTTAAGTATATTCTATGGTTTTCTTTAGTAGGTTTCTTAATGTAAATGTGTACTATAAAATCTTCTGTTGTTTTTGTTGTTCCCTAATCTTTGTTAAATGTTCCCTTAAAAGACTTGAAAATTATCATGTGTGATACTTCACAAGATAGAGTTTACAATTGTTAGCTGAAAAATCTACTCTGTACGATTGGAACCTTTTACACTCAGTCTGCTGCTCTGAGCACATTAAAAATTGAGATCTCAGTTCTACTCATAGATCCAAAGCTAATTTGTTGCTTGTTGAACAAAAGGAAAAAAAAGTATATTTAACCTTTTGTTTCCTCTTCTTCAAAGTATTAATAAAAATAATTTCTTTGTCATGGCAGTTGAGAACTAATTGATTTTAACTACTAACTTGAGATTCTGTTGAAGAGTTGTGATTTTTAAGTGATAGGGGTTTTGGGTTTTGCTTTTCATTTTTCTAAACTTTTCAGCAGTTTATTGATTGCTTTGATTGTACTTTTGCTTTCCTGAACGTCTTTACATTAACCTTAGAGAAAAAGCCTGTGGTTGTAGATTTTCATTTCTATAGCTATTCTATGCTATACAAATAAATACTAAAAAATAAAGACTTAAAACAGTAAACTCTTGAATAATGAATTTTAATTTCTTTTGATTCTAATAGTACTGAGTTAAAATCAAGTTGTTTTTTTTCATTCACTGGTGCTTTGTCTTTTTAGTGTTGAGAGTTTGGGGAATTTGTTACTGTGGTTTTAGGGTTTTTTTGCTTTTAGTATGAAGCTATAATATAACCTAACCAAATAATTCTCTAAGAAGAGATCACTGTGTGTCTAAGAAAATCTAAGGATATTTTTTAATGTACTGTATACAGCTAGCCACCTCTCATTTCCCAAAACTGGGAGAGTATGAGGTGTGCTAGAGCAGGGAAATTCTATTGATTATTTCAATTCTTCAGTTACTAATGGTATTCATACAACTGACCATTAATCTGGAAAAAAGTTAAATTGGACTTCTCTCTTACATCACACTCAGAAGTAAACTCTGGATGCATTTAAGATTTACCAGTAAAATCTTTTTTTACCAGTAAAAAATTTACCAGTAAAAATATTAAAGGTATAGCAATCTTTTGAGGAAATCTAAGAAATCAAATTGAGCTGTATTAAAATGAACATTTTTAGTGTAGTAAAGATTTCTTAAATAGAGTCAGCAGGCAGAAACAGCCAAAAAAGTATATTTGGGAAAAATATTTATAGCATACAGAACACGCTGAGGGTGTATATCTTAATATTAAAAGAGAGTTCATATAAAGGAACAAGCAAATTACCCATCAGAAAAAAATTGGCAGAAAAATGCAGAAAAGGGTATATATTATGATTTTCATTTTTATAACACAAATTATGTTTTAAAACCTGTGGACCAATGTGTAATATCTGTGCATGTACACGTGTATATATGTATACATGATTTTATGAACATAGAGAAAAATACTCAAAAATACATGTTAGTAAATTAGCATGAGTTACCTGGGTAGAGACTGGGTAAAGGAAACCAAGCAAAAAAGGAAAATGTTTAAAAGAAAGAATAACTCATTCTTTAAGGAGTTGCTTTAAAACATTATCATGTAACTATATAATACACTGTGATACTGTAGAAAGTGTAACTTAGAGTCAGGATATCTAGGCTCAGTCTCAGCCCCACAGCTCATTAGCCATGTGGCCTTAATCAAATGCTTCACCTCTCTGGGTCTGTTGTTCTTTAAAATGGAAATAATGAGACTTACCTTATAAAGCTTTTTGCAGATCAAATGAGAAAAATACACGTGAGAGGAACTGGAATAGTGTTTGTTCTATTATAGATGCTCAGTAAATCTACTATTTTCCTTCTTCCTTTTAAAAAATATTTAACTTTCTTGGGGTGCCTGGGTGGCTGTGGGTTAAAGCCTCTGCCTTTGGCTTAGGTCATAGTCCCAGGGTCCTGGAATCAAGTCCCACATCGGGCTCTCTGCTCAGCTGGAAGCCTGCTTCCCTTTCTCTCTGCCTGCCTCTCTGCCTACTTGTGATTTCTGTCAAATAAATAAATAAAATCTTTAAAAAAAAAATTTAACTTTCTCAATGTAATTATTTACTTTTAGACTCTGTGTAGCAATCCAAGAAGCCACCCAATTAAGAACACAAAAAGCACATTTGGAAAACCAGACCAGAGAATTACACGCAAAGTGCAAGGAATTAGAAAATGAAAAATATGAAGCTATTGTAAGAGCCAGAAATAGCATGCAGCTTTTAGAAGAAGCTAACCTTCAAAAAAATCAGGTAAGAAAACTAGTAAACATGTTTACAAACAATGTAATACTGAACTTTCACCCATATGACCTAATGAGGGAGTCAATAATTACAGAATGACCACATGATGTTCATTATTATTGAACATATTAATGAACATCATTATTGAACACAATGATGTTTCCATTAACAGACATAGTTTTCATAGTAAGAATTAATCATAAGACGTGATAAAACGGGGGCACCTGGATGGCTCAGTTAGACGAACATGAGACTCTTGATCTCTTGGTCATGAGTTAAAGCCCCATGTTGAGTATAGAGATTACTAAAAAGTAAAATAAAACAGAGTATGATAAAATGTCAACCCTTTCCCAAAGCTTTCATATCAGATTTTATGTCTCCAAATCTTATGTAAATAATCTTTATCTTCTATAATCTCATACTTGAAAAAATATGCTATAGCACTTTATTGCAGTATACCCTATATTTTATTCGGTTGAATCAGATTAATCTTACTCATCTTTATTTCCCCTTCATCACCTACATAATTACTCTAATAGAGAAGAAGCTTAATTGGGAATTAAATTAAGCTGTAAAGATTTATTAACTGGAGGGTGCCTGGGCAGCTCAGTCATTTAGCATCTGCCTTCAGCTCAGGTCATGATCCCAGCATCCTGAGATCAGGCCCCACAGCAGGCTCCCTGCTTCTCCCTCTCCCATTGCTTGTGTTCTCTCTTTCGCTGTGTATCTCTCTGTCAAATAAATCAATAAAATCTTTTAAAAAAAAATTTATTAACTGGAACTTTCATGTCACTGGTTTTTTATTTGTTGTTTTTTTTTAACCCTCTAACAACTGTGATTCCTGTGCTATCACTTATTATAGGTTTTTTTTTTATCACCTCCATATATATAATGGTATATAGTTCAAAGAGTTCGGTAAGTGGATAGATTTGTTTTTAATGTTCTTGCCACCTTTATTTAGAGATCACTAAATCATTACTTCATTTAACCAACATTCATTGAATACCTAACATATTATGCATAATTACTGGGAAATATGGGGAGTACAAAGAAAATACTTTATTTATGTTTCCTTTTTTACCTAATAGAGGGCTTTCCAAGAGGGCTGTCAAAAACAAAACAACCTATATAAGTCACATATTAAGCTAATAAATAAAAAAATAATATTCAAATCTGTGAGAATGCAAAGGTGCTTATCATGCCTTTCAAGCTAATAATTCCATCTGTGAGTTGAATACTGTCTCTCAGAATGGTTGAAAGGCATAGCATATATGCTTATATATAAATGCCTTAAGTAGAAATAATAATGAAATAATTAATAAGTAGAAATAATGTGCTTGGGAATTGCTCTAAACTCTTAAGTTAGCTAGAACAGTTCAGAGCAAGACAAAATTGTTTACCTTTCCCCTCTGAAGCCTCATCAGATGAGCATTGTTAATTTCAGGTCACTAAAGGTGAACATTTTGTATAAAACACAATGGACAGAGAAGTAGTGATATTCATTGCCTATCCCTTAAATCCTTTCACTCAAGTCCAAAGTCAACAGATCCGTAAAGAGGCTGTTTATGGCTACAGTATTAAGCTCCCTCCTGGCCTACTGTATAGTTATTATAGGACTCCCAACTTCAGTTGCTTTTTCCAAAAAGTCAAGGATTCTCACCACTGATTAGACATGAAACACAACCTATTATCATTCTTTTATGATGCTTCCCTATTTCTTCATTGTCCTATTCTCTCCCACAAAGTTATTCATCAAAACAGCTATTACTGTATAATTTACAATAGCCAGGGTATGGAAGTAACCTGGTGCCCATCCATATATGAATGAATAAAGATGTGGTGCTTATATACAATGGAACATTACTCAGTCGTAAAAAGAATGATATCTTGCTATTTACAACAACAACATGGATGGACCTAGAAGATATAATACTAAGTGAAACAAGTCAGGGAAAATAAATACCGTATGATTTTATTCGTGTAAAATTTAAGAAACAAATGAACAAAAAGAAAGACTGTTAAATATGGTGAACAAACTGGTGGCCAAGGGAGAGCAGGTGGGGGAGAAATAAGTAAAGGGGATTAAGAGTACACTTATCATGATGAGCACTGGGTAATGTATAGAACCATTGCCTATGCTAGCTCGGTAGAGCACACAACGCCTTGCTAGCTCCGTAGAGTACACAACTCTTGATCTCAGGGTCATGACTTCAAGTAGGCACGGAGTCTACTTAAAAATAATTAAATAAATAATGATTCTAAAAAAAGAACTGTTGAATCATTATATTGTACACCTGAAATTAATATACCTCCCTATTCTATTTGAATAAAAACACAGTTAATTCTCATTAGCTTACCTATTTAAGCAGGAGGAAATTTGTTAAATGATTTAAAAAAAACAGATGGGGATGGTATCTTTGGAATGTAATGGGATCAGAACACAGGGCCACTTACTATGTAATGATTAAAAAAGAGAGATTCAGTCATACCTAAAATTGGAGCAGTTCCAGGCCCAGAAAGGTATTTGTAGGGTTTTTTTGTTACTATTTTTTTTTTTTTATTTTTTATAAACATATATTTTTTATATACATATATTTTTATCCCCAGGTCTGTGAATCACCAGGTTTACACACTTCACAGCACTCACCAAATCACATACCCTCCCCAATGTCCATAATCCCACCCCCTTCTCCCCAACCCCCTCCCCCCGGCAACCCTCAGTTTGTTTTGTGAGATTAAGAGTCACTTATGGTTTGTCTCCCTCCCAATCCCATCTTGTTTCATTTATTCTTCTACCCACTTAAGCCTCCATGTTGCATCACCACTTCCTCATATCAGGGAGATCATATGATAGTTGTCTTTCTCTGCTTGACTTATTTCGCTAAGCATGATACGCTCTAGTTCCATCCATGTTGTTGCAAATGGCAAGATTTCATTTCTTTTGATGGCTGCATAGTATTCCATTGTGTATATATACCACATCTTCTTGATCCATTCATCTGTTGATGGACATCTAGGTTCTTTCCATAGTTTGGCTATTGTGGACATTGCTGCTATAAACATTCGGGTGCATGTGTCCCTTTGGATCACTACATTTGTATCTTTAGGGTAAATACCCAATAGTGCAATTGCTGGGTCATAGGGCAGTTCTATTTTCAACATTTTGAGGAACCTCCATGCTGTTTTCCAGAGTGGCTGCACCAGCTTGCATTCCCACCAACAGTGTAGGAGGGTTCCCCTTTCTCCGCATCCTCGCCAGCATCTGTCATTTCCTGACTTGTTGATTTTAGCCATTCTGACTGGTGTGAGGTGATATCTCATTGTGGTTTTGATTTGTATTTCCCTGATGCCAAGTGATATGGAGCACTTTTTCATGTGTCTGTTGGCCATCTGGATGTCTTCTTTGCAGAAATGTCTGTTCATGTCTTCTGCCCATTTCTTGATTGGATTATTTGTTCTTTGGGTGTTGAGTTTGCTAAGTTCTTTATAGATTCTGGACACTAGTCCTTTATCTGATATGTCGTTTGCAAATATCTTCTCCCATTCTGTCAGTTGTCTTTTGATTTTGTTAACTGTTTCCTTTGCTGTGCAAAAGCTTTTGATCTTGATGAAATCCCAGTAGTTCATTTTTTCCCTTGCTTCCCTTGCCTTTTGCGTTGTTCCTAGGAAGATGTTGCTGCGGCAGAGGTCGAAGAGGTTGCTGCCCGTGTTCTCCTCAAGGATTTTGATGGATTCCTTTCGTACATTGAGGTCCTTCATCCATTTTGAGTCTATTTTTGTGTGTGGTGTAAGGAAATGGTCCAATTTCATTTTTCTGCATGTGGCTGTCCAATTTTCCCAGCACCATTTATTGAAAAGGCTGTCTTTTTTCCATTGGACATTCTTTCCTGCTTTGTCGAAGATTAGTTGACCATAGAGTTGAGGGTCTATTTCTGGGCTCTCTATTCTGTTCCATTGATCTATGTGTCTGTTTTTGTGCCAGTACCATGCTGTCTTGATGATGACAGCTTTGTAATAGAGCTTGAAGTCCGGAATTGTGATGCCACCAACGTTGGCTTTCTTTTTCAATATCCCTTTGGCTATTCGAGGTCTTTTCTGGTTCCATATAAATTTTAGAATTATTTGTTCCATTTCTTTGAAAAAGATGGATGGTACTTTGATAGGAATTGCATTAAATGTGTAGATTGCTTTAGGTAGCATAGACATTTTCACAATATTTATTCTTCCAATCCAGGAGCATGGAACATTTTTCCATTTCTTTGTGTCTTCCTCAATTTCTTTCATGAGTACTTTATAGTTTTCTGAGTATAGATTCTGTGTCTCTTTGGTTAGGTTTATTCCTAGGTATCTTATGGTTTTGGATGCAATTGTAAATGGGATTGACTCCTTAATATCTCTTTCTTCTGTCTTGCTGTTGGTGTAGAGAAATGCAACTGATTTCTGTGCATTGATTTTATATCCTGACACTTTACTGAATTCCTGTATAAGTTCTAGCAGTTTGGGAGTGGAGTCTTTTGGGTTTTCCACATATAGTATCATATCATCTGCGAAGAGTGATAATTTGACTTCTTCTTTGCCGATTTGGATGCCTTTAATTTCCTTTTGTTGTCTGATTGCTGAGGCTAGGACCTCTAGTACGATGTTGAATAGCAGTGGTGATAATGGACATCCCTGCCGTGTTCCTGACCTTAGCGGAAAAGCTTTCAGTTTTTCTCCATTGAGAATGATATTTGCGGTGGGTTTTTCATAGATGGCTTTGATGATATTGAGGTATGTGCCCTCTATCCCTACACTTTGAAGAGTTTTGATCAGGAAGGGATGTTGTACTTTGTCAAATGCTTTTTCAGCATCTATTGAGAGTATCATATGGTTCTTGTTCTTACTTTTATTGATGTGTTGTATCACATTGACTGATTTGCGGATGTTGAACCAACCTTGCAGCCCTGGAATAAATCCCACTTGGTCGTGGTGAATAATCTTTTTAATGTACTGTTGAATCCTATTGGCTAGTATTTTGGTGAGTATTTTCGCATCTGTGTTCATCAAGGATATCGGTCTATAGCTCTCTTTTTTGGTGGGATCCTTGTCTGGTTTTGGGATCAAGGTGATGCTGGCCTCATAAAATGAGTTTGGAAGTTTTCCTTCCATTTCTATTTTTTGGAACAGTTTCAGGAGAATAGGAATTAGTTCTTCTTTAAATGTTTGGTAGAATTCCCCCGGGAAGCCGTCTGGCCCTGGGCTTTTGTTTGTTTGGAGATTTTTAATGACTGTTTCAATCTCCTTACTGGTTATGGGTCTGTTCAGGCTTTCTATTTCTTCATGGTTCAGTTGTGGTAGTTTATATGTTTCTAGGAATGCATCCATTTCTTCCAGATTGTCAAATTTATTGCCGTAGAGTTGCTCATAGTATGTTCTTATAATAGTTTGTATTTCCTTGGTGTTAGTTGTGATCTCTCCTCTTTCATTCATGATTTTATTTATTTGGGTCCTTTCTCTTTTCTTTTTGATAAGTCGGGCCAGGGGTTTATCAATTTTATTAATTCTTTCAAAGAACCAGCTCCTAGTTTCGTTGATTTGTTCTATTGTTTTTTTGGTTTCTATTTCATTGATTTCTGCTCTGATCTTTATGATTTCTCTTCTCCTGCTGGGCTTAGGGTTTCTTTCTTGTTCCTTCTCCAGCTCCTTTAGGTGTAGGGTTAGGTTGTGTACCTGAGACCTTTCTTGTTTCTTGAGAAAGGCTTGTACCGCTATATATTTTCCTCTCAGGACTGCCTTTGTTGTGTCCCACAGATTTTGAACCGTTGTATTTTCATTATCATTTGTTTCCATGATTTTTTTCAATTCTTCTTTAATTTCCCGGTTGACCCATTCATTCTTTAGAAGGATACTGTTTAGTCTCCATGTATTTGGGTTCTTTCCAAACTTCCTTTTGTGGTTGAGTTCTAGCTTTAGAGCATTGTGGTCTGAAAATATGCAGGGAATGATCCCAATCTTTTGATACCGGTTGAGTCCTGATTTAGGACCGAGGATGTGATCTATTCTGGAGAATGTACCATGTGCACTAGAGAAGAATGTGTATTCTGTTGCTTTGGGATGAAATATTCTGAATATATCTGTGATGTCCATCTGGTCCAGTGTGTCATTTAAGGCCTTTATTTCCTTGCTGATCTTTTGCTTGGATGACCTGTCCATTTCAGTGAGGGGAATATTAAAGTCCCCTACTATTATTGTATTGTTGTTTATGTGTTTCTTTGATTTTGTTATTAATTGGTTTATATAGTTGGCTGCTCCCACGTTGGGGGCATAGATATTTAAAATTGTTAAATCTTCTTGTTGGACAGACCCTTTGAGTATGATATAGTGTCCTTCCTCATCTCTTATTACAGTCTTTGGCTTAAAATCTAATTGATCTGATATAAGGATTGCCACTCCTGCTTTCTTCTGATGTCCATTAGCATGGTAAATTCTTTTCCACCCCCTCACTTTAAATCTGGAGGTGTCTTCGGGCTTAAAATGTGTTTCTTGGAGGCAACATATAGATGGGTTTTGTTTTTTTATCCATTCTGATACCCTGTGTCTTTTGACAGGGGCATTTAGCCCATTCACATTCAGGGTAACTATTGAGAGATATGAATTTAGTGCCATTGTATTGCCTGTAAGGTGACTGTTACTGTATATGGTCTCTGTTCCTTTCTGATCTACCACTTGTAGGCTCTCTCTTTGCTTAGAGGACCCCTTTCAATATTTCCTGTAGAGCTGGTTTGGTATTTGCAAATTCTTTCAGTTGTTGTTTGTCCTGGAAGCTTTTAATCTCTCCTTCTATTTTCAATGATAGCCTAGCTGGATATAGTATTCTTGGCTGCATGTTTTTCTCGTTTAGTGCTCTGAAAATATCATGCCAGCTCTTTCTGGCCTGCCAGGTCTCTGTGGATAAGTCAGCTGCCAATCTAATATTTTTACCATTGTATGTTACAGACTTCTTTTCCCGGGCTGCTTTCAGGATTTTCTCTTTGTCATTGAGACTTGTAAATTTTACTATTATGTGACGGGGTGTGGGCCTATTCTTATTTATTTTGAGGGGCATTCTCTGAACCTCCTGAATTTTGATGCTTGTTCCCTTTGCCATATTGGGGAAATTCTCCCCAATAATTCTCTCCAGTAGACCTTCTGCTCCCCTCTCACTTTCTTCTTCTTCTGGAATCCCAATTATTCTAATGTTGTTTCGTCTTATGGTGTCACTTATTTCTCGAATTCTCCCCTCGTGGTCCAGTAGCTGTTTGTCCCTCTTTTGATCAGCTTCTTTATTCTCTGTCATTTGGTCTTCTATATCACTAATTCTTTCTTCTGCCTCATTTATCCTAGCAGTGAGAGCCTCCATTTTTGATTGCACCTCATTAATAGCTTTTTTGATTTCAACTTGGTTAGATTTTAGTTCTTTTATTTCTCCAGAAAGGGCTTTTATATCTCTCGAGAGGGTTTCTCTAATATCTTCCATGCCTTTTTCGAGCCCGGCTAGAACCTTGAGAATTGTCATTCTGAACTCTAGATCTGACATATTACCGATGTCTGTATTGATTAGGTCCCTAGCCTTCGGTACTGCCTCTTGTTCTTTTTTTTGTGGTGAATTTTTACGTCTTGTCATTTTGTCCAGATAAGAGTAAATGAAGGGGCAAGTAAAATACTAAAAGGGTGGCAACAACCCCAGGAAAATATGCTTTAGCCAAATTAGAAGAGATCCAAAATCGTGAGTGGGGAGAAAGGGGATAAAAAGAGGTTCAAAAAGGAAGAAAGAAAAAAGAAAAAAAAAAAAAAAAAAAAAAAGAAAAGAATTTTTTTTTTAAAAAAAGAAAACACCTAAGAAAAATGTAAAAAAATATATATATATATTAGATAAACTAGTAAAAAATCGTTAAAAAAGAAAAAGGTAACAGTTAAAAAAAAAAAAAAAAATTTTACCCGAAGGCGAGAAAAAAAAAAAAAAATGAAAAAGAAAAAATTAAATTAACTGCAAGACTAAAAAAAATCACAGGAAAAAAGCCATGAGTTCCGTGCTTGGCTTTCTCCTCCTCTGGAATTCTGCTGCTCTCCTTGGTATTGAAACCGCACTCCTTGGTAGGTGAGCTTGGTCTAGGCTGGATTTCTTGTTGATCTTCTGGGGGAGGGGCCTGTTGTAGTGATTTTCAAGTGTCTTTGCCCCAGGCGGAATTACACCGCCCTTACCCGGGGCCGGGGTGAGTAATCCGCTCGGGTTTGCTTTCAGGAGCTTTTGTTCCCTGAGCGCTTTCCGTAGAGTTCCAGAGGACGGGAATACAAATGGCGGCCTCCTGGTCTCCGGCCCGGAGGAGCCGAGAGCCCAGGGCCCCACTCCTCAGTGCGCCCTCAGAGAACAGCGCCCAGTTACTCCCGTCTGCCTGACCTCCGGCCGCGCTCCGAGCTCACCGAGCCTGCGACCGGTTCAAGGTAACACGGAGCTGCGAGCTTACTGTCGGCTCTGTCTCTGTAGCCGGCTTTCCCGTTCCAATACCCGCAGGCTCTGCGACACTCAGACACCCCCGATCCTTCTGTGACCCTGCGGGACCTGAGGCCACGCTGACCCCGCGTGGGCTTCGCTCCGGTTTAGCCTCTGGAGCGATGTCCCTCCGCGGAACAGACTTTTAAAAGTCCTGATTTTGTGCGCGGTTGCTCCGCCGCTTGCCGGGAGCCGGCCCCTCCCCCCGGGGTCTATCTTCCCGTCGCTTTGGATTCACTTCTCCGCCGGTCCTACCTTTCAGAAAGTGGTTGTTTTTCTGTTTCCAGAATTGCTGTTCTTCTTCTCTTCGATCTGCCGATGGATTTTCAGGTGTTTGCAATCTTTAGATAAGCTATCTAGCTGATCTCCGGCTAGCTGAAGCAGTCTCAGCTTGCTACTTCTCCGCCATCTTGACTCCTCCCCCCTGTTACTATTTTTTTAAATTAATTTATTTATTTTCAGCATAACAGTATTCATTATTTTTTGGTTATTTTTTATTTAAACTCAATTAGCCAACATATGATATGGTACATCATTAGTTTTAGATGTAGTGTTGAGTAATTTATCAGTTGCGTGTATCACCCAGTTTAGAAAGATATTTGGTCTAGAGATGTAAATTTGAGAGTTATCAGCATATAAATGATATTTAAAACCAGAAGACTGGATTAGACCATCAAGGGACAGATGGAGATATAGGACAAAGGACATAAGTATTAGGTAGTACAATTTTAATTTTTTTAATTCAGTTTTTATTTTAATTCCAGCATAGTTAACATACAGCATTATATTCATTTCAGGTGTGCAATATGTTAATTCAGCAATTCCATACATCATCAATGCTCTTCATGTCACATGCACTTCTTAATCCCATCACCTTGTTTCACCTACACCCTCACCCACCCATCTTCCCTCTGATGTGTAGTGCAATTTTTTTTTTTAAAGATTTTTTTTATTTGAGACAGAGAGAGTGAGAGAACACAAGCAGGGGAAGAGGGACAGAGGGAGAGGAAGAGTGAGAAGTGGATTCCCTCCTGAGCAGGAAGCCCAGTGCAACTCAGGGCTCAATCCTAGGACCCTGGGATCATGACCTGAGCTGAAGGCAGATGCCCAGGCACCCCAGGTAGTATAATTTTTAAAGAAGTTCAGGAGAAGAGGAAGAAACAGCAATGTAAACTAAAAAGGAATGATCAGTGAATAAGGAAGAAAACCAATACTGTGGCATGCTAAAAACCAAATAAGGAAAGTAAAACAAGGAAAAGAGAGTAATCAGTTATCTCAAGTGCTACTGATATATCAAATAAGATAGTTATTCAAAATTGACTCATGAATCATTAATAGAGACTATGGATGGTGAAAGCCTGATTGGAGTTGGTGTAGTAGTATTGGAGATGAGCCAGCACAGACTTTAGAGGAGTTTTCCTCCAGAGAGAAGCAGAGAAATGGGTTGTGAATGACAACAGAACTGGGATTATAAGAGTATTTTTTTAGCTGGGAGAGGAAAATGATTGGATAAATAGAAACATCAAGGAGTTAGATGACAAGGGACATAATTTGAATAATACCAAATAATGGAAAGGAAGGGAAGTCCAAGAGATTTTTTTCCAAGACTTTAATACCTAGACTTGATGACATTTTTTACAGGAAAAATTGAAAAATAACTCTTAAGATTTCTAGGTATGGCCCTGGCTGAAATAAATACCAGAGTAAAATAATAAAGTTTTAGGACAAGGTCAGGTGAGAAGGTTAGGAAAAATAAGTATCATTCATAACAGGCAAAGATTCCAAGTGGAGATGTCCCAGAAGTGTAGAATAAGATGTTTGCTTTCAACAAAGTGATTAGTGGACAAGTTTTTAATCGTTTACTATGTTATCTTTATTAATAATGATGTGATTTATAATAACATCAAATGATTATTTTTCTGAAGGCTCTACTTGAGGAGAAGCAAAAAGAACAAGATATAGAGAAAATGAAAGAAACGGTCTCTCGGGTTACACAAGATGCTGCCATAAGAATCAGGAAAGAAGTAAGGAGTCTTTAAACTTTAAAATTATTTAAAATTCAAAATTTTACAACCTAACAAAATTTTACAACCTAACAAAATACTACCTAAGTTTTTGCCTAATGGACCTAGCTAATTAACTGTTAGCGAACTGAACCAATTGTGCTGAATTTCAATTAAAAATCATCTCAGGCTACCCCTACCATTTGAGCTAGAATGGGGCTGAGGTAAGGACAGAGGAGGTTGAGGTTGAGATTGAGGAGAGAGAGGTTTAGGCCAGGAATATCATGATGATAAACACATATGAAGTGTAAAGTTAAAAAGAAACCTCAATAAAGAAACTCAAAATGCTTAAGAAGTAAGAGAAGAAAACCTACCATTTGCTTGCAGAATCTTAGAGCAGCTTAAGACTGGAGAAATCTGGTTTGACCTCTTTTTTTTTTTTTATTGGTAAAGAAACTGAAACCATAAGAAGTTGTTGACTCACTCAAAATTATATACAAATTAAAGCCAAAATTTAGAGGCACCTGGATGGCTCAGTTGGTTAAACGACTGCCTTTAGCTCAGGTCATGATCCTGGAATCCCAGGATCAAGTCCCGTATGGGCCTCCCGGCTCAGCAGGGAGTCTGCTTCTCCCTCTGACTTTCCCCACCTTGTGCTTTCTCTTATTCTCTCTCTCAAATAAGTATCTTTATTTTATTTATTTTTTAAAGATGTTATTTATTTATTAAAGAGAAAGAGAGTAAGGGAGACAGAAAGAGAAAAAAAGAAGGAGCAAGGAGAAGGACAGAGGGAGAGGGAAGAAGCAGACTCCCCACTGAGCAGGGAGCCCAATGTGGGGCTCAATGCCAGGACTCCAGGGATCATGACCCAAGCTGAAGGCAGACAGTTAACTGACTGAGTCTCCTAGTTAAAACCAGGGGTTAGACTCATACCTTCTGCTCTACTGAGCCAGCATTGTTTTGATCACATCATGCTGGCACTTGTACAATGTGTGAGTTGTGTTGTTATTTTCAATTCTCTTATCAAGACTAAATCTGATATTTTTATGTAGACCTAATGAATTGTTTTTGGTTTGACTTATGCAAATTAAAACTGGGAAGTGTGAGTTTACTTTCATATATTTTCTTTCATATATTTACTTATACAAATTAAAACTGGGAAGTGTAAGTTTGCTTTCATGTAAAGAAACAAGGAAAACATAACATCTGTTTGCCTTTTCTTTTGGTATGGATATGAATCAGTTTGTAAGTGGTGTGGTAAAGTTTGAAAATGTATTGTGAATTGTAGAGGAAAAAAAAGAAAAACCCATTTTAAGGATCAAAAGTAAATAACTTGCTTTAAGGTTCTACCTTTAGGAAGTAGCAGAACTAGTTGTAAATACAAGTCTATTGTTTCTTCAGCTCTCTTCTCAATCACTGTGAGAAATTGTTTCCCTTTAATTTTATATTCTTTTGTTTTTAGAAATTTTCAAACCCATAAAAGGTTAAAAGCTGTACAGTGAACACTTGTTTGCCCCTTACCCAGATAATTATTAATGTCTTGCCACACCTGTCCCATCTCTTTCTATACATACACACACTCTTTTGCCAAACATTTGGACATTGACTGCAGGCAGTACGACACCTCACTCCTGATATTTTGGCATGTTTTTCCCCAGAGAAAGGATATTTTTCTACACAACCACACCACTATTACCATATCTTTAAAAAAAAATAAATATCACTTTAAGCTATACTCAAATTTCCTCAGAATATCCTCATTAGCTTTTTGTTTTTTTTAAATCCAGAGTCCAATCAAAATTTATGTAGCATTGCATTTGACTGCTGTCTCTATAGTCTCCCTCAATTTAACCCAGTGTTCAATCAACAAAACTAAAAAGCAACCTATGGAATGAGAGATATTTGCAAATAATGTATCAGATAAAGGGCGAGTAACCAAAACCTATAAAAAAAAAATATTAGGGCGCCTGGGTGGCTCAGTTGGTTGGACGACTGCTTTCAGCTCAGGTCGTGATCCTGGAGTCCCGGGATCGAGTCCCGCATTGGGCTCCCAGCTCCATGGGGAGTCTGCTTCTCCCTCTGACCTTCTCCTTGCTCATGCTCTCTCTCACTGTCTCTCTCTCTCAAATAAATAGATAAAATCTTAAAAAAAAAAAAAATCAAACTCAATACCCAAAAAATAAATGACTTAAAAATCATTACAATTCCACTAGCAAAAAATACTATTTTAACATTGTCCTCTGAATTTTCATTTAGTTACAGATTATTAATGATGTAGCTATCTATGAAACAAAAAATTCTGGAGTTGTATACATCAACCTTCAAATAGTGCTAAGCCTAGAAGATAGAAAAGTGAGGAAACTTTCTCTTTCTACATACATAATTCTGCACTGTGTGAAATTTCAAAGAATAGCTATTATTTTCATTAACTAATTTTAAATAAACCATGA
Organism: Mustela lutreola; assembly: GCF_030435805.1. Taxonomy (NCBI): domain Eukaryota; kingdom Metazoa; phylum Chordata; class Mammalia; order Carnivora; family Mustelidae; genus Mustela; species Mustela lutreola. The sequence goes on from NC_081290.1 coordinate 82,096,116, forward strand.
TATCTTATAGAGCATGTAGTATAGCCTCCTTATATCCATTTATTATTTTAATGTATATATATATTATTATTATTTCTCCCCATAACACATACCCTTTCCAATGACCATCAATCTGCTACCCCATCCCTTCAACCCCCCTCTCTTCTGGCAACCCTCAGTTTGTTTCCTATGATAAAGAGTCTCTTATGGTTTCTCTCCCTCTCTGGTTTCGTCTTGTTTCATTTCTCCTTCCCTTCCCCCATGGTCCCCTACCCTGCCTCTCAGATTTCCTCATATTAGCAAGATCATATGATAATTATCTTTCTCTGATTAATTTCAAGTAGCACAATACCCTTTAGTTCCATCCACATTGTGGCAAATGACAAGATTTTATTTCTTTTGATGGCATAGTATTTCATTGTATATGTACATACCATATCTTCTTTATCCATTCATTTGTTGATGGACATCTAGGCTATTAACATAGTTTGGCTATTCTGGGCATTGCTGCTGTAAACATTCGGGTGCATGTGCCCCTTCAGGTCACTACCTTTGTACCTTTAGGTTAAATACACTATAATGCAATTGTTGGGTTGTAGGTTAGCTCTGTTTTCAACTTTTTGAGGAACCTTCATACCATTTTCTAGAATGGCTGCACCAGCTTGCATTCCCACCTACAGTGTAGGAGGGTTCCCCTTTATCCTTATCCTTGCCCAAACCTGCTGTTGCCTGGCTGGTTAATTTTACCCATTCTGACGGGTGTGAGATGGTATCTCATTGTGGTTTTGATTTGTATTTCCTTGATGCCGAGTGATGATGAGCACTTTTTCATGTGTCTGATGGCCACTTGGATGTCTTTGCTAAAATGTCTGTTCATGACATCTGCCCATTTCTTGATTGGATTATTTTTTCTTTGGGTGTTGAGTTTGGTAAGTTTTATAGATTTTGGATACTAGCCCTTTATCTGATATGTCATTGACAAATATCTTCTCTCCTGTCGGTTGTCTTTTGGTTTTGTTGAAAGTTTTCTTTGTTGTGCAGAAGCTTTTGATCTTAAGTCCCAGTAGTTCATTTTTGCCCTTGCTTCCCTTTCCTTTGGCGATGTGCCTAGAAAGAATTTGCAGCAGCTGAGGTCAAAGAGGTTGCTGCCTTTGTTCTCCTCAAGGATTTTGATGGATTCCTTTCCCACATTGAGGTTTTGCATCCATTTTGAGTCTATTTTTGTGTGTGGTGTGAGGAAATGGTCCAATTTCATTCTTCTGCATGTGGCTGTCCAATTTTTGTAACACCATTTGTGGAAGAGACTGTCTCTTTTCTATTGGACATTCTTTGCTGCTTTGTGGAAGATTAGTTGACCATAGAGTTGAGGGTCCATTTCTGGGCTCTCGATTCTGTTCCATTGATCTGTGTGTCTCTTTTGCACCAGTACCATACTGTCTTGATGATGACAGCTTTGTAATAGAGTTTGAAGTCTGGAAATGTGATTCCACCAACTTTGGTTTTCTTTTTCAACATTCCTCTGGCTATTTGGGGTCTTTTTAGGTTCCATATAAATTTTAGGATTATTTGTTCCAATTTTTTTTAAAAAGTTGATGGTATTTTGATAGGGATTGCATTAAATGTGTAGATTGCTCTAGGTAGCATAGACGTTTTCACAATATTTGTTCTTCCAATCCATGAGCATGGAATGTTTTTCCATTTCTTTGTGTCTTCGTCAGTTTCTTTCATGAGTACTCTATAGTTTTCTGCATACAGATTCTTTGCCTCTTTGGTTAGATTTATTTCTAGGTATCTTATGGTTTGGGGTACAATTGTAAATAGGATTGACTTCTTAATTTCTCTTTCTTCTGTCTTGTTGGTGTATAGAAATGCAACTGATTTCTGTGCATTGATTTTTATATCCTGACAATTTACTGAATTCCTATATGAGTTCTAGCAGTTTCAGAGTGGAGTCTTTTGGGTTTTCACATGAAGTATCATATCATCTACAAAAAGTAGAGTCTGATTTCTTCTTTGGTGATTCAGATGCCTTTATTTCCTTTTGTAAGACTTCTAGTAATATATTGAATAGCAGTGGTGATAGTGGATAGCCCTGTCATGTTCCTCACCTTAGGGGGAAAGCTGTTAGTTTTTTCCCTGTTAAGAATGATATTCACTGTGGATTTTTCATGGATGGCTTTATGGTCTTGAGCTGTGTACCCTCCATCCCTACACTGTGACGAGTTTTGATCAAGAGAGGATGCTGTACTTTGTCAAATGCTTTGTCAGCATCTATTGAGAGGTTCAAATGGTTTTTGTTCTTTCTTTTACTAATGTTTTGTATCACATTGATTAATTTGCAGATAATGAGCCAACCTTGCAGCCCAGGAATAAATCCCACTTGGTTGTGGTGAATAATCCTTTTAATGTACTGTTGGATCCTATTGGCTAGTATTTTGATAAGAAATTTTGTATCCATGTTCGTCAGGGATATTGGTCTGTAATTCTCCTTTCCAATGGGGTCTTTGGTTTGGGGATCAAGGTAATGCTGGCCTCATAAAATGAGTTTGGAAGTTTTCCTTCCATTTCTATTTTTTAGAACAGTTTCAAGAGAATAGTTATGAATTCTTCTTTAAATGTTTGGTAGAATTCCCCTTGGAAGCCCTCTGGCCCTAGGGTCTTGTTTGTTTGGAGATTTTTGATGACTGCTTCAATCTCCTTACTGGTTATAGATCTGTTCAGATTTTCTGTTTCTTCGTGGTTCAGTTTTGGTAGTCATACATCTCTAGGAATGCATCTGTTTCTTCCAGATTGTCAAATGTGCCCACATATATTTGCTCATAATATGTTCTTACAATTGTCTTTCTTTTTTGTTTTTTTAAGATTATTTATTTATTTATTTGACAGGTCACAAGTAGGCAGAGAGGCAGGCAGAGAGAGAGGGGGAAGCAGGCTCCCTGCTGAACAGAGAGCCCGACATGGGCCTTGATCCCAGGACCCTGAGATCATGACCTGAGCTGAAGGCAGAGGCTTAACCCACTGAGCCACCCAGGCGGCCATAATTGTATTTCTTTTTTTTTTTTTTTAAGATTTTATTTATTTATTTGACAGACAGAGATCACAAGTAGGCAGAGAGGCGGCAGGGGGAGCGGGGGCGGGGGGAGCAGGCTCCCAGTTGAGCAGAGGGCCCGATGCGGGGCTCGATCCCAGGACTCCGGGATCATGACCTGAGCTAAAGGCGAGGCTTTAACCCACTGAGCCACCCCGGCGCCCCCATAGTTTTATTTCTTTGATGTTGGCTGTGATCTCTCCTCTTTCATTCATGATTTTATTTATTTGGGTCATTTCTCATTTCTTTTTGGTATGTCTGGCAGGGGATTTGTCAGTCTTATTAATTTTTTGAAAGAAACAGCTCCTAGTTGTTTTGTTGATCTGTTCTACTGTTTCTTTGGTTTCTATCTCATTGATTTCTGCTCTGATCTTTATTATTACCAGGTTTAGGTTTCATTTTTTTTTTTCTCCAGCTCCTTTAGATGTAGAGTTAGGTTGTGTATTTGAGAACTTTCTTGTTTCTTGAGAAAGGTTTGTATTGCTATATACTTTCCTCTCAGGACTGCCTTTTGCTATGTCCCAAAGATTTTGAACAGTTGTGTTTTCAGTTTTGAATGTTTCCAGGAATTGTTTTAATTCCTCTTTAATTTCCTGGCTGACCCATTCATTCTTAGTAGGATGCTCTTAGCCTCCATATATTTGAGTTCCATCTTTCCTCTTGTGGTGGAGTTCTAGTTTCAAAGCATTGTGGTCTAAAAATATGCAGAGAATGACCCCGGTCTTTTGGTACCAGCTGAGACCTGATTTGTGACCCAGGCTGTGATCTATTCTGATCTATTCTGGAGAATATTCCATGTGCACTAGAGAAGAATGTGTATTCTGTTGTTTTGGGATGGAATGTTCTGAATATATCTGTGATGTCCATCTCATCCAGTGTGTCATTTAAAACCTTTATTTCCTTGTTGATCTTTTGCTTAGATGATCTGTCCATTGCAGTTAGGAGGGTGTTAAAGTCCCCTACAATTACTATATTATTGTCGATGTGCTTCTTTGATTTTGTTATTAATTGGTTTATATAGTTGGCTGCTCCCATGTTAGGGGAATGAATATTTAAAACTGTTAGATCTTCTTGTTGGACAGACCCTTTAAGTATAATATAGTGCCTTTCCTCATCTCTTATTATAGTCTTTGGCTAAAATCTAATTTATCTGATACAAGGATTGCCACCCCAACCTTCTTGTGTTGTCCATTAGCATGTTAAATTGTTTTCCACCCTCTCACTTTAAATCTGGAGGTGTCTTTGGGTCTAAATTGAGTTTCTTGTGGACAGCATATTGATGGTTCTTGTTTTTTTATCCATTCTGATTCCTTATGTCTTTTGATTGGAATATTTAGCCTTTACATTCAAGATAAGATATGAATTTAGTGCTATTGTGTCGTCTGTAAGGTGACTATTACTGTATATTGTCTCTGCCTCCTTTCTGATCTGTTACTTTTAGGCTTTCTCTTTGCTTAGAGGACCCCTTTAAGTATTTCCTGTAGGGCTGGTTTGATCTTCACAAATTCTTTTAGTTTTTGTTTGTCCTGGAAGCTCTTTATTTCTTGTTCTATTTTCAATGACAGCCCAGCTGGATATAATATTCTTGGCTGCATATTTTTCTCATTTAGTGCTTTGAATATATCATGCCAGTATATCATATCCTTTCTGGCCTGCCAGGTCTCTGTGGATAGGTCTGCTGCCAGTCTAATATTTATACCATTTTAGGTTATAGACCTCTTGTCCCGAGCTGCTTTCAGGATTTTTTCTTTGTCACTGAAACTTGTAAGTTTTACTGTTAGATGACGGGGTGTAGACCTATTTTTATTGATTTTGAGGGGGTTCTCTGTACCTCCTGCATTCTGATGCTTGTTTCCTTCCTGGAATTAGGGAAGTTCCTGCTATAATTTGCTCCACTATCCCTTTTAACCCCCTCTCTCTTTCTTCTTCTGGGATCCCAATTATTTTAATACCATTTCATCTTGTGGTATCACTTATCTTTCAGATTCTCCCCTCATGATCTAATAGATGTTTATCTCTCTGTTTCTCAGCTTCTTTATTCTCTATTATTTTGTTTTCTATATCACTAATTCTCTTTTCTGCCTCATTTATCCTATCAGTAAGAGCCTCCACTTTTGATTGCACCTCATTAATAGCTTTTTAAATTACATCTTAGTTAGATTTTAACTTTTATTTCTCCAGAAAGGGATTCTCTGATATCTTCTATGTTTTATTCAAGCCCAGCTAGCATTTTTATAATTGTCATTCTGAACTCTAGTTCTGACATCTTACGAAATGTCCGTATTGATCAGGTCCCCAGCTGTCGGTACTGCTTCTTGTTCTTTTTTTTTTTTTTAAGGTGAGTTTTTCTGCCTTGACATTCTGTCCAGAATAGAAAAGAGTAGATGGATGAGAGAACAAAATACTAAAAGAGTAACAACGACCCCAGAAAAGTATACACTAACCAAATCAGAAGAGACTTAAATCTGAGATGAAAAGAAAGAAAAAAAATATGTATCTGTGATTAGGATGGTGAATAGAACAGAGCCACACACTTGATTTTCAGTGTATTTTGGTCTGTTAGAAGAAAATGCCTCCCAAAATGTTAAAGAAAAATAATATATATATATACACACCCATATATATATACATATATATGGGTAGACATGATGAAGGGATGAAATATGACTGTAAAGATGAAAATTAAAAAACATTTTAGGGGCACCTGGGTGGCTCAGTCATTAGGCATCTGCCTTTAGCTCAGGTCGTGATCCCAGGATCCTGGGATTGATCGCCACATCAGTCTCCCTGCTAGTGGGAAGCCTTCTTCTCCCTCTCCCACTTCCCCGGCCTGTGTTCCCTCTCTCGCTGTGTCTGTCTGTGTCAAATAAGTAAATAAAATCTTTATAAAAATAAAAGAAAAAGAAAATTTAAAAAGGTTTTTAAAAAGGAATAAGATAAGTTGGTTGAAAAAAGAGAAAAGAAAAAGAAAAGGAGAGAATGTGATCAGGCTAGAGACTAGAACAAAACCATATGTTAGATTTAGGGTATATCTGTTAGAAGAAACTGTATCCCAACATTTTAAAGAAAGGAAGGCTTATATGTGTACAAAAAAATAAGGTTAAATACAATGAAGGGATAGACTATGACTATAAAAATAAAAATTAAAAAATATTTTTAAATGGTATTGATAAGACAAAATCGGTAAAATAGGTTAAAATAGGAAAGAGGAAACATTAAAAAAAATAGAAAAAGAAAAAAATAACCAAAATTTTAAAAATTTGACTTTTAAAGATTACAGAATCATGGGAGAAAAGCCATGAATTCTATGGGCTATATTCCCCTAGGACTGGTGTTGCACTGTTCTCATTGATCAGTAAACTTGGTCTTGGCTGGATGCTCTTGCTGATCTTCTGGTGGAGGGGCCTACTGCAGGGATTCTCAAATGTCTTTGCCTGAGGCAGAATTGTACCACCCTTCCCTGGGGCCAGGCTAAGTACTCTGCTTGGGTTTGCTCTGGTAGTCTTTTTGCCTTAAAACTTTCTGTACAGCTTTGGAGGATGAGAATTAGGATGGCAGCCTCCCAGTCTCCAGCCCTGGAGGAGCCAAGAGCTTCACCCCCTTCACTGAGCCATCAGAGTAAAACAGTCAGTCAGTCCTGTCTCCTTGGTCTCCAGCCACACTCTGAGCTCACCCAGCCTTTGACCAAGAGTTTCTATCTCTGGCACACAGCCCCAGTTGAAGTCTCCAAACCGAGCAGATTCCTGCAGTGTGCCCCCACACCACCCCTCTTGGTGGAGGAAGGGGGGTTCTCCCTGGATCCGTCACTTGTGGGGTCGCTGCTCGAAGAGTAGTACCCCAACTGTGCCTCGGATAACACTTTAAGGTAACCCTGAGCTGAGCGGCTCCTCCTTCGCTCTGTCTCTGCAGCCGGCTTCCCCACTTGTTACTTAGGAGCTCTGCTGCACTCAGGCATCCCTGGTCTTTCTCTGACCCCATGAGTCCTGAGAGCATGCTGTCCCAGTGAAGGCTCCACACCCCTCAGCCCACCCCACCCCCACTTAGCCTCTAGAGTGACGACCCTTAGCAGAGCAGACTTCTAAAAGTTCTGATTTTGTGCTCCACTGCTCTATCACTTGCTGGGAGCTGACCCCTCTCCCTGTGGTCTATCTTCATGTGTTTTGCCTCAGATTCACTTCTCCACACGTCCTATCTTCCAGAAATTGGTGTCTTTTGTGTTCCTATAATTGTTGCTGTTCTTCTCTTCGATCGCCTGTTGAGTTTGTAGGTGTTCAAAATGGTTTGATAACTATCCAGCTGAATTCCTGGGACCAGAGAAATTTAGGTCTCCTACTCTTCTGCCATCTTGCTCCTCCCCTTTACATATATTTTTTAATGTTTTTGTTTGAAAACATTAAGCTGTATTGGTGATAATTGCCCCACTTATCATAATTTGACATGTTCTCCAAATATGTAGAATTAATCTATTGAATTGGGGATTACTTATGTCTAATGACTTTAGAAGTATCTTTTTATTAACAAAGTAAAATATCTTCTGACTATAAAACTGAACAAAATGAGATAATAGGTCATTTCTTTAAAATACAAAAATAGATTTTTTTCCAATCTCTTTCAAACAAGTGAAACTTAATGTGTGAAAATAACATTATTTTATTTTTTTACTTTCTTTTGATTTTAAATCATGGCTTAAAATTTGTGATCAAAATTATATTCATCCAGTTAGGTAATATTTGCGCCATTATTGGCCTTTTTTATGTCTTTCTCATGTTAATTATCTTACTGTTTGGTTTATAAATACTCTTACTATCCATAAATTATCAAAGAAAATGTTTACATAAGGAAAGTGATGTTAGGGTAAGAGAGGTGACTTTAGTTCCTATACAGACTTCTGAACCCCAATCACATTAAACTGTCTCTCAGATTTGTGTATTTGCTCGCATAATAAGATTTACATTGTGTTTTATCAGATACTAATCTCAAAATATTTTCTTTGAGGGACGCCTGGGTGGCTCAATTGGTTGGACGACTGCCTTCGGCTCAGGTCGTGATCCCGGAGTCCCGGGATCGAGTCCCACATTGGGCTCCCGGCTCCATGGGGAGTCTGCTTCTCCCTCTGACCTTCTCCTCGCTCATGCTCTCTCTCACTGTCTCTCTCTCTCAAATAAATAAATAAAATCTTTAAAAAAAAAAAAAAAAAGAAAGAAAAATATTTTCTTTGACTTTTGCACCATAGGATTTTACTGATGATACACGATCAGTTTCAGTAATCCTAAAGTCTTTTTAATAAGTTTGAATAGTTTAATTCACTGAACTTATCAGCATTACTATAAAAATATTTCAAAATATATTTACTACTATGGTCATAAACCCTCATACTAGCTGCATCATTTTTAGATACTAAAAAGAATACTTTTGGTTTAAGAGACAGATATGACTGCATTCATAGAAACTAAAATTTTTATATCCTGAAAGCCATGACTTAATTTCTTTGTGCCTTAATCTTACTCATCTATAATGTGGATAATAACTACTTAATCAGAATCTTGGTGAGAATTAATGAGGTAATAACACTTAAATAAGTACTCTAAACAGTTCTTCACACATCAGACTTCAGTAAATGCGAACTATGGTTATCACTGACCCATAAATAGGATAGATTGAGCCATCATATAATTATTCATAGGCAAAGTTTGTACCAAATTAAAATCTAAAATGGAGCTCAGAGGGACCCACATATCTGTCATGTCTTCAGAAAATTAACTCATATTAATTAACCAAATTAAATATATGTGAATGTAATAAAATATGTCAGTGTTATAAAGAAAGCTTACCTCATGTTTTAGAAATAGTATATTTTATAAGCCCCTAGAAAATTTCCAAAAATCTTTAGATCATACGTGTTTACTGATGACACAGCATCAGTATCCGTATTCCTCGTGTCTTTTTAAAAAGTGTGAGTAGTTATTAGAAAAATATATTGTTAGGAACCATCCTGATGAGATGTAAATAATTCTTCAAAATATTCTGTATACCTAAATCATACTGTTTCCGAAGTAATTTAAATGTTAATTCAACTAAGTTTCCCTCACAAAGTAATTTACTTAGTACTGAAATATGTGCAACATAAAAATAGTCTTCTGTTTATAAAACAAAAGTGCCTTCAAAGTTATTAGTTATATTTTTAGTGTATAACTCAGTTTTTCTCTTAAAGTGCTCTATGGCAGGAGTTTTCAAAAGGTGGTGTTCAGAGACTATGCAAGGTCAAATCTAACTTTCATACTTATGGTTTTCTGTTTGCTTTTTTCATACTCATTCTCTCATGAGTATACAGTATAGTTTTACAGAGGCTAACAGTATGTAGCAACACAGCAGATTGAACATAGAAGTAGATACGAGAATCTAGCTATTTTCTGTTGAACCAGACATTAAGGAAATTTGCAAAAATGTAAAATACCATTCTTCTAAAAAATTTTCAGTTTTGGAAAATATACTTATTTTTCATAAAATGTGTTACTTATGTTAACCTGTAATGCCCTCAGTTATTATCTTTAAGGAGATTAGTAAATATTTTGAAATTTTCCCAGTTTTCACTTCTAATATTGATAAATTTTGAGAGACACTCACTCTCACCCCTATCACAGTATTGACTCTTTAATATACCATGTGTTTATTTACTTTCTATGACCTAAAAGTTACATATTTATTTCTTATCAAAATAATTATCCTAAATATTTTTATTGGGCATTAATCATTTTTTGAGAACCTAAACAATTTGTAAATGTCTTAATTTATAGGTTGCAAGTGCAAGAAAACAGTATAACATACAGATTTCTCAACTAACAGAAGAACTTTCAGCCCTTCATATGGTATGTTAGAAGACTATATTGATATTTTCTCCTGAATATTGATTATTTTAAAGGCCAGGATACATTTTAATGAATCTTGTAATGGGCATTCTTGTTCATTCAGATGATACTTATTAAGCCAGGAATTAGACTAGATGTTTGGAGAAGAGTAAAAATCAAAATAAACATGTGTTACCTGCAATCTTGGAACTTATGGTCTAGCAGGAAAGATGGATGGCATTTACCACATTTTACTACAATTACTTTTTTTAACAAAGAACACACAGAATGCTATTGAAGCACCCATTTGCAACTGCTACCATATGCCAGGTTCATTTGGGAGATGAGGGGGAAAGAAAAAGTATATATGACAATGGAAAAGAAGAAAGACAAGCTACCCAAAAGAAATGAGTACTGAAGGATAAATAGACAAAGAGAAAAGAAAAGAGTACTTGTATGTCTAGAGGTGAAATTAAATATGTAAATTTAATAACAAGATTTGATGAAATGGAATTTAATAGCTTTGCTTACAGGGGGAATAAAAGTACAAGAATTTTCAGAGATTAGGAAGATGTTTTCAGCTTCACAAACTCTAATATTTTCTGAATCTCTATATTGCTTTTAATCTTGATGGTAAAACTTAGCAGTGAATTTTGTCTTGTAATAAATATGTTACATTATGTTCTCTTTCTCTATCTCCTGTCTCCCTCCTTCCCTCTCCCTTTCTCTTTCTTCATAAAAATCTTAACTTTCCAATTAGATTGTAAATACCTCAGAGTAGAAGAGTCTTAGGCCTCCTTTTATTTTTCCCATGGCCTAGCCTAGTCTTTTCACAGCATGTTTTTTAATATTTATTGACTGATATTTAAAGAACTCTGAAAAAAGGAGCATATTTTCCACATTCTACAAACTCTGTAATGTACATGATGAGACTTTTGTCTATGATCGTAATAGAATAAGAAACAGTGTTATTTTTGTTTGCTTACTGTCATCTGTTTTAAGGATGGAGGAACATTAACTAAAATTAATGGGATGCTGTGTGGCCAGTTAGTCATGTCTAATTATTTGTTGTTTTTCAGTTTTGCTTCCTCTTCTATCACCTTGCTGTTTTGCTTTTTCTCTTATGTGAACTGATTTAGCTATCAACAGATTCACAGCTTAGAAAAAGACGATCCTACCCCAATCCAACATCATTTAATGGCTTGTAAACTCTGGAGGGACAAGAACACTATTTCTTTCTCATTTCCCAAAGGAATGTGTGTTGGATAAGATCTGCAGAGATTTTAAGTATAGTAACTCTTAACAGCCACAACCAGAGTTATATAAACTCACTTCAAAGCAAAAAATTTTCAGTTTATTATGAAGTATTTCTTACAATTTATAGTAAAACAATTGTAATCCATAGCTAAGATGGATTTTTCTTTTTTTTTTTTTTTTGAAGATTTTATTTACGTATTTGACAGAGAGATCACAAGTAGGCAGAGAGGCAGGCAGAGAGAGAGAGAGAGAGAGAGAGAAGCAGGTCTTCCACTGAGCAGAGAGCCTGATGTGGGGCTCGATCCCAAGACCCCGAGATCATGACCTAGGCCGAAGGCAGAGGCTTAACCCACTGAGCCACCCAGGGGCCCTTAAGATGGATTTTTCTAAAGATATTAAGTATTATCTGATGTCATGTTGATTCCATGGGGAAAACTGTACTGATTAATTGAAAAGTGTATTCAACTACTTTAAAAAGCAGATTTTCTCAGGTAACTCAAAAACTCAGACTACGGTTTGAGACATAATAACCTGACATCAGCTTTTGACATATTCTTACGTACCAATTTTACCACCTGAACCATAAAGATGAAGTCAAGGAGAGAAGTTAAGCATACTTTAGCTAACCCAAAACTAAGTTATGCTGGTAGGAAGAAGAAAAACTTGTGTTTTAGGTTATCGTGCAGATTTTTTGATAGATTTAAGAAAAGGCCAGAGCCAGTCTAGTCACATATCTCCCTTGGAAAGCAGCACAACTTTTACTTTCTCCTAAGGGTACAATTTCTTCTAAGAATACTCAAGGTTTTAATTCTGCCAACTAACAGAGATTGCTATTAATCTACAGCAAATGAGTAAGAAGATTGGTTATTAATTTTATACAAGTTAAATGAAAAGTTCATTATGATCTTTTTTGGATCGGTGAATTAAAAAAAAAATCTTTTTAATTTTGAATCTCCACATCTGTAGGTATTTAGATATCTTTTTGTTATTTTCTAATCCAGTTAAATAGATGCCACAGATTATAATCTGTATGATATTGATTCTTAAAATTTTTTATGATTTTATTTATGGTAGACTATAGGGTATGATTTTGAAAATACTCCATGTGTACTTGAAAAAATATTTAGTATCATTTGATCATATCTTTCCCAAAAGATAGGAATATTGGTGGGGATTAATAGCAAATATCCATGAAAACCTTTAATAATAATAATTTTAAATGTTTGCTTTGGTATTACAGTGAATTTTTAATAGAATTAATGTATGTCTCTGTAAAGGTTTCAGTTTACTGTCTTATTTTAACTTTGTTATATGAGGTTAACCCAATATTCTTTCAGTTGTCATTTATCCATGAAATGGTGGATTGGGTGTTGAGAGATGCATAATGTATTTATCACAAACCTTTCTTTATATATCATTCACCAGTTTCAGAAGTGGGATCCAACCTTGTTATTAATACCTATATTAAAAATCATATGAGAATCATATCAATAGCTGCAGAAAAAGCATTTGACAAAATCTAACCCCCATTCATGATAAACTCCCAGTACACTAGAAACAGAGGGGAACTTACTCAACTTAGCAAAGAATATCTACAAAAAGCCTATAGCTCTGAAACCAAAGCTTTCCCAGTAGATCGGGAACAAAGCAATCATATGCCCTCTCACCACTGCTTTTCAGCGTCAAGCTGGAAACATTAGCTAATGCAATTTGACTGAAAAAGGAAATAAAAGTTGTACAGATTCGGAAGGAAGAAATTTGTTTGCAGATGACATGATTGTCTATGTAGAAAACAAACCAAAAAAAGAACCAAAAACATGGAACAAAGAAACAATTTTGGCATACAAGGTTGTAGGATACAGAGTTAATATACAAAAGGAAATTGTTTTCCCATATACCGACAATGAACAAATGGAATTTTAAATTAAAAACACGGTGCCCAACTTTTGTATCCACATGGATGGGACTGACGGAGATTATGCTGAGTGAAATAAGTCAAGCAGAGAAAGTCAGTTATCATATGGTTTCACTTACGTGTGGAGCATAAGGAATAACACAGAGGACATTGGGAGATGGAGAGGAAAAGTGAGTTGGGGGAAATTGGACGGGGAGACAAACCATGAGAGACGGTGGACTCTGAGAAACAAACTGAGGGTTTTGGAGGGGTAGGGGTGGGGGTTGGGTGAGCCTGGGGGTGGGTATTATGGAGGGCATGTATTGCATGGAGCACTGGGTGTGCTGCATAAACAATGAATTTTGGAACACTGAAAAAAAAAACAGTGTCATTTAACTTAGTACATAAAAAGTTACTTAGTTATATATCTAGCAAAATCTATATGAGGAAAACTCTGATGGAAGATATCAATGAAGAAGTAAATAAATGAAGAGATAGCCCATGTTCATGGATAAGAAGACTCAAAGTTAAAATGTCAGTTCTTCCCAGCCTGATCTATAGATTGAGTACAATCCCAGTCATATCCTAGCAAGTTATTTTCTGGATAGTGACAAACTGACTCTAAAGTTTATCTGGAGGAAAGGCTTAGTATCCAAAATCTATAAAGAACTTATCAAACTCAGTACCCGAAAACAATTAATCCAGTTAAGAAAGAGGCAGAAGACATGAATAGATACTTTTCCAAAGAAGACATCCAGATGGCTAACAGGCACATGAAAAGACGCTCAGCGTCACTCATTATCAGGAAAATACAAGTCAAAACCACAGTGAGATACCACCTCATACCTGTCAGAATGGCTAAAATTGATAGCACAAGAAACAGGTGTCGGGGAGGATACAGAGAAAGGAGAACACTCTTGCATTGTTGGTGGAAATGCAAACTGGTACAGCTTCTGTGGAAAACAGTGTAGAGGTTCCTCAAAACATTAAAAATAGAACAATGTTATGATTCAGCAGTTACAGTACTAGGTATTTACCCAAATGATAGAAGAATACAGATTTGAATGGGTACATACACCTCAGTGTTTATAGCAGCATTATCAACAATAGCCAAACTACAGAAAGAGCACAAATATCCTTTGACTGATGAATGGATAAAGAAGAGGTTGTGTGTGTGTGTGTGTGTGTGTGTGTGTAAATATATAGGAATGTTACTCAGCCATCAAGAAGAATGAAATCTTGCCATTTGCAACAAAGTGGGTAAAGTTAGAGTGTATTATACTAAGCAAAATAAGTCAGAGAAAGACAAATACCATACGATCTCACTCATATGGGGAATTTAAGAAATGAACGTATGGGAAGGGGGAGGGAAGAGAGAGAGAGAGAGAGAGGAAAACAAATCATAAGAGACTCTTAACAATAGAGCATGGGGCACCTAGGTGGCTTAGTTCATTAAGTGTTTGCCTTCAGCTCAGGCCATTATCCCAAGATCCTGAGATTGAGTCCAAGGACAGGCTCCCTGCTTGGCTGGCTACTCAGCAGGGACTCTGATTCTCCCTCTGCCTGCCCCTCCCCCATGAATGCACATATGCAGACACACTCTCCCTTTCTCTTTCTCCCCCCATCCCTCTCAAATGAATAAAATCTTGAAAAAGAAAAAAAAAAAATAGAGAACAAACTGAGGGCCAGTGGAGGGAGGTGGGTGAAGGATGGGCTAAATGGGTGATGGGTATTAAGGAAGGCGCTTGTTATGTTGAGCACTAGGAATTGTATGTAAATGATGAAGCACTGAATTCTACTCTTGAAACCAATATTGCACTGTATGTTACTAATGAGAATTTAAATAAAAATTCAAAAAACAATAATAAGTTTTAAATAAATAAATAAAGCTTATCTGGAGGGACAAAAGATCCAAAATAGCCAATACAATATTGAAGGAGACTTAAAAAAAAAAAATCAAAAGACTGACACTACCATATTTCAAGAATTACTCTATAGCTATAGTAATCAAGCTAGTAGGATGTTGGTGAAAAAAAACAGACAAATAGATCAGTGGAATAAAATATAGAATCTAGAATGGAATAAAATATAGACCCACATAAATGCAGTCAGCTAATCATTGACAAAGATGCAAAGGCAATAATACAATGGTGCAAAGAGAGTCTTTTTAACAAATGGTGCTAGGACAATTAGACAATCACATGTATAAGAATGAATATGGACACAGACTTTACACCATCCACCAAAATTAATTCAAAATGGGTCATAGACCTAAATATAAAACAGAAAACTTTAAAATTCCTAGAAGATAAATAGAAGAAAATCTAGATGATTTTGGTTTTGACGATAAATTTTTGGATACAGCATCTAAGGCATGACCCATGAAATAATTGATAAGTTGGACTTCATTAAAATGAAAAATTTCTCTGTGAAAGACACTGTCAAGAGAATGAAAATTCCAACCGTAGACTGGGAGAAAATATTTGCAAAAGGCATAGCAGACAACTATTAACCAAAATATACGAAAAATTTTTAAAATTCAATAGTAAGAAAACTCAATTAAAAAGTGGACACATGGGTGCCTGGTGGCTCAGTGGGTTAAGTCACTGCCTTCAGCTCAGGTCATGATCCCAGGGTCCTGGGATCGAGTCCCGCATCAGGCTGTCTGCTCGGCAGGGAGCCTGCTTCCTCCTCTCTCTCTCTCTGCCCATCTCTGCCTACTTGTAATCTCTCTCTGTCAAATAAATAAATAAAATCTTTAAGAAAAAAAAAGTGGACACATGTGATGAGCACTGGGTGTTCTATGCAACTAATGAATCATTGAACACTACTCAGAAGCTAATGATGCACTATACAATGGCTAACTGAACATAATAAAAAAAAAATGTGGACCAAAGATCTTAACCCCAGAAGATATACAGATGGCATATAAGCATATGAAAAGATGCTACACACCATATTTCACCAGGGAAATGCAAACTAAAACAATAATGAGCTGTTACTCCTTATACACATAGGTACCTGATACACCTATTACCATGAGCAAAATTCAGAATACTGATACCACCAAACTCCGGGAAAGATGTGGAGCAACAGGAATTCTCATTCATTGCTGGTGGGAGTGCAAAATGGTATTATAGCCACTTTTGAACACAGTGTGATGGTTTCTTACAAAACTAAATATGGTCCATATTACCATATGGTCCAACAATTGCACTCTTATGTATTTACCCAAAGGAGCTGAAAACTTATATCCACACAAAAACCTAAACATGAGTGTTTATAGCAGCTTTCTTCACAGTTGCCAAAAGTTGGAAGCAACTAAGATGTCCACACAAATGGACAAATAAACTGGTACATCCAGACAATGGAGTATTACTCAGCACTAAAAAGAAATGAACTATCAAGTCATGAGAAGACATGGAGGAAATAAAAATGCATATTATTAAGTAAAAGAAGCTAGTCTGAAAAGCCTACATACTGTGACTCCAACTGACATTCTGGGAAAGGCAAAAGTATGGAGACAGTAAAAAGATATTATCAGGGGTTTAGGAGGAGAGAGAGATGAATAAGCATAGGTGAAACACAGAAGATTTTTTAGAACAGTGAAACTACTCTGTATGTGTGCATTGCCACTGGTGCACAAGTTGCCCTCCCTGTTTTGGGGGCTCCAACAGTGTTTTGTAACCTCTGTATGATACTGTAATGGTGGATACATGTCATTATAAATTTGTCCAGACCCATATGTACAGCACCAAGAGTGAACTCTAAATTATGGGCTTTGAGTGATAATGTTGTATCAATGTAGGTTCATCAGTATCAGGAAATGTACCACTACAGTGAGGGCTCTGCATATATGGGGGCAAGAAGTATGGCAGAAATCTATAACTTCTCAATTTCCTGTTAACCTAAAACTGCTCTAGAAATAGTCTGTTAATCACACAGGATGAGTTATGAACATAGGAGAAATCTCAAATTTTACACCATAAAACCACT
This sequence comes from Mustela lutreola, assembly GCF_030435805.1. Taxonomy (NCBI): domain Eukaryota; kingdom Metazoa; phylum Chordata; class Mammalia; order Carnivora; family Mustelidae; genus Mustela; species Mustela lutreola. Next base: position 82,113,175 of record NC_081290.1, read on the forward strand.
TTCCATAGATTAGCAATTTACTGTATGAACATATAAGTTTCTATATGAACTGTATAAACACTAAAGTTTCATTTCTTGTACACTAACAATTCTGCTCTAATGAAAGACAATAAATTTAGATTAATCACCTGATTCGTAACATAGGGTTAAGTAACATCGGGTTAATTCATTATAATCAGAATTCATTTGGGGTCACAATTTAGAAGCTCATTTTAAAATTTAAAAACACTGATACACAGTACTCTGTAAAATAAAGTTACGCTAAAGATAATCGAATATCAGTAGTGTACTGCCAGTAAGGATGTTCATCTGAATCATAATTTACAATTAGTAGAAAATAAATCATACCCATTCTCAAAAATAAATAGATAAAAACAAATAGCTATGAGAAACCAGTCATTATAATGGTTATTTTCAGTTTTACTCTCATTTGCAAAATACTAAATTTTTTTTTTAAGATTTTATTTATTTATTTGACAGACAGAGATCACAAGTAGGCAGAGAGGCAGGCAGAGAGAGAGAGAGAGAAAAGCAGGCTTCCTGCGGAGCAGAGAGCCCGATGCGGGGCTCGATCCCAGGACCCTGAGATCATGACCCGAGCCGAAGGCAGCAGCCCAAACCACTGAGCCACCCAGGCACCCCATGCAAAATACTAAATTTTATCAACTGATTGATATGCTTGCTTGCTCAGTTTTACTGATTAAAACCTTTTGAGCAGAAATGTTTCATGATCCTGCTAATAAAACTTTTACTGTGTCCATTGGCTTTTTTTTTTTTTTTTTTTTGAGAGACTATGTAAGCTGAGGAGGGGAGGGGCAGAGGGAGAGGGAGAGAGAGGATCTTGATCAGACTCCCCACTGAGCACAGAGCCCAATGCAGGACTTGATCTCACAACCCTGAGATCATGACCTGAGCCAAGATCAAAAGTCAGATGCTTACCAATTAAGCCATTCAGGCTCCGTTTTTTGCCCCCCCAAAAAAGTTTTAGACTTTAAATACCTGTGTGCTTATTAAGGCCACAGGTTGTCCTCAGGGTGTTTTGTTACTGTCCAGATCTGTGTTCCCTTTTAAAATATGTGATAAGTGTAGATGAATAAAACTAATATGAGAAAAGGTTCTTATTTTTTTTTCTCTCTGGAATCCTTCAACCTATGTCACCAATTTAGAATGTTTACTTAGAACTCCTGAGATAGGTAGCTCTTTGAAGATAGAGGTTTTTTTGTTTTTGTTTAATAATCAATATGGTCCTGCTATATTGATAGGGTAAGTGTGGTATTCTTGTAATGAGCAAATCATTTAATTCATCCATTTTTCCTTAAGATTTTACAAACATATATATTTACAATATGAATTGAATTTATAGGAATGTGGTGAAAAACAAAGCCAAATTGAACAAGCCATTAGGGAGAAAAAAGCCGTGGAAGAAGAACTAGAAAAGGTAAAACAGAAAAAATACCTACCTACAACTCAGCTGCAAATGCTCACTATTACTCTCCACTTTCATCACACTATTTAGTAGCAACCCCTACATTGTAAGTGAGTGTTTTTATTTGAAATATATTTACATTCTTACATTTCTTTGTAAGAATATCCACAGTATTTGCACTTTTTACTTAAAGATATGTTTTATGAAGTAGCTATATTCCTTGTTTAAACTTCATCCCAATAGTAAATTTTACTTGGTCTCCCTTCTGTTTTTAAATTTAATGCCAACTTTTATTGGGTTTAAGCTATCTATAAAAACAAGTATATATAAACAGAAAATTATAACATTACTCTGATTTTAACCTTTTAAAAGTGTAGATTTTCATTTCTTAAGTAGGAAAATATTATCCCAGTATTTGAGAAAAAATAATGTGAAAATTCTGTGGTTTAAAATTTTATTTCTTATTTAAATACCTTTTTTATCATCAGTAAATATCCCACTCTTTTTTAATGCCTTGGGAAAAAAGGGAAACGAAACTTGTTGCAGCATATATTGTGTTTTAAGTTGCTGCATTAGGAACTTTTGTAGAAGTTAAGTAACTTACCCATGCTAACAAATAGTGAATGGTAGAGTCAAAATTTAATTTTCAAAGAAGAACTACGTAATATAAAAAGCATGTGATGTATCTGTATTACTGATGTAAAAAGATCATGACATCAAATAGTAAAAGAGTCACTTACAAAGCAGCACACAGGAAAAATATATATGTCATGTTCTGGTTAGGACCCTTATGGTCACCAGTCTCCTGTGATGTTGATTCCTTCCGAGTTACTATCTGTTATGGAATAGGGATAGATCCTACTTAGATTGCTACCTACTATACATCATGGCTGTGATGAAGTTTTAAAATCACATGACATAGAAAGGAACAGGCTTATTTGAGAAAATATAAAAGAAGACTAAAGACAACAGGTAAAGAAAAGACAGTTCCCTAATTCTCCCACATTCCCAGACAAGTGTGCTAAAGTCAAAGCACTGTGTCCTGTGTAAGGTAATATAAATATAATCTTTTGCAGATTTACCATGAAGGCAGAGTAAATGAAAGTGATTACAGAAAACTAGAAGAAATGCACCAGAGATGCCTGCTTGCAGAGCGTTCAAAAGATGATCTTCAACTAAGACTTAAGACAGCAGAAAATAAAATAAAACAACTTGAAATAAAGTAAGTTATTCTTTTCAATTTTCTGTTAACATTTTCAGAATTCATACACTTTCTGACAGATTCTTTACTTTTTTAAAATAGAACTTACATATATGTTAAAAAAAAGAAACTTTTCAGCACCAAATAGAAATTTTTAAGCTTATTTTTTTAAGATTTTATTTATTTATTTTACAGAGAGAGAGAGCACAAACAGGGGGAACAACAGGCAGAGGGAAAAGGATTATCAGGCCCCCAGCTGAGCAAGGAGCCCTATGCGGGGCTTGATCCCAGGACCATCATGATCTGAGCCGAAGGCAGATGCTTTAAGCTTCTTTCTGAAAACTGATTTCATCAGGAAGAAAAGATTTAACAGTATTATGCCATTTTATTTTAAATTTCTCCTTTTTGGCAGTTAATTAGAATGCTCATAAGATTGGGTGTTTTTCATACTAACTATGCAGCTTTTATAGTAGCTTCCTTATAATTGTTTTTATACTCAGTTTATACTTATATTTCTTTTGTTACTGAATATCCAAAATAATCCATCATGTTTATTTATTACATTGCTTATTAAAATGGTAAATTTATAGTCTGGCATATCCCTTCTGAATATTTTTTTACCTTTCTCCCCCAGAGTGTTACTTAATACAGTAAAACTTAATTTGAATTGCATGAAATCTCAGTCTGTTACAGAATATGTTTAATAGATATTTTAAAAATAAAGAGGAATAGTGTCAGCAATATAGTGGAATGACTTGGAGGTACCTGGCCCATGTCCCTCCACAGAAAAATATATGAAAGGCATCCCTGGACAGAAGTGCCTTTATGAGAGCTTTGGGATCCAGGTAGGAGGTTAAAAAACACTGTTGGAGCCCCAAAACAGGGAGGGAAGCTTGTGCACCAGTGGCAGTGCACATTGTGGTTTTATCTATGGACCAAAACAACCCCATCTTCCTGTGGTCCTGGCTCTGGCCCTACTTACCCATAGTCCTACACCTGGCCCCCTCTACTAAGGGACTCAGCAGAAGCCATTCCTGTGGGTACTTCTGATAACAGGTCTGCCAACCTCAGAGCTGACTCTTGTCCCTCCAACCCAACTCTAGTTCCACTCTCCTATGGTCTGGAAGCAGTACTGCCCTCGCAGGAACCAGCCCAGTGAACTGAGAGGAGTACTGATTGTTCCCCAGCAGAAGTCACATACGACAGCAGACTTAGCAAAAACCACAAGATACAGATCCAGCAGAAGCCACACTTGTGTCTTGTGACCCAGCTTCAGTCCCACTCTACCACAGTCCAGAAGCAGTCCTACCCACCCATGGACCAGCACAGTGACATGACAGGAGCACCCTTAGGAACCCCCATGAGACATAACACCTGACTATATTCCTGAGTACATGCTTGCCAACTATGAACCTGGCAATAGCCGCATGACATGGTTTCAGCCTTGCTCAACCACAGTCCCAGAAGCTGCACCATCAGTTGTAGGACTTCGGGGGAGAAAGTCTGTGTGCCAGAATCAGTCTGTAAAGACTGGAAAAGGAATCTGCTTCTTCAGATACACAGATACCAAGAAAAGAATCTGACAAACATGTTAACACCAAAGGAAACTAATAAAGCTCTACTAATTGACCCAAAAGAAATGGAGTTCCATGAACTGCTTGACAAAAATTTTAAATGTTGTCTTAAAGAAACTCAATGGACTATGAGATAAGACATTTGACTAAATGAAATCAGAAAAATGATACATGAACAAATGAGAAGTTTAACAAAGAAATAGAAACCATTAGATCAGATGATAGGCCACAAAACAAGTCTTAGAAAATTTAAGAAGATTGAAATTATATCAAGTATCTTTTCCAGCACAATGGTATGAAACTACAAATCAATAATGGGAGGAAAATTGAAAAATTAACACACTCTTGAATGATCAATGGATCAAAAAAGAAATCAAAGGAAATAAAAAATACCCTGACACAAATGAAAATGGAAGCATAATATACCAAAACTTATGGGATGCAACAAAATCACTTCTCAGAGGGAAGTTTATAGCAAAGTTTATAACAATAAATATATATTAAGAAATCTCTCAAATAAACAACCTAACCTTACACCTTAAGAACTAGGAAAAAAAGAAAAATACTAAGCCCAAAAGGAAGGAAGTAGCAGAGATAAGAGTAGAAATAAAAAATTTTTACAATAGGAAAGATCAACAAAGCTGAGACTTAATTTTTTAAAAAGATAAAATTGACAGTCTTTTAACTAGACTAAGAAAAAAAGAAAACTCAAAATCAGAAGTAAAAGAGGGGAGACATTATAACTATACCACACAAATACAACAGACCACAAGAGACTACTGTCAACAATTACATGCCAGCAAATTAGATAAACTTGAAGAAATGGATAAATTCTTAGAAACACATAAATTCCTTCTAAGACTGAATCTGAAAACTAGTAAGGAGACTGAATCAGTAATTAAAAACCTCCTTGGGTTTTGGAAAAGCCCGGAACCAGATGGCCTCACTGGTGAATTCTACTAAACATTTAAAGGAGACATAAATGAGAGTGCCTTCTCAAACTCTTCCAAAAAAGTGAAGAGAGAACATTTCCAAATTCATTTTATGAGGCCAGTATTACTCTGATACCAAAACAAGGACAGTATCAGAAAGTAGAATTCCAGGCTTAATACCCATGATGAATACAGATGGAAAAATACTCCAAAAAACATACTAGCAAACAAAATTCAATAACACATTAAAAGAATCATATGCAATTGTCAAGTGGAATTAATACCTGGGAGGCAAAGATGGTTCAAGATATGCAGATCAGTAAATGGGCTATACCACATTAAAGAATGAAGGATAAAACTCGTGATCATCTCGATAGACACAGAAAAAGCATTTCACAAAATATAGCATCTATTCATGGTAAAAAATTCTCAACAAATTAGAGAAGAAATGTACTTCAACACACGAAAGGCCATATATAAAAAGCCCACAACTAATGTCATACTAAATGGGGAAAAGCTAAAATCTTTTCCTTTAAGGTCAGGAACAAGACCATGGTGCCCACTCTTGCCACTTCTATTTGGTATAGTAATGGAAGTGCTAGTCAGAGCACTTACAAGAAAAAGAAAGAAAATGCATCCAAATTAGAAGTGAAATTGACTCTGTTTACAGAGAACATGATCCTATATATTGCAAAAACCCTGAAAACCTCACCAAAAAAGTCATTTGATCTAATACATAAATTCATTAAAGCTGTAGGAGGCAAAATCAACATACTAAAATCAGTTGCATTTCTATACACTAACAACAAACTATTTGAAAAAGAAGGAACAATCCAATTCACAGTAGTTTCAAAATGAATAAAATACTCAGAATAAATTTAACCAAGGAAATGGAAAAAACTTTACACTAAAAATCATTGGTGAAAGAAATTGAAAGTCACATATAAATGTAAAGATACCATCTTCATGAACTGGGTGAAATAATATTGCTAAAATGTCCATACTATCCAAAGCAATCTTTAGATTTGATAAAATTCCTATCAAATTTCCAATAGCATTTTTTTAAAAGATTTATTTATTTATTTGATAGAAATCACAAGGAGGCAGAGAGGCAGGCAGAGAGAGAGGAGGAAGCAGGCTCCCCGCCGAGCAGAGAGCCCGATGCGGGACTCGATCCCAAGACCCTGGGATCACGACCTGAGCCGAAGGCAGAGGCTTTAACCCACTGAACCACCCAGGCATCCCTCCAATAGCATTTTTAGTAAAAATGAAAATCCTAAAATTCATAATGGGGGCATCTGGCTGTCTTAGTTAAGCATCTGCCTTTGGCTGGGCTCATGATCCTGGGGTCCTGGGATCAAGGAGCCCTGTGTTTGGCTCCCTGCTCAGCAGAAAGCCTGCTTCTCCCTCTCCTGCCACTCCCCCTGCTTGTGCTGTCTCTCTTTCTGTCAAATAAATAAATCTTTTTTTGAAAATTCATAATGAACCTCAGAAGATTTTGAATGGACAAAGCAATCGTAGGATGAACAAGCTGAATGCATCATAATTCCTGATTTCAAAATATATTTACAAGTCTTTAGTAACCAAAACAGTATAGTACATGTGTAAAAAGTAGATACATAAATCAGGAGAACAGAATAGAGAGCCCAGTAGTAAATGCATGTATTTATGGTCAGCTGATCTTTGACAGGAGTGCCAAGAACAGGCAAGGGGGAAAGGATAGTCTTTTCAATAAATGGGAAACATTTCCCAACATCCAGTTGGGAAAACTGGATGTCCACATGCAGAAGAGTGAAATTTAACCCTTATCTCACGCCATATACAAAAACCAATTCAAAATGGATTCAAAACTGAAATGTAAATCCTGAAACTGTAAAACTACTAGAAGAAAATGGGGAAAGTTTCTTGACGTTGGTCTTGCACTGATTTTCGAATCTGACCCTAAAAGTACAAATAACAAAAGCAAAAATAGACAAGTGGAATTTTATCAAACTAAGAAGTTTCTGCATAACAAAGAAAAAAATCAAAAGAATCGAAAGATCACCTACAGCAGGTGAAATATGTGATTTGTAATTTGAAATATTTGTAAACAATACATCTAAGAAGTTAATATCCAAAATATATAAGGAAGTTGAACAATTCAATAGCAAAACAGATAAATTGCTTTAGAAATAGGAAAAGGACCTGAAGAGATTTTTCTCAGAAGACATACAAATGGCTAACAGGTTTAACAAAAGGTGCTCATCATCACTGGTCATTAGGGAAATGTGGATCAAAATTACACTGAGCTGTTACCTTACACCTGTTGGAATGGCTGTTATCAAAAAGACAAAAGATAGACTCCAGGTAAAGATGGCAGAGCTGGGTTAAAGCTTTTGGCTGACTACATTCAGCAAATGTAAACTTACCCAGATTGAATATGCTTTTATTGCTGTAGCTGGAGGAGCCCCTCCAGTGGGAATTAAAGCTGCAGATAGTGTGATATTAGCAACTGAGATGAAACAAATCCATTCTTTATGATGAGCAAGGTGTACACAAAGTGGAACCAACTACTGAGCATGTAGGCTTGGTGTATAGTGGCAGGGGCCCAGATTATAGAGTGCTTGTGCATAGAACACAGAAACTAGCTCAGTGATACTATCTTGTTAAGCAAGAACCTATTCTAGCAGCTCAGCTGGTATAGGAAGTAGTTTCTGTGATGCAAGAATATACTCATTCAGGTGGTATTCATCCATTCGGAGTTTCTTTACTATTTGTGGTTGGAATGAGGGGCAACTGTATTTATTTCAGTCAGATCCATCTGGAGTTCACTTTGCCTGGAAGGCCTCAGCAATGAGAAAGAACTATGTGAATGGGAAGGCTTTCCTCAAGAAAAATAACAAAGACCTGGAACTTGAAGATTCCATTCATATGGCCTTAAAGGAAAGCTTTGAAGGGCAGATGACAGAAGATAACATAGAAGTTGGAACTGCAGTGAAGCCAGATTTAGGAGGCCTACTTCAACTGAAGTTAAGGATTACTAGGCTGTTATTAGTATAATAATAAAGTGATTGGAAAATCCAGAATTTCAGATAATCCCTCTATTTAACCATGTTTAAAGTATGTTTTGTTTTGCAGGCTTTTTGCATACTTATTTCTACATGGTTTAATGGACTGATGTTTTTTAAATGACACTCATAAATCATAATAAACTGTTAAATTAAAAAAAAAAAAAGAAAAGAAAAAGAAGAAGATAACCAGTGTTGGTGAGGATGTGGAGAAAAGGAAACCCTTGTATATTGTTGGTGGGACTGTAAATTGGTATAGCCACTATGGAAAACAGTGCATGGAGTTTCATCAAAGAATTTTAAAAACTACCATATGATCCATTTCTGGGTATATATCCAATGAAACAATATCACTGTCTCAAAAAAGATATCTACACTCCTATGTTTGTTGAGGTATTATTTACAGTAGCCAAGATATGGAAACAACCTAAGTGTCCATCAAGAGATGAATGGATGTAGAAGGGGGAGAGTAAATAGATCTAGTTATCCCCCCATTCTCTATTTTTTTCTTACAATTTGTTGAAAACCTATGCTGTTTGTATTCTAGTTTCCTCTGCCCACATGCATATATGTGATGCCATTTATCTTGTTTCTCTGTCCCATGTAATTCCTAAAAACTAGTAATCAAATCAAGAGGCTTAGCCTGATCCATTTTACATTTTTTTGTAAGAATTCTTCATAAATGATATATTTTTGGACTTCAGTTTGGAGGCACATAGTATGTGATTATTTCTGATGTTAGCATCTTTCTGATTTTATCATCCTTTGATGATTGTAGCCTAGATCTATCGTTAGGAACTTTATCAGCCAAAGTTGATATAGGAAAAAAGAGCCAAAGTATTATGGAAATAAAAGACCATATATATTCCCTCTGACACTTATTGACCAGGGTAATGTTCATAGTATTTGATTAGCTGGATTGAAAAAAAGGAAATTTTTAAAGATAGGAATAAAAATTAGCAACATATTGAAGCCATATACATGTTTGAAGTTTGTGTCACCCAGTAATTCATTGTTGAAAAAGTTCAAGAAATATAACCTGTTTAAATTGATAAAACAAAAGGCTTATAGAACTGGAAGTTTATTTTTTAAGAAACATTTTAAGTCATATAACAGGAAAATATGAAATAGGTCTTATTATAATTTAGTAATACAGACAGCTAATGTGTCTTCCTATGGAGTTGATTTAAGTGATAAAAGAATTTTGATCATTACCTTCCTTACCATTAGTTTCAGTTTATCCCCCTGAGGACTTCATTACACAGTGATTCTCACAGTTAGCAAAAATTTGAAAAGAAGTTCCACATAGATTTTCTAGGTGAGTGGTAACAGTTCAGCTTTTTAGTTGAGATTGCTAAATTGGTTGTATTTGCCTGGGATAATACAACATTGTGAAACTACATATTTCAAGTCTACAGTGAAGAGAAATGGGTCAGAGCAAAGAATACAAAAGTCTGTACTATAAAACATAACTTCTTGACTTTCATTACAGATCATTGTTTAAAGGTTCCTTTTGTTCTTTAAATCAGTTCCTCGGAAGAGATATCACGTTGCCAAGAAATGATTCAGAAACTTCAAAACGTATTGGAGTCTGAGAGAGAGAACTGTGGATTTGTCAGTGAACAAAGGCTGAAACTTCAGCAAGAAAATGAACAGTTACAGAAAGAGACTGAAGATTTAAGAAAGATTGCTCTCGAGGCTCAAAAAAAAGCCAAATTAAAGGTATTTTGAAGCCTAGTTAGAGTTAAGTGTGTTCTTGGGAAAGTCAAAATATAAAAAATATTTAAATATTTACCCAGTAAAACATTTCTAAGTCTTTTTTTTTTTTTTTTTTTGGCCTTTTCATCAGATGACACTAAATCATAATGCAGAGCATTAACCAGTCTTTTTTGTATTGTAGAATTTGGCAAGCGTACTTGAAAATGATTGCTTTCACTATCCACACACACATAGAATTCTTTGCAACCATGAAATACACTGATATTGTTGCCAAAGCAATTTAAGCAGTGCTAACAAAACTATAGATTAGATAACTTTATAGACTGCCATCCTCTCTTCTTCTATAATAGCCTCTTAAAAATTGAAGTCTAAAACCAGCTTTATAGAGCGTGCTACATCAGTATGCTCTGAGAACCTCTCATAGATAGTCTGAAATTTCCATGCAAGGGGGAGGGCAAAGGACAAAAGTCTCCTTTGGAAAAAAAATTCTCCTTTATTTTCATTCTCCTCTCCCCTTCCTCATGTTAATGTTTAACATACTTTGAAAATAGGAATGAGATAACCTGTTTAAGGGAGTTTCAAGAAGCACAGATGTCATTTTGAACATGTTGCTTGCCTTACCCCATTCCATGCAACTTTTATGAAAGTTGTCATTAACTCTTTATGATAAAGAACTGTATCTTCCAGTTTCATAAAAAGAATATGAGGTGGCAATATTCATGTTTCACTTTGTTTTTTGTTGCTGTATACTCATAAGAAGTTACATTCCAACCTAATTCATATCAACACATATTTATTGAATGCCTCCTACTGCAAGCATCAAACACTGTAGTTATTTATAAAAACTTGAACTCTGAAAGAGAGCCTTATACAGAGAAGTTTCTACTTTATGCTTTAGTCACTGGGGATTCAAGACTTGATATAAAGCTACAGTAATTAAGACAGTGTGCTATCAATATAATAATAATTAGGTTGATCAATGGAACAAAACAGAGTCCAGGAACAAACATTTTTCATAATCACCTTATATATATCAAAAGCATCACTGTAGTTCAATATGGAAAGAATTATCTTTATAATAAATGATGCTAGATCAGCTGGGTCCATATTTTAAAAATAAACCTTGACCTCTATATCATGCCATACATTTAAATTAATTTTGCTGCCTTGTAGACCTAAATGCAACATATGAAACAGTGGAGTTTCAAAGAGAAAAATCTGCATGATCTTGTGTAAGAAAGAATTTCTTAATGTGAACACAAAAGACAATAATCATAACATAAAGATTATTTGGATTTTATTATATTAATATTATTGGGTCATCAAAAGACACCATTAAGTACAATGCTGGGTCTGGTTTGCCAGTTTTGCCTATTAGAAATCACAACCTTAATTGTCAAAAAAAAAAAAAAAAAAAGATACCTTTGAGAAAGTATTTATAATATAGGAAGGAAGTATTTGCAATACATAAAATATAGATAATACATGTATCACATACATTTATACTATAATAATATATAGATGCACGTTTATATAATATAATACAAACAAAAAAAGACTATATCTAGACTATAAAAGCTGTTACTAATTAATAACGATAAAACAGCAATTAATAAGGAAAAACAGGTACCTTATTTCCAAAAACATTTCAGCAAAAAACTGAAATATGCACTTCACAAAAGAGAATATGTGAAAAAATGTTTAACTGCATTATTTATCAACAAAATATAATTAAAATTACAATGAGGTTCCACAGCATACTTACCAGAATGGCTAAAATTTAAAAAAAAACTAAGAGCATCAAGTGTGACAAAGATATAAAGCAACTGGAACTTCCATATAATACTTTGGGAATGTAACTTGATATAACCACCAGTTAATGGTGTCTTTTAAAGTTGGATATACAGACATACAGTGCCAAATAATGCCGGCTTCATACCCACAGATATGAGTGCTTATGTTCATGAAAACATTCATATAAGAATATTCATGGAAGTTTTAATCCTGTCAAAAATTGAGAACAACTCTAGTGTCCATCCACAGGAGATTCCATAAATAAATGGTGGTGTACTCACATCATGAAATAGATACTGGAATAAAAAAGAATGAGCTATGTCTATAAGTAATAATAAGGGATGAGTCTTCATAGACCTAATGCTGAATAATGAAGCCAGATATTAAAAAGCTCATAGACCATTAATTTCATTATATGAAAGTGAAAAATAGGCATAATTACCTATGAGGATGAGATCAGAATAGCAGTTACTATTTCAAAGGGTGAGTAATGATTAGAAGGGCATATGAGGGAGCCTCCAGGAGTATCTAAATCAGAGTGGTGACTCTGGTATGTCAGTAAGTGTGTAAAACTTGAACTGTATCCCTAAGACTTGTGTAGTTCATTATAAGCAAAAGATAAATCTTGGCAAAGGAAGGTCAGTAGGATTGTAGATAAAACAAGAATAGTTTTGAGTTTGATGCTTATGGAAGCTGGGTGATATGCATATAGGGATTCATTGTAATATTCTATTTTGTGTATGCTTGAAAGTTCTCATACTAAAACATTTCCATAATAAAATAAGTCCAGGTACTTTGGTGAAAAAATATTATATCTTCCTCTTATATTTTAAGTTTCATATTATAAATTTCATATGGATTAATAACTAAAAGCTACTAGTAACACAATAAAACAGTAGGAAATGTAGGCAAATGTATAAATGATAGGTGGAAAAGAACTTTTCTAAAAAGCGAGACCAAAATAAAAGGAAGAAATTGCAAATGAATATATTAATAGACTTAAGTATATAAAGTTTTTCAATATTTAGGACCACTTTTTAAGTGTTTAGAAAGGAAATAACTGGGGGAAATAATTTTAATAAATATGACAGAAGACATAAACCATTTATATATAAGGAGCTTTGAAAAATATTAAAGGTGAATATTTGTAACCTATAATAAAAACATGTATGAGACATGAACAGAATTCATAAACTAAGGAAACAAATTGCTAATAAACAACTTTTTAAAAGTTTAAATTCACTGTTGATTAACTGGATAGTTACCAGTGTGAGTGAGTGTGCAGCTGAGAGTTTAAAGTGGTATAGAGTCTAAAATTTGTTCATAAGAAAATAATTAGAATATTTCATAATTTTAAAAATGCAACACTATTCATAATAAATTAGAAACAACTTATCTAGAAATAAAGGAACAATGAAATGGTACATGTCTGCAAAATACTTTATTGAGTCATCATTAAAAATTATTTCCAAATAATTTATAATACTTTTATATTGCTGTGTTCTAAGTTTAAAAATAATAAGGAAAACACTTGAATATATATATATATTGCAATTCTGTATATACTAAATTCTAAAATTCATAAATAAAAACAATGATGTAGAAGGAGAGGTAGTTATTCTGAGTTGTAGGTTATAGAGAACTTATATTTGTTTTTAATTTTTTAATTTTCCATTATTTTACAATATACATCTGCTTTGGGGTTTGGGTTTTTATAATGGGGAAGAGAGGAGTCAGTGACTTTCCCCTACCTGGTACTACATTTTGTTTGTCTATCTTTAATAGTTCAGGATAGTAATTGATGTTTTAGAGAACAAAAGAATGACCAAAAGCTTATCTATCCCACGAATCCCATCAAAACTGCCTTTTTGCCAAGTCTGAATCTAGCTTAAGAATTATTGGTAAATAAGGGGCAGAACTTAACTAACTAGATAGCTATAAATTTTATCTTATAAAGGAGGATCACTGTCAGATAACTGCTGCTTTTTAGCTGATTCCTTCTTTGCCAACATAGGAACCTAGTGCCACACTTCACTGCTTTTCTTCCTCTTGAAAAAGAGTGTGATCTTCCATAGAAAAACTGAAACGAGCCAAACACATCAAGACAGTTGGATATTGAGAGGTCAGTTGGCTGAGAACCTTACAACTTATTATATGAAACTTTCATTTGATCTTAAGGCCACTGCATTCCTTTAAGCCCTAGCTTTCCCCCTTTTCTTACATCTCTGTTCTTTCTGTCAGGGCTCTCATTTCTTTGTGTCTAAATGCTCCTCATAAGTTCATAAAATTAGGAAATGGATAGTTTTAGCATTCCAGTCTGTGTGAGTGGTTCTCTGCAGAGGAAGAACACAAAAGAAAAAGGGAGGGAGACCATGAGTAATTTCTTCCTCTACCAATATACTGAATTTAATCATCAGTCATATTCTTGTTACAGGAAACCTGATTATAGCCCAGAGTCTTCCAACATCACTGCCAGCCTGTCCACTTTAACAACTGAAATATTATCAACTAAAGGATCTGGGGTGTGTTTAAACACTAAATTTTGATACCAAAAAGCCATCATTCACCTTGTCTACAACAAGTGCTTTCATAACTTTCCTGTTTTAGGTGCTGACAATGTGATGAAGACATGGTCCCTCTGACCAAAGCCCCTCCTTAAAAACATAATTTTTGCATTGAGATGGACAAACTTTAAACATATATTTACAAACTAATAAATGCTTTTTAGGAAAAACTTAGGGCTTATGTGTTTATAAGCTTGTAACAGGGAACTGGTTTTGTCTAGATAGAAGCAGTAATTGAGCTAAGTTTTAGAAGTTGAAGAAAATACCTAAGACAAGCAACAGGGGTAAGATTATTACAGGCAAAGGAAAAAATTGTCAAAATGAGCCAAGAATGAGAAGGCATTGTGATAGAAACAAAGAAAGAGAAGGGAGTATTGGCACAACACAAGCTTGTACAAGTAGGCAGAGACCAGGTTATCATAAAGGACCTCAAAACAAGGCTTGTCAAATTGCAAATAGATGTTCCAAGAGGAAATGGGGAGTTAACTAGGCAGGCTGACTTCTAAAACTGTATAGATACATATATCAATATGTAATATATATGTGAGAGAGATGCAGACAGAAATACACAATTCCGCCTAACATAACCATGGTTTCTCCAGACAAAGTTGAGATTGAGGCAAAGAAGGAAAAGGAGTGTATTCAAATCTAAACTTACAGAATCCAATAATACAAAAATTAATAAAGTATCAGGGTCAAGGAGCCTCAGGAGGCTCTAATACAATACAGAATTAATAAATCCAAGGTGGTTTTCCCGGGGCTAATATTTATAAATTCTTAAATTTCCATTTGTGTACTATTGGAGAAAGAAAATTTAAGCAATTTAGGAAACACGTTGCATTTAAGCAGAAGTAGTAAGAACACCGTGTTTGCAGTTTACCCCCATAAACCATGGATTTTGCTGTTGTTGGGTTTTCTTCGGTGTTGAGAAAGTTGAGTCCCTGTTTCATCCTTTTTGATCTTGAAAATTATATATTTATACGTTGTTTATATATTTTATATATATTAAATATATACATATTTAACAAATTATTAGAATCTATACCAGCTGTGATGATTTTAAAGGCACACTACTTTAAAATACCTTAAGATACTCTTTGTAGTATTTCTTTAGTATAGTAAGATATAGATGGCCCTAGAGTACACCAAAGAAATTGTCCTAGTAACTATTTTCTCAACTGACTCAAGGATGGTAATAGGTAGTTTCAGTCTAGATGCATGCAAGAGAAGGCAATTCCTTACATACATTGAACACCAGAGACCATTAGGGCTTCATTCTCTCCCTGATCCCCAGTGAAGAAAGCTTCTAGAGTATCCAAAGAGCATCTACTTACGTTTATTCTGCATTAATGTATTTTTACTGTATGACATAAATTATCTAGAAATCATGGAAGATATTTCCATATGAGATTCTAATAATCATTATAGTCCTTTTTCCTGAAAAAAAAAAATTTATATCACAACGGAAGTGGTAAAGAACTTCTTGTATATTATTTTCTTTTTTTTTTTTTAAAGATTTTAATTATTTATTTGACAGAGAGAGACCACAAGTAGGCAGAGAGGCAGGCAGAGTGAGAGGGGGGAAGCAGGACTCAATCATGACCCTGGGATCATGACCTGAGGTGAAGGCAGAGGCTTTAATCCACTGAGCCACCCAGGTGCCCCTTGTATATGATTTTCTTTACAAAGCTCTTTGAAAGAGTTTGAAATTAATATGAGGTGACTTGAGATTTTGAGTTGTTGAATACATTAAGGTGCCAAGAGGGTGGTACACTTGGAGAGGTCATAGCTCTGTAAACTTTTTTTTAATGGCTTTAGTAAAAAACTCTCAACTACTGACAACATGAATATTTTCCATGGATTCTAATAACAAGTTAAAGTAGATAATAAGAGCAGTTTATATTAGATAGTATACTTTTTTCCTACTGACATTTTAAGGTATTGAGGAAAGTGTTGCAAAAAAATTATGGTCCATCATAATTCTGGTTTCACTAAATTTATGTTGTATTATAAATTTAGGCATAATAAATATAATTACATATAAATCCACAATAGAGGATAAGTCTTCATTTGTGATGAATACATATTATAAACTTAATTTTTATATAGATTTCTTATCCAAACATTTCTGTGCCACAGACAACACAATGATTGATTTCTTTTGTGTATTATCATTGATCAGTGTATCTCCTACAATATCACAAAAAAAGATGCTATGTTTATTTTATTCCTTAGATCAGTACAATGGAACATGAATTTTCAATAAGGGAACATGGATTTGAAGTTCAACTGAGAGAGCTGGAAGACAGTAATCGAAATTCCACTGATGAGCTGAGGCATCTCTTAGTGACTCAACAGAAAGCAGCCAATAGGTGGAAAGAAGAAACAAAGAAACTTACTGAAAGTGCAGAAATTAAAATCGGTAATTTAAAGTAAGTCCCTATTGTTTGATACATTTTACAGAATAAATTAACATTTAATGTCCTTGCCATAGTGTTCTTTAAAATGTCTTGTATTTTTATTAAGTGAATACTTATTGAACTGTTTTGAAAATTATTAAGCATTATAAACCAGAACTCATACTGTATATTTTTGTAAATTTTACACATATTCTACAAAATATAATAATTTTTGTTGGAAATAGCAGTTTAGAATCTTTTTTTTTTTTTTTTTTTAGATCTTATTTGTTTATTTGACAGATAGAGATCACAAGTAGGTTGAGAGGCAGGCAGAGAAAGAGAGAGGAGGAAGCAGGCTTCCCTGCTGAGCAGAGAGCCTGATCCAGGGCTCAATCCCAGGACCCTGGGATCATGATCTGAGCCGAAGGCAGAGGCTTTAACCCACTGAGCCACCCAGCACCCCAGCAGTTTAGAATCTTAACAGTCTTTGCATATAAGCATAGCATAAAAATGTTTTGTGGTTGCAACAGAATTTGATTGATTTGCAAAGCCTTAAGTATTTGCTCTGTGGCCCTTGAAGAAAACGTTTGTTGACCCCTGCCCAGAAAGTACTTGAGCTTTTTATGCTGAATGCAATGGAGATGCTTTGGAAGGCTTTGAGCAAAGTGAAATAAATGATCAGGCTTAAATGTTCAACAAATCAGTTTGATTACAGTTTGAATAGACTGAAGAGGAGCAAAGGTAAAAGGGAGAAGGTAGGCGAGTACTGTATAATTGATACATAAAATGTAATTTGGATTAGGTTTTAAAGGGTTGTGTTAGGGTCCGTGATCAAAGGAACGAGACTGATACAAAGCGAAAGTCAAGCAAAACTTTATTTCGCACCAAGCATCAAGAATCAAACTGACCGGTCAGGGCTATCTCTTACGAAAAGGTGATGACGATGATCCCGACAAGGTCACTCCCAAGAAGGCCGCTCCGGAGGAGGCTGCTCTAGATGAGGCTGCTCCGCAGATGAGGCCGCTCCATGATCGGAGCCACTCCCAAGAAGAGGCCACTCTCAAGATGAGGCCGCTGCTCTATGAGGTTGCTCCCCAGACAAGGCCGCTCCCAAGAAGAGGCCATTCTGGACAAGACCGCTTCCCGGACGAGGCTGCTCCCGACGACGAAGAGGCAACAATGACAGCGACGATGACAAGGAGGACAACCTGGATGACACAGACTCAGCTCCCCACGATGCCACTCTGACAAGGCTGCCACCCAGAGGAAGCCACCGCTGCAGACAAGGCTGCTCGTGGCTCGGGGTGGCGAGGCATTTTGCGGCGAGGCCGTTGGCATCTCAGGGCCACTGGCGTCTCGGGACCGCTGGCATTCCAGGGGCTGCAGGCGTCAGGACCGCTGACCGCTGGGCCGCTGGACCGCTGGTGTCTCGGCACCGCTGACGTCTAGGGGCTGCAGGCGTGGGGGACCGCTGACCACTGGACCGCTGGTGTCTCAGGACCGCTGACCACTGGGCTGCTGGACCACTGGTATCTCAGGACTGCTGACCGCTGGGCCGCTGGGGTCTCAGGACCGCTGGCCTCGAGGGGCTGCAGGCGTCAGGACTGCTGACCACTGGACCACTGGTGTCTAGGGGCTGCAGGCGTCGGGACTGCTGACCACTGGACCGCCGACGTCTCGGGACCGTCATCAGCGCAACTGCCAGAGGCTGCAGCTCCGGGCTGCTGAGGCAGGACCACTGGAAGCTGCAGGCTGCTGGAGGCTGCAGGCAGTGGTTCAGGACCACCAGAACCGCTGGCAGGACCGCCAGAGGCAGGGCCGCAGGCGGCTGGAGGCTGCAGGCGGCGGCTCAGGGCCGCCGGAGGCTGGAGACTGCCGGTGCAGGGACCGCCGGTGGCGGACCGCTGGCAGTGGTTATAGCTCTTACAAGAGCTGTTATAGCTCCTTCACTCCGCCGACTCTTCGGCTTCCACCAACTCTTCCTTCTGCTCCCATCACAGCTCTCCTCTTCCCCTGCTAGCCTCACAGCAACCTTTATGCGGTTGGTTGAGCCCCACCCCTATACAGGTGGCCAATCGAATCTCAATTCACCCTAGTGGATATACACATGCTGCACCGATTGGACATCTCCACCTGGCCTGCCCCACCCCTACATCCGGGGTCCACAAGCAAGTTCCTCTGGGAGGGGCAGGCCCTTACAGTTGGAGATCATTAAAAAAAAGTTTGAGCCATGTTAAATATGACCTGCCTAGAAAACATTTTAAATCAGATATCAACTAGTCAGCTGAGTCTGTAAGTTTGGAGTTCAGGGAAGAGATTGCAGCAGGAGCTATACATGTGGGAGTCAGTACTGTACACGTAATTTTTAAAATCATGGGATGAGAACATGTAGAAAGGAAGTCTAGGTAAATTAAGCTGTCTGAGGTCTGAGTTCCAAGTCTGGAGAGATGAAAATTCCATTGAAAGAGACTGAGAAAGAATAACTAGAGAAATAAGAATCAAGATAGAATGGTTAAAAAAAATTTTTTTCAGGAGTATAAGCAATAATAATAGGTGATATTTACTTATACGCACGTAACATGTTTGGTGTTCCAAGCGACTTAACACGTGCTTAATCTTGATAACAACCCTACAAAGTGGATAACATTATTGTTTATTTTTACAGAGAAACTGAGGCGGAGGAAGGTTAAGGAACCAGTTCAAAATCACATAGCAAACAAAATGGCCAGTAAAGACAATATGCTCTTAACCATTGTTTTATAAAATGCTACTGATTGGTTGAGAAAAGTGAAGACAGAGAATGGACCTTTTAGTTTGGCACCCTTTGATGGTCTTTGTGAACTATGTTAAGAGCAGTTTTGGTACAATAGTGAAATAAAAATGTACTTAGAATGAATTTAAGAGAAGTAGAGAATTTCTGCTTCCAGTTTAATGGTGAGCTAAGCAATTTGAACCTCCACCACAACTAAAAAAGTTAGATGGATTATAAAACCCATCTAGAAGAGCATTAAAGAACTAACAAATAATTATTACCAAATTTGCCTTATCCCAGGAATGCAAAATTATTAAAACATTAGAAAATATGTTAATATAATTTATCACTTTAACTTTTTTTTTTAAGATTTTATTTATTTATTTGACAGAGAGAGAGATCACAAGTCGGCAGAGAGGCAGGCAGAGAGGGAGGAGGAAGTAGGCTCCCTGCTGAGCAGAGAGCCCCACACAGGGCTTAATCCCAGCACCCTGAGATCATGACTTGAGCCACCCAGGCGCCCCACATTAACTTTTTTTAAAAGAAAAATCATAAGGTCTTCTCAATAGATACAGAAGAATCATTTGATAAAATTTGATATCCATTTATATTTCAAAATAACTCTAACAAATGAGGAATAGAATTTCTTTAATTTTATGAAGTTATCTATTGTAAAGCAAACATTATTTTTTAATGACCAAAAAAATGTTAGTAATTTTCCTTTGAAGATTGGGAAGATATAAAAGTTTATTATTACCACTTCCATTAATATTTGTATGAGAATTCCTTACCAGTGCACTGTGGCAAGAAAATGAAAGAAAAGGTATGAAAACCAGAAAGGAAGAAGGAAAACAAACACAGATGACTGTATATAATTAGTATATATAAACTGTATATATAGAGTATATATAGACTGTATCTATAGTATATATAAAACATGACTATATGTAGTATGTCCAAAATTAATAGATAATAGGTTAATATACAAAAATCAATTGTATTTCTACATATCTGCAACAAATATTTCAAAACAAAACTTCAGTAAAATTTACAATGCATCAAAAAACATCAGATGCTCAGAAATAAATTTAACAATGTGTGAGACTTCTACATGGGAACTATGATATCAGGAAGATTGAAGAAGGCTGAAGTAAATAGAGATCAGGTTAATTGATCAGAATACTTAATGTTGTAAATTTGTTAACAACTTCCCCTGTCTAGCCATCTATAGATTCCGTACAGTCCAGATAAAAATCCTAGCACATGGAGCAGTATCCTAAGTATATTAAGTGAAAAAAAAAAAAATTCTGTATAGTACGTATAGTATTCTGCCCTTTAAGATGGGTGTGTGTGTATACATATATATACAAGCCTGCTATACATACACTACATTCATACACATATGTGTACATTCTCTTCTTAAAAATAGGTGACCAGAACAGTAATTAAAATGGTTATCTATGAGGAGAGAGAAAAATGTAAAGCTAGACTTCTTTGAATGAACTTCGTCTTATAGGTATATAGGCTTGAGTTTGACACTATATAAATGTTCTTATAACTGTCTTATAACTGTTCTTATAACTGTCTTTTAAATAAAAATTTTTTTAAAAAACCTAAAAATCTAAAGTAAAATTAAACAAATGAACTTAATTGTGTAGAAAGTTGATGACTTAACTGCACAGATAAATTATTTCAGGTGACATTAAACATAGTAACTAAACTGTATATCCCTACTGAGATAAATCCTAAGGATAAAAGCGAATGTAAAAAACCATAAACTGTTTTTAGTAGTTAAATCATCATAAATAATATTGATGTTACTATTACTCTGACTCTTATAAGATAAAGAAATTGAATAATTATAGAAATGCCTTTAAGAACCAGGATTTTTATAATAAGAAGGAAGAGACCCAAATAAAACTTGTATTTCTGCATTGAAATTGGGAATATTATCATGGGAACTCATGACGTGTTTTACTCATAAAAATATGTATTTCCTGGCTCGGTCCTGTATTTCCTCACTCTGTCCACTTAAGGGACCCTAAGAGGCAGTGACCAGTATTCTGCTATGAGATATCCTAAAAGAAACCGGAACTCTCTAGAGAAATGATTGATTACAGCTATAGGATAGGAAAGTACAATATGAGCCTAGAAAACAAAAGGGGAGGAAGGTATCAAGATTATTTGGCCCATGTCAGAAGGACCCAGGAGCCAACTTAAGTACGCCCCTTCTGCAGAACATCTGCAGTAAATTGAAACATGTCAAATATATTAAAAATCCATGACTTCAGAATGATACTAAATTTAAAAAAGCCTTTGGTCACCTTTAGAAGATCCTATAGAACTGGCTCTTTCTGAAAAAAGATAAAGGAGAAAATCAAGCTTTTATTGTACTTTTTCTTTAGTCACTACTATAATAGCCCTTACTTCATTGGTTAGGGAACCAACATAGGTATTTTGCTAGTTAGTAGCCCAATGTGTTTGTTCTGATTAGGCATCCCAGAACCAGGGAAATAAACACAGAATAGGAGTATAGAAACACTAGTTGTAAGACTTAAGCCAAGAGTTCATTGACTACCTGATCTGCATAAACCTGTCCTGGTTGGGGGGCCACAGTGTCATTTGGGTCTCTAGGAATTTTTTCAGCAACAGTGTCCAGTAATCCTGAAGGTGTCTGGATTCTTCCTTCCCCACTGCGTGGTCATCCATTGCACCCCACTGCTTGGTCACCTAATTTTGGAAATTAGGTCTTCACAGATCTCTTAGGGGAAGGCTATGTATATGAATGTATAACAGATTCCTTTTAAAGGAACCTGCAACCCCTTTCTTTATTCAAGAGGCTTTGAGTCTGTGACCTGACTAAGTCTGAGAAATGGTTATAGGGCTGTAACACTTTCTTATAGTGATTCAAGTCAGGTTTGCTTTTCTACTTCTCCAAGTCATGTAGTAGATCACCCATCTATTTCAGTTCTAGGGTCACAGTGAACAAACTAGCAGATCCCAAAGATCTCTGCAGATCAAACTCTCCTGGTAACTATTTCAACTCTGCCACCCATTCTAGTAATGATGACCACATTTTCTTTGGAGATTTAAAGCTGCTACATCACCCTTGCCATTGAGAATCCTATCATCAACATTGAATTCAGGAAACACTACAGAGCTCCGCAGGGATACTGGAGCAACTCTCATGACTGCATTTCACTCAGTCTCTGTGGAGAAAATGTGCTTTGGATCCTTCTGAGGGCCAGAGTTGAAGGATGGATGAGCTGTTTTTATATTTAAAAAAAAAAAAAAAAAAAACCTGGCTGCAGTCTTCCAGTCTCCCCCAGGCTTTAGTAACTTCCTCTACACTACTGATTCTCAAATGGGGATTACTTTGTCCTTCTCCCCTCCCTGGGACATTTGTCTTGAAAATATCCAAACACATGTAGGGATGATTCTGGATCTAGTGTACAGATGCCAGGGATACTGCTAAACATCCTATAATGCACAGAACAGCTCCTCACAACAAAGGATTTTCCAGCCAAAGATATCAGAAGTGCCAAAGTTGACAAATCTTGCTTTACACCATAACAAGGATTTTCTTACATTTCAATATCATTCAATATAGGTTACCCTTGAGCCCAAATTATGTTCAGCTAACCAAACAAATCAAGTCACTTGAGCTAACCTGAATCCATAATGTCTGCTTTGTGAGCCCACATTGAAAAATTTGGCCTAATCTAATGCTATTTCTTCATCTTTAATACGACATCCTTAGGATCCATTCTCGCACATACTCCCCAGGTTCTGTCTACATAAAATTGGCAGAATCGTGTAATGATTTTAGGGTATTCTGCCTCCTCACAGGTCTTGTTTTGAAGGTCATTCCCTAGATCCTATCAGACTTGACTGGCTATAGATACAGAAATAGTGAATGAAAGAATGAATGATGGCGAGGTGAGTCCTGAAGGGAATCATCTCTTCCTTGTAAAGCAGCCCCTTCAGGGGAGACTGTAACGAACTCCTTAGGCAGAGGATACTTACCTTTCCAAATAGTGTGGAACTGCTTCTACTGGCAAAGGAGACATATAAGAATTTAGGGATTCAAGACCCAGCTTCACTGGAGTCTGTCTGAACACATATTCCCATCTCAATTTTCAGGGAAAGAAAGACCCTACAAAGTTGGGAATTCAGTTTGTATTATAATTTAGTAACATACAGGGTTAGACTTTGCATTTGATTATCAGAAATCTCAGCTTTGCAACCAGAGGAGATAGGGTTTCTTTTAACATAGTCATAAGAGCTTTCAGGACCCTAACCTGGACTTTGAGCTCAGAATTTAAAACTCTGAGCTCTTTATTGTGGATCCTCAAAGTTCTCCAGTGTACCTAGAAGTCCCATTATGTTCTTCATTCGGTAGTGTTTTATGTCCTTAACTCCTTGGTCACTCAAAAATTTATCCTTTATAGGCGCTTGATTATATAGGTGATAATTTAAGTATTTTGCCATTGTACAGCATGGATTACCACTGTATCCTTTATCAGTGGACTTTAAATTAATCAAAGCAGAGAACCAATTCCAGATAATCCAGAACCAGTTTTAGAGTACTCATTTGTGAGGTTATATTCCTCCAGGACTACTTCTGGAATTGAAACAAATTCCTATATGTATCAGGGTTTCTTCAGGAAAACAGAGCTACTCTGAGTGATATAGAATATGGGATTTTGGGGGGGAATTAGGTCTGACACAGTTGTGGGAGCTGGTAGAGAAGTCAATGCAATGCATCTGTTGTTAAGCCTGAAGTCACTATGGGCCAGCTAAGCTAAAGCTGGATATGAATGAAAGCAACTCTAAGGACAAACTGGAACCCTGTTTTCATTTATCTGTCATCATCTCCAACCACTGCCATTGAGACCTGCAGGAAAAGCTGGTACCATTTACTGTGCTTCTGCACATGACTCAAGAGGCTGAAAGAAGACATCTGCCAAGAGGTAGAAGACAGAATTTCTGTGGATCCAAGTAGTGCTCCACACCAACATAGTGACCTAACATATCAGCAACAATGTGCATGAATTGCCACAGTGCCAGGTGCCCTGTCACCCTTCAGCGTCTGTTGCACAAATTTCTTTTATGGTCAACACCAACCCAGGACCAGGCAGGGAAGGGAATGCTGGGAAATGTAGTTCCAACTTAGCTAAATTGTTGTAGTCCAAAGCTGCCATCATGAATTTATCATAACTTAGTGATGTTGAGCAGTTCACAATGTTTACATAAGAAAATAGGAAACCATATAATATAAAATAGACTTAAATGATCATCAGTCTAAAGATTACATTTATGATAGCTATAACTTGTTGAATATATACTATTTGACACTTTACAAACTCACGTAATGATCACAAAAACTTTATGAAGTAAATGCTCTAATCTTCCCTGTATTAGGGTTCTCCAGAGAAACAGAACTAATAGGATGTATGTGTGTTTAAGTGTAAAACAGTTATTTTAAGGAATTGGCTTATGTGCTTATGGAGCTTAGCAAATTTAAAGTGTTTCTGAGGGAAAAAACTGACAAGCTAGAGATTCAGGAAGGAGTTGGAATTTGAGTCTAAAGACATTTAGGCTGGGGACCTGAAGAGCCATTGTTACTATTCAAGTTCGAAGGTCATTTCTTGCAGAATTTCCTCTTGCTTGGGAGAAGTAAGCTTTTTGTTCTGTTAGGCCATTAACTAATTATATGAGGCCCACCCACATTATAGAAGGCATTCTGCTTTACTCAAAGATTTAAATATAAATCTCATCTAAAACATTTCACAGGGACGCCTGGGTGGCTCAGTCAGTTAAGTGTCTGCCTTCACCTTAGGTCATGATCCCAGAATCCTGGGATCAAGTTCCGCATCAGGCTCCCTGCTCAGTGGGGAACCTGCTTCTCCCTCTCCCTCAACTCCTCTCTCTGCTTGTGCTCTCTCTCTCTCTCTGCCAAATTAATAAACAAAATGTGTTTTTTTAATTTTTTTAAACTAAAACTAAAATATTCTCACAGAAACATCCAGAATAGTGCTTGATTAAACACCTGGGCACAATGGCCCAGACAAGTTGACACATAAAATTAACCGCCACACTCTCCATTTTACACGTAAGGAAACTCGAAGCTTTAAAAAATTTATAAAGATCCATAATCCATTGTTTGCAATTTTAGATTTGAGAAAACTCTAACAATAGAATTTTCCTAAGTTAGGTGGCTACAGTTCGGGTAACAAGACCTGACTTGAACCGACAGGTGGCTATTTATGGTATAGGTATATCTATGTCTGCACATATACCCATATACGCATATAAACATTTCATTTATCGTGCCTATTCGTATGTTCTACTAAGAAATATTTCTGACTCTTATAATCTTTATCCAACTCTAAACCTCTAAAATAATTTTCTTGGATGTCTTAGGCTTGGCTTAATATTGTATATGTAACTTGTACATATCAGCTAATTACTCCCAGGAGGTTATTGATAGTGAATGTGTTTTATTTTAGTTTATATTCTCTGAAGTATCAAGCAAAGTACTTTTCCAAAAGAAAGCACATAGAATATAGAATGTAATAGCCTGGAGTCTGTCAAAATAGTTTTAACACAACCCTATCTATTGTTTTCATCTGGGCTAGAAAGCTTGTTAAGGCCCTTTACAACTTGTGACTTCAGGAATAATCACATTTTATTAAGGAATTTTTACATGATTCCCTGGAGTTGTCCCATTATTACATAGGAGTCTGTGAGTTGTAAGATCATCCATAATTTTTGGTAGGATATTTTATTCAGGAAGATCAAAGAACATCTTCAAAAATTATAGATATCGTAGACTTTAAGTCTTATAGATCTTAGATTCTGTACATTTGTATTTTCATATATAAGAAGAAATATTTTTAACCAATAAACAACTTATTTTATGCAACAAATATCCTATAAATCGAATTTTTACATCTGAAATCATCTTAAATGCTCTGGTTCATTCTTTTAAAATAACTGTAAAGTAAGTGCTCTGGGAAGGAAAATTTGTATAGTTGTTTTCAATTATAGACAAATCAGTGCTTCTCACAAATTATTTTTCCTCCAAAACATAAAGGGAGGCAGAAAACAAAATAGAGTTGTCCCCACATGTGGTATACATAAAAGATCAGAACAGAGTGAAGATGAAAAAAAGAGTAGACTTGAATCACCTTAGAGGAAGATGGGAACACACTGGTAACATTAAACCAGATGGGCTGTAATCATAAAAAGAAATTGAGTGAAATACTTTTTTTAGTGAAAATATGCAGAATAAATTTGAAAACATGAAACTTTGTTAGCTGTGTTATTTTGTTTTGTTGTGTTGTGTAGCTATCAATTAACATTTTATTTTTTTTTAAGTTTTTAATTCCTGTTCATTAACATACAGCATTATTTTGGTTTCAGGCATACGATATAGTGATTCAGCAATTCCATGCAGTACCCAGTGCTTAACATAAGTGCACTCCTTAATCTCCATCAGCTATATAGCCCAATGCCCCATTCTCCTCCCCTCTCTTAACCATCAGTTTGTTCTCTGTAAGAGTCTGTTTCTTGGTTTGTCTCTTTTTTTTCCCTTGGCTCATTTGTTTCTTAAATTCCACATATGAGTGAAATCATATGGTATTTGTCTTTCTGTGACTAACTTATTTCACTTACCTTTATACTGTCCAGCTCGGTTCATGTCATTGTAAATGGCAGGATTTCATTCTTTTTATGGCCAAGTAATATTCCATTGTATGTGTATATGTATATGTACACATACATACCACATTTTCTTTACCCATTCTTCAAGTGATGAACACTTGAGCTGCTTCCATATCTTGGCTATTGTGAATAATGCTGCTATAAAGATAGGGGTGCATGTGTCCCTTCGAAATAGTGTATTTGTATTCATTGGGGAAAAACCCAGTAGTGCAATTGCTAGATTGTAGAGAAGTCCTATTTTTCACTTCTTGAGGAACCTCCACATTGTTTTTCAGGGCGATCGCATTAGTTTACTTTCCCACCAACAGTGCATGAGTGTTCTTTTTTCTCCACATCCTTGTCAACACCTGCTGTATTGTGAAGGGCACATATTACATGGAGAACTGGGTGTGGTACATAAACAATGAATTCTGGAACACTGAAAAGAAATTTTAAAAATAAATATTAAAAAAAATAAAACCTAACTATAGACACACACAAAAAAAAAGAAAGAAAAGAAAAGAAATGCAAATGCCCTTTAGCAGTACACTGGATAATGGAATTCATTTTTATTGCTCTATATTATCCTGATACACCTAGACATTCCTTCTTCTGGCATATTCCTAAAACTGAAATTGCTGAGTCATAAGGTATGCATATTTTCAACCTTAGTAGAAAATGCCTCAGTGTTTCCCAAAATAATTGTAGCTATTTACATTCTTGCAAGAAGTAGAGTACATGAGAATTTCTGATAATCCTCATCTTCACTCAGTGAATTAAACCAGATGTGTTAAATTGTCTACTCTAACAACTACTGGTTTCTCATTGCAGTTTTAACTTGCGACTCATATTTCTACCAAAGTTGAACATCTTTTTATATGTTTATTGGCCTTGTGAACTTTTATTTTGTGAAGTGTTTCTTCAGGCCTTTTAACCATTTCTCTATTGAGTTACTTTTTTTTAAAGTATTGCAAGTATCTTCTCCTATTCTGTGGCTTATCATTTCTCTCCTCCCCAGTTCCTCTCTTTTGATAGTTCTTAATTTTAATGGAGTCATTTTTATCTCTTTGGTTTTATGATGACTGTTTTGTGTGTCTTATTTTAAGAACTCTTTTTCTATCCTGACCTCTAAAGATATTCTCTTTCAGCTTAACTGATTTATAGTTTTACCTTATACATTTAAGTTCTTATTTAATCCAGAATTGATTTTGTGTACAGAGTAAGGTAGAAGTCTGTTTTTGACAAGTGGTAGTCATTAATCCCTGCATCCTTTAATGACAAAATTGTCATTTCCTCACTACTTTGTAATATCCCCTTTGTCATAATTTCTGTCCAAATTTGTGTGTGTGTTTCTGAGCTTTCTTATGTTTCACTTGTTTGTCAGTCTATCCTGTATCATTACCATACTGCTGTGTTCTTTATAGCTTTAGAAGATACTTTTGAGGGGCGCCTGGGTGGCTCAGTGGGTTGGGCCGCTGCCTTCGGCTCGGGTCATGATCTCAGGGTCCTGGGATCGAGTCCCGCATCGGGCTCTCTGCTCAGCGGGGAGCCTGCTTCCCTGTCTCTCTCTCTGCCTGCCTCTCCATCTACTTGTGATTTCTCTCTGTCAAATAAATAAATAAAATCTTTAAAAAAAAAAAAAAAAAAGAAGATACTTTTGAAAACAAACACAAGATTAGAAAAGTGATTTGATATCTGATAGAACCACTCCTGTTAATCGGTTTTTCAAAAATATCTGTTGTTAGCCATGGGCATTTCCATATTTATATAAATTCATATTCATAAAATTGTGTTTTTAAGTTCCATAAAGAAATGTGATGAGATTTTGATTGGTATTACATTGGCTGTCTAAGTAAACATGAAGCAAGTTAAAATAATTGGAAATTTTAAAGATTCCAGTCTTTTGGACATGAATCTTTCCATTTGTTTACATCTTTTTAACACCTCTCAATAAGGTTTATTAATTTCTTTATACAAGTCTTACATGTCTTTGTTAGATTTAATTGGTATTTTTTACTCCTCAATATTTTTATATTATAAATAAAACCTCTGATTTTATTTTCTGACCTTTGCTTGTATAAGAAATGGAAATGCTTTTGATACTGATTTTTTTTACCACTAACCTTGCTCAATACAAAAGCTATAGATTCTTTTGGATTTTTCAACAGCTTTATTGTGGTATAATTTGCATACTATATAGCTCACTCCGTTAAAGATAAAATTAACTGATTTATGGTAATTTTACAGAGTTGTGCAAGTATCACTTCAATCAGGTTTCAGCACATTTCCATCAAACCACAAAATCCGCCATGCCTCTTTGCGGGCAGTACCAAAGTCCTGTTTCTGGCAATCAGTAATCTACTTGCTGACCCTTTAGATTTGCCTGTTATGGACATTTCCTATACACGGAATCACACATTATGTGTTCTTTTGCATCTGGATTCTTTCCCTCAGTATGTTTTTGAGATTCATCCATATTGCATCATAGATCAGTATTGAGTATCTTTTTATTGATGAGTCAGTGGAATGGATATATACTACATTTTGTTTATCCACTCACTAATTGATGGGCCTTTGGATTGATTCCACTTTTTCTTTTCATTGTGGTAAAATATACATAAAACTTTTACCATCTTAGCTATTTCTAAGTATATATTTCAGTGGTATTAAGTATATTTACTTTGTAATGTTACTATCATGACCCATCCTTTTCTGGAACTTCTTTTCATCTTGAAAATTGGAAACTCTATACCTATTAAACTAAATTCTCCTAGTGCCCTCTTCCTTCTCCCCTGGCCCCTGGAAACCACCACTTCACCTCTGTCTCCATGACCTTGACTACTCTAAGTACGTCATATAGGTGGAACCACATGGTATTTGTCCCCTGTGATGGCTCTATTTCACCCAACACAAAGTCCCCAAGGCTCATCCATGTTGTAGTGCGTGCCAGAATCTCCTTCTCTTTTAAAGCTGATGAGGGACTTACTTTTTGTTCTCTGTATACTTCACAGCTTTTTTGTCTCTCATTTCTTATTTATTACTGACTTTTTATGTTTAGGTGATTTTCTTTAATGAAACCTTTGAGTTCCTTTCTCATTCTCTTTGTATATATTTTATAGCTGTTTTCTTTGTGATTACCATAGGGATTACACATAACATCCAAAAATCTGATCCTGTGTAGCTCTGTCCCCACTCCTTTCAGTTGTTGATATCACAAAATTATGCTTTTATACACTGTGTCCAAAAACATAAACAACTTTTTCCAAAATGTATTCGCCTCCTACATTATATAGGAAACAAATATAACTCTACGTTTTTATTTTTTATTTTTTTTTTTATTTATTTTTTATAAACATATATTTTTATCCCCAGGGGTACAGGTCTGTGAATCACCAGGTTTACACACTTCACAGCACTCACCAAATCACATACCCTCCCCAATGTCCATAATCCCACCCCCTTCTCCCAAACCCCCTCCCCCCGGCAACCCTCAGTTTGTTTCGTGAGATTAAGAGTCACTTATGGTTTGTCTCCCTCCCAATCCCATCTTGTTTCATTTATTCTTCTTCTACCCACTTAAGCCTCCATGTTGTATCACCACTTCCTCATATCAGGGAGATCATATGATAGTTGTCTTTCTCTGCTTGACTTATTTCGCTAAGCATGATACGCTCTAGTTCCATCCATGTTGTTGCAAATGGCAAGATTTCATTTCTTTTGATGGCTGCATAGTATTCCATTGTGTATATATACCACCTTGTTTAAGAGACTAATACATTTTTTAAAAAACAATTCGTCTAAAAGCCAGTCTTATTACAACTTTGGTTCATACCTGTACATTTTGCTTTCTATAAGACATTAATGCGTGTGTTGGGTTTTGTTTATATATAATTATACCATCTCTGAAGATAACAGTTTTATTTATTTCCAGTCATCATATGTTTTATTTCCCTTTGTCACCTATTACACTGATGAGATCGCTAGTACAGTGCAGAATCAGAGTGATAGTCAAGGATTCTTGGCATTTTCTTCAATTTCAGAAGGAAAGATTTCAATCTTAGTCTTTTGTATGATGTTTTGTGTGTTGGAGAATAACTTCTGTTAGATTTAGGAAGTTTCCTTCTCATTTTACTTAGTTTTTATCATAAATATTGCATTTTATAAAAGCTTGTCCTGTATTATTTGAGGTAACCATTTTATTTTTTCTTTTTAATCTGTTAGTGGGATAAATTTTATAGATTTTTGCTAGTGTGCCAAGTTTACATTCCTATAATAAAACCAGTACAGTTGGTATACATTCTTATGTGTTGCTGGATTTGGCTTGCTAGTATTTTGTTTAGTATTTTTTCATCTATGTTCACTAGAGAGATTGACCTGAAACTTTCCATTCTTGAACTTTCATTGTTAAGTTGTAGTATCAAAGTTATGCAAGCCTCAAGAAATTGGAGACCAGTGATTTCTGTTTTTGCATAAACTTTGTATTTTAGAAATGCTTATTCTTTGAATATTTGGTAGATCTCTCCAATGAAATTCTCTTGGCCTGGAGTAGTGGTGGTGGTATTTTGGGATTTCTGTGGTAATATCTTTGATTGTTATTCCATTGAACAGTTATAGAACTCATCAAATTTTCTTTTTCTTCTTTGAAACAGTTTTGGTAAATTACATTTTTCTATAAATGTATCCATGTCTTCTGAATTTTCAAGTATTTTGGGTGCAATGTGTCCATAATATATGACGTCTGAAGTATCTGTTATGACAACCCTTTTTGCATTACTGATGCTAGTATTATCTGTACCTTGTCTGTTTTGTCTTTATCATTCCCATCAGAGTATTATGTTTCATTACTCTATAAATAACTAATCTTTCTCTTAATTTTATATTTTTTACGTATTTTATTTCAGCACTTTATTGGCTCTCTCTCTGCTTTCTTTGCTTTCATGTTGCTGTTCCTTTTCTATCTTCTTGAAATAGAAGCATAGCTCACAAATTTGCACCTTTTCTTTTCTCTTAATTTGAATGGATTATTAAATGTTACAGATTTTTTCCCAGATTCAGGCATAGTCTTACCATATGAGTTTTGATACATCTAGTATTTTCACTCTTATTTACTTCAAAATATTTTCTAATTTTCATTATTTCTTCTTTCAATCCATGTGTTATAAGTACATTTTTAAATTTCTAAACATGTGGGGATATTTTAGTTATCTTTTTGTTAATTACTTCTGTTTTCCATAGATCTGTCTCTTAGAAACAGTATATGGTTCTGTTTTAGACCATTTAGTTCATTTATATTCAGTGTAATCCAAAGTATATTGAGATTTGTTATCTTTATTTTATTTTAGTACTTTCTATTTTTGTCATCTTTGCTTTCTTTTTCTTTCCTCTCTCATCTTTTTTACTAACTTGGTGTTTTTGGGGTTTTCTTGAAAATCATTATACTTCTCCCCCTAAGCTTTGGAAATTAAGTAACTCTGTTTTCTTTAGGTTGTTACCCTAGAACTTATGCCACATATATTTACCATAGGAAAACCTAAAGTTAGTCAAAGCATTTATCCTCCTGCCAGATAATACAAGAACTTTGGAATATATTAACACATTTATTTCCTTTGTCCAACTTTTATATTATTGTTGCCAGATTTTAAAGTCTACTTTGTAGTGTTTTTATTTCTCCCCACTAATTGTTTTATATAATTGGAATTCATTTTTATTAGTCCATATATTTACCACCTTATTTGTTCTGCATTTCTTCTTATATCTCAAACATCCCAGGTAGGACTACTTACCTTGTATCTAAATTATATCTTTTGGAAGTTGCTTTAATAAGGGCATTCAGGTGATGAATTCTCAACTTCTGTTTATAAAATATATTTATTTTATGTCCATATTTGAACAGTATTTTGCTTGCTGACAGAATTCCATGTTGAAGCTATTTTCTTGCAGAAAATTAAAAACAACATTCAGTTAATCTCTGACTTCTGTAGTTTCTGTATAGAAATCATCTGTCTACTTCACTTTCCACCCCTTTAAAAGTAATCTTTTCCTGTGGCTATTAAAATGTTTTGGTTTTTTGTGATTTCACTGTGATATATCTAAGTATAAATGGGTTTCATTTGTTGTATTTTGTGCCTTTTGTTAGTGTAGATTAGTATTGGTTCAGAAAATTGCTAGATTCTTCAGATATGGCCTTTGGAAATGCCTACCTCCTGCTATGATGGAGAAACTGGTACCAGACCTAACTTCCCAACAGAAACAACTAGAAAACTGGACAAAATGTTTGAAACAGTTATTTTTTCTGATCCATGAGAGACAAGAAACAAGATAAAATGTAGAATCATCTTGGATTTCTGCCTAAGGATCCTTTCAGGACTATGTTTCAGGGAAGGTAATCTCAGCCACTGCCAGGTCTGATGCCTGAGTAACTGAAATTTTCAAGGCAGAGAACCAGAGAAGATAGAACTACACAGAGAAAGAGCTTCAGAAATCTGCATAGTCCTTCTGAATGTGTTTCTCACTCATAGAATAAAGCTTGAAAAAGCCAGGCAAATAATGTCAAGGGAGTTGTAAGCTGAAAAACATCAAGAGCTCACATAGGGCGAGGAATATTAGAATTCTGCCCAGCCAGAGTGGAGAATCCTTGTTGAATACATAGTGCATGCAGTAAAGATTCCAGAGTCACTTCACCTTATTAATAGAATTAAACCAGCCCAGAATGAAAGGTACTCTAAATTCACCTTGACAAGACTTAAAAACCAAGCCTCAAAATAATCTAGCATGTTCTCAAGTAATTTAACTGCCCATAAGAACAAATCCAAAACTTTTATTACTAGATAAATAAAAATGTTACCCATAGCCAGGAAGAAAAAGCAATGCATAGAAACACACTCAGAAATGACAGAGGTAGCACAATTAATAGACAAGAACTTTAGCAATTATAAATATGCTCAGTGATTTAAAGGAACACATGAAGATGATAAGAAAGGGAGTATACAAAAAGGAGCCAAATGGAAATTTGGACATGTAAATTATATTGGAAAGTTTTTTAATTTGCTGGATGTGATTAACAAATTACACACTGCAGAAGAACAGATCAGAGAACTTGAAGACAGACAAAGGCCGGAAAAAAAAGAAAAAATAAACAGAGAGTCTCAGTGACCAGAGAGACAATATCAAGTGATATAATGAAGGGTGGAGGTAGGAGTTAGGAGTATTTTAAGAAATAATGGCCCCGGAGTGGCTCAGTGGGTTAAAGCCTCTGCCTTCGGCTCCGGTCATGATCCCAGGGTCCTGGGATCGAGCCCCACATCGGACTCTCTGCGCTGCAGGGACCCGACTTCCTCCTCTCTCTCTCTGCCTGCCTCTCAGCCTACTTGTGATCTCTATCTGTCAAATAAATAAATAAAATCTTTAAAAAAAAAAAAAAAAAAAAAAAAGAAATAATGGCCCAAAGTTTTCCATATTTGATGAAAAGCCTTTCTGTTGATTATTGATTACTATATAACAAATTACCCCAGAACTTAGTGGCTTAGAACAACATTTATTATTTCACAGTTTCTGTGGGTCAGGAATCGAGGCATGTCTGAACCAGAATGCCTCTGACGGGATTTGTCATGAAACTGCAGTCATCTCAAGGCTTCAGAGGAGAAGATTCACTCCTGAGTTCACGCTAAAGCTATGGCAGGCCTCAGGTGTTAACTGTTGTTGGCAGATGTCAGTTCCTTGCCTCATGAGCCTCTTTATATGTGTACTCAGAGCGTTGGCAGATTGCCTCCCTCAGAGTGAGAGCTGAGAGAGAAAGAGGTAGAGAAAGGGAGGTAAGGAGAGAGGGGAAAGCAAGACAAAGGCTGTGGCCTTTTTTTTAAACCTAATTTTAAAGTGACATCCCATCACTTTTACCTTTTTCCATTGATTAGAAGCAAGTCATTGAGTATAACCCCCTTGAGTGTGGGGTTCTGAATACCAGGAGGTAGGGAAATTGGGGGCCATTTTAGAGTCTACCTACCAAAACCATTGCATCACACAATATACAAAAGTAACTTGAAATGAATCATAGTCCTAAACATAAAAGGAAAATGACAAAATTTTTAGAAAAAACATGAAGAAAATCTGTGGAAAGCAAAAATTTCTTGGGATGCCTGAGTGGCTCAGTTGGTAGGACAACTGCCTTCGGCTCAGGTCATGATCCCGGAGTCCCGGGATCGAGTCCCGCATCAGGCTCCCAGCTCCTCGGGGAGTCTGCTTCTCCCTCTGACCTTCTCCTCGCTCATGCTCTCTCTCTCACTGTCTCTCTCTCAAATAAAATCTTTAAAAAAAAAAATTTCTTACATAGGACACAACAAGAACGATTCATTAAAAAACTTAATAAACTACGTTGTATTTATTTTTTATTTTTTGTTTTTAAAACCTGTACTCTTTAAAAATCACCATTGAAGAAAAGGGAAACAAGACTGTGAGAAAAAGATTTGTAAATAGTATAACTGACAAAGAACTTGTTTCAGATTATTAAAAACAAATCTTACAGTTCAATAATGATAACACCAATTTGTCAGTTTACTGCAAAGTTAAGTGTGTCATTACTATATGACCATGCAGTTGTACTCATAGATACTTACCCAAGAGAAATGAAACAGATTCACACACAAAAGAACTTGTGTACAAATATTTGTAGCTGCTTTATTTATAACAGCCAAAAATGGGAAACACTCCAAATGTCCATCAAGAATTGTGTGGATAGGGGCACCTGGGTGGCTCAGTGGGTTAAGCCACTGCCTTCGGCTCGGGTCATGATCTCAGGGTCCTGGGATCAAGTCCCGCATCGGGCTCTCTGCTCAGCGGGTAGCCTGCTTCCCTCTCTCTCTCTCTGCCTGCCTCTCTGCCTACTTGTGATCTTTCTCTGTCAAATAAATAAATAAAATATTTTAAAAAAAAAGAAAAGAATCGTGTGGATAACCACACAGCGATAAAAGGGACAAACCACTGATAAGTGCAACATGGATGATTGTAAAAAATGAGATGAAACAAAAGCCAAAGAAGATTGCATACTGTATGATCACACATGAAATTCTAAATAAGACAATTCCTTTTTTTTTTTTTTTTTAACAGAAAGTCGTTTAATCCCAGTCTCTAAGGAATGGATTTGAAGAGCCACTGGAGTGCTCACAGACTCTAAAAACAATTCTAATCTAGTGACAACAATACACTGGATGCTTAGGGCTGGGGGTGGGAGAATGACTACATGGGGTCATAAGGGAATATTTTGGGGTGAGGGACATATTCTGTATATTAACTGTGATTATAGTAAGTGGGTAACACATTCATCAAACCTTACTAAGCTCTATACACAAAATGGCTACATTTTATTTCCATAACCATACCTCAATAAGCTTGATTTTAAAAACAAAACAAATATTGCCCCTGTGCAATTCCCTCTCTCCTGTCCTTCTGGGACTCTGCTCAAAAGTCAAATGTTAGACTTTTATATTACATTCCTATGTCTCTCTTTATTTCCATCTTTTTCTTTTCACTGTGCTGTATTCTGACAGTTTCTTCAAATCTAATATTTTATAAGTTCTCTTTTTGTGTTCACTCTGCTGTATGTGTCTATTGAGTTTTTATCTTAAGATTTTTTTGTTACTACAAGTTCTATTTAACTTTGTCATACCTGCCATTTTATATTCTTACAACCTCCTGTTTCTTGCTGACATTTCCAATTTTGCCTTGCTTTTCTGTTAAAATAGTAAACATTATTTGAAATTCTACATCTGGTAAATTCAGTACCAGACAGGTTTGTTTCTCTTGGTTCTTTGCAAGTTGTCTGGTTTCTCTAGCTACTTGCTAGTAATTGCCCTAGAAAAATTTTATTATGGGGTTTACATAGAGAGGCTTTGCCTTTGCTACTTCTGGGTGCCATAGAGCACTTCTGGTTTTAAGCACATGATGAAAGGAAGGCTTTCTGGCCTTCCATAGATATTTGTTCTTTGAGGTAAATCTGTAAGATGGCTGGTCTATGGCCACTTCACGAAAATGTTTCTTTTTCTTTCTTCTCCTGTTTTGCTTATGACCAAAGTAGCTTCTCTATAGTCCTATATGACTTTGCAAGGAGGGATGTGGATTAAGATATGGTTCACCTTTATCCTAAAGGCGTACACCCTTGGGGTCCCAGATTAATGTTGGGTGTGGTCCCATACTCCCTTCTCTGAGTGGTAACAGAACCAGACCCTAAATATGTGGGTATTGTAAATGCCTTCCAGGGCATAAGAAGCTTTGGTGTTCTTGTGTTCTGCTTATTTTTCTCATTACAAACATCCATTCAATAATTGTCTTGGGATTTTTTGATATATTTTCATTTCTTTAATGCTTTTAAAGTGTTGTAGAGTTTTTCATGAATTGATTATTCTGCATGGCTTCATATGCTTTTACTGGATCCAAGCATATAGTCTTCAAAAATATCCATCTCATTTAGCACAATGATTGATGTGTCTTGGTGAAAACCTGGTAAAAATCTTTAGATAATTTTTGTTTATATGTGTCTCTGGTCAATTACAGCATCCTGGAAGTTGAAATGGACTGTAGCTACAAAATAGATCAATTAGAACTGTTACAGGGAATTAGTTAGCATCAGTGTCATTAGAACCAATGTTGCACTTATGAAACATATTACTTCTAATTAACAAATATTGACAGTTGATATTAGTATTATTTCTTAACTAAAATATGTTGTATACCTTTGTGTCTTAACTGTATTACTTTGAGATACAGTGAGGCCAGACATAGATCGAGAGAGAGACATGGGAAAGAGTTCTATAATTTCTTATATTCACTGTTCCTGAGGAAACACAAGACCACTCAGGGAAAGCACCAGCGTTGGCCTCAAGGTAAAGGAAGTAGGGTTAACAGTGGGCAGGTCCCTTTTTTGTAATTTCCATGGAAGGAATGAGGCAGGGTAAGTAGTTTTAGGAATGACTAATTTGAATGATTTCAGTGGGCTCGGGTTGTCTGATATCTGGTCCTGAGGCAGTTAAGGCAACTGTCTAGTAGCCCTGATTATGAGAGCCCAATAGGCAACATAATTGGGAGTGTGAATTTCATTGGCTGCACAAGAAGGGAAACTGATGGGCCTCTAGCTAGGGCCTCAAAACTGAGTCAGGACAACATTTTTTCATGTGTCTATTAGCCATTTATATGTTTTCATTGGAGAAGTGTCTGTTCATGTCTTCTGTCCATTTTTTGACGTGATTATCTTTTTTGTGTGTAGAGTTTGAGGAGTTCTTTATAGATTTTGGATATCAGCTCTGTTCTGCTGGCCTATCTGTTTTTGTGCCAGTACCGTGCTGTCTTGGTGATCACAGTTTTGTAGTAGCTGCAGTTGCACTACTGGGTATTTGCCCCAAAGATACAGATGTAGTGAAAAGAAGGGCCAACTGTACCCCAATGTGGAAAGAACCTTCAACAGACGAATGGATAAAGAAAATATGGTCCATATATACAATGGAGTATTATGCCTCCATCAGAAAGGATGAATACCCAACTTTTGCATCAACATGGACGGGGCTGGAAGAGATTATGCTGAGTGAATAAGTCAAGCAGAGAGAATCAGTTATCATATAGTCTCTACTTGTAGAGCATAAGG
The DNA here is from genome assembly GCF_030435805.1 of Mustela lutreola. Lineage (NCBI taxonomy): Eukaryota > Metazoa > Chordata > Mammalia > Carnivora > Mustelidae > Mustela > Mustela lutreola. Next base: position 82,151,916 of record NC_081290.1, read on the forward strand.
AATAACACAGAGGACATTGGGAGATGGAGAAGAGAAGTGAGTTGGGGGAAATCAGAGAAGGAGGCAAACCATGAGAGACTGTGGACTCTGAGAAACAAACTGAGTGTTTTGGAGGGGAGGAGGTTGGGGGGGATGGGTGAGCATGGTGGTGGGTATTAAGGAGGGCATGTATTGCATGGAGCACTGGGTGTGGTGCACGAACAATGAATTTTGGAACACTGAAAAAAATTAAATTTTTACAAAATCATCCTAATATTTTAATCTCTAATGGCAAAGGAATTAGGAAAAATAGAAAAATACAGTGATTTATAAATTTGTTTAAAAAAAAAAAGGCAACATTTAAAAACAACTGTATTATACCGTGAAGCAACTAATAGTTTGGAGTCATAAGCCTAGGATATAAGGATACATTATTTTAATAGTACAGAAGTGCCTAACTCTGATTTATTTATATCACAATGTTGAAATGAAAGATGAAAAAGTGCCTGTTATGTTAGCTGAGAACCTAAAAACATCTTTAAAAATGTAGCACAATCCGTAACTGTGCTTCTTCCTTAGTGAGAGACTTCCCATACTGAGGATGTCCTGTAAAGATTTAACATCCCATTTTCTAACATAATAGCTTTTTCTTCAGTCAGTGTGCTTTGATGATTAGAAACTGTAAATCTACTCTGAGAAAGCTTTTGTCACTTGGCAGATATTTTGCATCAGGCTTAAGAAAAAGGCAATGCCCCTTCTTTGTGGGTCTCTTTACACTTTTCCATAGTTCTTGGGGAAAAAATAATAATAATGAGTAAGTCAGTTTGGTTTAATATTATTTTTGTATTAAAAATTACATGTAGATTATTAAAATGATGAAAACTTTGCAAGAATATAGGCACATTAGAATTTTATATATATTAATATATAATTAATATACTTAATTATATTCTAATTATATTATTAATATATTAAATATAAATTTTTATTATATTAGTAAACTTACCTGAAAATATCCAAATCTGCTCTGATTTGGGGTTTTGTACAGCTTCAAAAGTGTTCAACAAGATTATCTATATCTTGGCGATCCCTTGACTCCATTAAGTTCAGAACTAAGTTCAGAATTGCAATTTAAAGTGTCAGATGCTTCAGTTTGCAAATTTATACAGGTGCTTCCAGAAACAAAAGCAGATACCTAAAAACTCACTTTAATTTGTGTAAAAAACATCTGAGTGGCCACTCTTTTCTAAGCATTCTGCTAGATCCTGTAGAAACACAAAGATGAGTAAGACAAGATCCTACTCTTAAGAAATTACAACATCCCATTACCCACTTTTGTTCCTCCTTGTAGCGTTCATCATTAACAGTAATTGCATTTTATATTTATTTCTTTATACTTTTTATCTTTTCTGCCTCACTATAATATCAGCTTTATAAAGTAACTTGTCTCTTGTGTTCCCCACTATATCCCTAGACCATAAAAGAGTGTCCAACCCTAGTAGATACTCAGAACATAATTTATTGAATGGATGAATGAAAGCTAGTTGATTTTTTTCAATTATTGTTTCTTTTCTAGGACAAATTCTCCTTCCAATTTTGATCCTTTATGAATAATTTTAGCTTTTGAAATGCATTTGAATTTTGTGAAACATCATAAAGTGTAATGTGTCCCCATTATCCAAGAAACTAAGAAACATAAATTCCCATAATTATACCACTGCCTTATGGTGAAACTTTTCATCTCATAAACATTCGAAAATGCTACCCATTCTAATAATTATTATGAAAACTACTGATGTTAAAGGAATACGTAGTCCAAGACATAGGCACCAGGATTGAGTGAAAAAGTTTTTTAAAACTAGTATTGCTCATAATCAAGATCATACTTTCAGAGGATAAACTGTTACACAAAACAATGTGTCCAGGATTATTTATCCATGTTTAAACTCATGTTTGAACTCCTGTTCTAAAATTTCAGGTACACATTGGTCATATATTACAAATCTATGTGAACTCTGCATGTATATTCATAGGCACCAATACATCAGTAGTTATTGTCACATAATATTTGTTGAATGAATATGAGCATAACAATTTATGTAAACATAAAGGCCATACATAGTATCGGGCACTTGATAAGTATTCTGTAAAATGTCCATAGGTGACTCAGTTGCATTATTGAAATGTAACTTTTTATTTTTTTATTTTTTTAAAGATTTTATTCATTTATTTGACAGACAGAGATCACAAGTAGGCAGAGAGGCAGGCAGAGAGAGAGGGGAGGAAGCAGGCTCCCCACGGAGCAGAGAGCCCGATGTGGGGCTCGGTCCCAGGACCCTGGGATCATGACCTGAGCCCAAGGCAGAGGCTTTAACCCACTGAGCCACCCAGGCGCCCTGAAATGTAACTTTTTTTTTTTTAAGATTTTATTTATTTATTTGACAGAGAGAGATCAAAAGTAGGCAGAGAGGCAAGCAGAGAAAGAGAGAGAGAGGAGGAAGCAGGCTCCCTGCTGAGCAGAGAGCCCAATGCAAGACTTGATCCCCAGGACCCTGGGATCATGACCTGAGCTGAAGGTAGAGGCTTAACCCACTGAGCCACCCATGCGTCCCCGAAATGTAACTTTTTAGAGGAGTTTTTCCCACCAGTAGTACAGGACCAGAGAAGAATCCCTGAATTCTGGGATGCAAGGCCAGGTTCATGAGGAAGCAAAGTAGGTAGCTCCATGATTCAAATGTTTCCTAGAATGAGACTGGTGTCAAAAAACAAAAAACAAAAAAAAACCCTCAGTATGCTACCTGTCATACCGTCACCATGATTTAATTCTTTTGAACACTGGAAATTGTTTTTCATAGACTTCTGGTGGTGTTTTTAGCTAAAATTCCGGTGTTAAAGTAGTCCTGTGGTTTCCAATAGTCAGAATCTTGAAAACAATGTGGATATGGTCCATAGAACGACAAGTGGAGATTGCACTGGCTTCTCTCCTTGGCCTTTCCTGTACCCTCACAGTCAGTTGCTGAGTCTGTCCAATCCTGTCTCCTTAATGTTTTTCAAAGACATTTGCCTTTATCCTCACTTCCTGTACCTTAGTTTAGGCAAACCCTCAACTCTTACCTGGATTCCTGCAACAGCTTTTGTCTTTTAAAAGGTAGGATTCCTTGCTGGATAATGGCAAAGCAGCTTCACACTCCCCAAAGCAGTTTCACTACCTAACAATGCCCTACGGTTTAACGGTTTAATGAGGAGAAATGACTAGCTGGTTTATTAGCTAGCAGCTATTGTGAAAGGACTGGGTGCTTTGGATATAATTTTGATCTTTTAAATTGGTAATATTAATTCCTTATTATAATAAAAGGGTCTTTTACATCTCCTCCCACCATCACTTCCATTTGGTAACTTCAGTTCCTCTTTCACCAAGAAAAGAGAAGCTATCAGAAGACTACTGCATTTATATTGTTTTATTAACATATAACGTATTATTTGTTTCAGGGATACAGGTCTGTGATTCATCAGTCTTACACAATTCACAACACTCACCATAGCACATACCCTCGCCAGTGTCCATCACCCAGCCGCCCCATCCCTCCCACCCTCCTCCCCTCCAGCAACCCTCAGTTTGTTTCCTGGGATTAAAAGTCTCTTACAGTTTGTCTCCCTCCCTGGCTCCATCTTGTTTCCTTTTTCCCCTCCCTTCCCCCACAACCCACTGCCCTGCCTCTCACATTCCTCAAATCAGTGAGATCATATGATAATTGTCTTTCTCTGACTGACTTATTTTGCTTAACATAATACCCTCTAGTTCCATCCACGTGTCATTGCAAATGGCAAGATTTTGTGGGTTTTGATGGCTGCATAATACTCCATTGTGTATATATGCCGCATCTTCTTTATCCATTCATCAGTTGATGGACATCTAGGCTCTTTCCATAGTTTGGCTGTTGTGGACATTGCTGCTATAAACATTCAGGTTCACATGTCCCTTCGGACACTACGTTTGTATCTTTAGGGTAAATACCCAGTAGTGCAGTTGCTGGGTCATAGGGTAGCTCTCTTTTCAACTTTTTGAGGAACCTCCATACTGTTTTCCAGAGTGGCTGCTCCAGCTTACATTCCCACCATCAGTGTAGGAAGGTGCATTTATATTTCCATGTGCATCTTTTCCCGTATACCCTGTTGTAGTAAAATAAACTGGCCCTGCTCCAATATAAGGCCAAATTCTTCATTTGTCCCATAGATTTCATCTCCATTTTGCCATACTGCCTCCTGTTGAATTCTCAAATAAAACAATCTTTTTTTGAAAGTAATTTCCATAACAAATAGAGTGCTTTAATATAGCAACATGAAGTGGTCAACTACCCTCAAGAGATAAATAAATAGAAATAATTCATGGAATAAGAAATATAAAACTAACCAACCAATCTTCTAAGGGACATTCCTACCTAAATGAAATCTTGGGTATAAATTTGTTTCGACTGCCCACCCCCTCGTCGTGCTAGTGCACCATGGTCAGATTTGCTCTGCAGATCATGTTGGGTTAACAGAGCCCTGCCTAGCCCAGTGAAGAAAGTTTGTGTCTTGATGCCAGTTGTACCTTGAATCCAGTCAATATAGCTAGGATTTTTTTCAGTTTCAAACCCTACTTACCCTGTTCTCTGTCTAGCCTTCAAAACTAGGTTTTGGTAAACAACCTTCCAAACCCTAAGTAAGTTAAAGCTACCAAATTTCCAGTAATTTAGTGATTTTTTTCTTACCTCTTAGATAAAAGGAAAGAAAGGGAATAGAATTATTTCCTTCAAAATCAAGAGACTAATACCATCACTTGACACTGAAAATGTGTAAGACTATTTTTCTTACATTATGCAATATTTTAAAAAATAGCTTTTAACATCATTTAAAAAAAAAAAGTAACTATTGCCTTACCATCCCAAATACTGCATTCTACCTGGGGAGTCAAACTATAAAGATCTATACCAATGGAAGCTTACTCTGCTACCACGTTTTTAGCAGTGCAGTCTCTATTTTTAGTGATTTAACTCTTTCTTTTACCTTTTCTGTGAATTTGAATTTATATCAAACTCAGTTTGTGTCATTGCTATGAACTTAAACTGTTCTCAAAGCTTCTTCAGTAATGTTTCAGAATATGAACTTTTCAAATCATCCATTCAGCACATAACTGAAGGCATTATGTTCATTTATTTCCAGTTTACATAGAATCTTAGATGACTGTGTATGGTTTCCCAGAGTGATCTCCATCTTTTATGCGTAGCTCTTAATTCAACGGCCTTTTAGACATTGAAAAATATAAGCTTAGACTCATATATTTATCAGTCACCTTAAACAATGAAGTACTAAAATATATTTTTAGAGACCAAAAAATTTTCTCCTAACCATAAGTGACTGACTTAAGATCTTAGTGTAAGTATCAGTTGGGGTATATAAAAAGCTAACATACTAAATTCAAATCCAAGATCTGCCCCACAAATGTGTGATTATGTATAAATCACTTTTTCCAAGCTTCAATTTTATCACTTACAAGAATAAAAGCTACATTAGGTTGCTAAGGTTATTTATGAAAAAGTATAAATATCAAAGTATCATAAACTGTAAAGTTCTAGCAAATCTATATTTTTATTCAAATTAGAGATATACTCAGATTTTGTTCTTTAATTTTCTTACTGTCTCTGAATTGCTACTTCTTGACTGTCCTTGAGAGATTTTCAACATCCTTTTCAATTTTTATCATGATCTTATCCTTTCAAGTTCAAATGGATATTAGTTATTATCACTACATTTCCTTCTGCCATTCTAATTCAGTATAACCGTTTTTAATAAATTCACAATAAACACATATGGAAAGAATCCTTTGAATGCTCTTATTAGAGACAGGAGCAAAAAACCAAAGTAGACAAAAAATATCCAGACTCTTCTAGCCACCATCTCTACTTCTTTTTTGACAGAGCACTGATTTTTAGTAAATTTTAAAAGCCCCATGTTCTGTGGCATTTTGGGTTCATTGAGTAGATTGAAAAGGATTGCTCAAAAGTAAATCGATTATCAAAAATAGATTACAATTTTTACTTGCTTTGAATTTTTAGATTAGTCATATTTCTTTAGACTTTTTTAAAAGGAGTAATTATGCTTAAATTAACAATTTTTGTTATATGATAATTTTTTATAAAATTATAAAATTATGAGAAAATATTATATATTTTTTAAGATTTTATTTATTTATTTGACAGACAGAGATCACAAGTAGGCAGAGAGGCAAGCAGAGAGAGAGGGGGAAAGCAGGTTCCCTGCTGAGCAGAGAGCCTGATGTGGGGCTCCATCCCAGAACCCTGGGATCATGACCCGAGCCGAAGGCAGAGGCTTTAACCCACTGAGCCACCCAGGTGCCCGGAGAAAGTGTTATATTCTAACAAGGTTTCATTGCATACATTTAAGATTTTGCATAGGAAAACCTAGCTTTCATAGGTTATAGTTAGCCTTTGCTTGATATTCCTATGTTGATTGTTTAAGCCATAGTTGGAAATAGAATTATATTAGAATATACTAAGAAAAACTTTTTCCATGTCTCTGTGTCACTTAAATTGTACTAGTATGCTCAGACATATCAAAACTAAAATGTTAACTTTCAACATAGGAATATTTTCACAAGATTTTGCATTAAGATTGTTTCCTTTCACAAAAGGATTATATATTTAATAACGGTGAGAAACAGTATGTTTTTAGCACATAAGGAAGCAGTACAGCATTAGACATAAGAGCACTAACTCAAAAGTCAGTCAAACCTGAATTTTTTTTTTTTTAATTTTTTATTTTTTATAAACATATATTTTTATCCCCAGGGGTACAGGTCTGTGAATCACCAGGTTTACACACTTCACAGCACTCACCAAATCACATACCCTCCCCAATGTCCATAATCCCACCCCCTTCTCCCAAACCCCCTCCCCCCAGCAACCCTCAGTTTGTTTCGTGAGATTAAGAGTCACTTATGGTTTGTCTCCCTCCCAATCCCATCTTGTTTCATTTATTCTTCTTCTACCCACTTAAGCCTCCATGTTGCATCACCACTTCCTCATATCAGGGAGATCATATGATAGTTGTCTTTCTCTGCTTGACTTATTTCGCTAAGCATGATACGCTCTAGTTCCATCCATGTTGTTGCAAATGGCAAGATTTCATTTCTTTTGATGGCTGCATAGTATTCCATTGTGTATATATACCACATCTTCTTGATCCATTCATCTGTTGATGGACATCTAGGTTCTTTCCATAGTTTGGCTATTGTGGACATTGCTCCTATAAACATTCGGGTGCATGTGTCCCTTTGGATCACTACATTTGTATCTTTAGGGTAAATACCCAATAGTGCAATTGCTGGGTCATAGGGCAGTTCTATTTTCAACATTTTGAGGAACCTCCATGCTGTTTTCCAGAGTGGCTGCACCAGCTTGCATTCCCACCAACAGTGTAGGAGGGTTCCCCTTTCTCCGCATCCTCGCCAGCATCTGTCATTTCCTGATTTGTTGATTTTAGCCATTCTGACTGGTGTGAGGTGATATCTCATTGTGGTTTTGATTTGTATTTCCCTGATGCCGAGTGATATGGAGCACTTTTTCATGTGTCTGTTCGCCATCTGGATGTCTTCTTTGCAGAAATGTCTGTTCATGTCTTCTGCCCATTTCTTGATTGGATTATTTGTTCTTTGGGTGTTGAGTTTGCTAAGTTCTTTATAGATTCTGGACACTAGTCCTTTATCTGATATGTCGTTTGCAAATATCTTCTCCCATTCTGTCAGTTGTCTTTTGATTTTGTTAACTGTTTCCTTTGCTGTGCAAAAGCTTTTGATCTTGATGAAATCCCAGTAGTTCATTTTTTCCCTTGCTTCCCTTGCCTTTGGCGTTGTTCCTAGGAAGATGTTGCTGCGGCAGAGGTCGAAGAGGTTGCTGCCCGTGTTCTCCTCAAGGATTTTGATGGATTCCTTTCGTACATTGAGATCCTTCATCCATTTTGAGTCTATTTTTGTGTGTGGTGTAAGGAAATGGTCCAATTTCATTTTTCTGCATGTGGCTGTCCAATTTTCCCAGCACCATTTATTGAAAAGGCTGTCTTTTTTCCATTGGACATTCTTTCCTGCTTTGTCGAAGATTAGTTGACCATAGATTTGAGGGTCTATTTCTGGGCTCTCTATTCTGTTCCATTGATCTATGTGTCTGTTCTTGTGCCAGTACCATGCTGTCTTGATGATGACAGCTTTGTAATAGAGCTTGAAGTCCGGAATTGTGATGCCACCAACGTTGGCTTTCTTTTTCAATATCCCTTTGGCTATTCGAGGTCTTTTCTGGTTCCATATAAATTTTAGCATTATTTGTTCCATTTCTTTGAAAAAGATGGATGGTACTTTGATAGGAATTGCATTAAATGTGTAGATTGCTTTAGGTAGCATAGACATTTTCACAATATTTATTCTTCCAATCCAGGAGCATGGAACATTTTTCCATTTCTTTGTGTCTTCCTCAATTTCTTTCATGAGTACTTTATAGTTTTCTGAGTATAGATTCTGTGTCTCTTTGGTTAGGTTTATTCCTAGGTATCTTATGGTTTTGGATGCAATTGTAAATGGGATTGACTCCTTAATATCTCTTTCTTCTGTCTTGCTGTTGGTGTAGAGAAATGCAACTGATTTCTGTGCATTGATTTTATATCCTGACACTTTACTGAATTCCTGTATAAGTTCTAGCAGTTTTGGAGTGGAGTCTTTTGGGTTTTCCACATATAGTATCATATCATCTGCGAAGAGTGATAATTTGACTTCTTCTTTGCCGATTTGGATGCCTTTAATTTCCTTTTGTTGTCTGATTGCTGAGGCTAGGACCTCTAGTACGATGTTGAATAGCAGTGGTGATAATGGACATCCCTGCCGTGTTCCTGACCTTAGCGGAAAAGCTTTCAGTTTTTCTCCATTGAGAATGATATTTGCGGTGGGTTTTTCATAGATGGCTTTGATGATATTGAGGTATGTGCCCTCTATCCCTACACTTTGAAGAGTTTTGATCAGGAAGGGATGTTGTACTTTGTCAAATGCTTTTTCAGCATCTATTGAGAGTATCATATGGTTCTTGTTCTTTCTTTTATTGATGTGTTGTATCACATTGACTGATTTGCGGATGTTGAACCAACCTTGCAGCCCTGGAATAAATCCCACTTGGTCGTGGTGAATAATCTTTTTAATGTACTGTTGAATCCTATTGGCTAGTATTTTGTTGAGTATTTTCGCATCTGTGTTCATCAAGGATATCGGTCTATAGCTCTCTTTTTTGGTGGGATCCTTGTCTGGTTTTGGGATCAAGGTGATGCTGGCCTCATAAAATGAGTTTGGAAGTTTTCCTTCCATTTCTATTTTTTGGAACAGTTTCAGGAGAATAGGAATTAGTTCTTCTTTAAATGTTTGGTAGAATTCCCCCGGGAAGCCGTCTGGCCCTGGGCTTTTGTTTGTTTGGAGATTTTTAATGACTGTTTCAATCTCCTTACTGGTTATGGGTCTGTTCAGGCTTTCTATTTCTTCCTGGTTCAGTTGTGGTAGTTTATATGTTTCTAGGAATGCATCCATTTCTTCCAGATTGTCAAATTTATTGCCGTAGAGTTGCTCATAGTATGTTCTTATAATAGTTTGTATTTCTTTGGTGTTAGTTGTGATCTCTCCTCTTTCATTCATGATTTTATTTATTTGGGTCCTTTCTCTTTTCTTTTTGATAAGTCGGGCCAGGGGTTTATCAATTTTATTAATTCTTTCAAAGAACCAGCTCCTAGTTTCGTTGATTTGTTCTATTGTTTTTTTGGTTTCTATTTCATTGATTTCTGCTCTGATCTTTATGATTTCTCTTCTCCTGCTGGGCTTAGGGTTTCTTTCTTGTTCTTTCTCCAGCTCCTTTAGGTGTAGGGTTAGGTTGTGTACCTGAGACCTTTCTTGTTTCTTGAGAAAGGCTTGTACCGCTATATATTTTCCTCTCAGGACTGCCTTTGTTGTGTCCCACAGATTTTGAACCGTTGTATTTTCATTATCATTTGTTTCCATGATTTTTTTCAATTCTTCTTTAATTTCCCGGTTGACCCATTCATTCTTTAGAAGGATACTGTTTAGTCTCCATGTATTTGGGTTCTTTCCAAACTTCCTTTTGTGGTTGAGTTCTAGCTTTAGAGCATTGTGGTCTGAAAATATGCAGGGAATGATCCCAATCTTTTGATACCGGTTGAGTCCTGATTTAGGACCGAGGATGTGATCTATTCTGGAGAATGTTCCATGTGCACTAGAGAAGAATGTGTATTCTGTTGCTTTGGGATGAAATATTCTGAATATATCTGTGATGTCCATCTGGTCCAGTGTGTCATTTAAGGCCTTTATTTCCTTGCTGATCTTTTGCTTGGATGACCTGTCCATTTCAGTGAGGGGAGTGTTAAAGTCCCCTACTATTATTGTATTGTTGTTGATGTGTTTCTTTGATTTTGTTATTAATTGGTTTATATAGTTGGCTGCTCCCACGTTGGGGGCATAGATATTTAAAATTGTTAAATCTTCTTGTTGGACAGACCCTTTGAGTATGATATAGTGTCCTTCCTCATCTCTTATTACAGTCTTTGGCTTAAAATCTAATTGATCTGATATAAGGATTGCCACTCCTGCTTTCTTCTGATGTCCATTAGCATGGTAAATTCTTTTCCACCCCCTCACTTTAAATCTGGAGGTGTCTTCGGGCTTAAAATGTGTTTCTTGGAGGCAACATATAGATGGGTTTTGTTTTTTTATCCATTCTGATACCCTGTGTCTTTTGACAGGGGCATTTAGCCCATTCACATTCAGGGTAACTATTGAGAGATATGAATTTAGTGCCATTGTATTGCCTTCAAACCTGAATTTGAATCCCACGCAGCCCCAATCCTTTCCACTTATCTGTAAACCCCATATGTTATAGTAAGACTTTATTCATATGATAACAAATATAAGATGTTAGCTCCATGCCTTGTATGTAAAATGTTTAGGAAGCAAACAGTGAACTCTGGGCTTAGGGAATCGCCTTTATAAATGCTAAGAGATGGTTATAGTCAAAGTAAACTATGATATAATGCACGAGACTTATATGAGAAGTTCATGTGCTTATTCCATTTTTAATTTATGAAAACATTACTAGTTTAAAAAGCACTAGATTTTAGGCAAGTTTATATATATAAATTGTATCTCTCATCTTTGGAGATATAAATAACACTGAGGAATATATACAAAATCAAGTCAAAAATCTTCTGCAATAGAAATGTAGCTACTAAAACATTTTCACTGATACATCTCACCTATTGATCAAAATAGAGAATTACATGGATACCACAATAAATTTATAATTTTTGAAGTAGAAAAAAATGCTTATTCCAATGAAAAAATATTATGAATGTGAGGATCTATACTGGATGTATTTACAGTAACATCCATATTGGGCTTTAGCCATTTGATGTGTGGTATGTTGTACCAGTAGTGCACAAGGCTAACTCCTAGATGGTATTTCTGTATCTTTGGGGATGGATTCATTTGCTACCCTCAGAAATGGTTTTGTTTTCATAATGATTCAGTGGTATAATCCAAGTCTTCAACCTATTAGGTCTTTCACTAATAATAAATTACAAAATAAACTACAGAGCAGAGCTTAAAAAGCAAATGGCTCATTTCATGCATCTGACTTTCCCTGTAAGAGTTTCTCTGTATATACCATGAATTTCTGTATTCTACCATTCGAACAAGAAGTGTTTATTACTAGCTATCAAAAATGAGCTCTGGGGGGTGCCTGGGTGGCTCAGTTGTTAAGTATCTGCCTTCAGCCCAGGCCATGATCCCAGGGTCCTAGGATAAACCCCCCACCCGCACCCCTCTCCCATCAGGCTCCCTGCTCAGCGGGAAACCTGCTCCTCCCTCTTCCACTCACCCTGCTTGTGTTCCCTCTCCCCCTGCCTCTCTCTTTCTCTCTCTGTCAAATAAATAAATAAAATCTTAAAAAAAAAAAAAAAAAAAAAAAAAACAACTCTGAAGGTTAGGTCCTGGCATCCTGCTTCCCAGTGTGCCATTATTGTGCCATATTAAGCATCAAAGCTTTCTCCCTAAAAATGTGCCCCTTAAAAACTTAGTGCTAGTCTGTACTCAAAAAATCTTGAAATACTTGGCTGTTTGCCTCTGTCCTCTCTACTTCATAACACTTAAATTCATACAGGTTGGCTATTTTTCTTGCTTATTATGTGTCCACCTATTTACTACAGTTAGAAAAACATTAGAGACAAAACCAAATACCAGCATAGCCACAAAACCTTTAGGATGCTAGAGTCCTCTCTGGACTACCTGTGCTGCCTTTGGAAACCTTTGTTATATCTGATGACTGACAATCCAACAGTTACCAGGTACCTGTGATTTCTTAAGATCATACCATAAGTAAATATAACCATAATTAAATGTAACACAAAATAATTAAATAATTTTCCCATAGAAGAAAGTTTTTCATCTTAGTCTCTTTTGAGAGACTAGTATAAGCTACTATAAAAGCTTTTTAAAGATCTGAGCTCTGGGGTGCCTGGGTGGCTCAGGGGATTAAGGCCTCTGCCTTAGGCTCAGGTCATGATCCCAGGGTCCTGTGATCGAGCCCTGCATTGGGCTCTCTGCTTAGCAGGGATCCTGCTTTCCTTCCTCTCTCTCTGCCTGCCTCTCTACCTACTTGTGATCTCTGTCTGTCAAATAAATAAATAAAATCTTAAAAAAAAAAAAAGTCTGAGCTCCTCTGTGGTATCTTCTTTCAGTTTGAAGTTTGCTTTAATTTGTAAAATTTTATTAATTCATCTATAATTATTCCCTCTTAGTTTCTCTTTTATCTTGAAATATATGTAATATGGAATTTTGAGCTTCCAAGAGGAAATAAGTTTAATAGTTATTATTAATGTATAATGTTTGTAAGTCCTATATCTGTAATAATCTTACTAGAATGAGACCCTGTTATTTTTATAGGTTAAATCAAAAACATTTTTTAAAGATTTTTTTTAATTTATTTTTTTATTATTTATTTATTTATTTATTAGACACAGAGATAGCACAACTGGGGCATCTGCAGGGAGAAGCAGACTCTCCACCGAGCAGGGAGCCCAATGCGGGGCTCGATCCTAAGACCCTGGGATTGTGACCTGAGCCAAAGGCAGACACTTAACTGACGAGCTACCCAGGCGCCCTAAATCAAAAACTTCTATAGGAAAAAAGTGAGATGAGAGTTATCCTACCACATATTAAAATATGTAAAGCTGTGTGGTAGTATTTACACAGGGATAGATAGTTTGAACAGAAATTTTGGTCACGATAATATGCCATTTCAAATCAATAGTGAAAAAATGATGTTGAAAAATTTTAAATCATTTAGAATATGGTAAATTATAGGTGGATTAACAAGCTAAATAAAACTGTATTAGAAGAAATAGGATTATTTTTATATCTTGGAATGGAAAGTTCTTTCTAAATAAAACACAAAATCCAGAATACAAAAAAGGAAACTATTGATTAATTGATTTAACCATAAAAATTAAACTTTTATGTGAAGAAAGGTACTAAACAAAGATAAAAGACAAATGACAAAAATAAAAGACTAATATGCAGACTTGAAGAATTCCATAATTAAGAAAAAGATTTTAAAAAAAAGAAAAGGTTTAACAACCAATAAAAAGATGGACAAAGTATGTGAACTGGCAGCTCATAAAAGCAGAAATACAAAGCACCTTTAAACTGAGCAGATCAGGTTCAGTCACACTATTTGCTGAAGAAATGCAAATTTAAACAATAATTTTACCCAGCAAATTGACAAAAATGTAAAAGAATTCTTATGCAATGTCTGCAAATACATGAAGAAACAGGAAAGGTGTGCATTATTGGTGGGAGTGCCTTTTTATAAGGTAATGTGGCAGTATCTAACAGACTTAAACTGTACAGATGCTTTTGAAATTCCAGGTACAGGAATCTGTCCGAAGAAATACTTGCATATATGTAAACGTGTTAATATATTTGTCCTGCCACCTGTCAGATCCTTCGCATCTTTAATCATGACTGTTAAAGCAGCTTCTTTCCCTCTGGTTTCTCTGCCAGGCGTTTTATTCTGCTCTATTCCATCTTTCATACTGCTATCAGAATTATTTTCCTGAAAAGCAATTATGATTCTGGCACTGCCTACTTAAAGCCTTCTGCTTTACTATTGCCTATAGGTCTTTTATAGTGTTTTCTCCATGTTCCTATCAGAAATCTGCCTGTCTACCTCAATCCTTCATGTTCCTTGTGCTCCAGCCACACCAAACACCCACTTCAATAAACCCAACGTGTTCAGCCAGCCCTTTTACAGCTCCTAGTCTGCACTCTACTCACTCATCACATATTTATTGAATGGCCTGTTCTTTAAGTACTGATGATACAGTTTTGTTTTGTTTTGTTTAAAGATAGTAGATTATTGATGGGAAAGTAGAATTACTGCGTGTGTATAAGTGTGTGTGTGTGCATGCTTAAAATCAGATAATAAGTAGTATGTAAGAAATTGAAATCAGTAAGTGTGATGATGAATGGGTGGGTACCTGAAAATGGTAGACAAGGAGGATACTATGAGAAAATAAATCTTAAGATAATCTAATGACAAAGAGGATCCTGTCATTTAAACATCAGGAGAAAGAAAAGAGATCAAGTAGTGAGCAAAGAGAACAGTTAGTGCAAAGACCCCAAGGCAGGAATAAACTTGGTATGTTTGAAGTGAAAGAAATAGTATGCAAAATAAAGGCAATAGTGACAGATTTGGGAGATACATTAAGTATTGTCAGCCACCACAGCAAACAAACCCTGACATCTCATAGACTTAATACAACAAAGGTTTTCTTGCTCATACTATACATATCAGACAGTTTTGCAGAAAGGCTCTGCTGGTAGACGTTCCACCATCTTGAACATGTGGTTTCCTGAAATCACTGAAACAGGGAAAGCGAGGGATGGAAGAACACTGGCGCTTAACTAACTCAACTCTGAAGTGATACACATCATTTCCTTTTACCCTCATTGGCCAAACTAGTCATAAGGACCCAGTCTAACTGCATAAGAGTCTAGGAAATGTATATGGAACAAACAGAATGTTTAGTGAACGTTGTCTCTGCTTTAGACAGGAACCTGATCTTGTAGGTTTTTATTAGCCATGTTAAAGGGTTTTAAATGTGAATTGGCAGTGGTCAGTTTTGAAAAAAGTTACCTGATCTGTTTTTTTTAAGATTACTCTGGCTTTTATGTGGAAAATGAGAGTGAATAATAAAGCTGGGGGGAAACTTAGAAGGCTTCAGAGACAAACCATAAGTAACTCTTAATCTCACAAAACAAACTGAAGGTTGCTGGGGGGAGGGGGGTTGGGAGAAGGGGGGTGGACATTGGGGAGGGTATGTGCTTTGGTGAGTGCTGTGAAGTGTGTAAACCTGGCGATTCACAGACCTGTACCCCTGGGGATAAAAATATATTGTACGTTTATAAAAATAACTAACTAAATAAATAAATAAAAATTAAAAAAAAAAATCTTAGAAAGCTTCTACAAGGTTCTTATTATGAGTTAATGGTGGCTTAGACTAAGAAGAAAAACAAAGGTGAATTTGTTAGGAATTTTTTTTTTAGAAAGTGCTGATGGATTGGATGTGAAATATGAAGGAAAGTAGTCTGTACATGCTATTTCTTTGTAGGGATGTCCTTTCCCAACTCCCATCTGAAAAAAATTTTCTTCCCTCTAGACCCAACTCAAGTATTATTTTTTATAAAATATTTTTAATTCCCCTGACAGATCAAGTCTTTCCTTTTATTTCACACCCATACCGTTCTGCTCATTCTTTATGACACTTACTGAACTTCCTATTTGCATCTATTCTTTTTTTTTTCAAGTTTTGTTGTTGTTTGTTTGTTTTTTTGTTTAGTATCTATTTTCTTCTATAAGACCATAAGCTAACATCTTGCCTGGCATATAGTTGACCAATAAAATTGTATTTAACTAATTAATTAACTAATTAATTTATGGCATGTAGTATTATCTAAAGAAAATTATTTTTCTGATGAAAATATTACATATTGTCCATTCATATACATACTGTACATTCAGTACGATTTTATTGATATATAAATACTTATATAAACATATATATTTAATATGAACACACAGCATTTTAGCCTATGGAATTTTCTTCAGTCTCTAAAACATTATTCTTGGCTATATATCTGTAATGTTTGGCTGCCGTAACTGCTTTTTTTTTTTTTTTTTTTTTTTTTTAATAGAATGAGAGGCAGCTGCAGGTACTGGCAGATTACAAAATGCATAATTACTAAAAGTAACTGAAGCATATTACAGTATAATTCAACAGAAAAAAACATCTGGCACATGCTATGTTAATTTGTCATAAGAGAGTTTCAAAGAAAGCACTTTCTACAGCTGGCAGATCCATCATTTCCTTGAAACGAATAGTACACCTTTTGTTTTTAATTCTCTAGTATAATATAGAATAGAGGCTTATGTGATTTAATCTTTAGTCATCACTAAAGGATTTCAAGCATTGAGGAAATTTCCCTTATGCTATATCAACCAAAATATACATAGCTATTCTTACCTTAAATTGTGCCTCAATAATAACAGAATTATCTGAGCAATTACAGTAATTGACGATAATGTCTAAGATGTTGGCCCAAATTTCAAGCTCCCATTCCTTAAAGAACCATAACTTCTCTTTTTTTAAGTATACATGGTGTTTTCAAAGAAACTCATGCATTATAGGGAAAACTTTGTTTCAACCATACTTCTCAGTTATTATACATGCCAGTGATGTTCAGAATTGAAGCACATTTGGAGTGGAAGCTCTTCCCTTCAGCATAGTCTGAATGATAGAAATAAATCAACTATACAAGAAAGCCAGGGAAATATTTCAGGCCAATAAAGAATAACAAGTATGAAGCTCCCGTATTATGAAGAAATAAATCCATGTAATTAAAGTATAGTGAGTCTTGGGGCACCTGGGTGGCTCCGTGGGTTAAGCCTCTGCCTTTAGCTCAGGTCATGATCTCAGGATCCTGGGATCAAGCCCCCATCAGGCTCTCCGCTTGGCAGGGAGCCTGCTTCCTCCTCGCTCTCTCTCTGCCTGCCTCTTTGCCTACTTGTGATCTCTGTCTGTCAAATGATAAATAAAATCTTTAAAAAAAAAAAAGTATAGTGAGTGTAGAGAGAGAAGGTATAAGGTTGAGGAACTAGGCATAGACCAGATCATGAGAATCTTTTAGGGCATTTTAAGTAAAATATTTTTACTTATTATAAGTAAAATATTTAAGTAAGACTAAATTAAGAGAAAGACCAGTGTACAGTAGTGGAAAATTATTGAAGAATTTTAAGCATCCTTAGATCCTTAAAAGATTAGCTTGGCTATTGTGTGGAAAATGGACTTAAGGAAGGGGCAAAAATGGAGTCAGGGAGACCAGATATAAGATTATTACAGTATTTGAGGCAACAGATGATAGTGGCTTAGAGCTTAGAACTGAAATGGGGAGAAGTAGGCAGTTATGAAATCTATTAGGGAAGTAAGACAAATTTATTTGATGTCAAATACAGGGAATGAGTCAAGGGAGGAGTCAAAGAAAAGCCTTGGCTTAGACTTGAACCTCTGGGTAAATGGTGAGGCCTTCTACTGGCAAGGAGGAAACCTGGGGTGGTCGAGATAAGAAATAGTTTGCATTTTGGACAGGCTACATTTGAGTTGCTCATTAGTGTTTCTTTAGTCATGGAATAGATGAGATCACTTAGGGAGAATGCGCAGATAGGGAAGGAAAAAACCTGGGACTATGACAAAGAGTGCTCTTATATATCTAAAGCTGGCATGTCTGCTTTAACCTGTGGTATTTTTAGTTAACTGAATGAAATTTGAAACCTTCCTTTTTTTAGTAGTCAGGTCTTTTGAAGCCATATACAAAATTGAGATCACAGTCTTCACAATTACTGACCATTTTGCCATATACTTAGGATTATTGGTTTTTTTTAGAGAGAATCTTTATTTTGCCTTTTGGGTCTAATATTATATGATGCCACAGATACACTTTACTAATATCTCTTGAAATTATGAGGCAATGTACTATTTTTTTAAGATTTTATTTATTTATTTGACAGAGATCACAAGTAGGCAGAGAGGGAAGCAGAGAGAGAGGGGGAAGCAGGCTCCCTGCCAAGCAGAGAGCCTGATCCAGGGCTCAATCCCAGGACCCTGGGATCATGACCTGAGCCAAAGGCAGAGGCTTTAACCCACTGAGCCACCCACCCAGGTGCCCCAAGGCAGTGTACTTTAATTGAGAGAAGATTTTGATTAAAGACCTGGTACGAACCCCATTTTTTCATTCAATCATTGCATTACCTTAGGAACATTGAATAACTTCTCTGAGTCTTGATTCAGTCATAACATTAGGAACATTGAATAACTTCTCTGAGTTTTACCTCCTTTACTTAGAAGATGAGAATAATAACTGCTTTGCAAACTTGAAGTGATAATAAGGTACAATAGTAAAGTCGAGGTACAGTAGAAAACTCCTTTGGCTAGTGTCTGCTTAATAATCATAAAACAACATTAACCAGTGAAGTAAATCGCTGTGCAAAGAATGCTCACCAATTGTCCAAAGTGTTCTAAATGCCCTTGCCTTAGTCGACTGCATTCTAATGTTGTCATCTGTCACTTGTTTTACAAGTGTCACTGTTTGCTCCCAAACTAGGTTATGCCAGTTGTATTTGTTTTGGAAATATATAAGTAAATATACCAGTGATATATGAGTACAGAAAGAAAAAATTATGATGTCTTTCAAAACTAAATTGGATACTTTGGAGAATTTGCTATTGCAGTACATTTGGACAAACAACCCTGAAAGAACAGAAGGAATATTGTAAAAATCTAGAAAACTCTGTATTTGGATTGCTTGCCAAGTGCCCTTAAATGCTTGAACCACATTAATGAAGCCAAAAGTGGAAATAATTATAGATGATACATTATGGATGTGGTTTGTGTTAGAAAGACATCTAACATTAAAACACTCCAATCAGTTTGCTCATACTTTAAAACATGAAGATCTAAAAAAAACTTTGTATATTCTAGAGGGAAAGTCCAGACAAAATCCTTACCCTTACTTAAGCCTCAGACCTCTTAAAAATCTCAGGAAATCTGTGGACTGTCTTCCCAGAAAGGACAGTACACACAAAATCTTGCAGGTAATTTAGGGTGCTTGAGAGCATACCTAAAGTTTATCTGTGGATGACAGATGAGAAACCCTTGCCTTGCGTTCTCACTCTCAACCTACTTGCATCTCAGATTGATGAATTTGATGACTTATCAATTTTCAATTAATGAAATTATTAGTTTCATTAATAATTTGTTTACTAAACATTTAATGTTTTCTTAACAGATATAGCATATATTCCTTTGTTGCTAAATTTTATAAAATTTTGGTTACAGGGAAGGCAGTAAATCAATTACATTTTACAAATGCATTTCAAAATTACATTTTGTAGGCATGACTAGGATTTTATATCACATGCAATGAACTATATATAAAATTATGCACATTAGCTAGCTACGTCACCTAACTTTATTTTTAAATTTCTCTATTTTCAAATTTTTTCATATGTAAAACTGGGAATCTCGAAGGGTTATCATGAAAACTAAATAATGTAAATAAAACACCCAGAAGTGCCTGTCACATAGTAAGCATTATGAAAGTGTTTGCTGTTATTCTCACCATCATCATCTTCACTATTACTTGCCAAGCTCTATTGAGTACCAGATCCTAAGGATACAAAGATGAATAACAAACTTGCTTACCATCCATTGGGGGTTACAGAGCTTGATACACAACAACATATTTATACAGATTAAAAATAATTCAAATAATCATTTGAATCTTTGTGGTCTTAAACTTTGTGAAAAATTATTACTATCCAATAGTACTTGTCAGAAATTATTACTATCATGTAAAATGTGTAAGTGAATGGTTTAGGTATCAAATTATGCAGTAGGTGTTTTCTGGAAAGGTCTTTATTATAAACTGAATGTTGGCTGACTTTATAAATGGGATCATTGTATCATCTTAATCTCAGTAGTACTCAAAGGTTATTTCTCATTAGCACTAATGTGCATAGCTTTACCTTTAATTATATTTGGCCTAGAAGACTGGCCACTTCAATCATTTTGCCTTTCTTCCTTTTGTTATGTTATGTTGTAGCAGTAATTATAAGCTATGCAAAATACTTGAAAGTAAGCACAGTAATTTATTCTACATTATTATTACACTAACAGAAAGCAAAGATAAAACATATGGGTTTGTCTATCATGGAATCAATGGTAGTTACTCAGTGTCCTTGTAGACCATATCTTGTATGGATGAAGCCATTTCCCTCGTAATTCTATTATGGCAACAGTTATGTGATTACCACCATATACCTTGTCTTGGCACATAATGTTCAGTAAATATTTGTGGAATTGATTTGTTGGTGACTTTTTTAATTCTCTCCTATATATTTATAGCAAATTGCTGATTTTAACAATTATTCATATACATATAGGTCACTTAAGGGGCTACCAAGTTTTTAGGCTGTGTAGCTCATTTGGAAAAAATTCAAAGCTGAAGTTACTTTAGAAGTGTTAATCTTCTGATTTATTTAAGAAGCAGAAGGTCAAAGGATAAAAACCAATCCTAAATTAACTGGGTATTTTGATACTCAGAAATTTGATCTTTTTAAAAATTATTTTTAAGATACATTGTTTCTGGGATGCCTGGGTGGCTCAGTTGGTTAATTGTTTACCTTTGGTTCAGTTCATGATCCCTGGGTCCTGGGATCAAGTCCCACACTGGGCTCCTTGCTGAGCAGAGAACCTGCTTCTCTCTCTGCCTGCTGCTCCCTCTGCCTGCCACTCCCCAGCTTGTGCTCTCTCTTGCTCTCTCTCTGACAAATAAATGAATAAAATCTTAAGAAAAAAAGAAAAGAAAACTATACTGTTTCTGCTTCTAACCTGAGAATCTTAAAATTATCTTTGGTCAAAGCAAGATAATGCTTATATGTTAGAAAAAAAAAAAAAGAAGAAGCAGAGGAAGAAGACAGCCAGCTCTATGCATAAGATAAATCCATCTATTAAAGCATAAAGGATATGAATGTATAAAATATAGCACATATACAACCAAAACATAAATGCCAGTTCTGAATATACTACAACTGAAATGATGTTGGAGTGATTAGTATTACCTTAAATTTCCAAAAATTGAGTTCCTCTAAGAAGCACGGTATATGAATTTTTTTTTAATTTTTTATTTTTTCTAAACATATATTTTTATCCCCAGGGGTACAGGTCTGTGAATCGCCAGGTTTACACACTTCACAGCACTCACCAAAGCACATACCCTCCCCAATGTCCATAATCCCACCCCCCTTCTCCCAAACCCCCTCCCCCCAGCAACCCTCAGTTTGTTTTGTGAGATTAAGAGTTACTTATGGTTTGTCTCCCTCCCAATCCCATCGTGGAGAAAGGGGAATCCTCCTACACTGTTGGTGGGAATGCAAGCTGGTGCAGCCACTCTGGAAAACAGCATGGAGGTTCCTCAAAATGTTGAAAATAGAACTGCCCTATGACCCAGCAATTGCACTATTGGGTATTTACCCTAAAGATACAAACATAGTGATCCAAAGGGGCACGTGCACCCGAATGTTTATAGCAGCAATGTCCACAATAGCCAAACTATGGAAAGAACCTAGATGTCCATCAACAGATGAATGGATCAAGAAGATGTGGTATATATACACAATGGAATACTATGCAGCCATCAAAAGAAATGAAGTCTTGCCATCTGCGACAACATGGATGGAACTAGAGCGTATCATGCTTAGCGAAATAAGTCAAGCAGAGAAAGACAACTATCATATGATCTCCCTGATATGAGGAAGTGGTGATGCAACATGGGGGCTTAAGTGGGTAGTAGAAGAATAAATGAAACAAGATGGGATTGGGAGGGAGACAAACCATAAGTGACTCTTTTTTTTTTTTTTAAAGATTTTATTTATTTATTTAGGCAGAGAGGCAGGCAGAGAGAGAGAGAGAGAGGGAAGCAGGCTTCCTGCGGAGCAGGGAGCCCGATGCGGGACTCGATCCCAGGACCCTGAGATCATGACCCGAGCCGAAGGCAGCACCCCAAACCACTGAGCCGAAGGCAGCAGCCCAAACCACTGAGCCCAAACCCTAAATATGAGCTATTTAGAATGCCCCATAAGTGACTCTTAATCTCACAAAACGGTATATGAATCTTAAAAATGCATACTATAGGGAAGAATCACAATAGTTTATGAGATTTTATAGTAACAAATACTTTATATGTTTAATATGAATAAATGTACATTTTAAGCCAAATAATTCCTCAAAATAATATTGAAAACACTTGAGTGGTTTTAGAACATATGTGTGTGTGGGTTTTTTGCTTTTTTTGTGTGGTAAAATTTACATAAAATTTAACATTTTTATAGTTGCAATAAAATACACATGAGATTTACCATCTTAATCTTTTTTTAGTATATAGTTCAGTTGTGTCCAGTGTATTCACATTGTTGTATAGAGATGTACACATCTCCAGAATACATGAGCATGTCATAAAAAAAATGAGCTCTTTAAAATATGGGTTATTAAAAAGAGACTATTTTGCACATAAGGTATTTTTGTTTAAAACATAAACATATATCTCATTAAAAATGATTCTATTTTGTTAGATTTTTGAACAATGATATTAATGGCTTGGGGTGGGGGGCTGTCTCTTGATTAATAGGAGTGAGCTGAGTCGACAGAAACTTCATACCCAAGAGCTGCTTTCTCAGCTGGAAATGGCAAATGAAAAGGTAGTTGAGGTAAGATAATGACTCTCCCGGGAAGTACTTTCTGCTGCAGCTCAATACACATGTTATAGAATTTTACCTGAGCCAACTCCAAATTAATTCTCAACTTGGAGATGACCATACAGAGGTGAGTACTCTTTGTAGAAAAATCATCCATAACCCTAAAAGTCCACATTTTATAATGTGAATAAAAGCTTTGAAAGTCAGTCATTTATCATATATAAAAGACAAAAGGTAGAGTTCTTATTTCAGTCTCACCATTGTAACATGCTGTATTGCAGAAAATGTGTTAAGATCCCCTTCATTTCTAAGCATGTCTAAGATTATATTTTTTAGCCCATTCCTTGTATTTTGTTTTATTTCAACACATAAGATACGTAGAAATTACTTTTGTCTACTGGAATATATTAAAATACTCCTTCAGATTAATGCTTAGAACTAAATGCAGCAAGAGCTCATCATTTTTCTCCTTGAATCTTTAAAAAAAAAAGTTAACAGTTTCTAGATTATGATTAGAGCTTTCTAGAATTCTAGTTCTTCATTTGATCTTCTAACTTCCTATGTATTTGTTGGAATTTCATTAATAGGCTATATTTTTGTGGCCATCTATAGAAGCCGTAATGAAATCATTATTCTTAATTTTCAAAGCATTATAACTTGGTATGAGCTATTTAGAATGCAAACAGTAACTCTTAAAATACTCATTGTAGTTTTCAAAACTTCCAGGAATCTGTACTTAAGGAAATAATTGAAAATAAGAAAAAATTTAAAGGTAGATACTCAATACAATAATGTTAATAATATTGGAAGATCAAAAGCAATCAAAATGATCAGTTGAAAAAGAACAGTTGCAAATATTATGATTTACCTAACCTGGAATGTTCCTTAACCATTATGGTAGTAGCACAGAAAAATGCATATTGTATGTAGTCTGATGGTACCTATGAAAATGATAATTATAAATGATGGGATTTCCCCCTTTTAAATTTAAGACTACTTATTTAAATATCTTGGCAAATTGAAACAGCCAATATAGCTCTCTTCATAAAATTTAATTTTGCTATTGGGTACAATAAGAAATATAATAAGCTCATTTTAACAGTATGTTGTTATTTCAGTATTTTATATTACTATGCCTGACATTCACTGTTATCACTTATATGTTAGGACCTGGGAACTATCTAGTTCTTCATAGAAAGTGTGTTTTTCTTACTATTTCTTTTTTTTTTTTAATTTTATTTATTTATTTGAGAGAGAATGAGCGAGAGAGAGCATGAAAGAGGAGAAGGTCAGAGGGATAAGCAGACTCACCAAGGAGCTGGGAGCCTGATGCGGGACTTGATCCTGGAAGTCCGGGATCATGACCTGAGCCGAAGGCAGTCGCTCAACCAACTGAGCCACCCAGGCGCCCTTTTCTTTCTATTTCTAATTAAACTGGTGTTATCCTCTCAATTCAGACAAGTGCCAGAAAACCACATTCTAGTTGTACAAAAACTTTTTTCAGGCTAGTAATATGAAGAGGACGAATATATTTTATAATTGATAGTTTCTTTGATCCTGTCTGCATGACAGCATATTGTGACAGATTTATATTCATGATGTCTGTGTAGTTTCCTGAGGCTACTCTAACAAAGTATTACAAACTTGGTGATTTAAGCAACAGAAATTTATTGTCTGACAATTCTGGAGGCCAGAAGTCAAATCAAAAAGTCAACAAGATTGGTTTCGTCTGAGGGAGAATCTGTTCCATGCCTCTCTCCCCTGCCTCTGGTGGCCTCATGCGTCCCTTGGTTTGTAGATGGTATTTTTCCTGTATCTTCATGTGGCCTTCCCTTTGTCCATGTCAGTCTCTATGGCCAAATTTCCCCTTTTTATGAAGGGACTAGGCATAATGGATTAGGATCCACCCTAAAACCTCATCTTACCTTAATTATCAGCAAAGACCCTATTTCCAAATAAGGAATGCATTCACAAGTACTGGGGGTTAAGACTTCAACATCCTTTTTTAGGGACATATTTCAATCCATACCAATGCCTAATAACTCTATTAATGGCCCTCATGCCCTCTACGTGCCCTCCCCATGTATTGGGGAGCATGTGAAAACAGAATTCTTCCTCCTTGGAGTAACACTTTTAACATACAAATCATTTAATACAAGTCTATTTCCTTAAAAATCAAGACTTCTAGAATGAATATTTTCTGTTCTTTGCACTTTAATAGTGGCACCATCACAATTTCTCTAGAAGCTTGCTCTCACATAGTGGTTCTGAATCACTACCAAACATTAATACCACCTAAGTTAGAACTCAGTAAGAGTGCTGATTCTCAAAATTCATCCCGTCCTGCTGAAGCTCTGGTTTTGAGGCCCAGCAGTCTATGTTTTCATATTCCCAATGATTCTGAAATAGTGAGCTAGCATCTCAAGATTAATATCAAATATTGAAAATCTTGGTCTTTTTTTTTTCTTTCTTTCTTTTTTAAGATTTTATTCATTTATTTGACAGAGAGATTACAAGTAGGCAGAGGGGGGGAAGCAGGCTCACTGCTGAGCAGAGAGCCCGATGTGGGGCTTGATCCCAGGACACTGAAGGCATGACCTGAGCCAAAAGCAGAGGTTTAACCCACTGAGCCACCTAGGTGCCCCTTGGTCTTAATTTCTGATTCACTTTGATTTTAGATTTAATTCACTTTCTTTGGAAACATAGGTTGGGGAGGGGCAATGTAGTTAAAGTGTGAAACCAGTTTTGAAATTTGAAGTTCATAATTTGAAAAAATGTAAATTTGGAGATAGATTATCCTTGCATTTTATAAGAAGTAAAGTGATATTCAGATTTTTCACTGATTATTCTACAAAAGCTTTTTGTGTCACTTATGGATTTCTAACTTGTTTGTTTTATATTTCCCTATAACAGAATGAAAAACTAATTCTAGAGCATCAAGAAAAAGCCAACAGACTTCAAAGGCGTCTAAGTCAGGCAGAACAGAGAGCGGCTTCAGCTTCCCAGCAGGTAGGGAGCTTCCTTATTATCCCTAGAGTAAATAGTCTGAGTAGATCATAGATAAGAAAAGTTCCCAGAGAACTCAAAGTTTTATTTTTACTTGATTAAACTATTTAAAATTAGTATCTCTAATATCTGAGGTTGAAAAAGTAAACATTAAAAAAAGAAATCAAGGGGTGCCTGGGTGGCTCAGTGGGTTAAAGCCTCTACCTTCGGCTCAGGTCATGATCCCAGGATCCTGGGATCGAGCCCCACATGGGGATGTCTGCTCAGTGGGGAGCCTGCTTCCCTTCCTTCCTCTCTCTGCCTACTTGTGATCTCTGTCTGTCAAACAAATAAATAAAATCTTTAAAAAAAAAAAAGATGAAATCAACATGAGTCTCCTAAATTGACACCTAAATCTAGAACTGTGCTGTCCAATATGATAGCCACTAGCCATAAGCAGTACTTCAAATTTAATTATTAAAATTAAGTAAATTAAAATTTGAAATCCTTATTACCCTGACTGGATTGATTGATTTATTTCTTTCTTTCTTTCTTTCTTTCTTTCTTTCTTTCTTTCTTTCTTTCTTTCTAGATTAAGATCTGTTTATTTGAGAGAGAGGGAGAGTGCACATGCGAGTCGGAGGAGGGGCAGAGGGAGAAGGAGAGAATCTCAAGCAGACTCCATGCTGTGGAGAACCCAATGAAGGGTTTGATCCCACAACCCTGAGAACATGACCTGAGCCAAAATCAAAAGTCAAATGTCTAACCAAATGAGCCACCCAGGCACCCCACACTGGCTGGCATTCTGGTGCTCAGTAGCCATATATAACTATGGTTCTCATATTGGACAGCATAAATAGAACTCTATGATCACAAAAAGTTATTCTGGACAGCACTGCTCTAGAATTTTGTTCTGTCTAGCCATGATCAATGACAGATTTGGAAGTAGAAAACATTGCTTTGGATATAATATTTGAAATCATCCTTTATTTTTATTTTTATATTTGAAATTGTACTTTTTTTATTGTAGTTTTTTTTTAAATTTTTTATTTTTTATAAACATATATTTTTATCCCCAGGGGTACAGGTCTGTGAATCACCAGGTTTACACACTTCACAGCACTCACCAAAGCACATATTGTAGTTTTTAAATGGGAAAAATGACTTATAGGTTAAGTTCATTTAATGCACATTTGTATATAACCATATAAATTTAAAATACTATATAGAAGTTTTCCAATGGGAAATAGAGTAGAAAATGCATAACATCAATAAAATACGAAGGGGGTAATTACTCATAATATACACATATCATATAAAGTCAATGGGCCATTTATTCTAAAGTGGGAGCAATAGTCCCTCCCTCCTATTAGGAACAGTGTGAGATCATCTGGCAATTACAAAGATAGTCTGGAAACAGTTTAGATAGACAGATGGATAGATATAGATAGGCAGGCAAAGAAACCATGTTACTACCTTATTAAATACATGTACATTAAATAAATGTACTGTTTCAATCAAAATTAATATGCGTAGCTATAACAGTACTTCATACATAGTACAAGAGCTCTACTGAATTCAGTTTACGTGTGTGATATTTATAGAGTTTTTGAAATCTACCTCTGATATGAACAATGCATGGCAGTTAAAGAAAATCCAGTAATTTGCCCTTCTGTTCCCCTCCCTCTTGAAAGTAAATATAGCTTTATCAAATAAACTTATCTTATTAAATTATGAATTAATTAAGTAGTTTATCATTCAAGAAAGCATTCATTCACTTAGATTATAAGTTAACATGAGCCAAGGTATACTGGGAAGTATCTTAAAAGTGTATGTTTTGGTGTCAGGCACATAGCCTGGGGCCATTAAGTAGCCATGTGATTTGGGGCAATTTCAACTTTTCTAAGCCTCAGTGTCTTCATGTTTGATATAGAATACACCTCCCTTATAGACTTACTGAAAAATCAAAGGAATTAATACATATAAGCACTTAGCATAATCATTAAGTTGTTAGTAAATACTTAGTTATATAACAAGTTAAATCTCTACATCACAATCTTTGGAGCTTCAAGTGTACCTTTTTTAAGGACTTGGGTAAAAAAAATTCCTACTTAAAATCAACTACCTTGATTTCTATATAAAAGGAAACAATTATAGAACCTTAATTGAATAACCCACTTGGCATCTCGTTTAGTCTCCCTCCTGACAGAAGTAAACCCAACACTGATGTTTTTCTCCTGTTACTTAAACTCTCTGATGACAAAGATTTCACCATTCTCTTTGTGAGTCTTTTTTTTTATGTCGTGTCAGTAACCACTTTACTGGTTTTTCCTTAAGCTTTTCTCCTCCATCTTGTTTACATTTAAAGATGAAAAGTAATCATTCAGCATTCTCCCCATCCACAAAAAGGAATCATTCCATGGAGTTAATTTTTTTTCTATCCTAAATGAGTCCAAGTTATAAATTTTCTCTATTAGACATACATTCAGTTTTTTTAAATCCTTATCTTTGCTTTCTCTGAATTCTTTCTAATTTTCCCATCTTCCTTTAAAAACTGAAAATTGCTATTAGAAAGACTCTCTTGCTAAGGGCCTGATACTTAATGAAAGGAAGGAGTGGAGTTAGAAGATTATTATTTCCTCTGATGTGCATGTCAAACATACCAGTATAGCCCAGCATCATACATGAGCCCTGCATTGTACCAAGTCCTCCATGCTCTGAATGTGCTGCTCTGATCAACTTTTTCTGTACAGTCTTCCTCCATCTTTGGACTATAGTTATATGTTCTAAGTGTATTAGTCTAAACCACTGAAAGCCATACTATATTCTTTTGACATTAAAATCAATGTGGTGAAGCCTTTTTATGCAAGAACACAAAACCCAGGAACTATGAAAAGAAATTAATAAATGTGAACATGTAAAATTTCAGGTGTCTGCATTTTTAAAGTCATAAAGTCAATAACAAACTGAGAAAAATACCTGCAAAACATGAGACAAAAGTAATATTCTTAACATGTATGTAAAGAATGGGTAAGTCAACAAAAAAAGTGCAACAGTACAATAGAAAAGAATAAAAAATATTCACAGAAAAGACAGATGGCTTTTAAACATTTGAAAAGGTGCTCATCCTCACCCATAAGACAAACACAGGCTTAAACCATAATCACATACTATTTTTCACCATTTCACGATCATGTCAGATCATGAAGTCTGATAATACATTATGCTCGCACTTGCACACATCGCAGATGTAAATGTATGTTGGCGCAATTTCTTGGAGCCATGGTTTGGCAGTATCTTTCAAAAAATTATGATGTTTATCACCTTTGACCCAGTCGTTCTAAGAATTTATTCTGCAGCTGGTGTACTTGCACCTGGGCAAGTCTGTGCAGAGAAGCATGTCAAAATACTAATTGCAGCAATGCCTATAATTTTAAAAGATTAAAAGCCATCTAAATGCCCATCAATAGGAAGCCAGTTAAATTATGGCATATCCATACAGGGAAGGTTTGCTGCTGTTAAGGAGAATAAAGTAGGTCTCACATGGAGTCATTGGTACAGTAGATCATTTGGAAGGAAAAAAAAGGTGAAAAATATGTACAGTACTTTATCATTTTTAAAATAAAAAGAGGTGAGGAAATATATGTTATCTATTCTCATTTAGAATGTATTTCTAGAAATATACTTAGAAAATGGAAATAGTGGTTGTATCTGGAAAGAGGGCTATAGAATGAAGAACAGCAGTGAGAAATCTTCTTTATAATGCATACTCTATTGTACTATTGGATTTTTTTTTACTTTGTGTATATAATATCAACTCCAATTGATATTTGAAGACTATTTATGTATTAGAGCGTTCTTATTATGATCTGTCATCATCTTATTACCAACCTAGTGTTGTGCTTGATCACACTTAGTTTGTATTTTACTCACTTTTCTAGTTAACTTTTTATTTAGATGGTTTGTATTACTGAAATATGCTTTGGAATTCTAAGTACTATATATCACTCTTAGCTATGGAATGTCATATTTGACATGCATGTCTCTAGTGTAATATGGGTATTACAAGTGTAAAACAGACATGAACACCAAAAATGACCTCTTATAGGACCCCCTCCAGTAAGATTATTTTCAATAATTGTTAAGTTTTGATGCATTATACTTTGTATTAGTATAAGATTTTCATAGAAAAAGTAACTACTTACTGATTGTCTATTTTAATTGCAGCTCAGTGTGATTACAGTGCAGAGAAGAAAAGCAGCCTCCATGATGAATCTGGAAAATATTTAAAAATATTCATAGCTCACTCGCAGAACTTTAGAATTGGGAAAGCTGTTGGACTAGAAGTGTATTGAAATGGTAAAAACCTGCAGAGAATGGTTAAGGCTTGTGCCATTTTGCATAAGCATTTTCCATTCTGTTTTGAGGGTTATTGGAAAACAGAACAGTGGCAGCTTCCTGTAAGTAAAGAAAAGATAACCTTATATTGAGCTTCAGTGGAGAATAAAGCCAGCTGAGAAGAATTCATTGCCTTCATCAACATGTCTGTTTTTCAATTCCCCCTTTCTTCCCTTGGAAGACCGTAATAATTTTCAAGCTATACTAATCATGAGAAAGAGATTTTTTAAGACAATGGTAGAATTCTAATATTTCAGGTTCCATGATTTGAGAATTTCACATCTAATTGTTACTCGTAACTCATTTTTTTAAGTTCCCAAGTATCCATTTTATTATAAACTCATAAATGTAATAAATTATGCACTTTCTAAAATGATGCTGTGATGTATTTTAATGTATAATTGTAGTGATTCATTTTCAATTTATATGATTTCCAGTATTTATCAGATATTTAAGAATGGGAGGTTTTGTTTTTTATTTTGCTCTCTTACTCAAAGCAGTACTAATCAAATGGAATCTTTAAGTCTGAGAATGCATGGGCATTAAACTATTGCAGTCTAGTTGACTTTCACAGATCCACATAGTTAGCTATTTGCTGCTCCTGGTTTGAACTTGGGACACCCTGCTTTCCAGTGACAAGTGCAGGAAAGTTTGCATCTGGTTAACAAGTTAGGAAACTATTGTAGTAGTCCATATAAAAGATAATGAGTTGAATTTGAAGTGACATGAAAACCTGCATGTGTGAATATTCAAGCAGCCATCAGTCAGAAGCTTAGGACTGGTGTTGGCAAACTGGGACAGGAAGGGAGTCTTTGGCATGGGACTGAAAATCCAAGCCATGGCGTCTAGAAGCTTGCCTGGAGGCTTTATGTGATGTGGCAGACTACCTCTTCCCCCTCATTTCTTGTGCAGTAGCTCTGATGGCAGCCTTCTGCTTCCATCAGTACATCATCCTTTCTTCCCCCGGGATCTCTGTGTCTCCCTTGCCATCTGCCTGTTCTTCAAATCACCACTGCCAGACATCCCTGCTCAGAGAGTCTTCCAGCCTCCAGACCAGGTCAAGTCCCCTTGTAGTTCTCATAACATGTGCTGGATTTTTGATTCACAGCACTTGGGAAACTTCGTAATGAACTCTTTTTGAATCTTTTCTCCAATGCCGTCAGTCTACAGACTCCTTGAGAACAAGATCCATGTCTGCCCTGCTTCCTTGTATTCTTAGCAACCCAACATAGTTTCTGGCACACAGAAGGTATTCAGTAACTGTTTTGTTCAAAAACTGAAGAAGAATTTTGAAGGACAGGACCTTTGAAAAATGTCTTCATTTTGTTGAATGAGTTCAGGGAGAGGAGTCCTTGAAGGAGACTGAAGAGGAGCAGGGAGAAGGCTGTAGTCAGGAGAACTGAATATGACAAAAACTAAAGGAGGCAGGGACCCCTATCTTATGTGTAGGAGGAGACAAATGGTGGCTAGTGTCAAATGCAATGAGGAGATGAAATAATACAAAAATGAGAGTTAAATGATAATTAGGCACTTAGCTTACTTTCATTTCCTCAGAATTTTTCATTTGATTCTCTAATGTAAATTTCTTCCCATGTCATTCACAGGCTAATTTCCATGTAATAAAAGTTATGTTCATATTCATGTTTATAGAATATAAAATTTATTTTTAAAAACTTTTTAATTAGAGAATATGCTAGAATTATATCATACCCAAAAAATGAGACTGTAGGAGGAAGCACTTCAGAAACTAACATTGTCGACAAATGGAATATAAGTATGATTATTGTCATTTTTTAAGAAGAAAATCTAACTTCTCAGACTCATTTCTTCAAGGTCTTTCAGCATAAGCACTTTCTTTAAACTTTGGCCATAGGCACCTACTCTTTACATTTGAATGTTGATAACCCTCTCTCCAGTTGGATCTCCTTGTATACTCA
Organism: Mustela lutreola; assembly: GCF_030435805.1. Classification (NCBI taxonomy): domain Eukaryota; kingdom Metazoa; phylum Chordata; class Mammalia; order Carnivora; family Mustelidae; genus Mustela; species Mustela lutreola. The sequence continues at coordinate 82,184,176 of NC_081290.1, forward strand.
GATTGTCTCCAAATAAAGGATAGGCTACTAATAGGCAGATGATAGGCCTTTCTTACCTCTGCTGAATTTGAACAGAGGTAAGCTGTGTTTACCCACAGAATTGAACATACATGGCTGTTTTTGTTTCAGAAAAGTTTGTTAGCTAGATTTCCAAAGTAAAAATGTAGTGGAGTCTTTGACTTTTCTCATATTGGTCAGTCTTGCCTTCATTTACAAAGATAGTAAATATCATTTTTCTGTGAACTGTATTTTAGGAGACAGAAGAAATGAATAGGAAAGAGAGAAAGAAATGATGTAAATCTGAAATTGAAGACAACACAGCCAGTTCATTTTATTTATTCATGTTTCTTTATTTGTGTCTCCCTGAGGAAGAAAAGAGATATGATTACCTCTTCTTCTCTTTGTATACAAATATGCAAATTGGGGCAGCCAACAATCTTCTAATTTCTCCTCTGGTGTGATCACTGTAACTACCCCAAATATGGGAGAACATTAGCAACAATTCAGTCATTCGTTTATTCAGCAAATATGAATATTTCATAGCTACGCAGTCTGCCAAACCAACTCTCAGACAAATCAAGGAAGAATGAAAAAATACTTTAAACATTTTGGTATAAATTCTGTTCTTTTACCATAATGTATTTTATCAATTTTTCCAAAATAGCAAATCTGTAATGGGCTTTTTTACAAACATTTTGATCAAAAATAATTAGCTTTTTTTAGTTTATTTTAAAATGTATATATACATAGAGATATGTGCACAGAGAGGAGACAGACACGGCATTACCTCAGTGTTATGTATGAAATCTGTCCCTTACCAGCCCTTCAGACTTGTTCAAACGTGTGCCTCTGGGGCAGTGTTAACTGTCTTACCTTAGTATTTATATGGAACTAAATAAATATGTATGTACTTAAGTAACAAAAATCATGGGGTGGGTGGGAAGGATCTTTAAAGTAATATTTATAACCCTGGCACTCACCCAGCTACCAAGGAAACCAATCTACACTAAGGAAGTGGTCTTACAGCCCAAGGGTTCACCACAAAACATGCTCACATGCCCCCACTTTCCTGTAGACACTCCCATGTACTAGTTCTAACATCATTCTTGTTTCTTCCACTTAAGTGGAATGTAAGCATGTGAAAATAACATTATGGAGCGAACTTTGAGTCTTCTCTAGTTTATTTCTTTCTAAATATACATTCTTAAGTTCACTATTTAGAAAACAAATTACTGCTGTTACTGGGCACCACTGTTGAAATTCACTGGGGTGGAGGAGGTGGGGATGGCACAATCCACTTTGAGTCCTTTTGCTGGGCAGGCACTGGCCTCTGGAAGTGCTCCAATTTTCCATATATCCTCCTCCATTCATTCAATAAATATTTATTGAGCACCTACTTTATACCAGATGTGCTTAGGATACATCAGTCTTATGCCCAGAACCAAAAATTATATTCAAGGTGTAAAAAAAACTATTCCTTTGTTATAGAGCATGACAGAGAGGTGGGGAAGGGATAAGTGGTAGATACGTAAGTGTGAGGAAGACAACATACTAGAACCCCCAGGGCAAGGGTATGGTTCAAACTACATGCCCTTCCACTTTCCCAACCCCAAGACAGTCTGACATAGTCTCTTAGGGAGGCACGCTTTGGGAGTTACTATATAATTTCTCATTAGTATTTGGGATGAGAAAAAAGAAAAATTACTATTCTAGAATGTGCAGTTCCATTAATGAGCTTAAAATCATGTTTGGTTTTTTGGAATTTGAATTTCACTGTTGGGAGATATTGAGCATATTTTTGACTCAAATCTTAAAGTCTTTTCCAGAGGTTTTGTTGCTGAGCCAGATCTTTGCCCCAGAAGCCAGACTGGTCATCCATTCCTTTTAAATTTTGTTATGTCATTACTGGGTGCTGCTGAGGTCCTTTTAGCTCCCAAGTCTGTCATCCAGTTTGCTACGTATAAGCATAGGGACCATTTCTGTTTTGTTTGTTTTAGTGCTATGTTTCTTTTATAAATACAACTTTGTATTTATGGCAATGCCATCTACAGATTTGGTAAACATACCACCCGTATTCTCATGATAATCATGAAAAAGATGAGAACTAGACAGATGTGAATACAGTTGTTCTCTTGGAACACAGTAACCACCAGCTACCGTATGGATAATTAATCAGGATCCGTGGGACCTGGTCATTTCAGCCTGTTTTTAATCTGGCCCATTTGCTGCTGCTTCACCATCACAAAAGTTAACAAGAAAGACCCAGCATTCTGTCCAGCGAAAGTTCCTTTATGCCACAACTGTCATACTTTACAGACCTAACCTGGTAATCCTGTCCAAGAAAAAAATGTAGTCAGATTTTTTTTTTTTGAAGAATTTATCTATTTATTAGAAAGGGAGAAAAGCAGACCATGCTGAGTATTCGGGGCTCAATCCCAGGACCCTGAGATCATGACCTAAGCTGAAATCAAGAGTCAGCCACTCAATTGACTGAGCCACTGTGTGCCCCCAGATAGATTTCTTTTTAGTAGATCCATGTAGCAGCCTAGTAATCACTGGGTTTTGTTCTTTTTTTTTATGTTTATTTAAAACCCTGGAAGCTTTTAATATGGCATCATGGAAATTTTCATTCAATATTTTCATCCTATTTTCAAAGAATTAAAAAAATCAGAGCAAAATGTGATGCATAGAAAATCTGTTAACACTAAGATTTGTGAAGATTAAAAATATGAGACTAGCATCTCCTTTCATATAAACTGTAGGGGATAAAAGAGAATGGGAAAAGTTATAATCATGTTTCTACAAGTAACCAAAATTTTTTTGGAATGTATTGGGGAATCTTTCCCTGGATCTACAGTACTCATCCTGATCTTTATGACTAATATCTGTGTATTGTCCTATGGAAGATACGTGCTGGCATTTTGCATTTATTACCTCATAGAATTCAACAGACCTTCTGGTTAGAGTTTTATCATTCCCTTTCCAAACATATAAGGTACTATAATCGTTAAGCAACTTGCCTCAACTAGTCCTCAGTACTCAAAGTGAAAAAAAATGCCTTTCAGAGGTCATGTTGAATACCATGCTTCTTTTGACAGAGGAAATCATACAACAGGATATCAACTGCTTTACAGTTGTTAAACACAACATATTTATGTTTTTTGGTAAATACAGGATTTTTTTTTTTTTTTTTTTTTTTTTTTTTGGTGAAATTGTTATCACCCACTAAAGAAATCTGGAAGCCTTCAAAAAAGGTTTTTCTAACTTCCTTTGCTTAGATATATGTTTTCTGCTAAAGTTATTTGACTTTTTAGGTTATGGCCAATTTCTTTTCAAGGTTTGAAAAAATTACCAAATCCCACTTGATAGGAAGATGCTTTTCCTAAGAAGTTTCCTATATAATGCAATCTCTTTAAGATTTCCAGACTTTTTGAATGAGTGATTAACAATTTCACAAAAAAAAAGTGTTATATGTCCCAAAAAGTCATAAATATGTTTAGCAATTATAAAGTAGTTGATAAAATATTTTATGATTTCTTATGGCAAAACAAGCATGGTATTTTAAAGCATGATGTTTAAAAAGTATATTTACTCACTTTAAGTAAGTACTTGGGAGTAGTTGAGGCAAAGATATGATCACAAGGATTTAATATGAAAAAGAGAGGCTCAGACAATTCAAACAGGAAAGCTGGAGCAGAGCCATAATTAGCAAGAGAAGGAAAGCGCCCTTTGAGGCTGCTACATGGTGGAGGGAAATGCCAGAGAAAAAGATTTGCTTCATAAAGAAATTGTATCACACTGGTAATAAACCTGAAATTAGAACCATCAGCCAGATTAGTGGGTAAAATAACCATAATTAACCCATAATTTAAAATGCAGTATTTCAAACAGCCATAAGTAAGCCCAGCAGTAGTGAGACTATCAGGATACACTATTGATAAATTAGGAATGATACATGTTTAAAAAAAAAAAGGAATGATACATTATTTTTTTAATCTTTGCTATTTAATTTGGCATTGCTTGATTTATTCATTTCTGCACTTGATCTTAGCCAAAAGCCCAAGAAGTGATGACTTATTTATAAAAACTAAGCAGACTTAATGTACTTTATATCACAAAAAACACTGATGTGAAGGTTTCGCATAGTATCAGTTTAAAGTGTGCAGACATTAGTCTTTTTTTTTTTTAAGATTTTACGTATTTATTTGACAGAGAGAAATCACAAGTAGATGGAGAGGCAGGCAGAGAGAGAGAGAGAGAGAGGGAAGCAGGCTCCCTGCTGAGCAGAGAGCCCAATGCGGGACTTGATCCCAGGACCCTGAGATCATGACCTGAGCCGAAGGCAGCGGCTTAACCCACTGAGCCACCCAGGTGCCCAGACATTAGTCTTAATTCCAGATCCATCATCAAGAAACTATGTAATTTTAAATAATTCTCTAACTTTCTGAACCATGTGTCAGGACATAGGAGAATTAAGTTTCTGGTGGCAGTTATCCTTTTTGATGGTATATGCATAATTTTATCTGTAAATATGTGTGTGTATGTGTGTGTGTGTGTGTTATGTGTAGGCTACATAAATGTATAGGAAATGAAACCAATACCATTCTCCCTAGAAGGCAGGGACTGACCACAAGCCGGTCATGTTGCTCATTATCCATTAGGTTATGTCCAGTCATTCAACCGGTACATGAACATGTTTTAAGCCAACATTGTTTTACTTTATAAAAATTCATTGAACTAAAGCTTCCATGTATAATCCTGAGTATACTCAAGACACACTATTTGATGTCAACTATTTTATATTCTGAGAGGCAATAGAGCCCAGGGAGTTCAACTTCAGCCTGATTGGGATTAACTCCCAACTGACCAACTGACTTTAAGCAAGTGACTTAATTTCTGTGCCTCCATTTCCTCATCAGCAAAATTAGGTAGTGGTGCCTACCTCACATTGTGAGGGTTAAGCAAACTAATATGCATAAAATACAGACCAGTGTCTGCCATTTGATAAACCCTTTTTATCTGCAGAAGTCTGAAGGGTTCCCTGAAGGCTAAGTAGAATGACAGAATCCGTTTTTATTTCAGGTTTTCACTATGGAGATGGCATTGTCAAGGTTGTAGATACTGGGGACAGAGAGAGGGAGGTATAAATTTCAGCAAGACTTGGGTCAAGGAAACAGATAAGAGGCTGCAGCTATAATCCAGGCAAGAAATGATAAATCTTGAATTACGTGGCAGGTGGTAGAGGGATTGAGAGTAGTGAAAAATACTGCAGTGAGAAACAGACCTGGCTCACCATGTGGCTGTGGGAGTTAAAGGACAGACGCACAAAGGACTCCCTGATTTCGGGCGTGGATGACATTCTCAAAGGCAGGACAGGGAAGAAGAGGAGGAGCTCCTGGATCTCCAGCGCCTACGTACATCCGGGAGAAAACACTCAGTAAGCAGCCCATGAGAACTCGGGAAGAGCTGGACTGCACAGACCTCAGAATCTGCAGCAGAGAATCCCTGAAGTCAAGGGAGTAGATAACAGATTTGCCCTAAAACTCATTTTCAGTGACCAGGCAATCTTCTCTTCTCTGCCAGACTAGAACACATCATCTGATGCAGTTCTGAACATTAAAGGGAAATCCTATTGAAGATTTCGACCTTGAAGTTAATTGCAAAGTTTGCTGCAGATGGCTAATGTTTCAAAGGTAGAATCTGTTTTCTAAGTGATCTGGGTAAAAAAATGAACACGAGTCCCTGGTGCCACATTTCCCATCACATATTGCAGAACTGCCGATGATAGGCCCTTCCTTTGGCTCCTGGGGACTTAATTTCCCTGGGGAACTATTGTGGTTATTCAACTTTAAGACCTTGCAGAAGAACCACTGTTACTCCTCTCTGGGGTCTTACTCAGAGCAAGCAACATGGAAGTAAATAGTCACTAAGGAGGAACAAGGAGAAATAAACAAGCTTTTAGCCAAATGTATGAACAATTCATGTTCAAAAAAAAAAAAAAAAAAACTGGCCAAGATTTTACAAAAATTATAAATTAGGGACAGTAACACCACCCTGTTGTGGCTCATAATCTACCAGAGAATCCAGACTATAAACCCATAGTAGCTTTGCTGTTCCCAAGATAAAGGAAAGTGTGTTTCATTCTATGCTAATTTCTGCCTGCAGTGGTTAAATAAAGACTGTTTCAGGCTGGGAAAACAAACTCAGAAATTAGAACTAGGGTCTAGGCCCGGTTCTGCCAGTGCTTACTGTTGTAATTTTGGACCTACCTCCTTTGTAGAGTGCAGAGATCTCTTCTTTTTCCTAGTGTTGCAGAATTCTATGATCAAAAGACAGCACTTAATGAAACTAGCCTTTGAAAAATTATTTTTGAAGGATCTTAAAGTCTTCCTGTCATTAAATAATACATTTCTTGCCTCAGAGGGCTCACTGGTCAACATGTTGTTGAAATCAAGGCCTTGTTCCTAACATAGTCTACCATTTACTCAGTGCCTACTGCATGCTTTAGGAGATGTTTATGAACTTGCTTGAAAAATCACAATAACCCTACCCCAGTAGACAGTGGGATGTAATCCTTTTTTACAGAAGAGAAGATGGAAGCTTATGCAGGGTAGGTGACTTGGCAAAGGTCCCATAGCTGATAAGCTTCAGTTAGCCTTTAAACCCAGGTCTCCCTGACCCTGCAGTCAGGTTACTTTCAGGTCAAAAACTATTCTGGAAAGAACTTCAGGCAGGGAAGACTAAAAATAAACGGTCATCATTTTCCAGTGTCTCACCATCAGAGTTGGGCCAGACAGCAGCCCAGTCAATCTGTGCTCCTCGCTCTGTCCCCTACAGCTCTTCTTCCTAAACGGTCCAACAGTTGACTTACATACACCAATTCAGGACTGGAATGTCATATACATCTTTAAACACGTAGCAAAATCAGATTTCAAAAGACACTTAAAAATGTATTGCAAAATGTACAGCATTTATTCACATACAGACAAAAAGGCACAAATTCTACTAAATAGTTCAACAAAAAAATACAGCTGTCCTCAACTAGTTTTATAAATACTTTCAAAAAGGGGGTAGAAATAAATACAGGATTGGGCCATGTAATATAAAATAGTCATCTCTACATATACTTTGTTTAATTTCTGATTTTTTTTTTAACTCTTCATGCACCTTTTTTTTCCAATTTTAGCTGAATGGACACCAAGCTAGGCACATAGTGAAAAATCCTCTGTACAAGGTTACAAATGTAATGACAAGTTTGTCCATTTCAAAATAATTAAGATTTGTACACAACACATAGAACCCTTCATTTTCGATTTTGTGTTTATAACCTAACAAATGACATTCCAGGCAACTTTACAAAAGTTTAACTAGCCTACATTTTGACATAATACATTGATCATAATCAAAGATATTTCTTGGTCAGGATGCACAAGGAAAGATAAAGCTTCAAAGAAAAGAAAGGAAAAGCAGAGCAAATGGCTCCTACTAAGAGAGTGCAAGTGGGTGGGGTGGGTGGGTGGGTGCTGCGTGTGGCCGCCTCATACAGAGTTCCCAGCAGGACGTGAACTAACTTACAAAGCTATCATTACACTGTCAGAGAAACCGTGCTCTATGCCATTTGCATTTCAAAGCAGGAATAAAAAGTGTGGGCTTTTTATTTTTGTGTTTTGTTTTTGTGTGGGTTTTTATTTTTTTTTTGTTTTGTTTTTTTTTGTTTTTTGTTTTTTTTGGTTCAGCATAACTTGGAACATTTGAAAGCTTTTCAACCTAAATGTGGGGAAAAACAGGTAAGGCATTATTTTTGCACAAAACTAGCATTCCTAAATAGTGCAAATGAATCTGGTACCTCTTAAAATGGTGAGAGGTCATATACTTACTAAAATTTAGATTTTCTTTCTATGGCTTGACAGATTACCCCGCTATATATTCTACTCTCACCCAGAGCTGTTGCTGTGGTCAAAAGGTAACTGTAAAAAGTATCCACCTTCTTCTGTATCCAACAAAAACATTTTTGCTCATATGCAAAAAATCTGATTTTTAAATTACGCTATGAGTAAATGTACAACTTGGATTCATTAAGAAGCTCCTAATATCTGTAGCAACAGCTTATCTGGACAGCAGTCTTTCAGAATGAGCCCCATAGCTCAAAAATAGTCAATCTAAAAACCTGGGTCATTCTTTCCCCTCCCCTGAATTAGCTACTAAAATGTATTCGAAAAGTTTAAGACTTGGTTTGAAAATGTCATACATACAATGGGGATGTGTCAGATCTACTATTTGATCATCAGATAAAACTTGCATAGCAAGATGGAATTCCATAAGCCTTTTTTGCTGTTGACAATCACCTGGAAGACTTGAAAGGTAACTACAGAACTCAAAGCATCCCTCGTTAAGTATCAGAATGTCCCTGCCACATGGAAACAGATGTATAAATGAATCAGGAATTTGAATACTGATATTAACAAACTAAGGATAATTTAGGGGAAGCTGGGCTTGTTCCAAGTGCCCATAATTCTAAATTTCATTGCTACTTAAACTTTCCTTAAGTTTGATTCACAACTACATTGAATTCCAAAGAAAATTAACAGGACTTTAACACTATCCACTGTCTTAATACATACGCACTACAGTGAGTGCAAAAACAGAACATTGTACTCAAATTTAATGCTAAATTCATTATTGCTGATAACTTACTAGTTATTGCCATTTGCAATTAGAAAGTCCAAGTTACGAATTGGAGCTTAGAACTCTGACTCCAGGAAACCTATTACACTTCAGTCTCTTTCCCGTATAACCTTGGTCAATGGTAAGAGGTTATCGCAACTTATTGCCTTTCTATTGTTTTTAAAATATAACCTATTTTGCTTTTTTTTTTCTTTTTTCTTTTTTTTCTTTTCCTTTTTCTTAAGGAATCCGTTCATGTTGGAAGCCCGGATTCCCCAACATATGCAATAGTGGTTGGCTCTGGGAAGTATGTCACCAGAGTCTGGAAGTTCATCGCTTGAACTTGAATAGCCATTAGTATTGTTGGAAGCCAGATGGCCAGGTATGCCAAAGGCCAGGGAGATCCAAAGTTGGCCCAAAAGGAAGTGGTTAGGGAAGAGGAAGGTCAAGAGGACTGATAAAAATGAGACCAACTGCCCTTTCTCACAGAACTTTCTAATGGCTTCTTTCTCCACCAGTCCCATACCCCCAACACACTCAAGTGCTTCAGGCAACAGGACCTTGCTATACTGACCCTAAATCTGCAAGCTGCAGCAGCTCCCCACTGCCCCTTCAGATCTTCTAGATCTGACCTTTTTTTAATTCTTTCTTCCCCATCTGCTGTTCTAATTTACACATGAATTCCCTAGAGTCACTGAAGCTTCTGAGCTGCTGCCTCTAACTACAATGCAACAAAAACAGCCTTGTGGGCTAAAGTATAAATATGACTTCAACATCTACCACAGTCCTAGGAAGTAAGTTCTATGGGCTATTAAACGGTACGTGAGGGTTTCTCAAGAACTGCATCTGATTCCGCATATTCAGGTAACCAAGAGTTTGTGCTTTGGGAAGAATACAGAGGGCAATACAAACTCAGGAGGCTTCCGTAAGCCTTGCCCTCTGAAGACTTATTTCAGTCATTCTTAGTGTTTAATTCAGCCTCAAGTACTAATGTCTGAGGGTTACAATCTACTCTTGGGTTTCCTCAACAAGTTGCAGATAACACACTTCTCACAACAGTGATTCATAAAGCACTCTGGAAAAAAAAAATTCAATCTGACTTGCAAGTAAATGTGTTTGTGTAGCTCAGGAGTGATGGGGTTCTGCTTGTCCCCCACATCAGAGCTCTGGTCTAGCAACTCCACGAAAAGCCCGCGGCGCCCCCACGCCATCTTGGTTTCATCAAGAGGCTAGAATGCTTCTCCTGATAATATCTGTCCTCCGGCTGATAGTGCTGCTGGCGTGTATGCATTTCTTTTCTGATGCCTCACTCTCTGAGTCACTCATCTCTACATCAGGGACATACCCGTCATTCTCATTGTCAGATTTTAATTTGTTCTTTGCCCTCTCCTTGGCTGGAACTCGGCCTAAGCCCAAATAGGGGTAGTCTGAGTGCTGGTGGCAGGCCCCCTCATGGGCCTCTCCCTGCTGCTGCCGTTCCCCTTTCTTTGGAATCCGGAATCCGCCCCAGTTTTTCACTGGGCTGGCAGGCGTTGTAGGCACTTTGACTGCAGTCTGGTTATAGTTTACTTTGATGAGGGAGCCGTTGCACTTGGGCACTATCTCTTTCCTCGTGCCAGGTGCTGCCTGCCCCGCTCCCAGGGAGGCGGCAGCTCTGCTGTTGTCCAGGTGCCTCTGGGACACGTCTGTGGACCTGAGAGGCTTGTGACTCTGTTTACAAGGTCTGTCCTTTAAGTCTCCCTTATTAAGATCACAATGAAAACGATGGTCTCTTCTGTCCCCATGATCTGGCATCACCAGCCCATTTTTCTGCTGTGCTGATAGGAGACGTGCTTCTGCAAAGGTCTTTTCAAAACTCAAAAAGCTCTCTGGGACCACCATCCCCTCCCTTCTCCCACACAGGTCCGGCTGCTTCAGCAGGGTTTTGCCTCCACTCCCAGTGCTGTTCTGTAATAGATCTCGCTTATGGGGCTTTTTCAGCGAATGAACCAAGGAAGTACCCATTTGCTTCCTGAAGAACGCAGAATGCCACTTCAAGTCCTCTATCTTGGGAGCATCAGGGCCCACAGAAGGACTGTTAAACAAAAGCATGTTTTCCAGTGAGGAGGAGGAACAGGAGGAAGAAGGCACACCTATGAACATATAACCACAAAGAAAAACATTACAGAAGCAGATCCAAAAAAATAAAATTCTATAACCTTAGCATGGCCCTAGTAATGCAATCTACCCACCCAACAGTACAACACACAACCACCCAGTCTATAAAAATTTACACAGAAATATTATCTGCTTTGAGAATCTGCATTCAGTCTGTAGACTTGATTTAATATGCTCTATTTTCTAAAATAGCTGAAGCTCACAGAAGTGTTCATGAAACATCTTTCCAAGAGAAACATTCTCCTTCAAACAAAACAAGTGATCTGACTTTCAAAGAGGAATCCATGCAGAATGCCCCTGGTCAAGCACTGCCTCTGCTCCTGCACCTGGTTAGGCATCTGCCTCTGAGCCAAGAAAGAGAGCATCACAAGGGCAGCAACTGGGGCCTTAGAAGTTTGAATCTCCAAGGGCACCTGGGTGGCTCAGTCGGTTAAGCACCCAACTCTTGATTTCCGGCTCAGCTGTGATCTGGGTCATGGGACTCAGCTCTGCGTCGGGCTCCACAGTCAGCATGGAGTCCCCTTGAGACTCACCCTCTGCCTCTGCCCTTCCTCCCTGCACCCTCTCTCACACTGACACGGTCTCTCTCAAATAAGTAAATGAAAATCTTTAGAGTTTCTTTCTCCAAAGTAAATGTACCCTCGCGGGGCTATGATGAGGATAAATAACTGTATGTACATGAAATGAGAAAGGAAGGTTTAGTTTAAAATCATTCTTGATACCTAGTAAATGTCTTTTAAATCTTCACAATTATATACAAAGCCTATTTGTGGAAATAAACTGAACTGTCATCCAACACGAGAAGGATAAGTTAAAATGGTGTTTTGCAAACATTTTTGCTACAAATCACAATAACTAAAACTTCACAATGTAACCCAGTAAGAACTCACATCTCATGAAATCATATTAGCCTTCCCCACCCAGATGTGTCACTGACATGTCACATGCTTTCAATGCTGGTGGTGACCCACTGAATTCATCTCACAACCAACTAAGGAATCATAACCCTCAGTGTGAAAAACAATGAATTCATAACACACTGGATTTTATCACAAGGACCACGTTTCTGCAAGAGCCTGTGGGACATCTATAAAGAGCTGTTTTCATGATCTGTCTCCCATAAGGTATAAACCACCAGGAAAGCAAAGCTCTGCCAGGCAGGAGCCCAGTCAAGACACAGGCACCACGTGTGAACAGAACAGAGCGAGCAACTCCAAACATGATGGAGTTCAATGGAGCACTCCGAACACAAAGGCATGTGGGTGCCCCAGGGGAGGGAGTTCTACAATCCACTGGGCCAGAGACTGCCTGCTTTCTCAAGGATCAAACCTTCAGGTCAACCTTCATGCCACACTTCCATTTCTCTTCCTCAGTCACCTACTGTGGGAAAACAAAGGTAAGAGGGACCGACATTTTCTAAGCTCTGAGTTCCATCTACCTGGGATCCAGGTCTCTGAAAAGCCTTGGCCGCAGGACCTGGAAGCATGGTCCCCAGTGAGGACATGCTCCTCCGACAGAACAGCCCTGCCATTCTCAGCTTCACACACACATCCAAACCATGGACCCTGACCGACATGTCTAAGCTGTGGCCATCTCCTCCTCACCTGGAACCATCTATCTTCTAAGACTGGGGATCCACCTGCGGCATGAGTAAGAATACAGCTGAAAGTCTAGAACTGGAAAGGAGGGTGGGAGAGGCATCCTAAAGGGTTTCCACTTCATTCCCTGTGGGAGCCTGCAGAAAGATTAATGTTGCTTTCAACCCATCACACTTAGTATGGGGAGGAAGGGTTGGTTTACCTTTTCTGGGATAGCAGCAGGATTTCCTTACAGCTATGTTACACAAAACACTTCCTAACCTGGTGAAGAATCTCAATCACCCCCATATAAAAACCTCAGCCATGAAAAGCAAAAAAGCTGCCTGCAACATCCAAAAAAAAAAGACTGTGAAATCAGATGAAAATGCTCTTTACGGCTTATTTTTATAGGTAATCACTCATTACATAACAACTTAACCAGAGTCACAGAAAGCCCTCCAATAGCACAACTCCACAGGCACAACATACATTAAGAATCCTGCTCAAGGATTCTTGTCAGCCATCTACAGAGACAAAAAGTCACCGCAGCAGGAAAAGCTAGCTTTCTGTGGCCACACAAGGCAAGTGCGTGGGCCTGGGGACAGGGCCCTGAAGTCCCAAGACCTGCCTGATCCACTCCGTGATCTCAAGGGCAGCACAGGCAGCTTGGCCTATGCTGGCCAGAAGCTGGGGCATCTACAGACAGCTGTTTACAGGAGGCCACAAAGACAAGGGATAAAATAGGTCCCATGTATTTACATTCAAGTAGGAATAATGAATGAAAGAAGTTCACTTGAAACACTCCGAATCAAACAAACTACTTTCCCTGATGAACCCTAGTTAACAAAAATTTAAGTCTTACAACTGTAAACTCTAACTAATGATACATCTGGAAAATATTTCTTCTCGGGAAGAAAATTATCTAAGTAACATTAGTAAGTTAATGCCATTAGTATTCCCTGTGTAACAACGCCTCTAGAATACCATTCCAAACTCCCTAAGTTTGTTTCTCTTTGTTCAGCTGACCAACTTAAGTCTAGTTCCATTCATGTGGTTAGTTTTAGGTAAACCAGAATTTGGACTTCAGTGTAATAGGGTATAACCACTTCTTTGTTGCTCCTATGTGTCAGCCATCTACAGAGACAAAAAGTCACCGCAGCAGGAAAAGCTAGCTTTCTGTGGCCACACAAGGCAAGTGCGTGGGCCTGGGGACAGGGCCCTGAAGTCCCAAGACCTGCCTGATCCACTCCGTGATCTCCTTCCCCTCAGAGCCTCCAGATGCTGGCTCTGCGGGATTCACAGTCACAGAATGTCAGTACTCAGAGACCCAGGGGAGGTGGAGATTCAGAACCCAGCCCCTCTTACAGATCCAGGATCCCGGAGAGGTTCAAGGACCTGCCCTAGCATGCACCCCGCCTCCAAGTAACAGATGTGCTCTCCACAACGGAGGAAGTATGTATCTTCGTTTCCTTGTTCACTCTGCCTAACCCAGAGCAATGTAGAAGAGAGGGCACTAAATAAACACTTGGTGCTGAATCTCAAAAACATCCAAACTTCCACCTACACCAAAATGTGCATTGGAAATGTTATCTCAACATGGATGTGTGCCTTAAGCATAATGTCTTAACAGATCTTATTTCTCACACCTTACAAGGTAGATCCAAAGACCAGATAATCTTTAAGTCTCTATGAGGATCCCCATGACACTTTACAATTATCAGGTGCTGGGCGCCTGGGTGGCTCAGTGGTTAAGCCGCTGCCTTCGGCTCAGGTCATGATCTCAGGGTCCTGGGATCGAGTCCCGCATCGGGCTCTCTGCTGGGCAGGGAGCCTGCTTCCCTCTCTCTCTCTCTCTCTGCCTGCCTCTCCGTCTACTTGTGATTTCTCTCTGTCAAATAAATAAATAAAATCTTAAAAAAAAAAAAAAAAACAATTATCAGGTGCTTTGCAACACACCAGAAAAGTTGCTGTGCTTCTCGAGTCTCACAAGAGCTCCCAGTAGGAAGCCTGAGAGATCATCCTCTCAGGGATGGGGGAGCCTCCAAAAACTTGGGCTTGCTTGTGTTTGGCCTATAAGTAGAGGATATAGGATTCAATGCCTATTTGAGGTCACAGAGGTCACATCCAAAGCCCTTTTCCCTATACTGTGATGCTTCAGATGCCCAAAGATTTTCTTGAAATAGAAAAGTCAGTGCTTCCAAGATTCTCCTATAGCATACATAAAAGAAAATTAAAGAAACTATTATTTTTTTCCTTTCCCAGAACGTGAAGGCTTACAAACCCCTGCACTATTGTTTGACCTACAAGAGCTTAATGCATACCTGAAACTCTTTCTTGCTCCAAGAGCTTAGTGTAAAGATTGAATATCTGTTCCTGGACTTTGCACACAGACCGCTTAATCTTTTCCCTGCGGGTCACCATGTAAGTGAGGTTCCGAACCTAGAACGTAGAGAATAAAGACGCTAAGTAAACAACACATCATAACGGTACTTCAGTGTTTTTTCTTTACCTGAGAAATGTGTTCTACTAGGGCTGTGAGTGACGTTGAAATCAAGATGAACTTCAACATTTTATCCAATCTCTAAACCACTTCTGGGCTGCTAACTAGGATTCCGTGTAGGCAGCAGCCACATGGAAGAGAGACTGGTTGGGTACCTTGAACAGAAGCCCTACCTCGTCCACCACACCCAGCCTGAGGCTCATCCCAGCAGAGAAGACCACTGGGATCCAAGTCCAGATATGCCACCTCCTGCCAAAGGGCTCTGCATACCACCCCTCAGGAGCCACTCCCCATGAATTCTGATGGAAGGCTTTCGAGCAGTTCAGAAGCCACCTTATCAAGCATCTCTTGAAGATGGAATTAGGGAAGCACAGGGTCAAGGGCCATCACAGGAATATCCTTGCCTACACCTGCCAAAATGATCTCTGCACCAAGCCCACTAGAAGACCAAATGGGTACCAGAATCCAAGTAAACTTATCAACTGGACAGCATCTGAAATGCCTGCAGCGTACAGGG
Organism: Mustela lutreola; assembly: GCF_030435805.1. Classification (NCBI taxonomy): domain Eukaryota; kingdom Metazoa; phylum Chordata; class Mammalia; order Carnivora; family Mustelidae; genus Mustela; species Mustela lutreola. The sequence continues at coordinate 82,199,591 of NC_081290.1, forward strand.
AGCTACTGTGTTCCTCTAGAATATAAACCTAGGAAATGTCTTCCTTGCTTTGCCACTGATATGCTGTCAGCATCTCAAGTTCAACTCCCTGTATCACCACCACCAACTGCCACTGCCCTCTTCCACATTCATCCATAAGTGACAAAAAAGAGCCAAGTACTAAAAGCTCCACTTGGCATCTGACCACAGCTGCTGGGGATCCCACTTATACACCCACTAACCAATATGAACTAATCGACCCCTAGATTTGTTCCCCATTTTTAAAGTCACCTCACCTATGATTAGCTGATATGAAAACAAACTAGTTAATAAATGCCCTTAACTTCTCAGTCCTCAAACCCACTGGGAAACCTGACTAGATTGCATGCACCTGAAAACACAAATGTCAAATTCAACACCCCAGAGCTACAATTAAACCTCTTCAGGAAGATGAAGACCAGAGCCCCGTTAGAGCTCGGCAGCGGGAGTGCAGGACCTCCGCCTCAGGCACAGCGCGGCGACACTCCCTTAACCCCTCTGTCTTCCTGAGGTGCGGGCAAGCCCTTTCCCTGCCACCTTGACTGAACAAGCTGAAGAGAGTTCCCGACCTTTCCCATAAGGGTGGCAACAAGTCCCACACACAGGACTTGGCACTTCGGCTTCTGTGCAAGAACCTCCCCTAAGGTTTCCAGTCCTTTCTGAACTCTAACCGTTCCAGCTGCTCTTCCTGAGTTCACCGCTGTCTTGTCTCCAAGAGTAAAGGAGGCATAGAGAGGGATAGGCTGGCTGGCTGGTTTTCTTCTTTTTTGCATTATGGCGGTTTCCGGGCTTATCGCAGGAGCACCCCGTCAGGTTTCTGCGGACCCTCATCACCTGGAGGGCTACTCAGCATCCTCCTAACAGCTCTTCTTGATGCATAGACATGTGTGCGTGTGTATGTGTAATCTCAGAATTAAAGAATTGAGAAGAAAATCACTCTATCTCAGAGTCAATACTATTTTGGTGTAATTCACCCTGGCCAGAGCCTGTTCTGACAGCCCCAGAGCCCCAGGCCAGGAAGATGTCCTTTCTAAAAATCCTGACCAATATGGGGATCGAAGTGGCTCACAGGCTATTATCTTTGGTAAGTACTGTTCCACCAGGGCGGGGGTTTGAGCGTGGAAGGCCAAAGAGAGAGAAGAGGCAAGACTAGGTTTGTATCACAGATTAAAAACTTCTGGCCAACGGTTTTTACATCAAGGAATCTGACTTCTGGAAATAGGAAACAGAAACAAATTCTGACATCCTGAGAACAAGCGAAGTTACTCTATTCAAGTCAGATGTACACCCAAGCTACTTACAGCTGACTTGTAAGTATCCATGAAAACAGAAAATAAGGAAACCAGAGTACCTGAACTTTGCATATTATTTAAATTTAATTCTGATCACTTCAACCACTATCCCCAGGAAAGGCTTCCACCCTGCTGCTAAGTGGACAAATTCCACTACTATGCCCTCATGATCTCTGATAAGAAAACTCTACCTGTAACCCCAAAAAGCTAAGGCCAAGGTGGATTTTCACTGGGACAAATGAACCTCTGAATAACCTAGCCCTGGCTCACCACATTTAGACTAGTAGGCACACTAAACCTTCCCTCTCCTATGCACAAAACACTCCTCACAGGACAACCTCCACCAGTAGCCCCCGCTACTCCTGGATGCTCGGCCCTTCCTGTACGCCGCTCAGCCAAACAGCCTCCCCTCCTTCATCCTCTTGCAGTTGCCAGCGAGGAGTTACCCAAAAAACCAGTTCATGGGTACGCCCTCACACCACACTATACCAGAGTCAGGCTTCCCCCCAAAGCTGGGATTCTCAAACAGAAACATAAGGGGACCCTAAAACACAGGAAGCTGGCCACTAACCACCCCCACCACCGTTTCTGGAGTCAGAGGTGGGGTCCAAAACTCTTGCCTTTCTGTTACATTTCCAGGTACTGTTGCTGCTGGTTGGGGCCTGCGCTCTGAGAACCACTGCCCTCTGGAATCCAAGAATGGTCTTAAAGGAGTTTTCTTGAATCCCAAACACTGCTCACACACTAAAGCTCAACATGCATTTTGTTTGGGGACACCTGTAGCCTCTATCAGATTCTCAGAGGTGACCATTCCACTGAGTGGTGAGTAGGACAGTCTCCCAGGAGCTGGCCCCTTCGCATGAGCCCCAAGTGCAGAGGAGGCAGATCTCTGAGAAAGTTCTCATTTACTGCATCTTGTAAAAGACAATGTCTAGGGGATAGGGATTCCACCAGAGTGAAGTGGCAGCCTCGGGAACTTGACATAGCCACGGACCACACCTCAGCAATTGCGTCTTCTTAAAAATGGGGGTTCCTAAACCCTTCTAAAATGCACTCCTGCCACCTAACTTTGCCATCCAGAGCTGTACCCAGGTGTGGAATGCCCGGAGGTGTGTATTTGCAAGAAGAGCTATCAACATTATCGTTCATCAGTTGTTCGCATTTCTAATGAAGGCTACTCATTTGTCCGTTTAGAACCAACCACAGCTTTGATTATAATCCCGTGTATCCATGGCTTCTGCAGGACAGTCTCTATGAACTACTACTTTGTGAATTAGAAGAACTGTAACTTAATTGAAAAAGTAATTTAGGATTTGTTCCGGTCACCCCTGCCCTGATAAACCTTTGGCCTGATATACTTAATTGTCTATAATTACAAAGCACTGTGCGGCTCTCAGGAGCACAGTACGGGTTTCAATGTTTTTTAAAGCTTCCACCATAGCTGGCCTTGTGGCAAATTCTGGAAACTTATTTTTCATTATAATAAGCCCATTTTAAATGGATACTAAATTCCCTAAAATGGCCTAGGCTTTTAATAAAATAATGTAAGTAATGCCACACACACACACACAAAAATCCTGATTTATTCCCTGTTTCTCGTACATCATCGGTATCATTCTACTTAAAAACCAACAGTAAGGACTCCAAAAAAAAAAAAAATGTTTAGAATTTATAATTATAAGTGCGTGTTAATCTGAGTAACTGAAGTACAGAAAAGAGTTAGTACACCACAAGCATTTTCTACACTTTTATTCTGTGGTGATCATGAGACAAACACAGTCCAAACATTTAGACTTCTCGTCCTCCCTCCTGAGGACTATCTGACTCCATAGCTCATGCAACCCCATGTACCGCGGTCGTTAGGCTGGGAATAATGGCTTCTTAGCAGGACTCCAGTTTATCTTTCCGAATCCCTTTCTCCTCCCCCTCTTACAAATGCCACACACAGGTGGTTGAGGCGAGGTCTTCTTTACACTCACCACCAGGGGGGGTACAGCAGCACAAGAGCCTCAAAAACCCTCCTCCGGCTCAGCCTCCCCCTGAATCTAGAATCTGAACCTGGTCAAAGAGGGGGTGTTGCAACAAGCTGGCCCTCCGCACTCGGAAAGGATCTCTAATGCACACTAAATACTTCCGCACCTATGCCATCTTTAGCGGGGTCACACAGGTCTCTGTGAGAGCTGGATTTTTCAGCTTAATACTCCTCTGATTTATCCCTGCTCTTTGCCTACGCTCTCATTTCAAATTATCTCTGTGTCAGATCCTCTCCCAGGCAGGTGAATCATTCCCTGCTAATAAGTGAGGTGCTTCGGGGCGACGAGGTAACTGTTTCAGGCCACTGGGGTGCCTTTCAGTGCAGGATGCTCCAGGCCAGAGAGCTTGGGTCCCAGTTCCTGTGCACTAATGAATTTAATCGTAGCTGGCAGTCAGGGGAGTTGCCACAGAAGGTGCTCTAAGATGCATCCCCAATTAGCAACCTCAGTCAGAAACTACCTATGGGGAATAGGAGGCCCTGGAGGGAAGACAGCCCAATCCTAATTATTCCTGTAGCAGGAAGGGAGGTCCAGACTGGGGCTCCAAAGATAATAGAGAGTTGGGGAGGCATAAAGCAGCCACACGTTTAAGGAAGTAACATCAAACAAGGCTCCAGGCAGCCAAAAGCCACTACATTCACAATCCAGTAGTGGGATCAAGTAGTGTACTGAACATTACTCAGGGCTCCTCAGATAGATGAGAGAGCCCTGTGCGCCGCCCCAGCCCCGCAGACACACCACAGACACACATGGACAGGGACACACAAGCGCACACGCACAGTATATACTCTGCCTCAGTGAAGCCTTAGCACCTCACTGCCAGGACAACCTCCGGGAACAGATACGCATGTGTATGTAAGTTCATGCACACACATCGGCACCCACTGCCTGCTCGCCCCCGGGACGGTACCGGGAATGTCCCTGTGAATCAGCCAAGAAACGAGGGTGGGCCAGAGAAGCAGTGCCTAGCTCTCCTTGATGAGCCTGTCACTGGCATCCAGTGTTTCCCCAGGTCTGAACAAGAATCTTCTACTTCTGCCTGCCCCCACCATGAATCAAATCCAACTCCATCTGCAAACAATTCTGAGCCAATCCCTTGGTCGTCTTCCTGGGGCTCAGTTCCCTCTAGTACTGGAAGGAAGAGGGGAGGGGACACACCCCATATGATCTTACAGAACAACAAGGATTAGTGGGAAAGTGTTTTAAAACTAAATCACAGAGAAGCTCTCCACTCTGTGGCAGTCTTACACATATGTACAATGAGTTTACCAGCCCATAAATATATTTAACTGACACAACCTCATGCTGCAGTGTGTACAAGGGTCTGGGAGTAAAGGAACTGGCTACCATTCCTTGCTCTGGGCAAGCAGCCGCCTCTTTGCAATCTTCTTTTCTAAGTCACTACAAGGTGTCAGTGTCAATCATTACCCTCTCCAGGTCCTGCCGCAGGTGAGTGAACAGCTGCAGCCTCCTAAACAAGACATCCTGCTCCCGCTTCGCTAGATTGTCCTCTTCATCTTTCTTTGGAGTGATCAAGGGCTTGTTGAAGTTGACCTTCCTCTTCAACTTCCAGTACTGGTACAGGAAATCCACTACTTCCTCAGGCAGCCGCAGGGCCCTGGCCACATCCAGCAGGTTGACGAAGGTGTAGAATTCATCTTCCAGCTGTTGCAGCTTCTGCTTGCGGACACTCACCCGGTGGGCCTCCTCTTGATTCTGCTCAAGGCTGGCAAAAGGCTCCAGCGGATTCCGAGGGGAACACTCAGAAGCCCCATTCTCTTGTGTGGCCCCCTCACCGAGGCTCTCCTCCGGTTTTCTATGTGAGCTGTGCTTCGGGCAGTAGGACTTGAACTTGACTTCATCGTTCTCTGCCAAGATGGTCTTCATCTCCAGGCCCCGGTCGAAAGCACAGGTTACATGGAAGGCCGTGCGGCAGTTCTTCACAGAGCACTGGAAAGAACACAGAGAACGCGAGAAAAAATAGTTATGGAGCGACAGTGGCTAAAGGCCCTCCGTGCTGGGCACCCTCTTTACATCCACACACAGGAAGAGTGGTACTTCAAGCACGTGCCAGGAGAGGGCTCTCTACCTCAGTTAACCCTGGCATGTCTAGTCTTAAAAAAGGTACTGAAGGGAAGGAACTCTTTCCATGAAAGGTTTCATAAACGTAACCATCACTCTTAGAAAAGTAACTGCATCCGAAACGCCTCTTAAGGCAGACACAATTACACAAATGGCACATGTAGACAAAAGTGGCCTGGCACAGATTATAAAGAACATGGGCTCAATATGCAGAGTAAACTCTGAGGAATTAACTAGTTTTCCTAGATTTGAACTCTTTTAAAAGCGCTTATATAGGGACACCGGGGTAACTCAGTTGGTTAAGCATCTGCCTTGTGCCCAGGTCATTATCCCAGAGTCCACACTGGGCTCCCTGTTCAGTAGGGAGCCTGCCTTCTTCTCCCTCTACCGCTCACCCTGCTTGTGCTGACAAATAAACAAAATCTTAAAAAAAAATAAATTAGGGGCACCTGGATGGCTCAGTTGGTTAAGCAACTGTTTTTAGCTCAGGTCATGATCCCAGGGTCCTGGGATCAAGTCCTGTATCGGGCTCCCTGCTCAGCGTCAAATAATAAATAAATAAAATTAATTTTTTAAAGTGCTTATATAAAACGTTTGAAAAAGAATCTCTTCAGGAAAAATAACTACTACTCAGAGTTTTTCAAGGAACATGAATCCTCCTGCTAACTTCCAGCCAGGAAGGGAACACATGGGAAAATAAATAGTACACTTCTTCCAAGCAGCCAAGTCTGACAAGAGTGAATAAAAAACTCCTGGAAAGAACAGGTAAAAGGAGAATCGAGCACAGGAAGGGGGATGAGAACAGATTATAAAGAGGTGGAGCCTCTTCGCCAGTGAAGAGGCTCCACCAGATGCAGAAGGCTTCTGGGGCCAGGGGAGGCCCAGCATCACGAGACTAAACTGCAGTGTGGTAGAACAACTGTGAAGAACCCACTTCCTATGGGTCACAGGGAAGATGACCCAAAGACCAGGCCCCACCCTGCTGTGTCTCCCACCTCACTAAACACTGTCCCTCTCCCTGCCTGATCAGGGCTACAATTTAGAGCCTTGATGTAGATGGCAAGCCAGAGGCTAGCAGGAGAAAAGTCATTAACTTCTCCCCATCTGATCTCACTGGGCAAATCCCTGGAAGGAGATTTCCTTGTGGTGACTGAAGCCAGTCCCTTAAAAGCAACACTGTATTTGTGTGAGGCCAAGTGATCCCTGGGCACACCAAGACTGCAGAGAGGAACAGAACCCGGTGGCCGCAGGCCAGCTGAAAAGCTTAATTAAACTCATTCAACAGACCCTGAATCCCATAACTACAAATAGCAGAGGCTGGAGTTGGGGCTTTTTCCCCTGATCATTTCAGTATTTAAGAGGTGACACACTGGCAGCCATGATTTCTTCCATTTTTATAAAGTCTCTTTTACACAGAAGTACAGAAAATCCAGCTCCCTTCACCAATCTCATTACAAACACTTCAGGCACATGAACTCACATAAATCTGTAATTTTACCTATAAATAACCTCAATTCCAAGAAATGTGTGAAATCAGCTTTAGTGGCAGGCAGAGCAAGCGCGCGCGCGCACACACACACACACACACACACACACACCTGGCCACTATCATTAAAAGACAAAGTGCTCCTCCCTTTTAGCGCACAGCCAAGTGGGAAGTAAAAGTGGGAACAGATGATGAGACACTATCTGGGTTTGGCTTAAACTACATCTAACCAAAACGTTCCAACCTTAAAGAGGAATGAACTGCAGCAGAATATTTTATACAGGACTTTGTAAAAGCGCCAAACGGCCTTCCTCTGGGTTTTCCTATTCAGGTTGACTCAGCAAACAGATGTTACAGAAACATAAACCAGAGCCTTCCAGCTGCAGACATTTCAGAGAGGAATTCTTTAATAAAATCAATCTATTCTGTGAAGATATGAAAAATCATCCACCATACTTGGCCTCTTAGACTCCTTCAAATTAATGTTCTAGGAAAAAAAGGTCAGTGGCAACAAAAAATGTCATTTTACCATTGTTCTTTTCAAAAGAGAAACAGAAGATCTCATTCACCCACCTCTCAGAAACACCAGTTCAGGACCAGGATTGGTGTACTCAGAAAAGAGCATAAATTCTGTCCACAGAACATCAGCTAACATGGAAGGAAGTAACTTCCATTTCCCTTGGTCTCCCTCGGCTTGTGTTCTGCAAGTGCTCACATCAGCAGGTCTATGCAAGAAACGCACTTGCAGGGCTCTAATGCTTGTTTTTAATTCTGAGGCTTTTAAAAAATTTTCCCTTCCATTCTCTCCCCAAAAAGTCAGAGGGTTTTGCCATGTTTCAGTTTTAAACTGATTCAATTGATGTGCAAAAACCCTACACACAAGGTGTATAGCCAAATCCCACCACCTATCTCATGCCTCACCCTCTGAATACTTGCTACATTTTGGATCCTTGAACTCCAGTAGAGGTAATAATGAAGAAAAGTAGAAACACCAGGCTTACAAAATGAAAAATTTTTTAAAACCTCTGGTCAGTAGATAACTTTACTGAAATAAATATTACCCAAAATACAAAATGATTTTGCCCAATGAGGTCATTTCCTTAAAACCCAAGCCCAATAGTTCATATCTGTGCTGATCTGTTGTGTCGTCTGCATCAAAAGAAGCCACTCCAGAGGGACCTGCCTGGATGGATGGCTCCGTTGTTAAATTTGTCTGCCTTCTCTGAGAGTCAAGCCCCATGCTGGGCTCCCTGCTCAGCTGGAAGCCTGCTTCTCCCTCTCCCACTCCCCCTGCTTGTATTTCCTCTCTCGCTGTCTCTGTCAAATAAATAAACAAAATCTTTTAAAGAGAGAGAGAGAATCCACTCCAAAACAATGCCTCTCTCTGCTCTTAGCATGTGTTGTGGAGACCAAAGACCAGCCCATGGTCCTGCGCCGTGGACCTCCTACAGGAAGAGCTAGAGTTGGCCTCTATTAGGGCCAATGTCCACAACAAACAGCATATGAAGACCTGGGGAATGAAGCAGTATCCTAGTCCTCTTCAGTCATGACTCTAAATGCCAATAACAAGAGGCCTGGGGGCAACTGGGTGGCGCAGTGGGTTAAGCCTCTGCCTTCAGATCAGGTCATGATCTCAGGGTCCTGGGATCGAGCCCCGCATCAGGCTCTCTGCTCAGTGGGGAGCCTGCTTCCCCCCTTTTCTGTCTGCCTGCCTCTCTGCCTACTTGTGATCTCTGTCAAATAAATAAAAAAAAAACTTTAAAAACAAAACAAAAAAAACAAGAGGCCCAGAAATTAACCTCTGGAATGGAGTTTTTGAAAACCTGAAAAATCATTTACATTCCCTCCATAATTCTATCTACCTAACGTCTGTGTGTGTGTGTGTGTGTGTGTGGACACAGTTTGCACACAGCAGCTCTCGCCCACCCCCGACACCATCCCACACATGTGGTGCCTTGACGAATCAGGTATCCAACCTGGATTCAGGTAACAGCTTCTGCAAACAACACTTGGTGCAGCACCCCTCCAGTGTCCCTCTACCTAGCTGGTGCTCCAAGGACTCTATTCTACCAAACACGAAAGTTATTAGCACACCGAGCTGATTTTCAACAATGCACAGCTAAGGTCTGACACACCTCATGAGCACACTGAAACCAGCAGGATTGGGAGGCAGCCACAGAGGCGGGTCTGCCACCAGCCCTGTAAGGGCCACTGGGAGGGTGGCCAACACTCCAGCGTCCAGAATGGTTCTTCCCGGAAGGTGTCTGCCTGTGGAAAGAGCCTCAGTGCCAGGCTTGGGGCATAAAGGCAGAAACCAGAGACCAATGGGAACTGCCTTATGTCTCAAGTGGACTTCCGAGTTGCCTGTAATTGTTACAGCTGGGGTTCTGGTTACACTGGATAGAATCCACCAGCTAAAGATGTTTGCACTGGGCTCGAATCCTTCCTCAGCAACCTCAGAAGAGCTGTGAGAACCTTGATTCTAGACCTATCCCCAAAGGACCTGACAGTTCACAGAGCCCTCCCTCATCCAACCCCAAAACAGAGAAAGAAAAGACACTATTGTGACTAAGTGGATTACCTGTATGGAGGCCCCAAACTTCTCATTGCAGAGGCTACACACCAGCGCCCACCGACTGCTGGGGATGTGAGACACCTTCGTGATGGGTTCCATCTTCTCAGGGCTGCCAATGCTCACCTAGAGGCCCAAGGAATAGCAAGACAGGCTGGCAGAGGCCATCTGACAAGCAAGAGCTGAGCATGGACAGCAAAAACGTATTTTCCTACGGACACCCTACCAGCTGGTGGCAAGGGGCATGCACACACTCTTCTAGGGCAGGAAAATCCCTACTTCTGAGCATCTGGACAGTGCAGGTGCCAGCTCTGGGCCAGCAGCAGTAGAGAACCCAGAGCCCAGTCCCCATGCTCCATGCCCTTCCATGCGTCGAGGGCGGGGCGAGGGGGGAGGTGGTTCCTGTTTATGAACTCAGGTAACTAGTAACAGTCACTTCTCACCTGAGTGTCTGACAGCAAAAGATGGGTTTGTATCAGGACAATGCAATCTAACTCAGCCTCTGGCCCACAATTAAGTGGTCAAGACTGAAAAGCCTTCCTAGATGTATTTAAATAGTTTGTGAACAATGAAGTAAATACATACTAATTTTAGTATCTCCCTCAGTGAAGAAAACCATTCTTTCCAGTCAGAAAACATTACTACAATTCAAAGTGGAAAATTACCAAGATAAATAGGCATCCTGTCTGCATTCAGCCTGGATCACTAAACTCTATCCCTATTAATAACAAACCATGAGATTCAACGGTACCAGGACTCTAATCCAAATCATTCCCAGATAATATTCCTCAGGAGAAGAAAAATGCACCAAAATTACACCCCCCACACCCCCACAAAAAAAGTTGCAATTTAAATCACAAATGACAGCCTCATAGAGAGCCATGCAAATTAAATTAGTCAAGGTCTGGGACTTGAAATAAATTAGACCAGACCTGAAATTAAAGAGGTTGAGGCTAAGTTAGAATTTTAATAAAAATCACAAAAATTGACCTAAAGCAGTGGTTCTTTAACCATCTAGTGCTGCATGGAAGGCTCACCAAGCCCAGGGACTCAGAGCAGATCCCTAGGAAAGGCCAGAGCAGCACCCAGGCCAGACCGCCACAGGCCCACTCCTGGCAGCACGTGTCAGCAGTGGGAGAATCAGCTGGGACACAGTTCTGAAGTGGTTTGAACACAACCAAGAGTCCGACTCAATGCTGCTTCCAGTTAACATTCCCACAAATTTATGTACTAAGTCAAGAGGACAGTAAGCCTGAGATTCCGATTAAGAGGGAGGGAAAAAAAGACAACAATTAATAGGTGTCTTTTCACTCAGCGGCTATAATACCCCTATATATGAGTGGTTCCCCACCCCCAATCCCAGCTATAAAGCCCATAGTACTCCTAAGCTAGGCTACTACTAAGAACTACACCTACCTCAGGGATCCACAGAGCACAGCTGACATGGACCCATTTGGTGCCACTGCGGGTAGGCTTCATCGCTCCGCCTTTCTTGGGACACAGCAAACATTTTGGCTGAACTCCCAGGGCACACGTCCGGCACAGCCAACTGCCCTCCGGGACCTTGAGGATTCCATAACAGGCCTGTGAAGCCACAGCACATCCCCCAAAGAAAACAGAGAAAGAAGAAAGATTTATTTTTCCCCATGTATCTGTCATTTAAAAAACACCAGAAAGACTTTAACAGAATAGAATAGAGGTACTCCCACATCCACCTAGCTAGAGACCCTCTCCCTTTAGCAAAAAATGCCAGCCAGCCTCACAGCAACAGCCTGGAGGTATCTGGGATCTTCAGGGATAAACACATCCTTATTTACCAGAAGTTGGTCCTGAAAAATCCTGAAGGACAAAAAGCTTGACAGGAAACCTGCTTTACTCTATTGCTACCGGCACCCATCTATACCAAGTTTCTAAATATTGGGCAATAAATTCTCAAAACACCCCATGAGGCTAAGTGGGGGAAGCTTTTCCTTCTCTGATTTATTAATGTGGGTGGGATACCAAAGTGAGGGGAAAATGCACAAAGCAGTTGAGTCTACAAAAGCTATTCAATGAGATGGCCTATGAAGTAAGAATGAACTAAGGAGCATCTGCATTCCCACAGTCAAACAAAATCCGCTCACTAGACCCCACCACTCTCCCAAGTGAGCACAACATGCACAGAAAAATGAGACCCTGTAGACAAAGAGAATTTGGTGTCTTCAGCCAATATTTAAAACAAAACCTGCTTTGCACAAGATGGCAACATTACACCAGACAACATAAAACTACTGAAATCAAGGATTTTACCACTAAAGTCATTAAGATGGTTCAAAAATAAGAAAAAGCAAATGTTAAATGTGAAGAAACAAAACTGGGATGGTACCAGGAGCACATTCAGAACATTTAAAAAAACTAAATTATTCAGAACTTTATCCTTAAAGAAGCCAGAAGACAGGAAGTCAAGACACAGTAACATAGCTCCAATCCTCCAGACAGGAAAAACACAGCCACTCTGGGATCTGAATAGCGAGGACACAGAAAGGAAACCACAAGCATGAAGAGAGGAGCAAAGTAAAGCAACACCAAGACTGAAGCTTAGGAGCCGAGCCCTAGGTCGGTGCCATGAGTAAGCCACTGTCAACACAGACTTACTGGAAAAAAATTTTTTAACAGAGCTAAAAGACACTATTAAGTTTTCAAATACTAAAAAGGTCTGTATCAGGCATTCTAGAAAAAGTCACATTTTTAGAGAGAACTTTTTTTACTGGAAAATCAAGTCTATGCTAAATTTTAAAAATTAAATACAGTATGCCCTCAAGAGAAGCCTTCAAGAGCCTCCCAACAGGACGGTGATATAAATGTGAGGGCAAAGGGACAATGTCGCATGGCAGGCTGGGCGGAGGGGTGGGGCTGGGGGACCAGGGTCCCAAGTCCCAGTTCCAATGCCCAACCAGACGTTAGTGAACCCATTTATAAAAGAGGGGGTTCAACTAGTTTTCAAGCAGAACCCTTGTTTTCAAACAAAATTCTCAGGGAGGAAAAAAGAATGTAAAATGGCATTAAAAAATACTGAAACATCATCCAGGAAAGGAACACCAGCAACAAAACAGCAACACTGGTAGTCAGAGTGATCCTGACCCAACAAAGCCACTTTGAGAATTTTGTTATCCCAGGGAAACTTCCCAGATAATCTGAAAATCTAGTGCCAAAAGGTGGCCTGTAACAGAACTAGAGCAAGAGACTGTGGCCTCCTGTCTCCTTGTCAGGATGAGCTGACCAGTGGGGACGTCGTCAAGAAGAGGGGAAGCCTCCTTCTAGCAGAAGGAGTACACAATCAGCAAGAACTTCTCAGAACAAACCTGATTCTTCTTTCTGAGAGGTCGCCCAAAGAAGTATTCCACAGGAGTCTTTAAGTTTGTTTTAAATCTCAACATCAACAGTTGAATGATAGCCTTTTAAATCGCGAGTGTATATACAAACTAGTGTCCCCTCAGAAATCCAAATTACTTCATTACTGCATCAAGGAATACGTGAGAGAAGAGATGGAGATAGTCAGGAGCTTTTTAAAATCACGCAGCACCCTTCTTACTGATGCTGGACGCTTTACCTTTCTGTGGATGGTAGCCAACAACCACCAAATGCCAGTGAGCACGCGAAGGACAGTCAGTAACATTTAAGAAAAGGAATCTCCTTACTCTTCTTTTAACATCACAGTTTATAAACGAACACATTAGCAAATGTTATGGGTTGAACTGAGTCCCAAACAGATAAGAAGTTATCCTAATCCCAAGTCCCTCAGAATGTGGCCTTATTTGGAAACAGGGTCTTAACAGATATAACTAGTTAAGATGGTATCATATGGGAGTAAGGTGGGTCCCTAAATCCATCCGGACAGGTACCCTTAGGAGAACGTGGCCATGTATGAAGACAGATACACGAGAACACCGTCAGACAACAAAGGCAGAAACTAGAATTGTGCAGCTGCAAACCAAAGAACATAACTGTTAGCAAACCGCCAGAAGACAGACAGAGGCAAGGACAGCTTCCCCTATAGGTTTCTGAGGGAACATGGACCCAACAACACACCATTGATTTCACACTTCCAGTCTTCAGAATTGCAAAATAATAAATGTCTGTTATCCACCCCGTTTGTGGTATTTTGTTATGGCAGCCTAACAAACTAATACAGCAACCTAACCAGTTTTAGAAATTACCCCCTCCCCTGCCCCCAGTGTTCATATCTAAACTCAGGTGTGAGCCAGTTGAGAGGGGCTGCATATATTCCTCTGAAGCAAACCTTACTTCTGTGGATGGGAATAAAAACATTATGCAAGGGAAGAAGATCTCCATAGAGGATCCTCTTCTTCCAGATGTAAGAAAGTAGTAGGAAATACTTTAGACACTGTAAGAACCTATTAGGAACAAAAGATGTCGTCCACAGAGCACACCTCTTTCACTCACTTAGGACAGCAGGAAAACAGGCCCCATCTGGAGGGAGACCTCTGGCCTCCCTGGCAGCAGGTGAGCTTACACCCCAGGCGGCTCCGTTCTTTCTGGGCCTTACTGCCTACATACCTGGTGCACACAGATGTTGCATTTGTCACAGAACACCATCTCATTGCCGTCCTCACCGTCAGGTGACTGGCAGACATCACAGACAACATCTTCATCATATTCAATCCCCAGGCCTTCTTCAGTCTCTATAGCATGATTCATATTGTCATAGCATCGCTGTTCAAATTCCTCTAGGACCCTTTCCATGGTGTATTCATCCAATTCAGGCATTCCTAAAGGAAAAGTGCCCCAAAAACATTTTAATAAAACCATACTGATAAACATTACAGTAAGACATTATTAGTATATTTGTATTTATAATGCATAAATACTCTTATAAATAAATCCATCCTGAGGATCCCAAACATTTTCTACGGAATGCCTCTCACTGTTCCAAGGAAGGATCTTCAAATTAAAAGGCAAAGAGAATCTTCCATGCAACAGTCTGTTACTTATGGTCAGGCACTGAGCTATAGTGTTGTAAGCAGAAAAGCAAAAGATAAATCCCAAAAGGGTTTAAAGGGTATTAAATACATATATTGTTAAACTAGCATTTTATTATATGATTCATAACAAAACCATGACCATATAGGGCACCTGGGTGGCTCAATTAACCATCTGCCTTCAGCTCGGGTCATGATCCCAGGATCCTGGGATCGAGCCCTGCATCAGGCTCCCTGCTCAGCAGGACAGTCTGCTCCCTTTCTCTCTCCCTGCTTGTGCATGTATATGCACTCTCTCTCACACACATAATAAATAAAATCTTCTAAATAAATAAATGAATCTTCAATTAAAAAAAAAAACACCAAGGGTATATTATAGTTTGGGTGTCTTCTGAATAACACTCCTTTCTTGCTACTGAAAATGTTGCTCTGAGAACAGATTTCACTGTGAGCACACAAATGTTTTTAACTGGTTTATCCCTCCTCACACTCTGAATTTACAAAGTTGAGATGCATAGTCAATCAGACACATGAGAGACGGAAACACAAGGAATGTCTGAAGCAAGGGAAACAGCTCATTGCGAATCAAATAAAATGCATTCTTATGCAAGAATGATCAAAAATAAATTTCAAGTGGTTATCGTGGTTACAATACTGGTAAGATGAGACTTTTATTTCCTTCCATTTGTGGATATATTCCAAACTTCCTACAATGAAAATACTCATGCAGAAAGAAAAACCAGGTTATAAAAATATTCTAACAGAACATGTAAGTGACAAGAAACAATAGGTCATTAGAGCCAACTTCTATGCATTCTGATAAATACAAAGCCATCAAATTAACACTTCAAGTTTTTAAAAACTTGGAGGACACAGAGCTGCTAACCATGATAAGCTCTAAGCACATATTCAAAAAAAACCACCTACCCATCTCCCACACTCCAGTTACTGATAAAATACTCAACTGCCTGGTCAGGCACTTACATCTCAATTCCTCCTACCAGTTTTGAAACTAACACTGGCTTTGAAAATATAATTCTATGCCCTATAATTAACTTCTACCATTACAAAGACCAATAAAAACTAAAACATCTTAAAAAGCATATGTTCAATTTATGTTAGACAACCGCATATCAGTCTTGCCAAAGTATTCCAGACTACCTTTCCATCTGGCGAGTTAGCCCAGTACTCGTTACTTAAACCACCCACAAAGGCCTCAGCATCTTTGGCTGTACCCTCAACCATAAGACAGGACACCCAGCTAGTCAAGTGTATGATACAGGTCTTCCCACAGCTGTTACAAAACAGAACTTTATAATCTTTGAAGCTAGAACTGAACGGTATTCAGTTCCAAGAGAGCTCTGAAAACTTATCAACAGATTATGTCAAACAACCTCCTGGCTTGCTAACGTCCTAGTCACTAATACCTAAAAGCAGGGACCAGGAGGAAGGCACTGTACCTTGTCAAAATACGTGAGTGATCAAACAAGGAGAAAGCAACAACCTTCCTGGCTCAGTTGGCTTGACTGCCCCCATCCAACAGGCTGAGGCCCAGGGAGTGCGGTGGCACAACATGCACCTGCTGTCCACCAGGCTCTATGTGAGGCTCGGGGACCCATCCACAGCAAAAGCAGTCTTTGTCCCTCAGGGCTCTGAAATCTACCACCAAGCATTCTATAAACGCTTACTGTGTGCCAAACTGCCAACAGACATCTCTGCCACCTCTCCCCAACCCAGGACCCAAAGCACAAGTTCTAATGAATCCTCAGTCTCTCACTCCAAGCCCAGACTTGACTGACCTCCGTGCTCCTGCTCATCACAGCCCTTCAAGCAGCACTTAGCAGCCTGAGGTGACAATGTAAGATACAACCTACCTACAATCCTGGTCTTGACACCAGGAGGCACAAGTAAAAAGAGGTACAGAAGCCCCAAACTGTAGATAAACACAAGAAGAGTAACTTACAGAAAATAGCCTACAATGGGCAAAACATTCAGCCAAGCGGGGGTTTCACAGAAAGAAAACAGGACAGAGGTGAATGGGAAAAGCACTCCAGATTTGGAGCAGGACTTGAGAATCATAGAAGTAAAAATATAAGAGGTGTACGAGAGAACGGTGAGCTTGGCTGGTGCGGAGTTTCCTGAGAGAAACAACAGACCACAGGAAGAAAGAACTGTATAGCACTGCAGGAAAACACCACCAGGGCATGAAACTGTGAGGACCAGACCCTCCTGTCATCTTGGGGAAGTCGCTTCATCTCTCTGGGCTTCAGTTCCCTTGAGATAAGCAAGTGAGGGGGGTAGATCAGAGCAGAGATGGGGAATTCTGCCTCCCATACCCATGGAAAACATCTTCCTTCAATCCCACCACTCTATTCACAAGCCATTCACAGACTCAGTCCCTTTGAAAACAGGTGCCATAGCCAGACACACTCATCTCCAAAAAAGACCCCACGATTCTGAAACCGAAGGTAGGATGGAGTGGACTTCACCAGACGATGCTGAGGGGCTTCTGCTACATACCCATATGCCTGAAATTCTTCTCTATTCATCATTCATTAATGAAGAAATATAACCCATGGTCTCTCACCCATCTCCTTAAATTCCTCATTGGTCAGTTCCAGCCATGCAGCATCCATGTCGTTGAGGTCGTAACGACACACACTGTCGGCCAGCGTCCGGATATCAACATAGCCCAACTCTGGAGGCTCAGAGCCCGGCGACACAATGTATTTCTTGGGCCTGATGAACATGAGGGATTTCTCTTCAGACACGACCCTAGTTAACAAGAAAACAAAGCAGCCAGGTTACCCTTCCTGCCATAAGAAAGGAAGTCTTTCACAAGGCCCAAAATTTGCTTCCACTTACAACACCCTAATCCCCAGGTTATCACAGGATAAACAGGCTAATACTGAGACATCCTCAAAACAGCTTTTTCCAACTGGCTTCCTGGGATACTGCACGCCCTGCCTTGAGCTAGGACAGTGGCTGCCCCGACCTGCTGGCAATCCCGAAACACTGACCTCCAAAGCTTCAACAGTTAGCGATTAAGTCACTTTCAACCAATCAGGCTTGCCCCCCCTGCTGAAGGTCTAGCACCAGGTTCTTCCGAACAGGTCCTGCACAGCAGGACCCTGGGGAACCAAGGGGACAAACCCATCACCTCTAATCTTAAAAATAAAATTAGGCCTTGCCCATTACTAAGCAAGCTAAGAATCTGAGAGGCCTAGCCAAGTAGGGGACTCTCCCAACATATGCTTAGGACCCCAGGAGAGGAACACAAGCTCCCGCTTCTCCTTATATACTACCACCCTCTCCCCACACCTGTTAAGACCTGGAGCGCCTTTCACTACACCCCACTCAAAAGAAATGACAGTACACAAGACTGAAACCCTCCCAATTTGGAAGGAAGAGCCCTCTTCCTAAAGACCTAGGCCCCACATGTCCACACAGTTCCTCCCTCCACACTGCCATGTCAGCAGACCATCAGCAGGTGGTCCAAAGAGTGTCAAAGTATTGTCATCAACTAATTACCAGAGTGATTTTACCTACAGGTAAAACAGGCAAACCAAAGGGAGTTATTTCTCCAACTCAACCAAGAGCAGGGCTTTAGCTAAAAACTCCATAAGCTGTGGTTAACATGTACTGCTCTTGGTCTGGACTCTCAAATAAAAAAATGACCTGGCGAGCAATTCTGGATGGGGACTGCCATCCAAACAGTGAAAACAGTGCTGTGACCCAAACGTAGATTCGAAGGCAAACATGGTGTTTATCCTGCAGGGCCAACGACTCTGGCCTACGGAAGCATCGGATTGGTCATTTAAGCTTGCATATTTAAGGGGACATTTGTCACAGAGACCCCAAAACAACAATAATCAGCAATGGTAAAAGAGTCCATTTCACAAAGCCGGCAGCTAGCCAACAGCACAGCAGAGAAACCAGGCGTTAGCTGAGCGTAGAGGCCCTGAATCTTCCCTCCCTATGAGGGGCCTCCATAGTCAGCTGAGCAGCACAGTGAAGGAAGGAGCAAACAGGCCCCAGCTCCATGCGGAGGCAGGTCATCAAGGCCCCGGACCCACAAGACCCTTAAATAAAATAAAATAATAAGAGAACTCATCAAGCGTTCCTCCTCTGAAGCCCCCCTTCCACACTACCATAACCTGGCAGGTCTCCTCACACCTGCCCTCCTCCAGAGGTGGAACCCATCCCTACAAGAGCCACGAAGCCAGGTACTCCTCTCCAGCAGAACTGCTCCCCAGAGTGAACACAACTGGGGGTGAGGTGAGGGGGGGAAAAAAAGCAGCAGTTGTGTAAACATCCCAACTTCCTCCCCTCAACCAGTCACCTCCCTGAAATGTCTTGGAATTTGCCCTCCTCTCGTAAGAGAGCAGCACCTTCCCAAGATGCCTGGAATATTAAATATGGAGGCCCATGGCCCACAAAATCACTCCCTCTGGACCTAAAGCATGTTTCTACACATTTCTGTGGCCACTTGAGGCCCCCTCTTAGTTCACTGCTCTTCTCAGGCACCTGGCTGTCGGCAGAAAGGCAATGGCAGGTGGAGAGACACGTCTACCTGGCCACAGGCTGAGGGATGGTCCCTGGGCTCACGGGCACCTGGACCCCTTTCTCCCACTCCTGTCTCCAGGGATCTGCCAACACATAGTACTCATCTGGGTTCAGCTGATAGGAGTCATGCAACTTCATAGCAGTGATCAGGTCTGTCCTAAACACCTGGAAAGGGAAAGAAAGGGTCACTGACATGTGATATTTGCATTCTGACTCAGAGTGCTGGCAGCTGCAGGGTAACCATGGAGCTGCCGTGTAACAAGGTCACTATATCAGCAGAGACTAGGTCTGACCTATTACAGGAACCCCTTGGCCTGCCGCGCCCTTGGCCTCTCAGGCTAGGGGCGGCAATGGCTCACACCAGCCTCTCACTTCCTCATCAACTCCGTAAGCCTGCAGCATCTCTGACAGCAGGGAAGCAACCTTGTTGTCCTCCTCCCCAAAACTCTAGAAACTCTCAATTCAAAAGAGGGCTGCTGAGATTTCACTCAAGGATGCCCTTTTGGTAAGATATAAAACTCCACTAACCAAGCAAGAACTTCAAGCCAAAACCCAGAACTGCCAGGCCTCCTCTCCCATACGCAGACCACCACCACCCAGCTCCTGCCTCCCAGAGCACCAGGGCCTGCGGCAAGGTACCCGGGCAGTCAGGTCCTGGCTGGCAGGTGCCACACATAAGTACATGTGGGGAAAATATGGGAAAGAAGCAACGACAGACCAGGGTCAAGTCAGAAAAAGGGCTTGTAAAGAACATGTTTACACATGTTTACCTGGCATAACTTCTATAAGGGAAGCAGTATTTGAGAGGAAAGGAGGGGAGGGAAAGAAAAAAAGCAAGCAAGCGAGCTACGCTACCTTCTCTTCACCCCACCTAAAACCGACCCCTCAAAACTCCAAAGCACCCCTGTACAGGCAGAGCTCCTCAATCTATCAGAGGTAGAGACGAGAGCAAAAGTGGCCCTCGCAGGGCTGCTCTTCCCAACTGGGAAAAGGGCAGAAGTGCAGTGCCGGCAGCCAGACGGGGCCTTGTCCTCAGTCCACCAGTGTCTCAGGGCTACATAAGGAAGCTCTGACCCTGGCATTAGCGCTGGCCCAAAGTTGTATTTGGCACAAAGCAAGCCTGCATCTGTAAGCTACACTCTCTGTTTACACAAGTCACAATGCTGAACTCTCTCTGCTCGGGACAGGGAGTTCTTTCTTAAGCTGTGAAGCACAGTTCACATTATACGCCTGTTAATAGGTCCATATTTGTTTTTCCTGGTGGCTTTTCAGACTGGTGATCACTTTAATAAACTTCACCATAATAAAGTCTGAGGGCAGTGTCTGAATACAAAGTCCATTTCTCTGGCCTGCCATTTTTTCAACACAGACTTCTTCCTCGGTCTGCCACTTCTCGTTTCTCAAGTCCCAGTTAACAAGCAATAACCTGGCTGTGCACCGTCTGCAAAAGCACAAGCAAGGTCAGGCTCCCCTGCAGCACTGAGACCCCGAAGCAGGCACCCAGCCCAGATGCAGGCACCCATGCCCTTCTCCCCCGACAGAGAAAAGCACTTTAAAACAAAGATCACAAGTCTTCATCTTCAGGAAGCAAATCAGTTAAAAAACACATTCCAACCAAGCCTTGCAAGTAAAAACAAGGGAGTAAGCCAAAGGAGGAGGAAAATCAAACTGCGGCAACAATATGAGAAAAGGCAACCCACCCTTCCTTTACTGAAAGACTCGGAGGACAGTCAAGAAATGAAACAGATGCCCTACACGGACTCCCCAGTCTCTGGCAGAATTCAATGTTAGCGCTAACCTATGTGTAAAGTAGTCCGAACTAAGAGTTCAACTCAGAATTTTAGAGGGGGAAAAAAAAACGGGTCAGGGACAAGGCCAGTGCCCTCCATGCCGCTCAGCCTCCTGCCGCCTGGTGCCCCTCAGACCCAGCACTAGCTCCCCCATCCTAACCCCCATCCAATTGTCCTGAAGTAACAGAAACGCATGCAGCGTGAACGGGAGGACACTGGTTGTGGAGGCAGCACAGAGAATTAAGAAATAAAGACAGGCAGAGCCGCTCAGATCCCACAGGAAAGGAGGGGAGCACTGCAGATCAAAAATGACAAAGACCTGGGAAACGAAGGCACTAAAACAGCCACCTTCCCATGAAGGTCTGATCTAATGTTTAAGTGTCTCCTGGGATGGTTTTCTACTACAATTCCTCATGGAGAATGGTAATCCACAACTAACAACTCCTAACCTCAATACAGCCAGCGACCCTCAGCACTCCCATCACAGACCCAGAAAAAGAAGGAGCTGGTGGAGCACAGGCCTCGGCTCTGCAGCTACAGGATGAGGCAGTCTCTGAAGCCATCTATTCAAGAGGCAACACAAAATCAGGGACTGAACCTAAGGCCCTCCTCCCCACAGCCTGCCCACCTGAAAACTGGAATAAACTAAAATCCCTTTCTGCGATCATTCAAATCCTCAGAGCCTGGCCAAGGCTGTCAAGTAAAACCTATCTCAGGCCTGGTAAAGGACCCTAATCAACAAAGGCCTGCAGAGAAACGCACCTAAAAGCAATTTTAAATAAAGAGACAATAGATCATAGGTAGGGAGGTAGGTAACAAAATGTGGGGGAGCAGGAAAATAGAAGATGAGAAACAAATCGAAAAAGAAGGGGGAAAAAAAAGCCTTAAACGTAATCGCCGAAACAAAACTCCCAGAATTACAATGGGTTGTTGCCAAATAAGCCACAAATTCATGGCCAAAACTAACTTGAGGCTGGCAGGGACTGGCAGCAGCCGAACCCGCTGATCTCCTGGCCAGAGGAAAAGTTGTTGGGAGCCAGCGAAGATGAAACAGAAAAGGAAAAAAAAGAATATAATTAATAATAATAGCTAACATTTACTACTGAGCACTCTTTTAAGTGCTCAGTATGTATTAACGTCCGTGTATTAACCCCACTTAATCCTCACAAGAATCCTATGAGGCAAACACCTGTGTTACCCCCATTTTAGAAATTTGAAAACTGAGGCCGAAGTAGTTAGATAACTTGCCCACGATTGCAGAGACATCAATATCAATCAACCAGGTGTGTGCCAACCACATGTACTCATGCACATGGTAGGACATGCACAGTCGCACCATCATTCAGGAAATACCTCTGAAGGTTTTCGATCTTCATGTCTGGAGCAGGAACCTCTCCTGTGCTGGGATCGGGAATTCTGGGACCAAGTAGTTGAGAGGCCTAAAGACAAATATCCAAAGAGGAACAATTAAAAGTACACAAATCACAGTGTGTTCATGGGCTTTTGGTTATTTTAAAGATTTTATTTATTTGAGAGAGGGCGAGTGAGAGTGAGCAAGTGAGCGAGCAGGCACCGGCAGGAGCAGAGAGAAGGGGTGGGGGCGGGAGAGAGTAGGGGTGGGGGCAGGAGAGAGTAGACTCCCTGCTAAGCCCTGCTCAGCCCCAGGCTTGATCCCAGGGTCCCAGGATCACAACCTGAGCTGAAGGCAGACCCTTAACCAACTGAGCCAGCCACCCCGGCACTCCCACAGGAGCTTTTTTTTTTTTTTTATTTGACAGACAGATCACAGGTAGGCAGAGAGGCAGGCAGAGAGAGAGAGGAGAAGGAGGCAGGCTCCCTGCTGAGCAGAGAGCCTGACGTGAGGCTTGATCCCAGGACCCTGGGATCATGACCTGAGCAGAAGGCAGAGGCTTTAACCACTGAGCCACCCAGGCGCCCCCCACAGGAGCTTTTTTAACCAAATTCAGCAAGGCTGACCTCAGCGCCTCCCCGCCTCCCCGCCTCCCCGCCTCCCCGCAACATAAGCCGGGAATGCTCCTCCACTCCCAGTACTTACTTAAACCACACACTTTCCAGAGCAGGCCTAACCAGATCCCTCCATCCTCGCTGTGTAGCCCAGGTAACAGCACACAGGAGGGGGCATTTTAAGCTATCACCCATGCAGAGCCTTCATCTGTAAGCCTGCACTTCAAGAGATTCCACGTCTCTCACATTGGTAACTACAATGTGAAAAGCATGAGTTTTCAATAAACTTTCTAAATGCCAGATCATTATGTTAAATCATAATGCCACCCCCCAAAACATTAAAAAACAGTTCTGACTCCACAAAACATAAGAACTTTGCATGGCCTGAAACGGGGAAGCTCAGACTGCACCAGACTAAGTGCTATGGCCAATTAACTTTTTTTTTTTTTTTTTAAAGATTTTTTTATTTGACAGACGGAAATCACAAGTAGGCAGAGAGAGAGGAGAAAGCAAACTCCCCACCGAGCAGAGAGCCCGATGCGGGGCTCGATCCCAGGACCCTGGGATCATGACCCGAGCCGAAGTCAGAGGCTTTAACCCACTGAGCCACCCAGGCGCCCCTGGCCAATTAACTTTTAAAATTGCCTACTCACCTTGCCCAAAAAAAGTGCGAACGGGGTCTTTTCTGTGTGTTTCTTCCACAACTAATTAATGCTCTACGATCCAGCTACTCCCCCACCAGGCCACAGAATCCAGAAGCCCTACCAGAGCACCCTTAGGCCCCTCTCAGGCCTAAGACCTCTTTTGCAGCATGAACTCTATCCTGCTTGAGATGCTCCCTCAGCCTGGGTGGGAATTCTCTTTCCTGGTATCTACTCAGTGCTAACTTCAGTCTTCTATGAACCCTGAACACATTAGCATTTCTCCTTCTTGCTCCAAGTATTCTCCCCATGGAGCTGTCATCCCTGCCCTTGGGTCTTCCCAATGTGCCCAGGAGACCGTCAGACTCACATTTCTACTCTTACCTCCCTGCCAAGCTCCAGGTCCACGTTCACCTTCAGATAAGACATCAACTCCAGGGTTCCTTAGCTCAATCAACTCCACACAATAAAAACTGGCCTCAACCTTTTACCCAAACCTGTTATTCCTCTTCTATTTCTACTTTGATGAATACCACTACCATTTCTACTAGAATTCAGAAATCTAAGAGTCATCCTAGACTCTCTTCACTCAGGATACATCCAACCATTGGCCGAGTTATATTCAGTGCAACTACCAATACCTCAGAATCCCCGCCTCCTCTCACTTGTTCTATTGGTCAACTGCAGTGGCTTCCTGTCTGTGGGTACCTACCTTACCACCACCAGAGAGCTGAAACAGCCCTCACAACTGCCCCTGGCAGGTGCTGAACTTCCTCATCACTCACCTCTAACCTGAACACATACTGTACTGTTTCCCAGAAATTAACAAACCTCCGCAAAATAAAAGCCCAAACCTAAAGGAACTGCCTTCTACCAATAAAATCATTTGCCACTCAAGTAGGAAGCTTTTATCTCTGTGGATTCCAGAGATGAGGGACACAGAATCAAAACACCTTAAGACCTTGGAGACATTAAGAAACAGATTCTACACATAAGCCTATCATCAGATTTGCAATGACGGAGACTAAAGGAGATTTCCAGGCTCCTCTGACACAGATGGGGGTAGTACCCTTGATAACCAGTTCTGAAGGCTTTTACTGGGTCAACTGACTGCTGTTAGGTTAGCAGAATTACATTTCCTACAGGTGGCCCTACTGTACTTTCCGTAAATATTGAAAATTCTTCCTTAAAGAATAGTAAGTATGTCTCTTTAGACTCTAATCAGTAAGAATGTTTCACTCCCACATTGAAGGAAATATTCTGGGCACACAGGAGTGCAAACCCAACTTGCAAAAGCTCTATGTCCAGTCATCAGCAGAAAAAGTAGAGACAGAAGCCAACTCAGGAACCTGGAGAGGCAGGCAGATGGTTCATGTCTTCAGACAGGTCTCTTTTCGCCCTCTGGTCCTGCAGGCCCTCCTCCGGCCAGCACACAGGCCAAGAAAACAGACAGAAGAGTGCAAACAACAACTCTAGAAGGATGCCCAACTGTTTGTGGAGAGGAAAGAAGATACAGGGCAAAAAGGCAAGGCCCCTTTCCTTTGAATTACTAGGAAAAGGATTATAAATATAAGAAAACCAGAAATTTTAGAAGAATCATTCCACTGCTATACTTTAAAAATGAATATAGAGTGAGGGGAGGGGAGTCTTTACAGTCAAATACTTTCAGAGTTAAAGCAGAAAATAAATTTGCTCACTTTTTAAAAAAGTTTTATTTAAGTGATCTCTATACCCAATGTGGGGCTCAAACTCAGGACTCCAACATTAAGAATTGATGCTCAGGGCGCCTGGGTGGCTCAATGGGTGGAAGCCTCTGCCTTCGGCTCAGGTCATGGTCTCAGGGTCCTGGGATGGAGCCCCACATCGGGGGGTCTCTGCTCAGCAGGGAGTCTGCTTCCCTCTCTGCCTGCCTCTCTGCTGACTTGTGATCTCTGTCAAATAAATAAATAAAATCTTTTTTAAAAATGGGGAAAAAAAAAGAATTGCATGCTCTTCTTTTTATAAATATTTTATTCATTTATTTGAGATTGAGAGAGAGTGCACAAATGGGGGGGGGGGGGAGGCTCCCCCCTGAGCAGGAAGCCTGACATGACTAGGGGCTCAATCCCAGGACCCTGAGCCAACCAGGCACCCAAGAATCACATGCTCTTCTGACTGAGCCAGCCAGGTGCCCCCAAATTTGCTCATTCTTGGTTTTTGTGTCACTCTTGCCTCTTCTTGGGGATCTGTCAGAAGTCCCTCCCAGGTAGTTTCCCAGATTTCCAGGAAGTGCACAGTTTTGCTGGCCAAGAACACAATCCAAGTAATGGCAATCACTTAGAAACTTTTCCTAGGACTGCTTTTATATTCTTGAAAATGTCTGGGCCACATATGCTTTTAAAACCAGGAATCCAAAGATGCTCCAAATTTGGTATCTGATAGTAATAATATCCAAGGGAAATGCTGGTCCACCCAGAAATAGTCTGTCCCTCCTCCTTCTAATTTAACTAATGCAAAAGGAAGGAGAGAAAAAGTAATCTTGGGTGGCTCAGTGGGTTGAGCCGCTGCCTTCGGCTCGGGTCATGATCTCAGGGTTCTGGGATCGAGTCCCGCATCGGGCTCTCTGCTCAGCAGGGAGCCTGCTTCCCTCTCTCTCTCTCTCTGCCTGCCTCTCTGTCTACTGTGATCTCTCTCTGTCAAATAAATAAATGAAATCTTTAAAAAAAAAAAAAAAAAAGAGAAAAAGTAATCTATTAAAGACTGGCAAAAAGGCAAAATTTAAATTTTAACTGACAAAAGGGATGTTCGCTAGAGCCAAAAGCCAGTAATTACCAAAATATCCACAAACTGAATGAGTAAACATACAGTGGTATCCATACAATTTACTAACCAAATTATGGTATATGCATACAATGGAGTACCACCCAGCAATAAAGAAAAAAAAAAAAAAATGAGCTAATGATACATACAACATGATGCTGGAATCATTCTGTGACGAAAGACAAAGAATACATATTGCATTATTCCATTTACGCAAAACTCTGGAAGGTAACAACTAAGCTATGTGACAAAGTAGATCTGAGGTTGATTAGGAAAAAGATAGAAGGAGTATCTTGAGTGTTATGATTTCATGTGTATAAACATTTCAAAATGTAACAAAAGTGCATACTTTAAATGCATGCAGAAAATAAGTGATGATTTTCTACCATCCATTAACAGTAAAGGAAAAGATAATGCTCTATTTTACTTCACACAGGTAATTTGCATATAGGTGAGAATCTGCATAGAGAACTAGAGGATCCTTCCATGTCCAACAGCAGGTATTTGTTACCTGTAATCCCTTTTCTGGTTTTTCTTGCTTTTAAGCACTGTCAAGAGCCATCAGGCCCAAGTCAGAGGTGACTATTTACAACATACAGTATACCTAAGTTAGTATTGTGCACACAGCAGATTCTCAAAAAAAAATTTTGAGTGGAAAAAAGTATAGTGTTGTTGAGAACAGCCATGCTTAACAAGAATCACCACCACTGTAACTCAAAAACTGAAGGTGGCAGGCACCAAGAATATACCTGTTTTACTTACTAGAAGACGGGTTTTGCTTTGTTCTTAAAGACTGATCTACTTACTTATCTTAGAGAAAAACAACACAAGCGAGCAGGGCAATTGGGGGGTGGTTGGAGAGAGTCTCAAGCAGACTCCCCACTGAGTGAGGAGCCCAACTCAGAAATGGATATTAACCCTGAGATCATGACCTGAGCCAAGATCAAGAGCCATACGCTCAACCGACTGAGCCACCCAGGTGCCCCTAGAAGACAGGTTTAAAGAAAAAAAAAAAAAAAGATATGTTTTTGAGTTCTGGGAAAACAAGGTCATGGAAAATAAAGCAAGAATGCATTTAAAGGGGTGCCTGAGTGGCTCAGTGGGTTATACCTCTGCCTTCTGCTCTGATCATGGTCAGCCCCGCATCAGGCTCTCTGCTCAGAAGGAAGCCTGCTTTCCCTTCTCCCTACTTGTGAACTCTAGCTCTCTGTCAAGTAAATAAATAAATAAAATAATAATTTAGAAAAAAAAAAAAAAAGGAATGCATTTAAAGACAACTTGCTGGGGCCACTGCCTCCTGACAGGAATGCACCAGCATCTACAGAAACATTCACAAAAAGCCTACGGGCCAAGAGACTCAGGTCTTGACAGTATTATACCAGTTCTCTCCCCACAGCAATGCTCTCTCAATTGGTCAAGAAGCTCCCAGAGTATTACTCAAGCAAAATAATTTGCAACCCCTTTTAATTTAAAAAAAGAAAAAAGTTAAGTTACAGAAATCTTTTTTTTTTTTTTTTAAGTATGTTGGGTGAAAAAAAAAACAAAAAACAGAACCAAGAGTATTTCAAATCCCACAAGGACCAGGAGATAGTGATTTATGCTACAGCAAAACCTCTAGACACCTCTAAGTTCTTAAAAACCATGTGCTAAGATCACACTTTGTTGGTACTGCATTTTGTTTTTGTTTTCAGAATGTTAACATTTAATGGCAAATTAAACTAAGAATATAGCAAGTAAAATTCTTTTTTATTTTCTCGTTGCTTTCAGGAGTTGGGAACTCTAGAAATTTGACAATGATGTCTAAAATTACTTCACTGTCCATACACAAAACAGGATTACTTAAAGTCCACTCCAGTGACAAGTTTAAGTGACTTTAAAAATTCTAGAATATATACCATATAAGAACAATTCTTTCTCTATTAAACACTGGAAAGAATGATTAGACAAAGCATCGTATTTTAATGGTCCCGAATTCCCACTGAAACAGAGCTCTGTGGGGTAACAATCAAAGTTATAAAAAACTTACAGATCACGGCATCATGAGCATGGACTCCGTATGTGCACAGAGCACTCAACCCTGTTTTTCGGGTCCTACTAGGCAGGTATCTCGAACATTCTCCTTTGAAATTAAAAATAGCCATGCTTCTTGCCCTAGATCTAAAATAAGGAAAAACCTCAAGAGTAAATATACTACCTACTGCACACACTCCACTGGTAGCCCGTGTGTGATAAGCCAGGTTGTGGAGCCCACGAGAGGTTCAGAAATCAGAACGAATGGTGGTCTGGGTGCTGACACCACCACAAAATGCAAACTCTGAAAGAACTGCACCACTCACCAAATACCGAAATCTCCTAGGTCTCCAACACTGCTTTGCTTCTAGACACTACATCACATGCTGGTGTCTTCAGGAATGTTAAACCAGCGTAACAAAGAAAGGCACTTAGAGACCAAGGAGTATCGGATCGCAGGGTAACTGGTGTCATAAAAGCACAGATCCAAGACACACCCTTATGTATTACTTCAAAGCTAGGGACAGCGCTGTGCAAATAAAGCAAGGCTGTGGAAATTCCCACTGGAAAGTAAGCAAATTTAACGTAGTTATTAATCATTTGCTTTAATTGATAGATAGAAGACAAGACTCTAATATAATTGCTTTTTCTTGCAGGGGCTGACCCTACACTTTCCCCATCTCCTCCATCCCAGCATAGCTTAGCTCCACGGTCCAACTCACTTCCACATTCCAAAATACAAAAGCTTCATGCATATATCCAAAAAACTGGCTCAGGAATATTTCAAAATAGATATACTTGTGCCTTCAACCAACGAACACACATGTGTTTCCCTTACCCAGCGCTCCTGCCGACATCCAAGTCCAATGGCTACAGAAGACTAGCCCATGGACTAGATCATTTTGTGCTAACTGCTCCTATAGCCCAAGAAGATGCTGGCTCTGCCTCTCAAAGCCAAGCCACACGTTGGGTTCGAAAAGGGGCAAAGCCACCTCTGTGTGTCAGTACACATTCTGCAATATTTGAACCGAAAATCCCCTACACTTCAATAATGCCTACACAATCCCTGAGTGTCACAAGATGCAACTGATGGGGGGAAAGAACAAATTAAAAGTACAGTCAAATATGAATGGAAGTGGAAGCATGCAAAAGAGAAACCACTTAAGACCTGCATGAAGGTGGGACGCCTGGGTGGCTCAGTTGGTTGGACGACTGCCTTCGGCTCAGGTCATGATCCTGGAGTCCCGGGATCGAGTCCCGCATCGGACTCCCAGCTCCATGGGGAGTCTGCTTCTCTCTCTGACCTTCTCCTCATTCATGCTCTCTCTCACTGTCTCTCTCTCAAGTAAATAAATAAAATCTTTAAAAAAAAAAAAAAAAAAAAAAAAAAAGACCTGCATGAAGGTAACAAAGCACAGCCAATTGAATTAAGAAAATGACAGCAAGTTATGGAAAGATGGAAGGAAACTCATTAAATGCAATAAGACATAGAGGTACAAAGCAGAAGTATATTTCATCCACTAAAATTTTGTTCTCTCATTGTTTACCTATAAGCTGGAATAAAACTGAAGTCCTCACATAACTTTATGTTTACCACTCATCAATCTGAGTTACTAAATTCAAAATTAGTAGGTCTGAATTTTGCTCAGCACTCTTTTTCTGCACATTCATCATCACAGGTGATGGAGCAGGGCTCAGCTGCTAACTGGATAAGACGACATTTTTCAGGGCTAGTACAGGTGTGGAAACTAGGTGACCAGAGGGTCCGCAAGGTACCTGGTTTCCAGATCCCCAGCAACACTCTCCAGGCCTTCCCACAATGAAGTCAACAGTTCTGACAGTTATGAAATTCAATAGGAAAACGAAGCTCTGCTTCACAACTTCAGGAAAAACTTTAAAGTGTCAGCACACTTCTCTCATTATTCATAATAAATAAATAAATAAATAGATAGATAGATTTTTTTTTTTCCTTTCCCTCTGTGTCTTTGAGAGGCACATTTAAAAACAACCCAAAAAACCCAAAAACATCATTTACATTTGGCTCCCTTATTCCAGCCAAAAATCTCATATTTTCAAAAGAAAAAAAAAAGTGTGCCAAATGGACAGTATTCATTAAGTAATATTTAATTCTTGTCTTACTTTTACAGAAAAAAAAAAAAAAAAGAAGAATGGTGATCAGAGCTGTTAATTGGCCTGAGATAACAATCCATAATTCCTGCCAAAAGAAAGGACACTCAATGCTTTAATTAGCCTCTGCAGCTTTGCTGAAGATAAAAAATGCAATCTCCTTCAGGTTTTGGAAATACTGACAATAGCTGGTGGATCCCATTCCCACATTTGCCCAAAACTCCGAAGGACAGAGGATCCTGGGCTGGAAAGCAGGAAATGAAGGGTTTGTTTCCCGGGGCCACACCCTGGCACAATATGTTACTTCAACCTAATGAGGGCCACCCAGTCCCAGGAGTCCAGCTATTACAAGGCACAGCCTGTGAACACCCCAATGCTATTCTGTCTAACTGTAGGGCAGCCCTCCACAGGGCACCTGGAGAAAGGCTTCAACAACTCCAACTGCAGCTGGATGAGGGCTTGCACTGGCACAGAAAATGCCCATCCATCCCCAACTGTAAATACCACACTGGTATTCCCCTGGATCAGGCCAGAAAACAAAGCAAAGGACTCCAGCCCAGAGGCCAAGAGGGCCCCGCCGTGGCTGCGGCTGGTGTTGTGGCCCCACACTGACGTCTGCAGCTGCCTCTCCTCCACTTGGACAAGTTCTGCTTTGGGCTGGGAACTGCTGCCAAAATTCTGTCAGGGCTGCAGGCTGGAGAGGCTGGGGCGCAGCCACTGCACACACCCAACCCTTCTTGCAATCAGGACTTTCCAAGTGCCCAGACCTCCCTGAGGGCGGGACTAGTTCTAGGGACCGCATTCCAAGGGCAGAAAGCACCCCAATCAAACCACCATGGGCTTACACAAAAAGATGGGCTCCAACGTAAATAAACCAACTGGTACCAGAGGCCTCTGCTGTGAAGCAACTGCCCTCAGAGAGGGTTTGAAAGGGTATTCCATGGCGTCCATATGTACGTATTTTTATAAGCTTTGGGATTCCAAGGGTACTTAATGAGACCTGTTTGTTTACTGTATCATCGTCTACCATAATTACCAAATCATTAAGCCTGGACAGACAGTCCAGTACTACAGCATCAACATACACTTTATACTGAACCAAGTATATGACAAAAGGATAGCCCACCTACCTTCTAGTAGTGCTGTCATGATCTCCTCATCTAGCCTGAGTGGGACAGAACCCAGTTTTGTGGTCTACCTAGTTTAACCCTCCAGCCCTCTGTTAATATTAATACTCCTTAATGCTCCGACTCTACCTTCTTCAGGGAGGCCAGCACAGACAGTAATGTGTGGGTTTTTTTGTCTTAAAGACTTATTTATTTATTTGACAGATAGAGATCGCAAGTAGGCAGAGAGGCAGGCAGAGAGGGAGGAAGGGAAGCAGGCTCCCTGCCCAGTAGAGAGCCCAACGTGGGGCTCGATCCCAAGACCCTGGGATCACAACCTGAGCCAAAGGCAGAGGCTTTAACCCACTGAGCCACCCAGGAGCCCCGACAGGAATGTATTAAGAAGAAGTAGAAAATGGCTGTCAAACCATTAAGGTGACTTTTGGGGGGGTGGGGCAGACAGAGATCACAAGGAGGCAGAGAGAGAGGAGGAAGCAGGCTCCCCGCTGAGCAGAGAGCCCGACGTGGGGCTTGATCCCAGAATCCTGGGATCATGACCTGAGCCGAAGGCAGAGGCTTTAACCTCTGAGCCACCCAGGCACCCCCCATTAAGGTGACTTTTGATGGACACATTTTGGTGAACTTGGGCACTCTTTTCCTCCTTCTGTTCTAACAAGAGTTCTAGGTGGAAAATCCTATTTAGGTGAAATACCTGGTCTTCTAGGGCTGCAAGAATTCTTATGTTGGAGGCTAACCCCCAGTACCTCAAAATGTGACTACATTTGGATAAAAGCCTTTAAAGGGGTGATTAAGCTAAAATGAGGTCATTAGGGTTAACTCTGATCCTATCTCACTGATGTCCTTAAGAGGACATTTAGACGCAGAGATGCCAAGGATGCACATGCTCAGAAGATGGTGTGAGGGCACAGTAAGAAGGCAAGCCAAGGAGAGAGGCCTCAGAAGACACCAGGCTTGCTGACAACTTGATATGAGACTTCCAGAACCGTGAGAAAATAATTACCTGCTGCTTAAGCTACCCAGTCTGTGGCCGTTTGTTCTGGCAGCTCAAACAGACCCATACAAGGGCCTCTGGGACTATCAGGATCCTCTGTGCAGCTGAGGAATAGACTGAGCCATGGCCCACAACTGCACTGTTCAACATGGTCGTCAGTAGCCACATGCAACTTCTTTTAATGTACATTTTAATTAATTAAAACTAAACAAAATCTTAAAACCTAGAGTTCCTCAATTACAGCAGATAAGAACATTTCCATCCTGTTGGGCAGCTCTAGACCAGAGAGGGAAAGGCTATAAGTCTGAGAGAATGTTCCAGGAGAACCTAGTCTTCCATTTCTTTTTAGATTTTAGTAATCTCAGGGGGGCACCTGGGTGGCTCAGTCGGTTAAGCGTCTGCCTTCGGCTCAGGTCATGATCCCAGGGTCCCAGGATCAAGCCCCGCATCGGGCTCCCTGCTCAGTAGGAAGCCTGCTGTTCCCTCTCCCACTCCCCCTGCTTGTGTTCCCGCTCTTGCTCTGTCTCTGTCAAATAAATAAATAAAATATTTAAAAAAAAAAAAAGATTTTAGTAATCTCTATACCGAATGTGGGGCTCAAACTCACAACCCCAATACTAGACGTTGCATGCCTTAGCGACTGAGCCAGCCAGGTGCCTCCGAGAGAACCTCCTCTAACCCAGCTCTCTCAGGGAAGAGATGAAGCAGCAACAAGAGCAAACACAGTGAGCATAAACCTGCTGCTTAATGCCAAAAAATATATTAAAACAGGACTCCAAGCTTTGTATCCAGCATTATTAGTATGTGAAAGTAATTCATAAAACCTTCTTCTGATTAATTCTGATCCTAAAAAGCAAGACATTTTTAAAATTGCTGTAGGACAAAATTGTGTATTCAAGCAAACAGCAAGCATTTATTGAGTACTTATGACTCCTGAGAACACTTTGATAGGCACCACAGGGGGCAGAAGAGAAATATCAGCATGTTTTTGCCTCAAGGAGTAAAAAGCCTAAGTAAATATCAGAGCAAAAAACAGGTAGTGAGGGCTGTGTACAGACAAGCGCTAAGAAGTTCAGAAGGCTCTCCCAAGGGCTCTCCCAAGTGGTTTTAGCTGCCTGTGCCTGGGCACCCACCCTCAACACCTCTCCCTGAAATTAAAGGGAAGCCCTACTCTCTGCAGCCCCCAAACCTCCATGCCTCTCCTTCCTTCACCCAGTTAACTCTTCCCCTGTGCCAAACATCAGCAGCTCCTACCATCTGCCCCCAAAGTCCCCGATCCCCTAGCTTGTCAAACCCAGCCTTGCATGATCTTGTCACAACTTAGCATTCCATGTACCCCACACACCCAACGCCGCTCCAACAGCCACCAAATCTACATCCCACTGCCCCACGCCTGTCCCCAAAACCCCCTACAGAATGCCGTGTTTGAGGTCTTCTGGTTTTCATGGTTCCTTCCAGTAGGTTTCTCATGGCTGTCAATGTGGCCACCTTTACCAGCAAAGCCTTGCTCTCTATAATTTACAGCTTTTACTCTGCTGAAGACTTCCAGACCAGAAAACGGAAAACAATCCTGTTTGCCTAAAAACTATTTCATCCTTCAGGACCTGTCCAAATGTCAATCCTGTGTTTCCCTGGTCCTCATGTCCTCTGAATTTGTGCCTATATATATTGTGTGTGTATATGTATATATATATATATCACACACACATTTCCAACAAGCGTCAAAGAGACATCTCTGTTACTCCCCTAATGACTGTCAGACCTAGATTTTATGTATGTCTAAGATAGAGTTCCTTGAAAGCAGCCTAATACCTTTCCCATCATGCAGCAGAGCAAGCAGGTTTCCCTAGTTTCATATGTAACCTAAAACATAAGCCAACAGGCTGGAGCTCAGGCACTGTGCTAGGTACAAAATTCCCTTGTTATCTGAGAAGAGCTCTTTTGAGTAGTATGTTAGCTTCTCAATACACAGAAGCTGTATGACATTTATTTTGACTGCCTGGAAGCCAACTTCTGGTTCTCAGCTGCACTGTGAAAATACGAGGATGCCAGAGAGCAGAGATGCAGACAGGAGTAGTATTAAATACAGTCACGTTAAAAGTCAAGTGAAGAGCATGGACTCTTGCCTCACTAAAAACCTATACTTAATATTCTCACATCACACTCAATCTACCCCCTGTCTCAGGTTGGACTAGTTGATAATTAACTGGTTTCAATTAAGTTCCCTCTTCATAAATAGCAGGTCTAAGTGCTATAAATGATGTTTAGGAAAAAGAGACATGCCAGGGACTCTTGGAACTGGCTTGTTCACCCTTGGATAACAAACAGGAAGTCTGAGGAATGCCCGCCTACAGTCAACCTTACCAGAAAGACTTGGTTACAGACCTGCAGTCTCACACTCAGAGGCCTTGGCTTTCTCTGACCTGCCTGATATGCGAAGGGCCTCAGCTATTTAAAGCATTACATTAAAAAATCATGTTTCTACACCAACCCAAACCCGGGTAGGCTCCAAGAACAACAAAGCAGGACTTACTGCCATTGTCGTCAGAATCCTCACTGCTGCTGGGAAGGCGACCTCGTTTCATGATCTCCCCGGGAAACAGCAGGCAGCCTGCAAAGCAATGAGACAGCACTTAACCCAAGATGATAATACACAATCATCAAGTTGTGCTTCAGATGGCAGCCCAGGATTTACATCATACAAAAGCAAACAATTGGCTTTAAGTAGCATTTGAATTGTAAACAGCCAAAAGACCAAAGATACATAATTAGGTGCAATTTTTAACAGAACAGGTTCAAAGAGGGGGAGGGGTGGCGAAGTCACGAATCAGTAGGTCTCCTAAAGGTGCCACGTTTCTCTCTAGTTCCAGTGACATTATCACTACAACTACTCCAGGAGTCTTTTTAGCTGACTGGCAGCAAGCAAAGCAGAAAGAAACCCGCAGCAATGAGCACAGTGCCTCCTCACTACAGACAGATTCATATTTTACGTGTGTATATGGGGGATGGGGAGGAGGTTGTGCCTGAATGTGTGAATATTTACACTGCACTGGGCATGATTATGCTTCTCAGGCAAATTTTGCTAATAATCCTAAAAGCCAAATAACCTGGAGCTGCCGGAACAAAATAAATGGGGTATTAGGAAAGCAATGATCTCCTCCAGCCATCTCCGTCCCCTTGGCATTCAAAGCTCCATGAGGAAGGAACCAGACATAGTAGCTGATCCTGCCCCTTCCCCTTTACTTGTGAGGAATGAAATCAAAAAAAGTTTAGGTAGCTCCTCCCCCAAGTTCACACCAAATCCTATTTCACTGAACTTCACCCAATTCCTTACAGCCTGGTCCAACCTAACCTAGCCAGACAGACACCTGGCCCAACTTGCTCTTGCTAACTCCTTCCCAGTGATAATAGACCTCCAGCATTACCTGGTAAGAGACTCTACTTAGCAGACAGTGACCTGAGACTAAAAGCCAGTCAATGAACTTATAAAGATGGATTCCCTGGTCATATTCGCACAGGCGGCTCTCCAAAGAAATCCAAAAGGCTTTCCCAAACTGAAATTACTGATTCCCTTGGTATTTTTAGGAACTTGATCTTACTGCAGGGCAATGATTCCTGATGAGAGAAAAGGACTTTTCAAGTCAGAAGTACACACCCAGCCCCTCAAGAAAAGTACATCCCAAGATCCTCCTCATTGGGAATCAGAGCATTGGAATGCGGTATGTTTCTTGTAGCCTAGAGCACAGGAACAGTGTGGGTTAAAATGTGGAGAACCACTGTGTTAGAACAAGATAGAAATTAGAAACCCAAAGCTCCACTCTAAATGGACCTACTAAAGAGCAGACCAAAAAAGGCAGAAATCCATCATACACTGTAGTCTACACAGTGTAGTTCCCACCTACAAAAGAGACCTATATGATTGACTCAAATGTTAGGCCCCTAATCTGTAATTCCAACACTTTATATTTTCTCCCCGAGACACCAGTTAAGCTTTGTGGGCTTCTGTTCACAAACTGATTCTTCAAAAACCATTAATAAAACAATTTACCAAGTGGCAGCCCAGATAGGACTTGGGATCTGGGTCATGGGCTACCTTGTGCCCTAAGGTTTCATACCATGGGGGCGGGGTCATAGTCCTAGAACCCACCCATCCCTTTTCTGCAGAGCTCCATTCACCCATAACTAACACTCAGCAATCTATAACTTGGCCTGGGGCAGGCCAATTCCAGTCAGAAGCGTCCACAAACATCTGTGGCCAACTCCCCACTTGGAAGGACTGTCTTTCCTGCCCAGTCACCACATGCCAAAAACATCAACTACTGACAGCTAAACGTCCTCCAACCTTCCAGGGAGGGCAGCCCTGTTTCCCTTCCAACAGGAGGCACAGGGAGAAGAGGATAAAGCAAAAGACCATTTTTTCCTAAAAACAGCTTCAAGCTCCCCAAAGCCTATTTACACCAAGCAGCTTTAAAAAAGGAAGGAATGAAGGAAGAAGAAAGTAAGGAACAAAGAAG
This sequence comes from Mustela lutreola, assembly GCF_030435805.1. Classification (NCBI taxonomy): domain Eukaryota; kingdom Metazoa; phylum Chordata; class Mammalia; order Carnivora; family Mustelidae; genus Mustela; species Mustela lutreola. The sequence continues at coordinate 82,236,583 of NC_081290.1, forward strand.
GAAGGGCTACCTAAAGAGGAATTCCTTAAAAAAGTAAGGGTGTGGGGCACCTGTGTGGCTCAGTCATTAAGCATCTGCCTTTCTCAGGTCCTGATCCCAGGGTTCTGAGATGGAGCCCACAACACACTCCCTGCTCAGCAGGAAGCCTGCTTTTCTCTCTCCCACTACCCCTGTTTGTGCTCCCTCTCTCCCTATGTCTGTCAAATAAATAAATAAAATCTTTAAAAAAAAAAAAAAAAAAGAAAAAGAAATGAAGAAAAAAAGGGTGTGATGTGACCCAAAAGAGATGTAGCTCCCACCCCAGACTAGACACAAGAAAACCAGTGCTGATCACATCTCCACTAACTCAAACAACTTAAATTTACCTAAAAAGAGCTTGAAGAACTTAGCATCCTCTTCAGTCAAAAAGTGTTCCTCCTAGCCTTCAAACACAACCCCAGAGAAAACACCCAGTTCAACTAAATGAAAAATGCCAGCATTGGCCAAAATAGAATGATGCTCCTAAACACATATATATAAACACTCTCTCAAGCAAAATTATGCAAGTAAAAGAAGAATAAAAATAGTATTTTCCTCCTAACGCATTCCATTTTCATCCACCCTGAAAGATGTTGAGAAATGAAGGTTGAGAATGCTATATTATACTTCTCCAGGGAACCTGGCACAGTAACAGGGGTTAGTGCCAGCAGAATCTCCTCCTCTGTTCTCTAATACACTTAAACCTTGACATCAGGCTGATTTCTCTCACCTGGGGTTACTTGCTGCGTCAAGAAATCAAAGTACACTTTAGTATCTTCAAGATACACAATACAGTGGTGGTATGCTTCAAACATCTGACCAATAAAAGCGAGTGTGAGAAACAGAGGGCCCTCTTCATCATTACCTTTGGGGACTCTTTAGGGCATGGCTGATTATTATCTAGACGATAGTGTAGTAAGTAATAATTAAAAGAACACTTTAGAGAAAGCACAAGAAGATATAATAGCGTATAACACACCCCATGAACACGTCTGGTTGGGGACAGTCAACAGAAATTCAGTCACGGTTAGTGCTTGACAGTAGTAGACACAAGGCTCTGCAGGAACAGAGCTTGATGGAGCCAGGGACAAATTGCCGGAGCAGAGTCCTAAAGAGTAAGGAGAGGTAGCCAAAAGTAGAAGCACAACATTCTGGAAAAAGCACTGGAATATCTGTCAACATACATGTAACATACCATATTACTCTGCACAGCATCTTCATAACCAGAATCTTACTATTTGCTCAAGTGTTTACTAGTACACTTTCCTTTTTATCTTTTATCCTATTGCCGAGCCTTACTGATTCATAATGTAGGACTCTTTCAAGTTCCCCTAACTCTGCCTCACCGATTTGTCTTCAAACACCTAAATCTGTATAGCTTTAAGCACCTCCCTTTCATTCTCTGTGCCTGCAATCTCTTACCCCTTCTGATTATTACAATAAATTAATCTTCTCTAATAGGTGACCACATCAAGTCATTCCTTATACAAATCTCTCCGTCTGCTGCACACTTACAAATTAGTCCAGCCAGAAACTCATAAGTTTTCTGCCACCTGGCCCCTCACAACTCTACCCAAGCATCTCTCCTAACATCTAGGCTTGCCTCTGCTGCGCCAGGCCTCTTTCCGTTCCTCTGCTAACACTGGCTTCTCTGCCCTTCTTCTCCTCTGGGGGCCTCAGCAAAAAGCCAGTAAGCATGGTCTACCATTCCAATTACAAGCACTTACATTTTGTACCACTCATTCCATCTTGTTTTAAAAACTTTTTCACCCTGCTTTTCAATGTGTTACTTTCTTCAATAATCAATTCTTGCTTTGTATGAGCACCTAAATGTGCCATATGTGTGTCTCTAGAAATTTACAGAGTTCTTCAGAACAGAGATCCTCAGAGCGCCTGCGTGGCTCAGTGGGTTAAGCCTCTGCCTTTGGCTCAGGTATCTCAGGGTCCTGGGATGGAGCCCTGCATCCGGCTCTCTGCTCAACGGAGAGTCTGCTTCCCCCTCTCCACCTACCTCTCTGCCTACTTGTGATCTGTCAAATAAATAAATAAAATCTTTAAAAAAACAAACAAACAGAGATCCTCTTTTAATTAAATATGAAAATAAGACACCATGGAGAGGGTCCTGCATAAAATAGCCTCAGGACAGCTACAATAAAAAACACCCAGAAATCTGGGTTCAGTCCCTACCCACTCTGCCTGGTTTCATCAAAAGTGACTCAAGAGGACGCAATTTACAAGAGCCTGGAGTATCCCTTTGCCATGAGAAGCAGAACAGCTAGGCAGATAAAAATACTAATTATTAGAAATTTGGGACTTTGTCCAAAGAGAAGAAGACTACCTAGGAAGCCTGATTATAATAACATTGCCTGGAAAGGCCAAGTCAAAGGCCAAGTCCCTGGCTAAAGACCCTGGCTGGATGTATCCAGTGCCAATCTCCAGGCACCTCCACTGCAGGCAGGGGCATGCCAAGACAACTAGGCACCAACTCCTCACCAAGCATAGGCACTATTTATATTACCATCCTTGTGGACATTACATGCAAACCACTCTCCTTCAATCTTCTCTTCACACAGGTTAAAATGAGTGGATAAACTACTATATTAATTCAATTAAATCTGTATTGAGTTGGATACCCAAGATAGGGTGAACAGGATCCGAAATGGCCCAACAGATGATACGGTAAACTAGACAAGTGGCTTCACTGCAGTAACTGCTATAAAGGTTACTTGACTGTCATTCAAGGATTACAGTGGGACACGGCATACATAAATGAGATAGCAAGGTACCCTGAAATTCCTCAGACTGAAACTGGGGGAAATACATCAGCATGCCCGGAAGCTAAGAGCAGCCATTAGCTGAAGGAATCCATTCCCAAGGTGGCTCAGGAATTTACTGAAGAGTGAACAAGTTCAGTGACCTGGGTGTGGTCCCAGGGAGGCATGACTGGTATGTGATTCTGAGGAATAAAGAATGAGAAATGACTTCCGGGATAAGGAGTGAAGGGGTTTAAAAAAGGAATGAGATAATTAAGAATTTGAAGATGTTTATTCAGTGCTATTCCTGGGAAAGAGGGTCCAATATTTGAGGAAAAGAAACTGTCCAGTTACTAGAATTACTCTCTGTGGCATAACAAGACCATTTATCAGGCTATAAAGTCTACAGTTATAGTAAGGATTACACCCTAGTGATTTTAATTATCTTACAGCTCATAGGTAGAAAGTCAGGCTTCTTCCTCAAAGTATTAGCCATTATGTCTCATTCTTATTTCACTCTAAAGAAGTTCTAGAAGGTACTCAATTAAACACCTGTAAGGACTTCTCTATGCTATCACCTAAAAAAATGCTATGTACTAAAATAAACTAGTGGGGACACCTGGGTGGCTCTGTCCGTTAAGCGTCTGCCTTCGGCTCAGGTCGCAATCCCAGAGTCCCAGGATCGAGTCCCACATTGGGGGGTCCCTGCTTCTCCCTTTGCCTCCCTCTCCCTCTCTGTCTCTCATGAATAAATAAATATACTGTATTTGAAAATAAACTATTGGATGAATGACTGAGTTCTCATATACAAAGTGTATCTTATGCTCACTTGGCTTTACAGAATTTGAGATGCTTTCACTTTAATATCTAATTGACATTTAACTGGTGTTATTCTTGTTATATTATTTTTAAAGATTTATTTATTTGAGAGAGAGAGAGAAAGCATGAACAGGAGGGGAGAAGAAAAGAGAATCTCAAGCAGACTTCCCACTGAACAGAGCTCACTGTGTGGCTTGATCTCAAGACCTTGAGATCATGACCTGAGCCGAAACCAAGAGTCAGACACTCAATTACACCACCCAGGTACCCCCATCATATTATCTCTAAATTTACTGGTGTCCTTCCATTTCCTGTCAAAGTTAATCTGATACCTAAATGTACTATATTTAAAGATGTATTCAGAAAATGTGTAATATAAAAATGTATATAAAGGAGAATATTTTCAGACACCAACTCATGGTTACATAAAAAGTATTTTATAATGAGCTACTTCCTTTCTGTTCGATAAGTTCATACAATTTGGATATTATTTTTAAACATTATGTAATTGATACTTTGATTCCTAAGTTACTGAATACCCCCCTATTTTAAAAACAAAACAAATCAAAAAAAAACTTGTATTTTCTTAAAAAGTCACCTTCTTAACTTCTGTGGCATACACAATACCCAGTGTAACAAAGTATCCAAATATAATAATGATCTATACTTGATAGTAATTTTCTATTCCCAAATGAATGTGAAAGAAATCCAGCTGGTTTCTTACCTGTTTTTAAAGAACAACATTAATTGCTTGGAAGTTTTCAAATTGGCAACATTATCTAATTCATATGCTCACTGAGAGTCTAAAAATACTAGTGTGACTATAACTCAAATCCAGCTTCCTCACTTTAAGCAAGGGTTAGATCTGGTTAAAAAAAAAAAAAATCATATATTTGATGTAAATGACAAACTGCTTAGATTTTAAGTGTTAAAGTTTTAACCTTGTCCAAATATTTCAAACCCCCTAAAATGGGAACTTTTTAAAAATGTCCTTTATAATGTCGTATATCAAAATCTGTTTTAAAAAAATGCTGCCTAAGCTACTATAGAGCTTTTGTGAATATGTCACACTTGAAAATATTCAGTAGAGTTTATATTAGCAATAAATAACCACCTTTCCCAAAAAAGATTATAACTGACCAGATAATCATGACTACATTATTTATTCGTACAAACATTACTAATAAAAGCCTAAGTGCTATAATGCCTTAGTTCACTGTAAATTCTTCATGATTTGTAAACTCAGCCTTTAAAAGTCAATAAAATTTTTTCAAGATTTTAAAGAATTTACAAATTTGAGTGGTTTTTAACAAATCACAAGCAGTTCCCATCTGCCAAATTTATAAATAATCCAATCCCTGCTTATGAGCTCTAAAAACAATCAAACCCCTCACAGGTCTCTGTAATCACTGACTCAAATTAGAGATAGCAACTGAAGAGCAGCTATGACAAAACATTCCAATCATCTGTATTTAGAATTTATTTAACTTCCCTTGACGTGGGAATAACGGAATTCACATCCAAACAACAAAGGCAGCTGGTCACCATGGCCTCCAATCTTGAGCTTCTATCCCTACTTCTATCTACTCAAAAGTCTCTTCTGTTCTATCTATATTCTCAGCAGGAGCCTCAGCTCAGGTCATGATCCCAGACTCCTAGGACTGAGACCCAGGTCAGGCTCCCTGTTCCGCGGGGAGCCTGCTTCTCTCCTCCCCAGTCATGCTGTCACTATTTCTGTCTGTCTCTCTCAAATAAATAAATAAAATCTTAAAAATAAAGATCTAGGGGCGCCTGGGTGGCTCAGTGGGTTAAGCCACTGCCTTCGGCTCAGGTCATGATCTCAGGGTCCTGGGATTGAGTCCCGCATCGGGCTTTCTGCTCAGCGGACCCTGCCTACTTGTGATCTCTCTCTCTCTCTCTCTCTGTCAAATAGATAAATAAAATCTTTAAAAAGAAAAAAAAAAAGACCCTGGGAGCACAACTTCTGAGTCCCATGTGAAGCACCAAGTCTAAAAGAAGCAGCCATCAATAAACTATGAGGTACCAAAGGCTTATTTATGCCTGCCTTCTAAAGAATATTTGATGGAATAGTAGTACAGAAGGAAAAAAGTAAAAAAGGTAACAGGGTAATACCATAAAATGCTATTATCACCCACTCATTATTTACTTAAAAGCAAAAGTTTTCAAAACACGTAAGAACAGCCATTACTAGTAGCAGGTCACTAAAATATATGCAATAAGAATAGAAAAAATTAATTTAGACAGGAAAACTAGGGTTTAAACTACCTTTAAAGAATAAACTTTCCACTTCCTGGCCATTGCAAGAGTACTACTATTTTGGAAAAAAATAAAAAATAAAAAAAGCTACATTCCAGAGATGGCTACCAAACAGGCCATTTCCTCCACCCATGACAGGCATTAATAAATTAGGTCATTCTTTTCCACAAGACCAGACATGACTTCAGAATCCTTCTTAACACAGTGCTACCACCACTCAGTCAGAATTCATGAGATAAAGCCTATTTGCCCCATATGCCCTAACCCTCTTTACACTTTTTTTTTTTAAACAATTAACCAGGAAAAACTAAAAGTTTTTTTTTTCCTAGAATATTTACTGAAATCAGAAGTTGTGTTCCAGTCTACCCTGGGGTTTCTGAACCAAATTCTAACTTACGTAACATACATACACAGACACACACGCACCAAATTCTAATTTATATAACACACATACACACACCAGCTCAAAGTCTCAAAGTCCCCTGAAGGTAGAGAACACTTTTAGAAAAACCAAATGGTAACAGGAGATACTTCTACATGAACAAAGGTGAGGGTAAGGATAGAAAGGAAGTCTACAAACCCTCACTCTGCCCACGTAAGAATAAGTCAATAAATGCAAAGTGTATACAGGGTAATTTTAAAAGATTTTTAAATGCTTAAACCAGATGTTCTTATATAGGATATAAAAAGCAGCTTCTGCAGAAACCAGACTCAACCGGCTAATGACAATTAACACTGTGCACAGATTGAAATGCAACTGTTTTGAGGACTTTACTCCTCAATTATAGCCAGTTGTCAGAAACTGTTACCACTAACAATGTTAAGTCACCAAAAATTGTTAAAATACTGTTGGGGGGGGGGGGGGGGGACTCCCAATGTTGTATGTTTTAAGACCTGGATAGCACACTTAACAAAAACAGCACTTACACATCATCTGAGTTCCATATGAGAACAAACATTATCACAATTGTACAAGTCTTGTTATTATGATCACTGACACATAAAGTTGGTCTCAAAACCCAGCAACAAGGTCTCAAAAAGTACTCTGAGTTGAAGGTTGAAAAAAGAGTCTCACCCATGGACTGGGTTTGCAGGAAATCTTCCCAAAAAGAAACCCATAAAATGGCTGCAGCATTAGAAAACATTTCAGAGATAATTTAATCCACTTTTCCTAATTTTAAAGATGAATACACTGAATTCTGGAGAGGTTAAGCAGCATGAGCAAAAACACACAGATCTAGAACAAAGCCAGTCTCCAAACAAAAGACCAGTTCCCAAGGTGAGTGGGCATTCCAGTGCCTACACCATAGGCTTCTCCCCTCCTAGACACTGACTATGATTTAGAAAGATACTATCTAAAGATTAAGGCCACAAACTATATATTATCAGGGAGCAGACAATGAAAATAATCAATGAAAAACAGTCTGTTAACTTAGAAACTGAAACATGGTTTCCTGGCAAGCTGATATGAAGACAGTTGTAAATGTCCTTCTGCCTGGTGGAGCACACAAAAGGTAGAGCTGGAAGAAGAGTGTGCCGGTAGTTTCCTGAACACTAATCACAGAGGGTATGAGTCCTCTGAGCAGCAGGCATTAGCTTTGGAGCGGTCGGAGGACACACACATCCTACCTGGAAACAGGTAAACTCCCTCTGCAGGGAACTCCAGTCTATAATCCATATTCCCTTACATGAGGCTTCTTGGCCAGGGTCCCTTGGGAGGGTGTGACTACCTAAGTGTGCTTTCCCAAGTACACAAAGGCCCATGGTATAAATTCTATCCTCAAGTGGAATCTAAGAACAAAAAAATTAAGAACCACAGCCCTCAGACTAGCAAACTTCCTCTGTATTTATCAAACCAACTTGGGTTTTTTTTGTTGTTTTTTATGATTTCAGCTTATTTCAGGTTCCCAACAGAAAGGTAACTTAGCCCCAACAGGAACAATATGGTGACCAGGTAATGGTTAGGCTCAATATAAATCAGAATTTCACAGCTTGTTTTTGTCTAGCTCCAGAACTAAAAATGATTTTTACATATTTAAATGGGGGGGGGGCCAGAGGGGGAGTCAAAAGAACATCTCATGATATATTAAGAAAAATTCAAAATTTCACTATCCACAAATAAAGTTGTATTGGAACACAGTCATGTTCATTCATTAATTTTTTTTGTCCACCGAGACTGCTTTCATACTTAGAAAAGCAGAGTTAAACAGTTTTATGAGACGATCAGGCCCACAAAACCTAAAATAATTATTGTCTGGCTCTCTGCAAAGACTGTACTGATCTCTGCTACAAATCAACATACTGGTACTATGCTTATAAACAAGCATCATGTATGTTTAGTGAAATGTAAATCAATGACCAGGTCCTGGGCAAATAAGTGCCTTAAAGCTTACAAAGTTAAGGATCAGACACACTCATTCCTCAGGAAGTTTTTAACTAGAACAGGGAAGACTCAAAAGGGGAGAAGAGAGATGGGGATGCTCTAAGCAAATTAAAGACCATGTCTAGAAACCTGTGACTTTTTCTCAAACCCCTGAAGACTCCTACTTGGGGCCAGTGCACACTAAATTAAAAAAACTTCTGGGGCGCCTGGGTGGCTCAGTGGGTTAAAGCCTCTGCCTTGGGCTCAGGTCATGGTCTCAGGGTCCTGGGATCAAGCCCCACACATCAGGCTCTCTGCTTGGCAGGGAGCCTGCTTCCCTTCCTTTCTCTCCGCCTGCCTCTCTGCCTGCTTGTGATCTCTGTCTGTCAAATAAATAAATAAAATCTTTAATAAAAAATAAATTATAATAACTTCTAACACATTTCTTACTTAAATTTTAAGCCAATAACCAATAAGGAAAAAAAAAAAAGACTGTTCTAGACAGGCATTTTAAGAATACATGGCTAACAAGGATATGAAAGTATCAGAGAGAAATCATAAAAAGAAATCACCAGAATTTAAACAGTAAAATGGAATTCCAACAATACATTTAAAAGTATCCCCCAAATCCCTGAAATGACACACAAATTTCAGTGCAACTCAATTTTTCTGGGGAGAGGTTCTACAGGCCTCAGATTTCAAGTGCGCTTGACTTTAAAGAAGTTATAAGCCACTAGTACTCAGCCTCTACATCTTAAATGCACCCATTATATTTCAACACTGAAATAACTGATACCTGTAAAGATGACCATGAGTAATCAAGAAAAAATCTTAAATAATGTTTAGCGTACCTTGTGTTAAACAAAAACCAACCATATACTTCCACTCCAATTCCAGCAACTTGTTACCCTTGCTAATTCTTGCTCCTTACTCTGGAGTAAGGAGTAAGAAGAAGAAGGAAAAAAAAAAAAAATATATATATATATATATATATATACATACTCCTTTTACTTTTCAGTTTGGACTCTCACCACTGAAATCGTCATTTAAAATCAGTCTTAGAAGTTGTCAGGAGATTTCATAAAATCTCTGTGCAAACACTAATCAATACTACATATACATATATATACCACTGCCAATTTTGAGTGTTTTTACAACAAGAGAATATTGTGGCTTAATTCCTTCCTCAAACAAGCCCAAAAAAACCCAAGATATTTTTAAAAATGAACTTCAACTATCCTCAATCACCTAATTATGTTTTGATTCCACCTGGAGAATCAAAAGCAAAAAGTAAATACTGAACTGGTTTTAGAGTAATCAAGTTTGATCCTGAACATTTGTTAACTGCACATCATACACCATTGGTCCACAGTTACTACAGAATGGCAACTGCCCAACAACTAAGTTTTCCATCCCATGTCTGGTAATATTTTTGTCGCTTTCAGGTGAGGAATGACATTATTAGTAATCATTCAAGGCCTAGGCCAGAGATGGCCACAATAACATCACCAGAGTCAGGAGCAATATCCTCTTACACTACATTTTGTTTGGACTCAGAGGATACTTGACCCTAAGCCAAACCTGCAGACAAGATGCCACTTCCACTCAAAAGTAAAAAGGCTCTCTAAGGCCGCCCTGGCATATTTAAGGAATGCAGGGAACTTACTCCACCAAATACAAAAACCTAAAACCTAACACCCCTCAAGATCACAGACCAATACTTTTATATAAGTATGCCAGGCAAATGACAATAAACTCTCAAATCAATCTCAAACTTTCTAAATATCATATACTACAAGTAATGTACTAACTGTCCAAATTTTAAATAATGAATCACATAAGCCACTGCAAGATCTTGAAAATGGAGAAAACAGACTGAACAGGAATAATTTCAAGGAAATAACTTGTCTCGGGAATTAAAATACTCTTATTAAGTTTCCTGCCAGGCTTCTGATACTAAGAACTAATAACTCCAAGCAAAGCCACCCTTTATTTTAAATTTTTAAAAAAATGTTAGGGGCACCTGGGTGGCTCAGTGGGTTAAAGCCTCTGCCTTAGGTTCAGGTCATGATACCAGGGTCCTGGGATGGAGCCCCATGTCTGCTCAGCAGGGAGCCTGCTTCCCTTCCTCTCTCTCTGGCCTCTCTGCCTACTAGTGATCTCTGTCAAATAAATAAATAAATAAATAAAATCTTTAAAGATAAATAAATAAAAATTAAAAATTTTTAATGTACTGTTGAATATGATACCAATGTTTTAACTTACCAAGAGGGGAGGAAAGAAGTTTAATACTGGTATAACTGAACAACTGAGCCAAACTTTTTGATGCCAATCCAAATAAAAAGCAAAATGTACTGGCCAAGATGTCTATTTTATTAACCTTGTAGGGAAACTGGGTTTACAATGCACAATCTGACAGACTGTTTACTGCAATGGTATAATGGGTGTCCCACAATACCAAAAAAGCCAAGAGCTTCACAACAGGAAGTAAGCAAACTGAGATTCATATGCCTTTTTCCTACTCCTCACAAATCGTAGATACAGGACATGATCAGTTTGAGATCTTGATGTTTGCTGTTCCAACCACCTCAGTACTGAAACAAACAGTTGATAATTCTTTTCCCAACAAGCCTCCAGATAAAAACGTCAGGCAAATTTCTTCAAAGTATTTTTCAAGCAAGAAATTTCCAAATGTAATCCCAAATTACAATAAAATGCGATTTTCATTTTTAACTTTTTAAAAATCCAGTCATGATTAATTCCAAAGGCTTGATTACACAATGTAAGATATTCTGTCAAAAAGTAACTACAGATTAAAATCTACTTATGGGAAATAATCACCAGATGCAATAATTGATCCTCAGCTGGACAGTATTAATTTAGACAAAGCTGCCATTATATTTTAGGGCCAACTGAGGATATCTGAATATACCCCAGTAATAGAGATGAAAATTTACCTAGCTGGCAGACAAGGGAGAGGAAAAAAAATCTTTATAGAACTGTATGTAGAGTATGATCTCATTTTGATTTAAGACTACATATATAAGCACAGACAGTTATCTACAGTGATACAGTGGTGATCAGTGATCTCTGGATAGCAGGAATATGTTTATTTGCTTCTCTGTATTTTCTGATTTCCAACAACACACATGTAACACCACCTCTGTAATAATACTTTAGGTCACTAAGGGCTCCTAAAAGTCAAAAATCTGTTATTTATTAAATGCCTACTATAGACAATTCACATGCAGATCTGTTTCATTCCAAGTTCTCCAAGTTTTTGGCCAATCTTTCCCCCCAAGCCTCTGAACTAAACAACAGTCCCTTTAAAATGAAACATTTCCTTAAACTCCTAAGAGTTTTTTCCTCTCCTCTCATTCTCAAGCACACTTACTATTTTTCAGTGTTCTCCTTACAGCTATTCTTTCAACCTTAGTAACTAATAAAAGGCTAAACCGCTCATTATAGGCTAAAACCTGTTAAGGGAGGAAGGAGGAACTAATTAGATAAACTTTTTTTCTCCTTTTAAATGAACATACACCTAGCTTTGTCATAGTTAAAATTTCTAAGGCAGCCCATCCAACTTTTCTTACAAAAAAGCAGCTTCCGATCTTGAGCTTAAGATGGAATCAAGTTCAAGGTCTACAGCCTATCAGGCAACTCCCTTTTGTCTGGCTACCATAAAAATGAAGGGAGATATGGGGAAAATAAACACATAATTGAAAATTTTACTTGTTGCAGACATCAAAGATGCCAATTCATATACAAATATAAAAATACACAAACTTAAGAAAAGCAAAATACCAACCAGGAAGTCATCTAATTTAAAAGGGACATTAAATGAGACCGAAATATTTGGAATAAATAAGTAATAAAATTCCGGGTTCAGATCTTTGTTATTAAATGTCACCCCTAAAACACCCTCTCTCTCTCCCAACATGTTACCCACTTCACTACAATTACTGTACCTAAAGTGTTAAATCTGTCTCTAAGTATGGTTATGTAGAACTCTTCCTTTACCTAGAAGTGCTTAAATCTTGATCAGCTGTGATCTGATCAAAATGCAACTTCCTGTAGTAATCTCTAACCATTGTGGACCACTATTAAACAAGCTTTCAGTGAAATAATTTCCCTGTACCTTAGAACTATAAAAATAGCTCATCAGCTTTTAAAGATAATGAAAGCCTTGAACTACAAGTAACCAAAGATTAAGGCTTTCTTTCACAGTGGGTTTCCTAAAACGGAAAAACAGTTCACTAATAAAAATCTTTGGAAAATAAGCCCCTACGCATTCCTTATTAATGGAAACCTCAGATTTTCTCCCACTTCCCTAAAAATGTTGCTGTCGTGTCATTCAGTTGCAGCTATCGTTTTACGAAAAGAAAATTTCAATTCCCTCTTGGGCGGACTACACGGAGGACCGCGGACCCTCGCCCCCGCCGAAGCGAGGTGGGGCGCCCGTCTCCTCGTTACTAGAAAGCCAGCCACAGCAGCTTTTAAACGGTCTCCGGGTGACGACGCATTCCTAACGGGTTTCGAAGGCACGTTTAAATCGCCCGCTTTTTTGTTTGCTCGCTGCATTCACCGGGCGCCGGGGCTGCAGCCGCCCCCGCGCGCCCGAGAGGGGGAGCCCAGGGTCGGGAAGCCCGGAGCCCTGTCGGTGGGGGGAGGGGTCGGAGTGGGGGAGAACCGGGGCGAGAGGCGGGGGTGGAGGGCCCTGGGTCGCCGAGCCCTGTGGGAGGGAGGAGTGCAGGGTGCGCTGTGGGGAAGAAGGCTGGAGAGGAGAGGGGGAAATCCCGGGGTGGGTCGGGGGTGGGGGGAGCCGGGCCACCGCCCCGCACCGGAGAACGCTTCGTACGGCTCCCGCCTCCCGCCAGGGTGTGCGCAGGGCCGCGGCTCAGCGCGGCACCGCCCCCTCCCTCCCTGCCTGCCTCTCCTCCCTCTCCTCCTCCTCTTCCCGAGGCGACAGAAACAACAGCGCGGAAGGAGGGGAAAGTAACTCCCGGCACCTCCGCCGGAATTAGCCCCGGTGCAGTGATGACACCTTCTCGTGGCGCAACCAAGCCCCGCTCCCTCCGCAGCGGCGTCCCCGCCGCCGCCCTCTCCATTTGAAAGTGGCCACCCCCCGCCGCCGCCGCCGCCGCTCCTCCCGCCCCGCCGCCGCCAGCTGCACCAATCCGCTCGGCCCCAGTTGCAAATCAAACGCTCCCTCGCGTCCAGAAGCCACTTGCGCCGCTGGAAACGGCCGCGCCGTCCCCCTCCCCGAGTCCCTCCCGGGCGGCACCTTTGAGCCGGGGCGGGCGCGCCGGCGAGAAACGGCTGTGAGGTGGGAGAGGCGGCGGCGGCGAGCAGCCCCGAGCGGGCTCGGCTCCTGCTCTCGCTCCCGCCCCCAGACAGTTCTGGAAACTGTGTATCACCTCTGTCACAGGAAGCCATCCGGCAAGGAAGGCGGCGCGGAACCAACAAACAAACGCCTGCGGCCGCCCGCCGGAATCGGCACGGGGACGGCGACGGGCTTCGGGCCGTTCCCTAGGCGGGGGCGCGGCGGACGCCCCCGCGCCGCAGGCTTTGTGCGGGGCTCCCGCGGCGCGGGCGCGGCGGGCCGGGCGTCCCCGCCCCCGAAGCCCCCCACCCCGGGCCCCGCGGCAGCGCCTCTGGGACCGTTAGGTGACGCTCCGGCCGCGGCCAAGAAAGCAGCACCTCGGCCGCCGCCCGCCCCCATTTCCACATGGAGCAGCCTCTCCTCCAACGCCAGAGGCGGGCTACAAAAGTTGGCCCCGGGGCCACCCAGCACCTGCCCACGTGCCACGGAGGCTCGCTCCCGGGTCTCCCCCGTCCCCTTCCCCCCGCCGCCCTCGGCCGCCAGGTCACCTATTACCGGTGGGAGGGGAGAGAGCCTGCTATTTAAACGCCCGCGGAAGTTGAGACACCCCCACTGGCGGGTGCCGTGCACCTGCCTCCCGCCGCCGCGCTCCGCCACTTTGAGCAGCAGCCGCGTCCTCGGCCCCGCCTCCTGCCCGCAGGCGGGCGGGGGGGAGCGGGAAGGAGGTGGAAGGGATCGAATTTCTCCAGCAAATGGGACCGTTCCGACAGGATTCGGTTCCCTGGTCAACATTCCACATTCCATCCCTCTCCCGCATTTGCAAGCCAGCGCCAACAATCCGGAAAGCCTGCTGGCTACCAAACAACAGCCCCCAACTCACAAACACACACTCACAGGCACCAGACACGTGCACTGAAGGGCTTTGCAACTTGCAGTCCCGGGGTACACACTGCACGTTCATTTAAGGCAGGGAAGCCCAAGCGACCCCACCCCCACAATTTGCAGATGGTGCCAAAGGTTGCAATTTGCAATCCGTTTTTAAGTTCATGGTTAATCGGTACTTTGCTCTACGAATGCAACTCCTTCCTAATTTCACCGATGAAGGGTTTTACACTTTACAGACAGTCTCGCTTTAAGTCAGAGATCTGATTATTGGAAACCCAATTTGGAAGAATCTAATTGCCAAGCTGTCCCTACACCCCCTGCTCACTGCCCTTGAATTGATGCAAAGAATATTTTGGACATGTGGTGACGCGGTGACAAGAGCCAGGGCTGCTGCGGCCACCCTACAGAGATGGACCTACACACACAGACACACACACACCTATGTTTGGACAAATATAGTCGTCCCCCCGCCACCACGGTCACACACACTCTGGATTCATATATGTACGCGGACCTGCGTTCTGCCATTGCCATCTGTCTACCAAGTTGCTACTATGCTTTCCACTTTCATGCAGCCTAATGCGCTTTGGCTTTTTAAAAAATTGTATCAACTAAAGCCAACTAAACTGGGCTTCTGTTCCCAAACGCGTTTAAATGGTGATTCACCTGAAAACCGCATGTTCTTCGCAAATCCGAAAGAAGAAAAAAGCTCTAAGTCTTCAGCCCCCCCCCCAAAATTGAAAATTAATCATAATTAAACTTACTGATCCAACACAGATCAATTCTCAGGATCCAAAAATCATCTCCTCCTCCTCCTCTGGCCCCCGCCCCAGCAGTGCCCAAGTTACTGGTGGGATAGTAACGCTGCGCTCGGCGGCTGCCTGCCCTCCCTCCTCGCTACATATCGAGAACCCAATCTTTTGGCGCCATATTAATGACGTACTATATTATTTCCACTAGGCAGCGACCTTCGGCACTAAATTACTCCCGAGAACTCCCGAGCAAAGCAACAAAACCATCAAATATGGCTGAGCCTCTCGGCTCGTCCTGCAGCCGCCGCCGCCGCCACTGCCGCCGCCGCCGCCGCCGCCGCCGCCGCCGCCGCCGCCGCCGCCGCCGCCGCCGCCGCCGCCGCCGCCGCCGCCGCCGCGGTACCGGGACGCGCACACGGACCCACACGCGGACACGCGCGGGCACAGGCGCGGCGCGCCCCCCCCCCCGCGCGCCCCCCGCGGCCCGCGCGCGTACCTGCTGCGGAAGGGTTCGGCGGAGGCGCTGGGCTCCACGCCGCTCGCGCCGCGCTGCATGAGTTCTGGCCGCGCCGGGCGGGCCCCTGCTCTCGCCGGCGCGCTCACACTCGGCACTCGCGCAGGGAGGCACTTTCGGACGGGCGTTTGGCTTGTTATGGAGGAAGGGCTCTGTGAATCAAACTCATTTCTGGGTCACTGCTGCCACAGGGGGGAGCACTTTAATCCCTTGCCAAAACGAGAGGGTGGGGACACGAGGGCGGAGGGAGCGCGCGGGGAGTCCACAGCGCGGGGGGCTCCGTCCCTCGTTAACTCTTCGCGGTCCTCGCCGCAGCCGGCTGGGCCTTCGTCCGCGGGAGCTGGCAAAGAGTGGCACTGTTCAGCTTTTAAAATCTCTTCCCTCACCTCCCTTGTGAGTCTAGAAATTCTTGAGGTGTTTCCAAGCAGGGAGGTGGGCTCTCAGATCACCCTCTTCAAACTGCCCCAGTTCCAACTCTGATCTAATCTCATTGCACCTAGAAATGGATTCTTTCAAATTAGTTTAAAATTATTTAGATACCAATGTGACTATTAAAAGTGTGCAATCTGGGTGAAAGGTTTTATTTTTAGGCTGAACGGCAAAATAAATAGTTCTTTTGTAGTAACAGTTCTAGGGAGTTGAGAATTACAATGACGTTTTTAAATACAGAGAATCCAGTTTTGGAGACGGACTGCATCTTTACCCAACTTTATATCGAACTGATAATTGCAACTGAGGATTAATTCATTAGAGGACAATGATTATTTGTAAATGGACACCAGCTTTATATTTCACAGGATTACAGAACTGGACATTGCCTTCCAGATCAGAAAATGGAGACGAAATCTTAAACTGGAATTGCAGACTAACATAAAATTAGTCATCAGAGGTTTATTTGGAGGTTATTTATGTGTAGAAATAACTGATTTTCCACAGAATACAAATTTACTTATTCATGCGGAGGTCAACATAAAACAAACGAGTGTGTATATGTCATTTAGCTTCAAAGGAAATAAACCTTGGTGCAGATAAAAACTCCCATTCAGTAAATGTGAACAGTGGTCACTAATTACAAAATTGGATATTGAACCTAAAGGCATCCTTATCTGCTGGAAGAATTCTTCTGAAGATACCAGGTTTGATTTCACACAATCACACACCAACCTATCCACCTACATCAAGAACACAATAATCTAAGAAAAAAAAAAAGAACATAATCTGATAAATGTTGCAAAACAAAACTAACTGAGCCTTTCCATACTTTTTCAGAAAACGAGGAAGCCAAAGGAAATCTCAAGTATTAAGTCTCATATCTTCCTCTCCTGTTTGTAGTAACACCTGTCAGTCCTATTTCATAGGCTCATTTAATCGTGTTCAGAGATTACAGACATAAATAAAGCACTATGCTGTCATTATTACTATCACTAGGTCACACGGCAGTTGTTGCTACCTTCCTTGGTTCACCTTACACATACTCTCCTGTAGAAGTAAGAGAACACAGGCTTCATAGCCAGACGGACCACATTGGATCTAGCTCTACCAGTTGACCAACTTGTATGGCTGTGGGATAAAGTATAGAACTTCTTGGACCCTCAGTTGCTTCATGAGTAATAAAATGAGGTTAACAGCTCCTAACCTAAAGGGTTGTTAAGAGGAAAGAGAAAGCTCCATAAAAGTGCCCAGCAGAGGCCCTGGGCAGTTGGAAGTTATCAGTTCCCTGGGTCATTTATTCCATATCTCTTTCTCGGTCTTCAACCAATTTTTTTGCAACTTTTCTAAATTCCAGCCAGCCTTCCTGCACATACTCTCAAACAAACAAACAAACAAACAACAACAAAAACTCAAAATGGAGCACCTGAGTGGCTCTGTCCTTGGGCATCTGCCCTGGGATCCAGCGTGCATGGGACTCCCTTGCTCAGCGGGAAGCCTGCTTCTCCCTCTCCCACTCCCCCGGTCGTGTTCCCTCTCTGCCTCTCTTTCTTTGTGTCAAATAAATAAATAAAATCTTTAAAAAAAAAAAAAGATTAACTTATATTTTAAAAATTTCAAACATTTGCTACTTAATGTTTTACTTGTTTTTTTCTGACTATCCCATTCCCAAAACACCAGGCAAGAAAATGAAAGTGTATTGAATAAGTTGATGAGAAAAATGAAGAGGTAAAATGGCACACAGACTCCCCTAGCTGATAGATTGACCAGGACTGATGGTCCCAAGAATATTCTCTCAATAATGCCATGACATCAAAATACTGATGCACTGAGGCAGTGTGATGTGTTATAAATAACCCTGGATTAGAAGTCAGGAGACTCCCACCAACTCACACTGTGACTCTGACATGGCTTTTGGGTCTTAGTTTCTCCAATGATATGACTGACAGATGGTATCTAGTGCCTCTTCTTCTTTAACATTCAGTGATTTCTTACCTAACTTAGAAAGTGATGATTATTTGAATAAATGAAGGACAACTTGAGTCCTAAGGAACATGTAAAAACATTTTGTCATTGATGATCAGCAGTTGTCATTTTTTTTAAAAAGATCCCATTCATATATTCTAAGAGATAGAGGGAGCAAAAGCAGAGGGAGTGGGAGGCAGAGGGAGAGGGAGTAGCAGGCTCCCCACCAAGCAGGAAGTAGACAAGGGCTTGACCCCAAGACCTTGGGATCATGACCTGAGCCAAAGGCAATTGCTTAACTGACTGAGCCACCTAGGCACTCCAACAGCTGACATTTAAAAAATAAGATAGGCATTTTGCCATCAGACCACAAAGGAGACTTTTATACAAGCTATTTTTAAAATAGGAGAGTAAATGACATGGTTTGCCTTGCAGCTGCACAGGTAATACAATGTAGAATAAGAAGTACTAAGGTGGCAATTAGAAAAACTACTTTCTCTTCCATTCTGTCACTTAACTGTCTTACCTTGCCCAGTCACTCAGGATCACCATCTCCTAGTCTTTATTATTGCTATTTTTAAAGAAGACTTTATTTGTTTGACACACAGAGAGAGATCACAAGCAGGCGGGACAGGGAGGGCGGAGCAGGCTCCCTGCTGAGCAGAGAGCCTGACTCGGGACTCAATCCCAGTACCCCCGAGATCATGACCCAAACTGAAGGCAGAGGCTCAACCCACTGAACCACCCAGGCGCCCCATCTCCTAGTCTGTAGAACAGTTCTGTTAATTCACACTTTATTGCCAGAGATGAAATGACATTTAAGAAAAGAGCCACAAATTGATCAGTGTGGTTGAAATATCAAGATTCTAGTCTTCCAGGGCGCCTGGGTGACTCAGTTGCTGGGCTTCTGCCTTCGGCTGGGGTCATGATCCCTGGATCCTGGGAACAAGCCCGGCATTAGACTCCCTGCTCAGCGGAAAGCCTGCTTCTCCCTTTCCCACTTCCCCTGTTGTGTTCCCTCTCTCACTGAGTCCCTCTCTGTCAAATAAATAAATAAAATCTTAAAAAAAAAAAAAAAGAGAGATTCTAGTCTTTTCTGATCTCATCTGGCCTGATCTGACCATGTTTGTGATGAAAGTTATAATTCTGTATATCTCTTACATTCTGCTGTAGTCATACACTGTTCAATTATTTTCTTCCGTAATAATGGATTTTTATGAAATAAATATTTGGAACTTTATACTCATATTTTTGATTTTGAAACCATACTTGATTAAACCTATGAATGTTTACTTAATCATTTCATTTGTATGTACATCTTTGTAGGTAAAAAATTATAAGGTCTTGATAAGAGATTCAGAATTATTCATAATTAATAGTTGTTTTATGTTTTGTTTTGTTTTTAAATAGGCTCCACATTCGACATGGGGCTTGAACTCATGACCCTGAAATCAAGAGTTGCATGTTCTAACAACTGAGCCAGCCAGGTGCCCACAGAATTGTTCACAATTAAAATGAAGTAAATGTATATGTTGAAACCGCTATATATCTCATTCCTTTAGAGAAATGAACAAAAAAATTCTTACTGGCAAATACCACTGCTAGTTGGTATACATTATGACACACAGAGAGAATTTTTTAATTGTACAAGGAATATCCTGGATAAAATGGGTTGTGTTCTGAAAGTTTATTTGAACTTTACTTGTTTGGAATTTTGAATTTATACCCCAAATAAACCTTATTATAAAGAGGGTTTAGGTTGTTAAGCCATCTTTAAGAAAATAATTTTAGGGGGGCCTGGGTGGCTCAGCTAGTTAAGCAGCTGCCTTCAGCTCAGGCTGTGATCCCAGTGTCCTGGGTTGGAGCCTTGCATTGGGCTCCTTGCTCAGCGGGGAGTCTGCTTCTCCCTCTCCCTCTGCTGCTCCCCCTGCTTGTGCTCTCTTCGTCTCTCTCTGTCAAATAAATAAATAAAAATCTTTAAAAAACAATAATAATTTTAATACTGAATGATAGAAAAGAATAACTTTTTGTTTACTTTAAAAAATGGTATTATTTGGGTGGGAAAGGATCCAGTTCAAAGAAAGATAAGGAGGTATAATTCTGAATAAGAGGAGTACAGTTGGGAACCATACTTAGCACATGCCTGAATTCCATGAGAAACAGGAGGTGATGAGTAAGAGATTAGGACTAGAGTACCCTGTCTGACCAGTCAATGAAGTCACCAGTCCCGAATGGCCTGGTTACCCCTCCAGGTAGGTGGTTACAACCTTCGAATATATGGAATGATTGAAGGTCAACATCTGACATACTTTCTTGTGGGTGTCAGTATCAACCACATTATTTTTTTCATGAGGTTCTTTCTTTCTTTTCCTTTCATCTTCCTTGTTTATTTTCATTGTTTCCATTTTGTTGTTTTTCATACTTTTAGCACAAGTTGTCAGTGAAAAACAAGTCCAAGAGGGGGTTAAGAAGGGATATAACTTAGTCCAACCAAATGGAAATGTCTAAGACTGGAGAGGTTCAAAATAACAAAAGGTTTGCTCTAATTATGAAAGAAAAATATGATAATTTTGAAGAATTATTATTATTGAGAGAATTTTGAAATTTACAAAGACAATATAACTCACCCACAGGGATAACTACTATAAACACTGCCATGTATTTTCAGTATTTTTTCTAGACATTTTTAATAAAATTGGAATGATGTCACACATTCCATTTTACAATCTTTGCACTTACACCTTTTTTTAAACTTTCAATATTGTACTTTTTCAAGTAAAAAAAAAAATTTTTTTTTTTAGTTTTTTAAATTTTCAGGGCCTTGGCTCCATACCATACTTTTATCTACAAGCCACTTCAACCATGCATTCTCGTAGTTACTCCCTGGACCTTGTCAACTCTTGGAAAGTTTAATATCAAATTCAAATATCTCCCATTTTAGCCACCACTTCTGAGGTGTGCAAAATGTATAGTTCTCACTCAGCCTTTCTTTTTATCTGAAAAGTCACTGCAATCTACCTACCCCTCTGGCCTCTCTTCTTTCTAGAACCAGACTGACAACTCAAAATGTGATCTCCAACCAGCCCCAGCAGCTGTACCTGATACTTACTGGAGATGCATAATTTCCAGTCTCACGCCAGACCTACTGAATCAGTAAGGGGGATCCAGCAGTGTGTGTTTTAACAAACCCTCCAGGTAATTCTGATCCATGCTCAAGTTTGAGAACCACTGGTGTAGATCTTCCTCCTACCCACTGTACTCAAAGCACAGGGATGGATGTTAGAGAAAAGGTGACAAGTAGACAGCTAGGCCTATTTTTCAAGTTAGTTAAAAAATATAAACAAGTAATTACAAAAAACTGCAGGGTTGGGGGTAAGTATATACCTAGACATCTAATCTTGTTTTTGTGTCCTGGGAAGAGGGTGCTCAGGGAAGACTTCTCTAAATAAGTGACCCTAAAGCTGAAACCTGAAGAAGTACAGCTGTTAGGCAGGTGAGGAGGAGGGGGTCAAGTATTGTGAAGTATTGTGCTGCTTCTTGCCCCTTCCTTCCTTCCTACCTCCCTTCTTTCTCTTTCTTTCTAACAAAACGTCTGACTCCGTGCGCAGGATGGATGGGGTGGGAGTAAGATAGGAGGCAGGGAGGTTAGTTAGGAGGTTTCTGCAGTTACCAGGTGAAAGATGAAGGAGGCTTGGCCTACAGTTATTGATCATGGAAGAGAGACAAGCAGACAGATCAGCTCATGGTGGAGGCATGGTTAACAATGTCCCCGCTCTTCGGAGGTCTCCAGCTCACCCCGTCCAGCACCCCTTCAGGGAAGGGTGTGGGAACTCCTTCTCCCAACTAATTAGTTGCCAAGGGGATGTTTCTATACCTTATGAGCCTGGGGCTTCTCAAGTGGCACCCCCTGGATAGATGCAGTTGTATGGGGAGAGAGCTTCTTCCAGGGGAACCAAATGAAGGTCCTGCTGGGCAGTGAACGGGTTAAAGGCCCAGTGCAGAGGGGTCCAAGCCCTGAACCTATGCACAGAGCAGTGGCTCCAGCCTCACGGAACCGGGCGATCAAACAGCCAGTTTCCTCCAACGTGATTGGGAGGACTTGCGCCCCTGGCAGGGTCGTTCCCCGCCCCCCTTCTCGCACAAGCTTGGATCTCATCCCAGGCCCCTCCTCCCTCACGTCTCGGTCGCCACCCCACGAGGTCCTTATCCCTCTCCAAAAAAAGCTCTGTTTTCCTCTTTTCTTCCACAATATACGTCAATGGCCCATTATAACCTGAGCCCAAATCATTAGCAAATGAAAAACGGGCTTGCTTTTCTCAAAGACTGAGAGGGCTGGGTGCAGATAGGGAGAGGAAGCAGGGAGGGAGGTGCCCTCCCACTAGTTTAGTTCCAGTGTTAATGAAGCCAAGAAAAGGAGGCAGAGCAAACACAAGTTTCTGTGTTAAAACTGTTTGATAATTCACTTTTTTTCCCCCCTGCCATAAGACATATCTAGTTTTGGACACGACTTGGTGCACTGGATGTCAGAGGTGAAGGAGAAATTGGAGTAAAAGATGACTCCCAGGTCTCGGGCTTAGAGAACTGAGTGGATTCTTTCATTTATTTTAACAGACATTCACTGAACACTGAGCTCAGGGCATGAAGTGGTGAAAAAGACAAATAAACCCTTGCCCTCCTGGAGCGCACATTCATTCTCAGAGTAAACGGAATGCTTGAGTTTGAGGAGACGCTGACTAAAGATACTCCAGGCAGATGAGTCTGGTGCTCTGGAGAAGGGCTGGGTTGTGTTGGGGAGGAAGAACTTCCACTGTATAATGGTCCTTCCAGCTGGACTTAGAATCAAATTGATAGGAAACAGAGAGAAAATAAAATTTAATAGGCATATGTACAGGGAATCCACACAGAAACGAAATTCCAACGACAATTAGGCAACCTGAAGCTTCCATGAGCTAAGGAAAGGGAAAGGGTCTGAGGCCCCAAAGGGGAGGAGGGTCATTAGCAGGAAGGTGAAAGGAGATGTCTTGAAAAACAAAGGTTGCCCTGTGATGCAGATAAGTTTCTTAGGTAAGGGAGAGTCTCTATTAATAGCTCTCTTCCTGGTACAGGCTCTCCTTTCTGATGTAAATTTAGGCAGGACCAAGAAGAGAGCTTTTCTGCATTTGCTCGGTTTTGGTTACTTTTAACTCAAAAATAATGTTCATTTCAAAGTGGCCCGTCTTGGGGCACCTGCCCTAGGCACTGACAGTGGCAAGTATTGGTTTAGGAGTTATCAGCATAGAGAGATTAACTCCGGACTTGAAGTAGATGAGATTAATTGGAAAGGTCTACAGAGTAAGAAGAAAAGAGAGACTAGGCTCAAAACTGTGGTGTCACATTTAAAGGATGGGCAAAGGAAGCTGCAATGCTTCAATGGTTTCATTGAGGTCAGTCCAGATTAATTGAAATGTTTTAGCCTACCTCGTGCCTAAGTCCAGACTTCTAAGCACTACTAGAGAAAATCACAGACTTGTGCTGATTGGTTTCACAGTGTATTCGTTATTCTCCACTTTCACAATGTCCTGAAATCACGCTCCATTTCCCCCCAGTCAGTTCAATCTCCCATTCTCCTTGGAATCTTCCTCAGAACTTAGTCTTCCCATCCTTAGACTACCATCCTGCACTGCACTTTGAGCGGAGCTTCTAATTTCCTACATCACAGAAGTAATAGGCCCTTGGACAGGAAAGTCTTTGACTTTCTACCACCAAACTTGCAGATAGTCTTCCCTGCAGGCCCATTTTTCCCTTCTTTCCAGTCACAATGGGAGAGAGGATCTTTCCTCTACCTGGACCCAGAGTCCCTGGAGCCTGACCCACTTTCTCTGTTCTCTAACTCGAGATTAGCCCTTCTCTCACAGGTACCTCTACTGCCCTGGTTATTGACTTCTTCCCAAATATGTTTAAATACAGTTAATATCTCCACAAAACAAAACAAAAACTAACAAAAAACTCTCAAAAACTCTCTTCCCTCAGATTGTTTTTCAGAGTCCATAGAGTCTCTCATGGTTCACCTCCCCTTCCAATCTGAGGGCTTTGAAGAGGCGGGGCGGGGGGAGGTTGGGGGAACCAGGTGGTGGGTATTGGAGAGGGCACGGATTGCATGGAGCACTGGTTGTGGTGCAAAAACAATGAATACTGTTACGCTGAAAATAAATTTTAAAAATTAAAAAAAAAAAACACAACAACAACTCTCTTCCTATTCCTTCCTCTTCAAAGTCACATTTTTGAAAGAATGGTCTACCCGTACTCTTGGGCCAACTGATATCTGACTGATGCCCCCAATCACCCCAGTGAAACTCTTCTTGCCAAGATCACCTTTGACATTCTTATTACTAATTCCGGTGGCAATTTCGTATCCTTGTTTTACCTGACCTTGCCCTAACATTTGACACTCTTGCTCAGGCATGTCCTGTTTCTTCAAATGCTTTCATCTGGCTTCCATGACACCAGCAGTCTTTTGGTTCCTCTCCTACTTCTCTAGCCTCTTCTAATTCTTTTGCAGGTTCCTCTTTCTTTTCTGTTAAAGCAACGCCTTGGACAAATTATTTTTGAGTGTATGAGAAGAAGCTTTTTGAAAAATTCAACTAAAGGAATAATTTTGGTTGAGACATTTTATAAGAAAAAAAGAATGGTTCACTAACCATTAACCGTTTAGAATGGATATTTAAAAAAAAAAAAGAAAGAAAAAAAAAAAAGAACATCTGGTTAAAGATTATTAGGCTAGTCAATCAGCTGGATGGGTAACCCTAGCTTCCCAGAAGGAGTTCTCCGTCTTATTAAAGTCTGTCAGAAAACTGTTCACGCACTTTATCAGGAATGCTAATTGCTTCCCAGAAGGAGTTGTAAATTACATCACACAAAAAAATTTCTGTCCCAGACCAGGTTTGAGTCCATTTTTTTCTCTCATTTTCAGCCTCTCAAATGTTGGTTTTCCTTAGGGTTCCGTCCTACATGTTTCCTTAGGGTTCCATCCCAAGCCGTCTTCTCTTCTCATTATACATATATCTTTTGGTGATCATATCTACTCTAATTACACCCCTCAAAACACATGTCTACATAGCCACTTTCACACCTAACCTTCACACTTGTGTCTCCAATGGTTTCCTGAACACTCCTTTGGCAGCTTAAACTCAACATATTCCAAACTGAACTCATTTTCCCTCCCACTTGGTACTTCCTCCTCTGTCCCATATCTGTCTCATTTAGTGGTTCCACCATCCACAAAAGCCAACTCAGGAGCCAAAACATCTTCCTTGACTCCTACTCTTCTTTGACACAGTGGGGGCCAAGGGCAGGCTGCCCCAAGATGGGCCCCTTTGGCATGAACTTTATTTTGAGTTAAAAGCTTTTGAAACTCAGCTGGTTTAGGAAAAGCTCTTTACCTCCCCACTCAGCTGTCAGCCAGTATCAGGAAGAGAGCTATTAACAGAGATTCCTCTTTACCTAAGAAACTTATCTGCATAATAGGGCAACCTTTGTTTTCCAGACATCTCTTTTCACCTTCCTGCTAATGGTTTTTCTCCACTTTGTATCCTCAGACCCCTACAACTCCACTTAGCTCATATAAGCAGCATGTTGTCTCACTGTCTTTGGAACTTCATGTTTCCATGGATTCCCCACACTTTTCAATTTTATTTTCTCCTGTTAATCTGGCTCATTTCAATTTGATTCTTAGTCCATCTAGAAGGACCTCAAAGGGTGGAGGAAACTCTTACTCCCCAAGAACACCCTCTCCACCAACACTACCAATCCAATTTATCCCCCAATCGCTTCTCCATCAGGTCTCATTTCTTCATCCCCACAGCTACTATCATCTCATTGACTTAAACCACCACTTAAATGGTCTCCTTGCCTGCAGTACTGTCTCCTTTTAATTCATTTCCTACTCAGTAATCAGTGTGATCTTTTTAAAGCAAAAAATATGATCATGCCATTTCCATTTAGAACCTTTAATTGCCATTTTTTCCCTATTTATTCATAAGGATAGAACATGTCACCAACACAGTCTATCAGGTCCTTCATGTTCCGATTTCTACTTACTTTTGCTACTTTTCCTTCCAAACCCTTCTCCCACACTCATGGCCTTCATATTTCTTTAATGATATCTTGAGATAACTTTGAAAATCTTTATTCCTAAGCTTGGATCATTCTTCGCTATTTGTCCACCTTTTTTTTTGCTCCATCTCCCTCAAATTCCACAAAAAAGGCTTATTCTACCTTTTTAAACCCAACCCTTATCTAATTTCCCATGATATT
This sequence comes from Mustela lutreola, assembly GCF_030435805.1. NCBI lineage: Eukaryota > Metazoa > Chordata > Mammalia > Carnivora > Mustelidae > Mustela > Mustela lutreola. The sequence continues at coordinate 82,262,972 of NC_081290.1, forward strand.
CAAGACTATTGCTGTATGATCACTTCTCTTACTATTCTGTAATTTTTTGTGATTCAAGGACATAGTCAGTTGTGTTCTCCATTGTGTTCATAGAAGGGCCTCGCAGTTGGTAGGCACTTAATAAACGTTTTGAATGTGATGGATGAATGAAGATTACATTCATATAATAAATAGTCTCTAAAACACTATTTTAAAAATAGATTATAGCTTTCATTCTTATTTTCTTGTGCTAAAAATATAAATATTATGCTTTTGAGAAGCCAAATTAAAACTAAAATTACCAAAAAACTTTTACTCAAAGACAATCAACACTAAAATTTTGGTTTATATTTTTCCCGTCTTTTGTATGGTTGTATATCTATATGTACATACTTTTTTTTTTTTAGCAAATGGGATCAAACTTTAATTCTATTTTGTGACTTTTAAAGTTAATTTATCCATATAGTTGGCCTTCTAATTTATTTCTTTTTTTTTTTCCTAGTGTAAAAAGTGCTTTAGTGAATATCCTTATAGCTGTATCATCCATGATTAGGAAAATGGAATCTTATTAATGGTATAATATTCTATCATACAAATAGAATTTGCATGATTCCTGATTTTTTATTGCTATATCTTTATGTCTAAGTCCTTACTTTTACAGATAAGGGTATGTGAAATATTCCTATGTATAAATTTTTGTTCCTATATCTGAACATTCTTTGGATAGATTCTGAAAAAAGTAAATTACTAGGTCAAAGTGTTTAAGACTGGATTCATTTTGCCAAGTTGCTTTGCACAAAACCTGCTGTAATTGAGATACGCTCTATCAGTGTATTGGGGACTTGTTGAGGACTTGCCACTTGCCCAGCATAGAGCTATATTCCATGGAGGAGGGTGGGGGACTTGCTCTCTAGGAGATATGTGCGGTGTACATAATATTATGTATATGTAGGCGTATTATGCCCATGAAACAATAACACTAACCTGACCACATATATGAGTACTATGATAGTTTGGAGACAGAAAAATCTTTCAAATGCCAAAGGAGATTGAGAAGATTTCATAAAGGAAGGAGAATATTAGGACCAGGAGAGAGAGGCAGAGAGGAAGAAATGGAGGGTATGGGGAAGGAGAATCTGAGTTAGGGAAAGTGCCTAGAGAATCTGCACTGAGTGTGGAAGGAGGGAGACCAACAGTCATGGAATGTCTTCTGTGTATGTGTCAGGCACTGAGCTAAGCATTTTTACACGTAATACTTCATTTATTTCTCACAACAATCTTTAGGCATAGGTATTTTTTTTTTTAAGATTTTATTTATTTATCAGAGAGAGAGAGGGGGAGAGAGCGAGCACAGGCAGACAGAATGGCAGGCAGAGGCAGAGGGAGAAGCAGGCTCCCCGCTGAGCAAGGAGTCCGATGTGGGACTCGATCCCAGGACACTGGGATCATGACCTGAGCCGAAGGCAGCTGCTTAACCAACTGAGCCACCCAGGCGTCCCTAGGCATAGGTATTATTATTATTTTCATGCAGGTGTTAATGAACTGAAAAATTGACATTCAGAGGGATTAAGTAACTTGAGAAAGATCACAAAGTTTGGAAGAGGTGGTCCCAGAATCTGAACTCAAACAATCTGGCTCCCAAGTTCATACTTTTAAGTACATCACTCAACTGACTCATTACAAAGTCAGAATCATGTGCCTTATCAGAAATTGTATCCATGACTTGGTATCAGTGACTTGAGTCAATAGATACTTGAGAAAGAAAATTAGAACAGAAAGAATTGCAAGTACTAAGGCTTATTTCAGATAGCAGGCATCTATAGCTATGTAAATATGTGGCCAAGGACTTAACTGTAAAGTGTAAAACTTTTAGAAAAAAATATGAGAAAGTCTTTAGGATCTAGGGGTAACCAAAGAGTTCATATACTTGACACCAATAGCACAGACCATAAAAGAAAATGTAATACACTGGATTCCTCAAAATTATTTTTTTCCCTGAAAGACCTGTGAAAAGGATAAAAAGTCAAGCTACAGACAGAGAGAAAATATT